>NC_089580.1:144165317-144765317 GCF_019320115.1 Miscanthus floridulus
TGAGTTTGGCGATCTTATTTTCAAGCTGTTCTGAATGAATGCTACTTTTGATTCCGCCAATGCGGCAATGTAATAATTTATGTACTTCCGCACTATTTGTACTATGAATTTATCGTTGTATGGATGTGATATTCGACTGGAATTTGGGTAATATGATCTACCACGATCATATTACACATCGACTCTGTAGATTTCCCTTCACGGAAATCAGGGGCGCTTCAGTTGGTATCAGAGCCATACTTGACCATAGGATAAAACCCTTAGGAATGGACGATAGAATAGGACGTGAACAACCCTTCTTTCGGTTATATACCGACCCTGCATTTACTTTTATGCAAGGCTTATCTAATATTGACCTGCTAACACCTGTTCCTTAAAACATGCAGATGGCAACGAACGTCGACTGGCCGCCTCTAGGACCGCTACCCCTAGACCACGCCAAGCTTACCTTCGACCTACATGAGCTCGGGGGTTTTGCATAGACCCTCTGCCGAGTTCTTGTCACATTAGGTGTCCCCGACGAGCTTGTCAAGGTCACCTACACCGGGAAGCCAGCTCAGGAAGGAGGAATCGAAGGACCGATTGTCGCCTCAGTTGAGTTCCCAGCTAGCACTACCTTACCTTCTGTCCCAGCTTTCACCGAGTTGACTATAGAGGACACAGTCGAGGAGGGACTACAAGCTATCTCACACAAGGCACTTCGCAGAGTGATGAGGGACCACTACGAGCACCTGAAGACGATAGAGTTCCGTCTACTTCCCTAGGCCCTCGACCTCAGCCTTACCCCCAGTGAGCAGAGTTTTGCAGCCGGCAGAGTAATCTTTGCCGAGGTGGACAGATGCCTTCGCGTCTCAGCTATCCACCTACTAGAGTAGGATAGGTACGTGACCCAGCTGGAGCAGAGGAGACGTCAGGACCAGGCCTTTCAGTGGGAGTACCAGGAGCGAGACTCATAGGGAGCACAGGAGCAAGCTAGTCTACTGGAGACAGTTGCCAAGCTACAGGGCAAGCTCAACCGTCATGAAGAAGTCCACAGAACCGAGGTTGTAGACTTACAGGACAAAGCCGCTGACCTAGGCAATAGGAACTGCTACCTCGACAGCAAGGTCTTGGAGTTGCAGAGAGAGTTGGACGACAAGAAGGCCGAGTTCAACCGCAGAGGAGACAGAGAGAGATCCAAGGGGATTGATATGCTGAAGATCCAATCTCGGAACAAGACCATAACTCAAAAGCTAGAGGAGTTTAGGAAGAAGGCCATTCGCAACCAGGGTCACCTAATCGAGGCACTCAGGCAGACCGAGTACCTACAAGACAAGTGTGAGAGGACATGGCAGGCTTGGCAGAAGTCTAATAGGAAGCGCCTTAGGGAGATGAAGGGTATGTGGGATCAGCTGCCCAAGGAGATTCGCAGCAGGACGAAGCCTAGGGTAGAGGAGTTCGAGTTAGCCCCAACTCGCCTTAACCTAGACGCCTACCCTACCTGGAGCCAAGCCTACTGAGGAGCTCGCCGAGGCCCTGAAGTACGTGTCCCGACTTCACAAGTCTGATGAGGAGATTGAGATCGAGAATAGTCATATCCCAGCTGCGGTGTACGAGTTAGAGTAGGATGACCCTGCATGGTCAAGAGTCATGTCAGTAGTTTCCATAAGTTGTACCCCATGATGTACCCCTTATGAGATGTATTATGAGACATTATGCGTAGAACGATTCTCGCGAGTCTCCAAGTGTAGCTACTGGAGATGATGCTATATAACAAAACCCATGTAATGAATGTTTTGGATCTTATTGCATCTTATGGATCTTATTGCTTCTTTGTAATGAGTGTTGGATAGTATAAATGTTTTTCTTTAAATCGTCAAAATCATGTAATCATATTGAATTATAAGCACTTATGGCATAAGCACTAAATTCTCTATGATCCGTGTTGCAGATGCCGAACCGCCAATCTAATCGCCTAATGAACTGTGGACGTGCGCCCACCCCCGAACCAGTCGAACCAAATGGGGGCGTGGTGGCAACAACCGTGGCTGTGGCCGTGGCCGTGGACATGGAGGGATACCCTTCAACCTGGAGAATACCCCACCGCCTAAGGAGAACCTTCCTCCACCACCACCACCAAACCTGGCAGAAGTGATGGCACAACAAACTCAACTTCTTGCAGCTCTTGTTAACAGAGCAAACCGTCGCCAGGGAGGTCAGCAGAATGACTTCCAAAGGAAACTGGAAGGATTTCTGAAGCTAAGGCCACCTACTTATGATGGCATCGACCCTGACCCGCTTGTAGCCGATGACTGGCTCAAGGAGATGGAGAAGAAGCTTGACCTCACTACTTTCACCGATGATGAGTGTGTTGGAGCAGCCGCACACCAGCTCACAGGTGTAGCACGCGCCTGGTGGGACAGTTTCAGTGATTCCCATGAAGACCCTGCCAACATCTCGTGGGATGAGTTCGCCGAAGCATTCACTGAGTATCACATTCCCAAGGGTGTCATGGAGGCCAAAGCCGAGGAGTTCCGCAACATCAAGATGGGAAAGGACAGGGTGACTGAGTACACTACTTGTTTCACCAATCTTCTTTGCTATGCACCTTCCTATGTTGTGAACTCTGAGAAGGAGAAGCTGTACTATTACCGCAAGGGACTTAACCCACACATCAAGCTGAAGTTTGGCGGTATTGAGAGTAACACGTTGCGTGCTCTGGTGGATCGCTGCATCCAGATCAAGAAAGATCATGCTAAAGCTGGAGAGGAGTACAGGGAGAGGAAGCGTAAGCCTGAGGAGTCCTTCTGTGGTCATGATCGCAAGAGGTTCCGCAGAGATGCACCATCTAGGGAACGCTCTCGCCACAACAAGGATGACAACCCTAGATCAAGTAGGGGTAGTGGAGGCTACACCGCCAAATACTCCCACCCTGCTCAGGATCGTAACACCCGGTACCATTATGCTCAAGACCGCAACACTCAGGACTGCTTCAACCGTTCCCGCTCCGTGAATGAATGCCCAGCACAGAACCGCTCCGCACCAAGCACTGGAAACTGGAAGGCACCCGCGCCAACCCCTATAGGCGGTACGCCTTTCACCTGCTTTGCTTGTGGCCAACCAGGTCACAAGGCTGCTGAGTGCCCACAGAACTCAGCTGCTCAGAAGTCTCAGTTCAAGGGATCTGCTACCCGTGGTCGTCTCAACCATTTGGACGCCGAGGAAGCACAGGCTGCCCCTGACGTGGTGTACGGTATGTTTTTAGTTAATGGCAATACTGCATCAGTTCTATTTGACTCCAGAGCAACTTGTTCTTACATATCATCCAAGTTTGCACGAGAACATGA
Organism: Miscanthus floridulus; assembly: GCF_019320115.1. Taxonomy (NCBI): domain Eukaryota; kingdom Viridiplantae; phylum Streptophyta; class Magnoliopsida; order Poales; family Poaceae; genus Miscanthus; species Miscanthus floridulus. Next base: position 144,168,644 of record NC_089580.1, read on the forward strand.
CCTGCCTGTAACCCCACATGAAAAGCCTATCGTCACCAGTTCACCTTTAGGAGACCTAAAATGCACCCACATCTGTAAGGGGGTGAGTCTTACCATTGAAGGTCTTATCTTTAAAGCCGACCTAACCCTGTTACCTTCCAGAAACCTAGATGTCATCTTAGGTATGGATTGGTTAACCATTCACTGAGGTATCATATCATGTTCACCTAGATATGTCCAAGTGACCCACCCATCAGGCCAAGTCATTAGATGTGAACCCTAGTCCGGAAAGTCCACCTCTATCCTGTGTGCCCTTAAAGCCAGTTCAGAATCACCAAAAGAGGAGAAGACAGTTCATGAGGTGCATGTGGTCAGAGACTATCCCGATGTATTCCCTGAAGAATTACTGGGTATGCCACCAGACCGTGATGTAGAGTTCATCATTGATCTCTTGCCAGGAACAGGACCCATTGCCAAGAGACCCTATCGCATGTTAGTTGATGAACTGGCCGAGCTCAAGAAACAGCTTGATGAGCTCATCTCAAAGGGATATATCAGACCCAGTGCTTCACCCTAGGGATCCCCTGTTCTATTTGTTAAGAAGGATGGCTCAATGAGAATGTGCATTGATTACCGGAACTTGAACACAGTCACCATCAAGAACAAGTACCCCCTGCCAAGGATTGATGATCTGCTTGATCAGCTTCAAGGTGCCAAGTATTTCTCCAAGATTGATCTCAGATCTGGCTATCATCAGATGAAGATTCGAGAGAGTGACATCCCGAAGACAGCTTTTGTGACTAGGTATGGGCAGTTTGAGTTCACCGTGGTGTCCTTTGGACTCACGAATGCTCCCGCATACTTCATGAACTTGATGAATAAGGTTTTCATGGATGAACTGGATAAGTTCGTGGTAGTATTCATTGATGACATCCTTATCTATTCATCCACCACTGAAGAACACAAACATCATCTGAGAACGGTGCTTGAGAAACTAGCCCAACATCAGCTCTACGCAAAGTTCAGCAAATGTGAATTTTGGCTACAGAAAGTTGCCTTCTTGGGCCATGTACTATCAGCTGAAGGTGTCGCAGTCGACCCAGCCAAGATTGAAGCTGTGACAGAGTGGGATCAACCCTGTAATGTGACAGAAATCAGAAGTTTCTTGGGATTGGCTGGATATTATCACCGATTCATTGAGAATTTCTCCAAGATAGCCCATCCAAGGACCAACCTTCTGAAGAAGACTAAGGAGTTTGAATGGACGCCCGAGTGCGAACAAAGCTTCCAGGAATTGAAACAGAAGCTTACCACAACTCCTGTGCTAGCATTGCCTGATATCAGCAAAGATTTCATGGTCTATTGTGATGCATCCCGTCAAGGACTTGGTTGTGTACTGATGCAAGATGGAAGAGTGATAGCATATGCGTCTCGGCAGTTGAAAGAACACGAGAACCGTTACCCAACCCATGATCTTGAGTTAGCAGCAGTTGTGCATGCCTTGAAGATCTGGAGACACTACTTGATAGGCAACAAGTGTGATATCTATACGGATCACAAGAGCTTGAAGTACTTTTTCACTCTGGAAGATCTAAATATGAGGCAACGCCGATGGCTAGAGTTGATCAAAGATTATGACCTGGAAATCCACTATCATCCGGGAAAAGCTAATGTAGTCGTAGATGCTCTCAGTCGCAAGAGTTACTGTCACACTTTGATCACTGAATCCGTACCACCTGAGCTCAAGGAAGAGATTGATGATTTCCAACTAGAGATACTACCGCATGGCTTGTTGAATGAGCTCCGCATACAGTATGATCTCACAGATCGTATCCGTCAAGCTTAGAAAAGTTGTGAAGAGATCGAATATCTCCGTGGTCTGATGAAACTAGGCTACAAGACCAACCACCAGGAAGATGAACAAGGAACCATCTGGTTCAAGAACAGAATCTGTGTTCCATCTGACTTGGTACTACGAGAGGAAATTCTGTCAGAAGCTCACAATTCCAAGTACTGTATCCACCCTGGAGGTTCAAAGATGTATCAAGACTTGAAGAAACACTTTTGGTGGAAAGGCATGAAGACAGACATTGCAGGACATGTGGCACGATGTGACACCTGTAATAGAGTCAAGGCTGAACATCAAAGGCCTGTAGGATTGCTGAAGCCTCTTGACGTTCCTGAGTGGAAATGGGAGAGCATATCCATGGATTTCATAGTTGGATTGCCCCGATCACAAAAAGGCAATGATTCCATCTGGGTGATTGTTGACCATTTGACCAAGATTGCTCACTTTGTACCAGTAAAGACCAAGACCAATGCAGAAAAATTAGCGGATCTATATGTTGAGCATATTCTCAGACTACATGGAGCCCCCTCTAGTATTGTATCTGATCATGGTCCTCAGTTTGTGTCCCGATTCTGGGAAGCTATGCACAAGTCCATTGGAACCAAACTCGATTTCAGTACCGCTTATCACCCACAGACAGATGGACAGACAGAGCGAGTAAATCAGATCTTAGAAGACATGCTTCGCACTAGTGTACTGAGTTATGGCTCAGATTGGGAGAAATGCCTACCCTATGCAGGGTTCTCTTACAACAATAGCTACCAAGCCAGTATCAAGATGTCACCATTTGAAGCTCTGTATGGCAGACCTTGTAAGACACCTTTGATGTGGTCCCAACCGGGAGAAAGGTCGTTCTTTGACTCCGCTAAGATTCAAGATGCAGAAGGAGTTGCTCAAGTGAAGGAGAATTTAAGAATTGCCCAAAGTCGATATAAGAGTTATGCTGACAAAAGGAGAAGAGAACTTGAGTTCAATGTGGGAGATTTCGTCTATCTCAAGGTATCCCCGCTACATGGAACTGTCAGATTCCATGTGAAAGGAAAGCTTGCCCCTAGATTTGTTGGCCCATACAAGATTTGTAAGAGGATTGGGAAGCTCGCCTACAAACTTGAGCTACCCGAGGAATTGATGGGTGTACATCCCATATTCCATGTCTCACAGCTACGCAAGTATTTGAGAGTGCCCGATGAAGTAGTTCCAACTAATACACTTGACATTCAAGATACACTTGAGTATAAAGAACATCCTATCAGAATTCTGGGCAGAGATACCAAAGAGACTCGAAGCAAGACTATTCCAATGTGCAAGATCCAATGGAGCAATCACACAGAGAGAGAAGCAACATGGGAGAAAGAGTCTGACCTTCGGCTACACTATCCTTACCTTTTTGAAGAGTATGTTACGCTTTAATCTCAGGGACGAGATTCTATTAAGGGGGTAGGACTATAACAACCCAAAAATCCATACACTAAAAATACCAACTACAAAATTTTTCTTAAAAACTCCCATGTGATGATGAGTGTCATGTATAGAAACCCAACCTAAGAGATGCATTAGGTCTAACCCCAACCTAAGTCAACACACAAGCATGGCATGCCATAGTTAATCATGTTTATTTAAATACTAACAAATGAAACATAGCATATATTGTTAACTCACATGGTGATTTGGATTTTTAGTTGCTTTATGTAATGCCTGAAAACTCCTTTAAAGAAACACACCATGAAGTAATTATGATTCAAACCAAAGGATAAATGTTTAAAAATAAAACTATTTCCATTTGTGTATAACAAAACTACACCTATTTTTGTTATGCAAAATAGCTAAATAAATTCCTAATATATATAAAAATGATATGGGCATCATATCTAAAAGGTACACCAATTTGGAATCCAAATTTCAAACCAAATTTGAATTCAAATCAAGGAAGAAGAAAAAGAAAATAGAAAAAGGAAAAAGAAACGAAGAAGAAGCCTCACAGCAGCCAGGCCTGCTCGGCTTCGCGGCCTAGCTAGCCCGAGCAACCGAGTTGGCCCAGCTCGCCCTCAGACCCCGCGCACTCCCAACGGCTGGCCCAGCTTGCCCTCCCAGCCTCGCTGGCTTGCTAGCGCTCGCGGCCCACGCAGCCAGCCCACATGCCGCTCACGCCCGCACGCCGCTCTCACCTCGCCTGCAGCCGCTGCCACACGGGCCCCACACGTCAGCCACCCCCGTCCACAGTGTCGTCTTCCTCCCCCACGCCGCTCACGCCTCCGACCAAGCCCCGACAGCGCTGGCAGGAGCGGGCCAGGGGGGTCACGCCCGGGACATGGCCCTGTCTCCTTGGCGCCGCGCCCACGCAACCACTCACGGCCGTTGGATGCAAGCACGCGCCTCCGATCGCCCTTGATCCCCATCCGCCGATCACCGGGCTCCGCCGCTCCTCGATCGGCTATAAAGCCTCGGCCCTGGTGCCCTGAGCTCTCAATGCCCCGCCGCCACTTTGTGGCCATCCCGTGCACACCTGAGCCAGAGAAGGGCGAGGAAGAAGGAAGGGAGAGGGAGTAGGAAGAAGGAGGCGCCATCGGAGCACCTCCGAAGCCGCCGGAGCAGAGCCGACGCCACGATCGCCTACGGTAGCGCTACACGGCTTCCGGAGCTACATGGCCTCGAACCGCCACTGCATCACCACCCTATCTTCCATGACACCAACGGTGAGCCCCCTCCCGGTCTCTCCCTGCTCACCGCCGGACCTCACCGTGTCGTCCATGGCGCTCCACACTGGGAGCGCGTAGGCCAGGGCCGTCTTCGGCCTCTGGGTACACACGCACCCATGCGCACACCCACGACCACGCCGTGACCGCCCCACCGGAGCCCCATGGTGCACCCGCGTGCCTTGCCATCGTCACCATGCCACCGTGGCCACCGGGGAGCCCCTACCGGCCACATGGGAACCCGAAGCCCCGCCTTGAGCCCTGGACGCCCTCGCCGCGTCCCCACGGATCTGTAGGAGCTTACACACTCCACCAAGCCGTCGTGCCCGGAAGACCGCCGTCGTGGCCGGCACACCACGGGACCCCGCACGCCATGTTAACCCCACCAACGAAGACGCCGAGGCTCGGCGGAGCTTTCACCCGCATCAATTGCACACCAGCGCCGCTGTCAAGGCTCATCGAGTGCTCGCCGCCGGTGTGTAAGCCGCCGTGGGAGAAACAGAGGAGAGGGGGTGAGTTGAGCAGCGTAGCCCTGCACTCGGTGCACGTGAGCCGAGCCGAGGGGAAAAGACAGTGGACTCAGTCCACCGTAGGCCTGCAAACGGTCCATGGACCGTGAACCTGAGTTCACCGTGGACCACACAGTGCGGGCCGCACAGTAGACGAAGCCCAGTAGGAGCCCATGACAACGACGTGGCAGCGCCACAGCATGCCATGTGTCCGGGTTAACCCGGCCCAGACCGGCCCAACCCGAGCCCACCAAAGCCCGTTTGAGACCCAGTCCGAGTTGACCGTTGACCTGGCCCCACAAGTCAATGGCACAGACACTCTGGGCCCACATGTCAGATGATGACGTCATGCTGACGTCACATGGGACCCACACGTCAGAAGCCAACACAGCCAGGGTGACGTCATGCTGACATCACGATGACATCAGCTGCTGACGTCAGTAGCCCAGGCCCCACACGTCAGTGACCCTGACCGTTGACCGTTGACTCACCCGTTGACTGACATTGACTTTGACCACCCGAGAGTCCCTGGACCCCACCTGTCAGCTCGGAACCGAGATGATGACATCATGCCGATGTCATGCTGACATCAGCATGCCACGTGGACCAGTCACAGCGTGACACATGTCAGGCCAGGATTAATTCAGCCTTTTTCCATTTTCAGAAATGATTTAAACTTCGGAAATTCATAACTAATTCATACGACCTCAGAAAAATACGAAACCAGTACCAAAATTCATCTAAAATCGAGCTTTACGCAATGAACCCATATTTGAGTGCATTTGGCTCTTTTGAATTTTCATTGCTTCTTTGTGCTATTCTATAGACGTCGCTAACGCGACTATAATATAATAAATGCAGATTCGGAGGAGAACCAGACGGACGAGGATCGTGAGTACCGTGAGGAGTACGGAGATGACTACACTGAAGGTGCCACATCCCACCCAATCTCGTAGCACCTATTACGCATGGCTAATATAGAACTGCTATTGCTTTACTTTATTGCTACAATCATATTATGATAGGACTTGCATGGTAGTATGCTTACTTGAAGGCCTTTATCTTGATGCAACCATACCCCTGCATACCCTGTTGTTAGGCTAGACACACGCTTACTGCTATATATTTCATTACTTATACTTCTACTACGCTTGTGCTACATACGTGGTGGAAACTGGTGTTATCTAGACTATGGGGAGAATGCTACGTGTGTGACTTGGGTGTGTGGAGGGTGAGGGTTGTGTCGACCAAGTTGGAGTATATGATGAGCCTGGGCAAGTCTTGCCATGGGGTGCTACCTGGGCACCCCTAGAATGGATACTTGTGGTGGGTAAACGGTAGATGAGATGGTCCTAGGTGTGAACCTGTGATGGGAGGAGCCCAGGATGGAGGTGCTGTGGTGGCACGGTAAATGGAAACCCTGATGGAGACATTCTGGCTTGGTCATTCCTAAGGACTTACTAGTACTCAGATTCACCGGGAAGCCTTACATACCACTCACCCTATATGGTGCGGGACGGCCGGACTACTTGGTAGGATATTGCCACTACTGCTAGGTTGATAACGGACGGTGTAAGGAGGTACGGGACGCGGAGGATTTCCCCCACACCCTTCTGAGACTTCATGGAGATCTTGTGGACCCGGCTCATGACTCACAGTTTTAGCCACCCCAGACTAGACTTGGGGTGTACCAGGGCTGAATGGTAGAGTGGCAATATCCTAGGCTAGCAAGTGGCCGGAATCAGCCTAGTTGACGATGGTCAGCGAAGAAGGAAGATCTTGTGGTTATGTAAAACCTCTGCAGAGTGTATGGTTGATCGATCGATACATGTGCCAACTTGTCGGCTATGGACCTTTCCTGGGTTTCGCTTAAACTAGATAGTGAGATGAGTCCTTCTCTTCTTCCCCCGTGAGAGAGTGTCGGTCGTAGCCAGGGGCTACGAGCCTTGAGACAGTGCCGAGAGGGAGTTCGCCTATCGACTGAGCGATGGTATGGTGATGGTGTGGATATGGTGGTATATCGATCCCAGGATCGAAACCTGGCTCTGGGAAGGGAATGGGGTGGAATGTGTGTGGGAATGGTGTTAAAACTTGACAACCTACTATTATATACTTGATATGCTAATGCATAGGAAACCCCAGCCTTATATGTTCCTTTTGATTATATCCAACACGCATCCAATTTCCACAAAGCAATGCTCATAGGGTGGGATTGGCCAGTTGAAAGCTCTAGTTTGGTTTTGGTGAATTGATGAAACCCTAAGTGCTAACCTAGTTTATCAAGTGATCATGAGATAGGTAGCACACTCCAAGTGATGAAGCAAATGAAGATCATAGCATGATGATGATGATACCATGATGATGATCAAGTGCTTGGACTTGGAAAGAAGAAAGAGAAAAACAAAAAGCTCAAGGCAAAGGTATAAACCATAGGAGCTATTTTGTTTTGGTGATCAAGACACTTAGAGAGTGTGATCACATTTAGGATTGATAGCCGTACTATTAAGAGGGGTGAAACTTGTATCGGAATGTGGTTATCAAAGTACCACTGGATGCTCTAACTCATTGCATATGCATTTAGGATCTAGTGGAGTGCTAACACCCTTGAAAATGTTTGTGAAAATAAGCTAACACTTGTGCACAAGGTGATACACTTGGTGGTGTTGGCACATTTACAAAGGAGGTGGTGTTTGCAGGGTTGAGATGGGTTTGGGGATTCGGCGCTTTCGGGAAAATGGAATGCCTATTTTCTATTGCGCCGGATGCAAATTCTTGGTGGTTGGCACATTTAAGCAAGGATGAAGAAGTTAGAGTTGAAATGGAGTTGGTCGAAATAATGCTGGCGTTGGTCTACTGACCGGACGCTGGGTCACTCAGCGACCGGACGCTGAAAGGCTGCGTCCGGTCGAGCTGTCAGACGGCACAGTGGCTAGGGTATTGCATCGGACGCTGGTCTATGTCCGGTCAAGGTGGACCGGACGTGTCCGGTCGAAAAAATAAGCCTCGGGGAGCTTACTGGAAACGACCGGACGCTGGGGCTACAGCGTCCGGTCAGTTTTACCGGAGCGTCCGATCAGCTTCGTAGCCATTGAAATCTGACGAACAACGTTTGAAGCCAGTGATGCGTGGCGTCCATCGGGCGACCGGACGCTGAGGGCCAGCGTCAGGTCAGTGTGACCAGAGCATCCGGTCAGAGCGCGTTTTGCCCAGTGAAGGGGTATAACGACTCTATTTGATTGGGGCTCTATTTATAGCCCCATGGCCGGCTCAAGGGGGCTCTCTTGCACATTTTCATTGATATAGCAACCTTGTGATCTTAGCCAAAGCCCTCCCACTCATCTCCACCATTGATCCATCATCATTGTGAGATTGGGAGAGAATCCAAGTGCATTGCTTGAGTGATTGCATCTAGAGGCACTTGGTATTCGTGTTGCGCTGCGAATTTCGCTTGTTTCTCTTGGTGGTTGCCACCACCTAAACGTCTCGGTGTAGCGGTGGAGGATCGGCACGAGTTGGTGATTGTTCGTGGCCGCCTTCGGTGATTGTAAGGGGAGTTGTACCTTCCCCGCCGGAGTGCTGAAAGATAACTCTAGTAAATTGCTCGTGTCATTGAGTTACCTCACTTGTGGGTCGGTTCTTGCGGTGTCCTATTGTGTGGACGAGGTTTGTGAAACACCTCTTAGCCGCCGAACCACCAAGTGTTGGTCGACAGAACGGGGACTAGCGTGTTGGCAAGCATGTGAACCTCAGGAGAAAAATCGGTTGTCTCTTGTCATTTGCATTCTCCCGGTGATTGGCTTAATCTTCATCTTGTGATTGGTTCATCCCCTACACATCGGTATAATCACCCTACTCACCTATTTACATTCATGCAAACTAGTTGATACAAGCTCTTTAGTGTAATTAGAATTGAGAGCTTGCGTTATTATTGTCATTCATCTAATTGAGCTCTTTAGAGTACCAAGATTGAGAGCTCTTAGTGAGTAGTTACATAGCAAGTTTAGGTTCCTAAGTAATCATTGCAACTAGAATTGTCAGATAGGTGGCTTGCAACCCTTGTAGAGCTAGAGCAAGTTTGCATTACGCTATTTGTCATACTAATCAAATTGCTCTAGTTGATTTGTAGATTTTTAAATAGGCTATTCACCCCCCTCTAGCCATATTAGGACCTTTCAAGTGGTATCGGAGTTGTGGTCACCGTTTGATTGAAGGCTTAACAACCTCGGTGTCAAATTATGGCTCAAGTTGTGTTCAACCATGTGGGGGGCAAACCACCATTCTTTGATGGCACAAGCTATGACTATTGGAAAAGAAAGATGAAAATGTATCTTGGTTCAATCAATGATCAAGTATGGGAAGTGACCGAAAATGATTATGCCATCATTGATCCCGACAATCCCACGAACCAAGATACAACCAACAAGCAATGCAATACAATGGCTCTCAACACCATATACAATGCCATTGATTCCAAGGTGTTTGAGCAAATCAAGGATTGAGCTAATGAAGTGTGGACAAGATTGGAGGAAACTTATGAGGGCACACCGGCGGTGAAGAGTGCCAAGTTGTACATTCTCAAGGACAAGTTGACAAGTTTCAAGATGAAGGATGATGAGAGCATTCCGGAGATGTTCCATCGGCTACAAGTAATTATCAATGACTTGAAGGCTTTGGGAGAAAAGATCAAGGATGATGGTGTCTCCCATCGATTCTTGATGTGCTTACCTCCAAGATTTGAGATGTTGAGATTGCTCATCATAAGAGGAGGATTGAAGGATATTACCCCTAACCAAGTACTAGGTGATGTCATGACACAAGAGACATACCATGTGGAAAGGGAGGGGGTGACAAGGATGACAAGAAGGAAGAAGAAGACAAGAAGAAGAAAAGCATAGCATTCAAGGCTAGCTCATCATCATCAAAGAACAAGGGCAAGTCCAAGAAAGAATCAAGTGATGATGATCTTAGTGATATTGATGATGAAGCTATGGCTCTCTTTGTGCGCAAGATGGGCAAGTTCATGAAGAAGAAGGGCTATGGTGCAAGAAAGAGAAGAGATCACACCCAGAAGAAAGAGTATGTGAGAAGATGCTACAATTGCAAAAGCCCCGATCATGTAGTAGCAAATTGTCCATACAATAGTGACAATGATGAGGATGAGAAGAAGAAGCACAAGGAGGATAAGAAAGAAAAGAAGGAGAAGAGAATGACCTTCCAAAAGAAGAAGAAGGGTGGAGGCTATGTGGTCACATGGGATAGTGATGGCTCTTCGGATAGTGATAGCTCTAGTGATGATGATAAGAAATCTATCAAGAGAGCACTAGCAAGCATTGCCATCAACAACAAGCCCTCCATCTTCGACACTCCATCGACGTGCCTCATGGCAAAACCTACCAAGGTAAAATATGATGTGAGTGATGATGATGAATGTGAAAGTGATGCTTGTAGGAGTGATGATGATGATGAGGAGTACTCTAAGGAGGAGCTCATGGACATGTGTGAGCAAGTGCATACTTGCTTTGAGATGAAGAGAAAGGAGTGCAAGGAATTGAACAAGAAAGTCAAATTTCATGAGCAATCCCTTGATGAGCTCAATGCCACTCATGAGAGGCTAATGGAAGCCCATGAGAAGCTTGGTAAAGCTCACTCTAAGCTTGAAAAGGCTCACTTCTCTCTTATTGAGCAAGTCAAAGTGGAGGAAGCCAAGAAGGAGCAAGTGATCATAACATGTGATGTGGGACTAACATGTGATCTTATTGATGAATCTTTTCATAAACCCATTATTGTTGCTCCTACTAACACTTCTTGTAGCACAATTATTACTACTCCACCTATAAATGATACATCACTAATGGTGGAAAATGAAACCCTCAAGAAGGAGGTGAATGAGCTCACTCGTGCCTTAGGCAATGCCTATGGTGGAGAAGCCCACTTGCTAAAGTGCTTGGGTAGCCAAAGATTTTCTCTCAACAAAGAGGGATTAGGCTATACCCCCAAGAAAGGCAAGGCAGCCTTTGTCACTACCAAAGCTAGCTTTGTGAAGGGCAATGGTCGGTTTTGCAATAGATGCAAGCAAGTTGGGCATATAGAGCAAAATTGCAAGACTAACAAGAACAAGCTACCGAATGTATCCTCAATCAAATTTGATTCTTGTTACATGCTTTATAAGGGTGCCAATGGTGTGAAGGCTAAGTTCATTGGTACACCAATTGTGGGCCCAAAGAAGAAGGCCATTTGGGTACCAAAGTCCTTGGTGACTAACCTACAAGGACCCAAGCAAGTTTGGGTACCTAAAAGGAATTGATCTTCTTTTGTAGGTAAATTATAAAGCCAGAGGAAGGCATTGGGTGCTTGATAGTGGGTGCACACAACACATGACCGGTGATTCAAGAATGTTCAACTCAATCAATGAAAGCAAGAGCAATGGGATTGATAGTATCACATTTGGTGACAATGGCAAAGGCAAGGTCAAAGGGCTTGGTAAGATTGCAATATCCAATGACTTGAGCATTTCTAATGTGCTACTAGTAGAGAGCTTGAACTTCAACCTATTGTCAATAGCTCAATTGTGTGATCTTGGTTTCAAGTGCATATTTGGTGTGGATGATGTAGAGATCATAAGTGTAGATGGCACTAACTTGATATTCAAAGGATTTAGATATGAGAATCTATACTTAGTCGATTTCAATGCTAGAGAAGCTCAATTGTCAACATGTTTGATCACTAAGTCTAGCATGGGTTGGTTATGGCATAGAAGGCTTGGTCATGTTGGAATGAAACAATTGAACAAATTGATTAAGCATGACTTAGTTAGAGGCTTGAAAGATGTCACTTTTGAGAAAGATAAGCTATGTAGTGCATGTCAAGCCGGAAAACAAGTTGGTAACACACATCCTAAGAAGAGCATGATGAGCACATCCAAGGCATTTGAGTTGATACACGTGGACTTGTTTGGACCAACCACATACACTAGCATTGGTAGAAACAAATATGGATTTGTGATTGTGGATGATTTCACTAGATACACATGGGTGTTCTTTCTTGGTGACAAGAGTGATGTGTTTGCAACATTCAAATCATTTGTCAAGGGCATTCACAATGAGTTTGAAATAACCATCAAGAAAGTTAGAAGTGACAATGGTAGTGAATTCAAGAACACTAGAATTGATGAGTTGTGTGATGAATTTGGAATTAGACATCAATTCTCGGCCAAGTATACTCCTCAATCAAATGGCTTAGTTAAAAGGAAGAATAGAACTTTGATTGACATGGCAAGATCAATGTTGAGTGAGTACAATGTGAGTCATTCATTTTGGGCCGAAGCAATCAACACGGCTTGCTATAATAGCAACCGACTCTATTGTCACCCCATGATGGAGAAGACACCTTATGAGCTATTGAATGGAAGAAAGCCAAACATTGCATACTTTCGGGTCTTTGGATGCAAATGCTATATATTGAAGAAAGGCACTAGATTGAGCAAGTTTGAGAAGAAATGTGATGAAGGTTTCTTGCTTGGTTACTCCACTACTAGCAAGGCTTATAGAGTTTGGAACTTGGCTAGTGGTACTCTTGAGGAGGTTCATGATGTGGAGTTTGATGAAACAAATGGTTCCCAAGAGGAAGATGAGAATCTAGATGATGTAAGAGGGACTCAATTGGTCAATGCAATGAAGAACATGGACATTGGTGAGATAAGGCCTAGAGTGGTGATTGATGTTGAAGATGACAAGAATCAAGTGCTCTCTAACTCAAATGTGCAAGCTAGTGGTTCTCATGATCAAATCCAAGCAAGCACTAGTGATGGCAATGTGCAAAATCAACAAATGACTAGTTCATCATCTCAATCAAGTGATCAATCAAATTCTAGCAATCAAGTGCAAGTGCTTCAACCAACCAATGTTGCAAGAGATCATCCTTTGGATACTATCATTGGTGATATTTCAAGAGGTGTGCAAACTAGATCAAGATTGGCTTCATTTTGTGAGCACTTCTCATTTGTGTCATCCATTGAACCAAAGAAGATAGATGAAGCTTTGAAGGATGTTGATTGGGTCAATGCTATGCATGAAGAGCTAAACAACTTCACAAGAAACCAAGTATGGGAGTTAGTTGAGAGGCCTAAGGATCATAATGTGATTGGAACAAAGTGGGTGTTTCGGAACAAGCAAGATCAAGATGGGATAGTAATAAGGAACAAAGCAAGATTAGTGGCTCAAGGTTACACTCAAGTTGAAGGTCTTGACTTTGGAGAAACATATGCCCCGGTTGCAAGATTGGAAGCAATTAGGATCTTGCTAGCTTATGCTTGTGCCCACAACATCAAGTTGTACCAAATGGATGTGAAAAGTGCATTTCTCAATGGGTACATCAATGAGCTTGTGTATGTTGAGCAACCTCCCGGTTTTGAAGATGAAAAGAAACCCAACCATGTGTTCAAGTTGAGAAAGGCTTTGTATGGATTGAAACAAGCACCTAGAGCATGGTATGAGAGATTGAGGGACTTCCTACTCTCCAAGGGATTTAAAATGGGAAAGGTTGACACCACTCTCTTCACCAAGAAGCTTGGAAATGATTTGTTTGTCATGCAAATCTATGTGGATGATATCATATTTGGATCAACAAATCAAGAATTTTGTGAAGAGTTTGGAAAGATGATGGCAAATGAATTTGAGATGTCTATGATTGGAGAACTTAGTTACTTCCTTGGTCTTCAAATCAAGCAAATGAAGAATGGCACATTTGTAAGTCAAGGCAAGTATATCAAGGACATGCTCAAGAAGTTTGGAATGGATGAGAGTAAAGCTATTAGTACACCAATGGGGTCAAGTGGAAGCTTGGATAGTGATGCTAGTGGCAACATGGTAGATCAAAAGATGTATCGGTCTATGATTGGAAGCTTACTCTATGTGACCGCATCAAGACCGGATGTGATGTTTAGTGTATGCATGTGTGCTAGATTTCAAGCCTCACCAAGAGAAAGTCATTTGAAGGCAACAAAGAGAATATTGAGGTACTTGAAGCATACACAACATGTTGGCTTATGGTATCCCAAAGGAGCAAGATTTGAGTTGATTGGATATTCGGATTCTGATTATGCGGGATGCAAAGTTGAGAGAAGAAGCACATCGGGCACATGTCAACTATTGGGAAGATCACTTGTATCTTGGTCATCAAAGAAGCAAAATAGTGTAGCACTTTCAACCGCCGAAGCAGAGTACATTTCGGCCGGTAGTTGTTGTGCTCAATTACTTTGGATGAAGGCTACTTTGAGTGACTTTGGAATCAAGTTCAAGCAAGTGCCATTGCTATGTGATAATGAAAGTGCTGTAAAGCTCACCAACAACCCGGTTCAACACTCAAGAACAAAGCATATAGATGTCCGTCATCACTTCATAAGAGATCACCAACAAAAAGGGGACATTTGCATAGAGAGTGTGGGCACCGAAGATCAACTTGCCGACATATTCACCCAGCCACTTGATGAGAAGAGGTTTTGTAAGCTAAGGAATGAATTGAACATACTTGACTTCTCTAATATGTGTTGATGCACCCCCCATTATATGACATGCCTCTCCTTCGAGCAAAGCAAGGTAAAAGTTGATTGACAAGTCATCCATCCATTGCTAAGGACTTGTTTAGTGCATCTAGTCATTCCTATCATGTCCTAGGCTCATTCATTAAAATCAAATAAATTTGATGCTTATATGGTATCACTATTGCTTGTATGGTTGAAATGATCTAGTGGTAGCATATGACATGTTTGTGGGCTTGTAAACCTAGTGTTTGATTTATAAAATAAGCAATAAATGTTTAACTCAACATGGTACAAGATAACCCTTATTTGGAGGTGTGAAGAAGCTTGTCCTTGGATCAAACCGAGTTAAATATCTTTTGCAAGTAATCTAGATTGAACCAAATTGGGAAAATGATCCTCATTTCACATGGTTTCACCCCAACCTATCGATAATTTGAGCTCACCTTTTGTGCTAATTGTTGACAAAGGGGGAGAGAAACAAAGATATGAGTGATAGGGGAGAAATAGTGGGAAGAGAAAATATATGACAAAGGAAGGGGATCAATTAAAATTTTGAGCATACAAAGAGGGGGAGCAAGCTCTTGAACTTGTATGGTGCAATTGATGCGCATTTTCATATATTTGCTTGCATGGTACAAAGTTTTAAATTTAAATATCCATGCTTGTGTGGTGTATACTAGTTGTAGGTTTGAATGTTGAAATGAAAAACTAGCATGCATAGGCTAAGTAACTAGACTTATGTTCTTTCTATACAAACTAGACCCTTGCATGTAATGTTGATCTCACGGGGTATTCTAGTTTTTGTATATGTCTAGTTACTAATGGTGCTAAGGATGGTATATTGGTGCACTCCGATTGGTATCACGCTTCAAAGGTCCATCTCTTATACCCTTGCATCTTTTGGTAGAAATTGACTCCTATATTTCCTATCTAAGCATATGTGCAAGCTACAATCCAAACTCTTAGCACATATGTAGGGGGAGCAATTGCTATCATATGGAGTTCATGAAACTTGTCCATATCCTTTACACATGGTAAATATGCTTGGGCAAGCAACATGGATTCAAATGAACTTTAATTCATATCTTTGAAAGCTCTAGTTTGGTTTTGGTGAATTGATGAAACCCTAAGTGCTAACCCAGTTTATCAAGTGATCATGAGATAGGTAGCACACTCCAAGTGATGAAGCAAATGAAGATCAAAGCATGATGATGATGATACCATGATGATGATCAAGTGCTTGGACATGGAAAGAAGAAAGAGAAAAACAAAAAGCTCAAGGCAAAGGTATAAACCATAGGAGCTATTTTGTTTTGGTGATCAAGACACTTAGAGAGTGTGATCACATTTAGGATTGATAGCCGTACTATTAAGAGGGGTGAAACTTGTATCGGAATGCGGTTATCAAAGTGCCACTGGATGCTCTAACTCATTGCATATGCATTTAGGATCTAGTGGAGTGCTAACACCCTTGAAAATGTTTGTGAAAATAAGCTAACACTTGTGCACAAGGTGATACACTTGGTGGTGTTGGCACATTTACAAAGGAGGTGGTGTTTGTAGGGTTGAGATGGGTTTGGGGATTCGGCACTTTCGGGAAAATGGAATGCCTATTTTCTATTGCGCCGGATGCAAATTCTTGGTGGTTGGCACATTTAAGCAAGGATGAAGAAGTTAGAGTTGAAATAGAGTTGGTCGAAATGATGCTGGCGTCGGTCTACTGACCGGACGCTGGGTCTCTCAGCGACCGGACGCTGAAAGGCTGCGTTCGGTCGAGCTGTCAGACAGCACAGTGGCTAGGGTATTGCACCGGACGCTGGTCTGTGTCCGGTCAAGGTGGACCGGACACGTCCGGTCGAAAAAATATGCCTCGCGGAGCTTACTGGAAACGACCGGACGCTGGGGCTTCAGCGTCCGGTCAGTTTTACCGGAGCGTCCGGTCAGCTTCGTAGCCGTTGAAATCTGACGAACAACGTTTGAAGCCAGTGACGCGTGGCATCCATCGGGCGACCGGACGCTGAGGGCCAGCGTCCGGTCAGTGTGATCGGAGCGTCCGGTCAGAGCGCGTTTTGCCCAGTGAAGGGGTATAACAGCTCTATTTGATTGGGGCTCTATTTATAGCCCCATGGCCGGCTCAAGGGGGCTCTCTTGCACATTTTCATTGATATAGCAACCTTGTGAGCTTAGCCAAAGCCCTCCCACTCATCTCCATCATTGATCCATCATCATTGTGAGATTGTGAGAGAATCCAAGTGCATTGCTTGAGTGATTGCATCTAGAGGCACTTGGTATTCGTGTTGCGCTGCGAATTTCACTTGTTTCTCTTGGTGGTTGCCACCACCTAGACGTCTCGGTGCAGCGGTGGAGGATCGGCACGAGTTGGTGATTGTTCGTGGCCGCCTTTGGTGATTGTAAGGGGAGTTGTACCTTCCCCGACGGAGTGCCGAAAGGTAACTCTAGTAAATTGCTCGTGTCATTGAGTTACCTCACTTGTGGGTCGGTTCTTGCAGTGTCCTATCGTGTGGACGAGGTTTGTGAAACACCTCTTAGCCACCGAACCACCAAGTGTTGGTTGACACAATGGGGACTAGCGTGTTGGCAAGCACGTGAACCTCGGGAGAAAATTCGGTTGTCTCTTGTCATTTGCATTCTCCCGGTGATTGGCTTAATCTTCATCTTGTGATTGGTTCATCCCCTACACGTCGGTATAATCACCCTACTCACCTATTTACATTCGTGCAAACTAGTTGATACAAGCTCTTTAGTGTAATTAGAATTGAGAGCTTGCGTTATTATTGTCATTCATCTAATTGAGCTCTTTAGAGTACCAAGATTGAGAGCTCTTTAGTGAGTAGTTACATAGCAAGTTTAGGTGCCTAAGTAATCATTGCAACTAGAATTGTCAGATAGGTGGCTTGCAACCCTTGTAGAGCTAGAGCAAGTTTACATTACGCTATTTGTCATACTAATCAAATTGCTCTAGTTGATTTGTAGATTTTTAAATAGGCTATTCACCCCCCTCTAGCCATATTAGGACCTTTCACCAGTGCAAATCGTACTGATAAATTTTGGCACACAGGTTCTGCTGAGGAGTATAACTCCGAGGAGTTTGACGGTTGAGGGGTTCATGCCTACACTCGAGTTTGGCGATCTTATCTTCAAGCTGTTCTGAATGAATGCTACTTTTGATTCCGCCAATGCGGCGATGTAATAATTTATGTACTTCCGCACTATTTGTACTCTGAATTTATCGTTGTATGGATGTGATATTCGACTGGAATTTGGGTAGTATGATCTACCACGATCTTATTACACATCGACTCTGTGGATTTCCCTTCGCAGAAATTAGGGGCGCTTCATGGCGCTCCCAGGAATCCTAGAGGACGAACCTCACCTTCGACGGGTCCTCAGGGAAGGGCCACTCTAGGTCACCCTCCGATGAACCGCCGGAGGGCCCAGCCTCCGACCGGACCACCGCCAGCTCCCGCGGCGCCACCGGCAGCTCCCACAGCGACACCGGTGGTTTCGCCACGGTATCCGCCTCATTGTTAGATGGGATCTCCACCACCTCATTCGCCTGGGATGTCGTCGAGTGTCCCAACTCCATCCTGGCCATGCTTCCCTCTGGCGCCTTCGGCTCTGATGGCAAGGATAGGTCGTGCAGCCCTCCACCCGGTGAGGTAGGGAGCTCGCCCCCCCCCTCGTCTCCTTCACCGCGACCAGCGGAGGAGGGGTCACGAGAGTTACCTCTGACGCAACCTCCGCCATCAGCACTAGGATAGCCGCCAACAACGTCGCCACCACTGTCACGTTATCAGCAGCCGCCCCGAGGAGCACCACCCCTAGGAGGGAAGGCTTCGCTGCCGCCACCCTGCTGCCCCCTTTTCTTGCTACAACACGCTGTTGAGTGGGCCTCCAAGCCTCCCGCATGGGGGTAAGGGTGATGCTCAACCCCGGCATCCCTCGACCGCTGACAAAAATCATGGGTAAGCCACACTCCAAAAAAGACTCAACCACCAAAAGTCGAAGAAGCAACAAAAGGAAACATACCGGGTCACGAGTGGCACGACTCTGAAGGCAGGCTCCGATGACGATGGGCCCACAGGACGAGGACCGCTCCCAGGCTACGACCCGCGCCCCCTGACTTCAGATGGGGTTGGAGTCGTCCCGACCAGCCCCTACTCGGCCTGCGGGTTGCTACGACCTCCGGCTCAGGGCTCCCCGACCGGAGCAGCGAGCGGGGCATCCCCCAACTATGAGTCACGCATCGACCGGGCGCCAGTCTACCCCTCAGACCGCCCGGACTGCTCGACCACACCCACGGCAGGCGGGACCTCCTCCGACTGCGAGTCTAGCATTGGCGCTAGCCCCATCGCCGCACGAGCGCCGGTCCGCTCCTCAGACCGCCCAACTCCCTCAGTCGCTTCCGCCACAGGCGGCAACGGGACCGGCGACACCGCCGAGAGGAGCGGTGACTGCGTCCGTGTCGCCGCTCGCTTGCCAACGGCGTCTGCGCTCGTCGCACGCTTCCTCGACATAGGAACCTCCGCGCACCGTGCGGCCTCTTGCTCCTTACCAGTGGACGTCACCGTAGGGTCGTGATGCACCGCCAAGGTCACAACGACCTCCCGACTCTCCTCCTCATCGGAGAAGACCATGTCGTCCAAATCCGTGGGATCATCCGACGCGAGTTCTGACTCGACGCCGCTCCTACGTTCCCCGGCCCTCACGTGTCGGGCGACCTCCTTCTTCTTCTCTTCTTTCCGCTGAACCTCCTTGGTTCTCTTCTTCTTTCAAGCGGCTGCCGCCTCCTTCTGGGCGACCTGCCGGGCCCGGCCTACCGGTCCCTTGGGATGGTGCGGCCGGGACTTATACCTCCCAAGCCCCTATGAAACGAATGAACCAAAATCAAAAAAGGGGGGGGGCAGAGAAAAAGCACGAACAAAATAAGGGAGCGTACCAGCGTGGGCACGATCGAGGCTTTGAACGGTATGGGTTTTCCCACCACCGTCTCTCTGGGCCTTAGCTGCAGCACTCGGCCGACGCGACTCTAGATCTCGTCGTATGGCAGCTCCTCCGGCGACGCCTGGTCTGGGTCTGATCGGTCGCCGTACGTCCACATCAGGTGCGTCCTCTCTGTCAACGGCGCAAGCCGGCGGTGGTAAAGGGTGTGGAACACCCGCACCCCATCAAGGCCGCCCCTTACGAGCTTCCGAAGCTCCTCCTCGATGGCCTCCACCTTATGCCTCTCCGTTTGGGCATAGCCCCATGACCAGCTCCTCTACTTCATCGGCCTCTTGTCGGTAAACGCTGGAAATAGCACCCCCGCCAGATTCCTAATGTAGAACCACTCCCCATGCCATCCTCGGTTGGAGTCACATGGGGAGTACGCGGGATACGAGCCTCCCACACGTGGCTTCCTCTACAGGGTGAAGCCTCCGACCAGTGCGATCTCGGCCAAACTCTAGTTTGCCATAGCTCTCCCAAAGAAGAAAAGCCAGAAGAGATCCACGTGCGGCTCTATCCCAAGGAAAGCCTCGCAGACGGTGATGAAACCAGCAATGTGCAGCACCCCCGTCGGATTGAGATGCTACAGCTCTAGACCCCACTCGTTGAGGAGCCCACGTAGGAACCAGTGCATGGGGTATCCTAATCCACGCTCGTGGAAGGTAAGGAAAGAAACCACCTTATCGGGACGAGGTTGCGGGAACTCCTCCCCTCCAGGGACCCTCCAGTGCGCCACCTCCTGCGGCGGCAGAAACCCCTTCGCGATGAAAGCCTCCAGCACCGACTTCCTCATGTTGGACGTCCGCCAGTCCAACATTTCGCTCCGGATCAAAAAAAGGTCGGTGAATTCTTCTCTTCTCCCTCGCTCTCCCCCCTTCTTTCCTAGAAACCTCCGCGGCTCTCAGGAACGCTCACGGCAAAAAAAGGAAGAGAGAAGGCGGCGGTAGATGAAGATGAAGAACAGGCAAAAGAATGAAATAAAAACCCTCTCCCTGCTCCTATTTAAAGGAAAGGGAACAACGGTTAAGGAAGGACACGCCAATCGGGGAAGGTAGAACGGCGGAGCGAGAATTTCTCTCTCTTTTCCATTTAATGTAGATGGGACATGCCCTGAACCGATGAGACACGGCCCGCTCAATGGAATGGCTCCTGATTAGACGAGACATGGCCTGGCTGTGGCCCACCACTACCACATGATCAACCACTACCACACGATGGGCACAGGAACCGAAGCACCACCGCACGCAGGTGTAGGGACCAAAAACAAAATCTCCGCCAGAAGAGACCACCGGACCTCCCTGAGTCGATCGAATCACCCAGGAGGGACACCAGGCGACATGTAAGGAGCAAAGGGACACCTCACGTAGGCCATGCTGACTCCGTCTCGAACGACGAGCACGGGTCCCGGTCGGACATTTCCGACTGAAGCTCTCCGAGCCCCGTCACTCCAGTCATCAAGGTAAACATTACCAAAACCCCTTCTATTTCTTTACAAATCATTCATACATCCATACACACATTCATCTCATATGCCTAAACCCCCGGATGGTTAGGGCATGAACCGCCTAGGGGCTCGAGAACTAAGCATCGCACGTGCAGCGAAATGCATCACAACGCTCCATGTTGCGTCACGAAGCGGTGGTTTGCCTCATTCGACATGAGCAACCAAACAGAGCTAGGGGAGAAAACCGTAGATGAGCACCGTGCGGCCCTAGCCCAGTTTGGTAGACCGGGTCATCTCAACCTTCTTGTTCGATCCTAAACCTCTCGCTAGGCCCATAGAATTTCCATCGAAGGGGAGGCCGTTAGGCCACCCGGGTCGGTCTCTGGAACGACCTAGGCATCTATCGGGTTGCAGGAAAAGGAGTAGTGGAATGTCACAAGAGGGCTATGCCGACCCCATCACGAACGATGGACCCGGATTCCACTTGATCATACCCATTAGCGAGCTCACCGAGCTAGTCTTCGAGCCCGAGCGATCAGGACAGGCGACGAAACTCAGCCCCTCCGGTTGTGAGGAACCGGAGGGGTAACGCACAATACTCACATCGACCCCCATGAAGGCCCGATAGGGCTCGGGGGCTCAAGAAAAATGCCAAGGACAGTGAGCTCGAACTCGCCAGATCAACGACTATGACTCGCCCGGTCCCATGGCACGCACTGACGCTAGGATCCGCGAGCACCGCCTCATCCGATCTTTAACTTAACTAACAACATCTTCATAACGGCTTCACTTCCGACTGTGCTCCAAAGAAATCTTGGGACCGTGACCCCGAACTCGCGTCGATAGGATCGGTGACATCCGGCTACGGCTCTTGGGACCGTGACCCCAAACTCGCGTCGATAGGATCGGCGACATCCGGCTATGGCTCTTGGGACCACGACTCTGAACTCGTGTAACGGCTTCATTAACTGAAACTAACAAAAACTAACTCTCTTGATCCACGGCGTGCACCGACGCCTGGGTCTACTTGCGACTCCACCTCACCCGATCCCACGGATCGCACCAACGCCTGGGTCTACTCGCGACTCCACCTCACTCGATCCCACGGCGCGCATCGACGCCAAAGATCAGTGAGCTCTATCGCATCCAAACTAAGCTGTCTCCATTCACGGCGCGCACCGACGCCAGGTTTTGTCTCAAACTAAACTTCCTCGCCCGATCCCTGGCGCGCACCTACACCGGGATTAGCAAGTTCTATCTCGATCCAATCCCCGCACCTAAAAACGCCTCTGCTGCACAATGACACCGTGGTTAAACAAAAATCTGTCTCAAACTAACATGCACACACGCTCCAAACACCCCCCAGATGGTTCTGCCCGAACCGCCTAGGGGCTCGGGTGCTACACCCACGGGTGCGCTCGCGCACACCCACCGAACAAAAACCTCCCCCGCTGGCAACGCAGAAAACCCCCCAGCCGGTTTTGCTCGAACCACCCGGGGGCTCGGGGCATACACCCGCGGGTGCGCTCGCGCGCACCCACTGGCAAGACAAAAAATCCCCCAAACGATTCTACCCGAATCGCCCAGGGGCTCGGGGGCTCCTATCGGGTTCATAAACCCAGGGTCCCTCGGGGACCGGCTTCCACGCCAAGGCTCAACCCAAGAGTCTAAAAAACAACAGGGCAAAGGGATGGCCCAGCAGCCGACCAGAAGGTCTAGCCCAAGAAGAGCAACACCCGCTCGTCAACTTCTTCAGCCAACCTATTTGACCGGAGCACTTGCTCCCGGCTCCAGCCGCCTCCGAATGGCCTCTCCGATCGGAAGGCCTGCCCTGAGCCCTACTTCCGACTCCAACCCCGTGTCTCTTTGGCCGGGGTATGTAAGAACACTGCTTCCTACTCCGACCCCGCGTCTTCGACCGGGGACCCCATAGGAAGCCTGTTTACCGCTCTTCTCCGACTGGCGTGGCCAGGGCCGGCTAGGGCCATCCGACCGGGGACGCCTGCTTGGAAGGAACCAGGGGTGAACGGAGAAAGTAGTGCACAAAGTCAAACCACGATATTGGGACCATACCCTGTACGCCTACGGGAACAGTGCCCCACAACCGCCCTGACACAAACAGTATTGTAGGCACCGACATTTGTGTCTATAGTATTGTAGGCGCCATTGAGCTCCCATACGGCAAAAAGGCCCCCATGCCTCTGGGCATCGATAGTGGGCGCCAGGGTTCACCATACCTGGTGCACGTGGTAAGGGCTCCTCACATAACAATAGTATTTTGCAGGTACCGACATCCACCCTTCCTGAAGAAGCCAACGCAACCTCCCATGTGCACCTGATATTCTACAGTGACATCAACAGTATTGTGGGCGTCTACCATCATCGCTACCCTCGTCGGCATGGGCAACAAGGCATAGAAACATCCATATTCTCTCCCTCTCACCTATAAAGCCATCCCCTTTATCTATAAAAGGGGATGCACTCCCTCCAACAAAGGAGGTCGACTTCTTCAAGTTCAGACTCACTAGATCGATAGCTCATGATCCCTCAAGCACACGCTTGGACTTCTAGCTCGTAGCGGAGTTCCGGTCGCCCTCGGCCCTTCCGGTCGGACCCGATCGGGCCTCTTGAACACCCCCTCCTTTCTCCTTCTCGTTTGTAACCCCACTACAGACTTCGAGCACCTGGGCTCAGGAATAAAGTCATCGACTAACCCAAACTAGATGTAGGGCACGTTGCCCGAACCAGTATAAATCCTATGTCATTGAGTGCTAGGCCACCTTCGATCATAACGTACAACAAAACTAAAAATATTTACTAGTTGGTCACTTTCTGTACCGACAGGTTGGCATGGGTGTCTTGATGGGCTTGGTCTTGTCCAAGTTAAACTTGTTCAACATGTCATTGGTGTACTTGGTTTGACTTATGAACGTGCCATCCTTGAGTTGCTTGATTTGAAATCCAAGAAAGAACTTTAACTCTCCCATCATGGACATCTCGAACCTACTTGTCATAATCCTACTAAATTCCTCACAAAAAGCCACATTAGTACTACCAAATATTATGTCATCGATATATATTTGGCAAACAAAGATATCATTATTAACTTTGCGAGTAAACAAAGCAGCATCGGCCTTTCAAATCTCAAAACCTTGTTTGAGTAGGAAATCCTTTAAGCAATCATACCAAGCTTTAGGGGCTTGTTTGAGCCCATAGAGTGCCCTATCGAGCTTGTAGACGTGGTTTGGATACTTGGGGTCTTCAAAGCCCGGTGGTTGCTCTACACACACCAACTCGGATAGGGGGCCATTGAGAATTGCACTCTTCACGTCCATTTGATATAGCTTGAAGTCATGATGGGCGGCATAGGCAAGTAGAATACGAATTGATTCTAGCCTAGCCACCAGTGCATAGGTCTCCCCAAAATCTAAGCCTTCAATTTGAGTGAATCCTTGAGCCACCAACCTTGCCTTGTTCCTTGTTACCACGTCATGCTCATCTTGCTTGTTGCGGAAGACCCACTTGGTTCCAATCACGTTTTGCTTTTGTCTTTCCACCAAGGACCAGACTTCATTCCGAGTGAAGTTGTTCAACTCCTCTTGCATGGCTACCATCCAATCTAGATCATCAAGTGCCTCTTCCACCCTATGAGGTTCCAAAGGAGAAACAAATGAGTAATATTCACAAAAACTTGCTAAACGAGAACGTGTAGTTACCCCTCATTGAATGCTCCCCAATATGTTATCAATGGGATGACCCCGTTGAATGGATTGATGCACTCTAGGATGTGGCACTTGAGTTGATCTTTGGATAGGGCCATCATCATCATCATCATCATCATCATGGTCATGATCGATTGGAGGATCACAATCATGAGCTTGTGGAGAGTTGACTTCACTTCTTTTTTCATTGTTGAGTTGTGGTTGAGCTCGCTCATTGTTGACACCATCTTCATGAGAATGACCTTGTGCTTCATTTGATCTCCTATCTTGATTATTTCTTGTTGCGGAAGCTTCACCATGTTCATTGGATGAAACATGATGAATGGTTGGATCAAGATCATCATGCACAACATGGTCTTCATCTTCGTCTTCGACGGACTTTACTTCACCAATGGCAAGTTTCTTGATTGCTTTGTGTGGAGCTTCTTCATTACCTACATTCTCAACATTGACTTGCTCTTTTTGAGAGCCATCGGTTTCATCAAAAGTCATGTCTACCGCGATTTCAATCAAACCAGTGGTTTTATTGAAAACACGATATCCATGTTCGTTAGTACCATAACCAAGCATGAAACCTTCATCAACCTTTGGTGCAAACTTAGAGCTTTTGGATTTCTTGTTAAGTATAAAACACTTGGATCCAAACACTCTAAAGTAGTGCACCTTGGGCTTTTTACCGGTTAGAAGTTCATAGACGGTCTTTTCTCTTTTCTTGTGAAGATATAAGCGGTTGATGGCATGGCATGCCATGTTGACCGCTTCCGCCTAATAGTTGATTGGAGTCTTGTACTCATCCAACATTGCTCTTGGGCTTCTATAAGCGTTCGGTTCTTCCTTGCCACAACACCATTTTGTTGTGGAGTGTATGGAACCAAAAACTCATGCTTGATTCCTTCTTCATCAAGAAACTCTTCAATGTTGGTGTTCTTGAACTCCGTCCCATTGTCACTTCTAACTCTCTTGATTTTGACATCAAACTCATTTTGGGCTCTTTTTGCAAACTTCTTAAAGATACTTTGGACTTCACTCTTTTCACGCAAAAAGAATACCCAAGTAAAACAAGAATAATCATCAACAATTATAAAACCATATTTGTTACCACCAATGCTTATGTAAGCAATGGGTCCAAATATGTCCATGTGAAGCAACTCCAATGGCCTTTCGGTTATCACAACATTCTTGACGGGATGTTTAGCTCCAACTTGTTTTCCCGCTTGGTATGCGCTACAAATCCTATCTTTCTCAAAAGAGACATTTGTTAGTCCAAGGATGTGTTCGCCCTTTTGAAGTTTGGCCAAGTTCCTCATCCCAACATGGGCAAGTCGGCGATGCCATAACCAACCCATGTTAGATTTTGCCATTAGACAAGTCTCGAGATTTACTCTATTTGATGTGAAATCAACTAGATAGAGTTTCCCTTTTAAATGACCCATAAATACAATAGAGGAATCCTCCCTTCTATAGACTTCCACACCCTTATCCGTAAAGAGACAATTGTAACCCATCTCACAAAGTTGTGAAACGAACAACAAATTGTATCTCAACGAATTCAAAAGTAAAACATTAGAAATGGAATTATCATTTGATATAGCAATTTTACCCAAATCGAGGACTTCTCCTTTTCCATTGTCACCAAACACAATATTTCCACTATGATCATGATTTGGTTGGAATGATGTGAACATGTCCTTCTCTTTGGTCATATGATTGGTGCATCCACTATCCAACACACAACTTGTTCCACCAAAGGAATATTCCTATAAAGACAAATTAAGCTTTTGTTTTAGGTACCCAAAAAGATTTGGGTCCTATGGGGTTAGTCACATAAAACTTGGGCACCCAAACACTCATAATTTCCTTTATCTTTTGGGCACCAACATACTTAACCACAATCTTGCCATCCTTGCCCCAACAACACATATAGTCACTAGCATAGCACCGTGGAAGTGGTGCTTGTGGATTGGGGACATCGGATTGCTTTGTCTTGATTGTCTTGGTACTTGTAGGTTGGATCTTTGGAATGTAGACCTTGTTGTTGGCCTTGCATATAAGCTCATCAAGAGCAACACCCTTGTTGAACTTCACACAAGGCACACCATTGATCATGTTCCTTCCATTGGTCTTTCCATCATACCTATTGTAGCCAATGCCTTCCTTGATTGATGGGTGCCTTGATGACTTGTATATAGTCTTGTTAGATTGCTCTTGACATTTGCACCCATTCTTCAATATCATCTTTAACCTATGAATCTCCTTGTCTTTCTTCTCTAACTCAACAAGGTTAGTTGTATATGCATTCACATCAATTTTATAGCATCTTTTACAACCAACACTAGTGGAGATATTAGAGTCTTCGGTTGCCTTAGGAGAAGTTGAAGTGCTAGCCCAAAGAGTACTATAGTTTAACTCAAGATTTTGGTATTTTTCTTCCAAGCTTGTGAGGCTTTCTTGAGCTATACTCTTCTCATTCTTAAGGCTAGCTACTTGATCATTAACCGAGGAATGTTCCTTAGTCAATTTCCCAATTGAGTTATTGGCTAAAGACAATTCTACGGTTAACTTCTCAACCTTCATCTTTTCCTTGGCGATAGATGCTTCAAGTGCAAGGTTTTTCTCTCTCTCTTGAGTAATTATATCTCCTTGCATCTCTAAGCATCTATCTCTCTTCTCTAATTTCTTCATTAGCGTTTTTATTTAAGAGAAGGCCTTTTTACCAAATTTCTTTATCATAGTTGCTTTAATTTCTTCTATGTTCTCATCACAACTATCATTCTCATCACTAGAGGAAACAGGTGTAGTATGTACCTTCTCCCCTTTGCCATGCGACAAGTTGGGGTATAGTAGTCGTTGTCGATGAGGTTGGAGAAGAGCCACGGTGGTGAAGATAGGTCGGAGAAGAGTTTTGGTGGTGAAGTTGAGTCGGGGAAGATCATGGTCGGTGAAGAAGAGTGGTGGATGGTGATGTTTGTGACTCCCTTCTTCTTCTTCTCATCATCACTTGAGTCACTATCATTTGACTCCCATTCTTCCCCAAGATGAGCTTCACCTCTCTTCTTGCCTTTGTTCTTCTTGTCTTCATCCTTGTCGTGCTTGTGCTTCTTTTTCTCATTAGGACAATCGGCTATGAAGTGACCGGTTTGACCACATCCATAGCAAAATCTCTTTTTGTACCTTCTCTTTCCATCACCATAGGTCTTGCGGTTGCTTTTCTTCTTCATAAACTTTCTAAGATTTCTAATCACAAATGCAACCTCCGCATCAGAATCTTCTTCTCCACTTGAGGAATCATCCTTCACTTTCTTCTTCTTTTCATGACTTAAACCATGACCTTCAGGTTGTTGAGTTGCTTTAAGGGCTGCACTCTTGTTGAATCCCATTGCAATAGGATTTTGATTGTGAGCATTGATTGCATCTTCATCTAGACAATCATGATGCTTGAGTTTTGAAAGAACTTCTTGAGGGGTCATCTCATCATAACTGGGCCTTTCCATGTTCACGAACGTTAGCATGTTGTTCTTGGCTCTATAGGTTCTGAAAGCATCTAGGCCCCTAGTTGGGTTTCGGTGATTAATGAAAATACGTGATTACTATGACTAATGTGTGTTTTGCAGAGGCAATTAAGTTAGGTCATGGTAATGGAGATCGATTGGGCTATCATGGTGGTCATGCCCCTATGATGGAAATCATTTCGGTTTTCAAAGGATGGACGACAAGGTTAAGGATGGACTAGTTCTAAGTGTCGTTTGGAGTGGAAGAGACACTTAGGGTAGTTTAGAACTTTGTTTTTCCTTTGGCCATACTATTAAGGGGGTATGGATGGGTAGCTTGACCAAGGTGAGTCTAGTGAGTTAGGTGTGGTGCACACTTACTAAACCTAGCACTAGGTAGCTCCTAAAAAGCCCTTAGATCTATTCGAGCAAACTTCATTCACGTATGATCAAAAGTTGGAAGAGAATGGAGGGTCAAATGCTGACCGGACGCTGGCTTCGGTGTGATCGGACGCTGGCGCAGAGTCCGGTCAGTTCATTTGATCAAGGTGAAGTCGTCTGGAAGTGACCGGACGCTGAGTCCCAGCGTCTGGTCGACTACAGTAAAGTTCCAGAGAGGGAAAATCATGACCGGATGCGTTCGGTAAGTGTTGACCGGACGCTGAGTCCTAGTGTCCGGTCGACTCTAGTAAGGTTCCAGAGAGGGAAAATCACGACTGGACACGTCCAGTCAGTGCTGACCGAACGCTGCCCAGCGTCCGGTCTTAAACACTGGAGTTCAGGGAGAACTGACCGGAGCATCCGGTCAACATGACCGGAGCATCCGGTCACCCCATAGAGGCACATAACGGTTCATTTTTCAGCCATGCTTATAAATACTTCCTCTATTCGTATGTGCGGGTACTTTTGCTCATTTCAACAGCTGAGAAACTCTTTTGAGATGCTTCCCAAAGAATGTGCTAATGAAATGTATTCACACTTGAATGTTCTTGTAGAGGAACTCAATGGGCTTAGACTCACTCAAATGCAACCATCCAATGTTGTAAGAAAGATCTTGAGTGTCCTCCCCACTGACAAATATGGGCATATTGTGACCGTGCTTCCTCAAGGTGATCTTTCCACCGCTACACCAACACAAATCTTGGGAAAGATCAATGCTCATGTGATGTACATGCACATCACACCACAAGATGGCTCATCCTCTACTAAGAAGAAAGAAAAAGACTTAGCATTCAAAGCTAGCCAAGAGAAGGGCAAAGCAAGGCTTGAGTATGAGAGCTCAAGTGATGATGAAGTTAATGATGCAAACCTTGCTCTCATGGTGAAAAGAACCACCAAGATGCTAAAGAAGCTCAACAAGAGTGGCATCAAGTTCGATGGCAAGAACAGCAAGTTCTTCACAAGCTCTAGAAGGAAGCCAATCTCTGAGATGGATTGCTACAATTGTGGAGAACTTGGTCATCTAGCACATCAATGCACAAAGCCCAAGAAAGACAAGTACAAGAACAACTACAAGGGCAAGAAAGATGACTCAAGCAATGAAGAAGATGATGAGAAGAAGCAAAACAAGCCATACAAGAAGAGAGATGGCAAGAAGAAGGGCTTCCACAAGAAGAAGAAAAGTGGAAATGCATACATCGTCGGTGATTGGCTCACGAACATTGATTCATCTAGTGGCTCATCCGACGATGATAGTGACAATGAGAAGGTGGCCGCCATTGTTATTGATTCATCATCATCTTCACCACCACCACCGCCATCATCCCCTACACACCTATGCCTTATGGCTAAGGGTGATCGCAAGGTATCAAATGATGATAGTAGTGGTGATGAACATGCTAGCAATGATGATAGCGATAGTGATGATGATGAATATGAATCACCTTCTTATGATGATCTTGTTAAATTGCAAAATCAATACACTAAGATCATTAGAAAGTGTAGAGCTAAGAATAAAAAACTAGAGGCTAAGAGTGATTCACTTTTAGCAAAATGTGATATAGCCGAAAAGGCTAGGTTGAGCTTAGAGAAGCAAATGATGCTATATCATCCAAACTCAATGAGCTCAAATCTTCTAAGAAAGAGCTTAAAGATAAACATGATAAACTTGAGGGGATGCACAAAGAGCTCATCACTAGCCATAACAAGCTAAAAGAAGAATATACCACTCTTAAGATTAATCATCATAATCTTGTCATTGCTCAAGAATTTCTATCCAATGAGCCACATGATGCTACTAACAATGTTGTTAAGATAGAAGTGGCATTGGGTATATGACAAACAAAGAGAAGAAGGCTCAAGCTCAACAACAACAAAAGCCAAAGCCAAAGAAGTGTTTTGAATGTGGACAAGAAGGCCACTTTGCCCATGAGTGCCAAACTCCACCACCACAACCCTTACCCAAGCATGCTAGACCTTTTGCCTTCAATGCTCATTACATGCTTAGAAATGATTCTAGTGGGAAGATGAAAGTCATGTTCTTAGGACCTCCCAACAAGAATATGCCTAAGAAAATTTGGGTAGCAAAGTCACTTGTTAAGAAGATGAAGGGCCCTCAATAAGTTTGGGTTCCTAAAGCTTGATCTCTTGTGTGTAGGTGAACTACCAGACCGGTGGAAGTCATTGGGTTATTGATAGTGGTTGCACACAACATATGAACGGTGATCCTTGTATGTTCACCTCACTAGATTAAGAAGTATATGGACAAGAAAGAATCACATTTGGAGATAATTCTAAGGGCAAGGTTAAAGGATTGAGCAAAGTGACAATATCAAATGATCATTCTATCTCAAATGTGCTCTATGTTGCTTCATTGAGCTTCAACTTGCTATCCATTGGATAATTATGTGATCTTGGCTTCCAATGCTTGTTCATCGAGAAGGAAGTTGTTGTGTCTAAGAAGGATGATGATTAAGTGATATTCAAAGGATTTAGATACAACAACCTATACTTAGTGGATTTCACCTCTGAAGATGCTAACTTGAAAACATGCCTATTTACCAAAACAACACTTGGGTGGCTCTGGCATAGAAGACTAGCTCATGTTGGGATGAGCTCACTCAAGAAGCTAATGAAGAATGATTTGGTGAGAGGGTTGAAGGATGTGTAGTTTGAGAATGATAAGCTTTGTAGTGCATGTCAAGCCGGCAAGCAAGTTGCAAATACTCATCCAACAAAAGCTTTCATGTCAACCACAAGAGTGCTAGAACTCCTTCACATGGACTTATTTGGACCAATAACATACAAGAGTTTAGGAAAAAATCTTTATTGTCTTGTGATTGTTGATGACTATTCAAGATACACATGGGTATTCTTCCTTCATGACAAATTCGAAGTTGCATCTTGCTTCAAGTTTACCAAGAGAGCACAAAATGAATTTGAAGTGAAGCTCAAGAAAATTAGAAGTGACAATGGGAAGGAATTTGACAACACAAACATTGAAGCCTATTGTGATGAAGTGGGGATCAAGCATGAGGTCTCCACAACATATACTCCTCAACAAAATGGTGTAGTTGAGAGAAAGAACCGGACATTGATCACTCTTGTAAGAACAATGCTAGATGAGTACAATACCCCCGAAGCTCTATGGGCAGAAGCTATCAACACCGCATGCTATGCATGAATGCATTCAACTGTCTATTCCTTCAAAAGTTCCTTGGCAGCACACCTTATGAGTTGCTCAACGGGAAGAAGCCGGACGTCTCCTTCTTTAGTGTGTTTAGCTGTAAATGCTACATCTATAAGAAGCGGCAACACCTAGGGAAATTTCAAAGATGTTATGATATTGGTTTTCTTGTTGGTTACTCATCAAAGTCCAAAGCATATAGAGTATTTAATCATGCCACTGGCTTGGTTGAAGAAATATATGATGTGAAATTTGATGAATCTAACGGCTCCCAAGGAGCACATGAGAATCTTGATGATGTAGGTGATGAACCATTGAGGGAGGCTATGAAGAACATTCTGGTTGGAGACATCAAGCCTAAAGATAATGAAGATGATGTACAAGTAATTGATCCACCTTCTTCATCAAATGTGCCACAAGATGGTGATAAAGATGGGTGAGTAGAAAATAAAGACACTCATGTCTCTCATGATCAAATGGTGGTACAAGCACAAGATGTTGATGCTCCACAACCTCCTCCTCAAGTGGTCAATAGAAGAAACACACCTCTACTACAAAGATCATCCACAAGATCTCATCATAGGGAGTCCATCAAAGGGTGTAATGACTCGCTCACAAAAACTTGCTTCATTTATTGCACATCACTCTTTTGTCTCTTGTTTTGAGCCTACTAAGGTAGAAGAAGCTCTTCAAGATCCGGATTGGATAAATGCCATGCATGAAGAGTTGAACAACTTCACCCGCAATGAAGTTTGGACTCTTGAAGAGCGGCCAAAAGGTGCAAGAGTCATTGGAACAAAGTGGGTGTTCCGCAACAAGCAAGATGATCAAGGTGTAGTTGTGAGGAACAAGGCAAGACTAGTTGCAAAGGGGTTCTCTTAAGTTGAAGGTTTGGATTTTGGAGAGACCTTTGCACCGGTTGCAAGACTAGAAGCCTTTCGTATCCTCCTTGCAGATGCATCATATCATGACATGAAACTATATCAAATGGATGTGAAAAGTGCATTTTAAATGGCTTTATTAATAAACTAGTCTATGTTGATCAACCTCCTAGGTTTGAAGACCCTAAATATCCTAATCATGTTTATAGGTTGTCCAAGGCGCTATATGGGCTTAAGCAAGCCCCAAGAGCTTGGTATGAGCGTCTTTGGGACTTCCTCATTGAGAAGGGCTTCACCATTGGGAAGGTCGACACTACACTATTCACCAAGAAGCTTGATGGACACATCTTCATTTGTCAAGTGTATGTTGATGATATCATCTTTGGATCATCAAATGAATATTCTTGCAAAGAGTTTGGTGAATTGATGTCGAAGGAGTTTGAGATGTCAATGATTAGAGAGCTTACATTCTTTCTTGGTTTTCAAGTCAGGCAAATGAGAGAAGGGATTTTCATCTCTCAAGAGAAATATACAAATGATCTTCTCAAGAGATTCAAGATGGATGAATGTAAGCCAATCAAGACACCAATGCCAACTAATGGACATCTCACCCTAGATGAGGGAGGTAACACAGTTGATCAAACTCTCTACCGCTCTATGATTGGTAGATTGTTATATTTAACCGTATCTAGGCCTGACATCATGTGTTAGTGTGTGTAGGTGTGCTAGATTTCAAGCTAATCCTAAGGAAACTCATTTGATTGCCGTTAAAAGAATCCTTAGGTATCTTAAGCACATACCAAGCATTGGTCTTTGGTATCCTGAAAGAGCTATATTCGAATTAGTTGGCTATTCCGATTCGGATTATGCCGGTTGCAAAGTGGATAGAAAAAGCACATCCGGAGGGTGCCATTTGCTTGGTAAATCACTTGTGTCTTGGACTCTTGGTCCTCCAAGAAACAAAATAGTGTGGCTTTATCCACCGCTGAAGCAGAATACATTGCCGCGGGTGCTTGTTGTGAACAAATTCTTTACATGAAACAAACTTTGCTAGACTATGGTGTAGTTCTAGAAAAAGTACCTCTTTTGTGCGACAATGAAAGTGCGGTAAAACTTACAAATAATCCGGTTCAACACTCTCGCACCAAGCACATAGATATTCGCCATCACTTTCTTAGAGATCATGTTGCAAAGAATGATATTTCATTAGAAGGTGTAAGGACCGAGGATCAATTGGCGGATATCTTCACTAATAATAGGTACTGAACTATTTCAGTACGGGAGTTGACCCGATCTTCAAGACAGTAGGTCACGGTCAAGATAACTTGCAACAAGACAGCGAGGATAAAAGGGTAACTTGCTGAAGAACAGCGGAATAACTTGCTTTATACCTGGCCAAGGTTGGAGGCGACCAAGCGACGGGGAGAGAAACACCGAAACCACAAAGACTTCGACTCGATCTCCGAACGACCGCAGAACCACAACAGGAGCTAATCCACACAAGGCGGGGCAGCCGTACTGGAACCCACAAAGCATGAACTAGTGGATCCCAGAGGAATCTCTTCACAAGTCCAGGAAGAACAAGGAAGAACAAGGGTTTGAGTAAGCACTCGGTAGCTCGGCTGCAATATCACTGGAATTATCAAATCATCAAAAGTCATTTTCTAGTAGCCTAGAGGTAATATTTATACTATGAGAAGTCTCTAAGATAGATGTGAACTGAAGAAGCCAGGTTGGGAGGTGGAAGGTCAACGGCCTAGAGCATTCATGAGGTGGTCTTCAGTTTCCGCGCGTCTTCTGGGCTTCTGTGCAGTCTTTAATGTTTTGGTCATAACTCCTTCCTGGTAAGTCCAAATGACGAACCGTTGGATGCGTTGGAAAGCTAACTTCATCATCTTTCCAACCATGTATGCTATGCACCACGAATTATTATAGAATGGTACAGTTTTGCACGGGATCTTTAGCTTCATGCAGACTATTGAGCTTCGGAGCAGTCTTCACTAAAACTGGTCGGACGCCACACTGGATACTCCAAACTGGTTGGCATGACAACATTGGAAACTAGGCTTCAAGATCTCTCTAACAAGTACTCATTCACCTTCATAGCTTTTGGGAGACAAAAGATATGACTGTTTCTTCTGGATGGTTCTGTCATGCTGGGTTGACTCGAACGTAGCTCTTCTCTCTGATCCATCCTTGATGTATCCTTGTCTTTCTTCTCGGAGAACCTCTTGCTGTATCTTTTGGGCGCAGCTATGGGTGATTGGTCCAGTAGGGACTTGGAGTGGTGTATCAGCTGGTGAGGTGGTTAGAGAGGTCGCCGAGGTCGGTGAAGTGGTCGGAGAGGTCGCCGAGGTGGTCGGAGAGCTCGCCGAGGTGGTCGGAGAGGTCGCCGAGGTGGTCGGAGAGATCGCCGAGGTGGTTGGAGAGGTCCCCGACGCTGGCGTGGTCACATCATCCTCCCCCCTTGAAAAAGAGTTGTCATCGACTCTTCCAATCCAAAGAATGGAGATAGGTCGGCCACATTAAAACTGGTACTCACACCATAAGTACTAGGCAGATCAATTTCATAAGCGTTGTCGTTGATCTTGCATAGCACTTTGAAAGGACCATCAGCTCAGGCTTGCAACTTGCTTTTGCGTTGTTCAGGAAATCTATCCTTGCATAGATGCACCCAAACCAAGTCTCCTGGTTCAAATAATACCTTCCTTCGACCTTTATTGGCGTGCTTCTCATACATCTTTGTCATTTTTTCAATGTTTGTTCGAGCTCTATCATGAAGGTTCTTGACAAACTCAGCTCCCTTGCTTGCATCGAAGTTTACACGTTCCTGCATAGGTAAAGGCAAAAGATCTATGGGAGCAGTGGGTTTAAACCCATATACAATTTCAAATGGACAAAATTTAGTGGTCGAGTGTACTGCCCTGTTGTATGCAAACTCGACATGTGGCAAACTTTCTTCCCAAAGTTTCAAGTTTTTCTTGAGGATAGCTCGTAGTAGCATTGATAGAGTGCGGTTCACAACTTCAGTTTGTCCATCCGATTGTGGATGACACGTCGTAGAGAACAGCAACCGTGTTCCAAGTTTTCCCCACAAAGTTTTCCAAAAGTAACTCAAAAATTTGGTGTCATGATCAGAAACAATGGTTCGTGGCACTCCATGTAGTCGTACAATTTCTTTGAAAAACAATTCAGCGATATGTGAAGCATCATCGCTCTTGTGGCATGGGATAAAATGTGCCATTTTGCTAAAACAATCAACCACAACAAAGATGGAATCCCTTCCCCGCTTGGTACGAGGTAAACCAAGAACAAAATTCATGGAGATATCTTCCCAAGGCACAGTAGGGATAGGCAGAGGAGTGTATAATCCATGAGGGTTCACATGAGACTTAGCTTTGTGGCATGATTCGCAGCGAAGAACATGTCTCTCCACATCTCTTCTCATCTTTGGCCAAAAGAAGTGGTCGGTAAGGACTTTTCTGTCTTCTTGGCGCCGAAATGGCCCATGAGTCCTCCTGCGTGGGCTTCCTGCACAAGTAAAATTCGAACAGAGCAATCTGGAATACAAAGTTTGTTAGCTCGAAACAAAACCCCATTATGCACATGAATTTTTTCCATCCTTTGACATCTCGACACTTGGAATATGGTTCAGCAAAATATGAATCAGTTGTATATAAATCTTTTATGCTTTCTAATCCAAGAATTTTAGCGTCAAGTTGGGTTAGCAAAGTGTGACGTCAAGACAAAGCATCTGCTATAACATTCTATTTTCCTTTCTTGTACTTGACAATATAGGGAAATGATTCAATGAATTCACACCATTTTGCATGCCTTCTATTCAGTTTTAGTTGTCCTTTAAGGTGTTTCAATGATTCATGATCTGAATATATCACAAATTCTTTAGGAAAAAGGTAATGTTGCCAAGTTTCCAAACTCCGAACAAGAGCATATAATTCTTTATCATAAACTGAATAATTTAGAGTTGGACCACTTAGCTTTTCACTGAAGTATGCAATTGGCCTTCGTCCTTGCATGAGCACACCTCCAATCCCAACTCCCCTTGCATCACATTCTATTTCAAATGACTTACCAAAATCTGGGAGTGCAAGGACCGGGGCTGTTGTTAACTTCATCTTCAATTCTTCAAATGCCTTCTGTTGTGCTTCTCCCCACTTGAAAAGCACTTCTTTCTTTGTCAGCTCATTGATTGGTGCAGCAATAGTGCTGAAATCCTTCGTGAACCGCCGATAGAAACCAGCAAGTCCAAGGAAGCTTCTTACTTGGCTCACATTCTGTGGAGGCGCCCAGTCCCGTATAGCCTTGATCTTTTCTTCATCTACCTCCACTCCTTGTCCTGTAACAACAAATCCAAGAAAGACTACCTTGTCGGTGCAAAAGGTGCACTTCTCAAGGTTAGCATACAATTTCTGTTCACGTAGGACAGCAAGCACACATTGGATATGTTCAACATGTTCATCAAGAGACTTCCTGTAAATTAAGATGTCATCAAAGTAAACGACAATAAACTTGCCAATGAAAGCTCTAAGCACATGATTCATCAATCTCATAAATGTACTTGGTGCATTGGTTAACCTGAAAGGCATTACCAACCATTCATACAACCCAAATTTTGTTTTAAAAGCTGTTTTCCATTCATCTCCTTCTTTCATACGAATCTGGTGGTATCCACTTCTTAAATCAATTTTAGTGAATATGATAGCACCACTAAGTTCATCAAGCATATCATCCAGTCGAGGGATGGGGTGTCTATACCTTATGGTAATGTTATTTATTGCTTGGCAATCCACACACATCCGCCAAGACCCATCTTTCTTAGGAACTAAAAGGACAGGAACAGCATAAGGTGACAGACTTTCTTGTGCGTACCCTTTTCTCATCAATTCTTCCACTTATCGCTGAACCTCCTTGGTTTCTTTCGGGTTGGTGCGGTAAGCAGCACGGTTTGGGAGTGAAGCACCGGTCACAAGATCAATTTGATGTTCGATTCCTCTCTTAGGTGGTAGTCCTGGTGGCACTTCATCTGGAAACACATCTTCATATTCCTGTAACACATAAAAAACAACACTAGGCAAAGTAGAGGGTAAGTCGTTAGTGACAAGAAAATTGTCCTTGTACAAGAGTACATAGAACACAGCATTGGGTTCACTCAATTCTTTTAAATCCCCTTTCCTAGCCATCATAACTAAACCCTCTTTTCCCGGTGTCTTGGTTCTTTGAGGCTGTGGGGTTTTATTTGGCTTTGGAATCTCTCCCTCACTATTTTTGTGGGTCACTCGCAGGTGGTTCTCGCTCTCTCGCTGTTTCTTCTTAAGATCATCCTTCAAAATTTCCTCCGGCGTTAAAGGAAGCAAAGAAATTCGCTCTCCTTTGTACATGAAAGACAACTTGTTGGTTCTTCCAAAGATCTAAACATCACGATCAAATAACCATGGCCTCCCTAGCAGCAGCTGGCATGCTTGCATAGGCACCACATCACATTCCACATGATCATTGTACCGCCCAATGGAGAAGGGAACGGTCACAATGTTTGTTACACGCAGCGCACCACAATCATTTAACCATTGCATCTTGTATGGAGAAGGGTGGCGCCACTGTTTCAGTCCCAATCTTTCAACTAATTCTCGACTTGCAATATTATTGCAGCTGCCATTGTCAATAATGATTCGGCACAACTTGTCCTTGATCATGCCCTGGGTGTGAAAAAGATTGTGCCGCTGATTATTCTCTTCTTGGACAGCAGTAACACTAAGCACTCAGTGAGAAATGAAGCAATTATTGTCTCCATCATCAGGTTGAATTTCATCACCTTCATCTTGCATAATTTCTTCATCATATATTGGAGCTTCTTTCTCAGGTTCACTTTCAGATTCCCATTCACCTTGCTCATTTATAATCATGGTCCTTCAACTAGGACATTGAGCAGCAATATGTCCTCGACCTTGGCACTTGTGACAAACAATGCCTCGGGTATGGGAAGAAGAAGCAGCAGCTGATGCAACAGAAGGGTTTGCTGTGCTTGCAGCAGGACGTCGCTGTTCTTGCTGAATTGCAGGTGAAGAAGCAGTAGAAACCATTGTCTTTGCAGCACCAATGGATGGAGAAGGCCTAGTAGCAACTCCTTGTGATCTTCCCCCACCAACAGAGGTACCGGGCTGCTGCCGACGCCATGGAGCTGAAATTGATTGGCTCCCATAAGACCTTCTTCGTCCCTCTTGTTGAATTTTCCTCTCGGTGCGCATAGATTGATCAACGAGGTCTTGCAAATTATGATATGGAAACATTTCAACAAAACCTGAAATTTCTTCATTGAGACCATTCAAAAATCTTGCCATTTTTTACTCTTCATCTTCTCTAATTCCAGATCTCACCAAGAGTAACTCCATCTCCTTGAAGTAGCCATCAACAGATTTTGATCCTTGTCTCAATGTTTGTAACCTATTGTGGAGGTCACGCTGATAGCTTGATAGCACAAAGCGTCTTCTCATCACTCTCTTCATCTCAGCCCATGTGTTGATATGATCACGTCCCAACACACGCTAATTTTCTTGAACTTGGTTCCACCATGTGAGAGCGTAACCCGAAAACTCAACATAAGCAAGGTTGACACGTCTCTGATCAGAAAGATTATGCACTCTAAAAATCTGTTCACATTGCTCCTCCCATTCAAGATAAGCATCAACATTTTCTTTCCCTAAAAATTTTGGGACACTTAACTTTACACGAGCACTGCTATCCGGATCATCTCTATTGCGACGACCACGATAATTTTCCCCATCATGTCCAGCACCACGACAATGTTCATGTGGCTGTCCAAAATGCCCAAGGTGACCAAAAGGATTTTCATTATCATCAAATCCCTCCTCATACTCATCATGAACCTCATCTTCATCATCAAAATGTACACGACGATCACGTCCACGTCCTCCTCCATGCTGATGATCAACTTCAGCACGCCGTCCACCACCGCGCTGATCAAAATCAGCATGATGCCTTCCACCCTGACCACCTTGACCATTGCCGTCACGGCCATGAAATCCAGCACCAAACCAGAATTTTCATCACCAAATTCTTCACGGTGATTGTCTTCATGTTGATATTGTGGACCTCGACCACCCGCTGCAGGGAGACGTTCGTTGAACATCCTCTCCATCGCTTCCAAGAGCGAGTTGGCCATTTGGCGTAGCTCCGCCCGTGCAACAGGGGGTTCTTCATCTCCGTGGTTCCCACCATGAACACTCGAATTGGATCCTACCATGTTAGACCAGTTGCAAGAAAAAAAAGTGGAATAGGTAAATTTGTGGAAACACACAATCTAACCTCTTACTTACCCAAGTTCTTTCCTGATCTCAAAGACCGTGATGGTGCTGGTGT
The DNA here is from genome assembly GCF_019320115.1 of Miscanthus floridulus. Lineage (NCBI taxonomy): Eukaryota > Viridiplantae > Streptophyta > Magnoliopsida > Poales > Poaceae > Miscanthus > Miscanthus floridulus. Next base: position 144,208,774 of record NC_089580.1, read on the forward strand.
GGCAGCTTCAACGGAGGTGGTAGAGAGGTCGTAAGGATTATGAATCGAACGTCCTAGTTCAGGTTTTTGGTGGAGCTATAGGTGGCTAACAAGGAGGGCTACGGTACTGCCAACCGAGTGGTTTGATGTGCTCAAAGATACGACGTTGCTGCTAACAAGATTACCACCAACTCAAAATATGTAAACTAAAATTTTCAGCAGTACATCACAACACAGATCCTTCAACTTCTTTTCACTTCTCTTTTTTTTTTAAACTAATATTTCCTCTTTTTTTTGATCTATTTTTTTGTGACACTGACAGCGGTAACGAACGAAACAACTCAATTTATATATAAACGGTGGTGACTAGCAACTCGATGAACACAATACACAACGTAACAGTACCACGAAATGGTTATAGGTTTTTTTTGTGTGGCTTTGGACTATAGGATATGAATAAACACAAATATATGAAGTAAATTAATCAAGGATAACGATGTGGATGACAGCAAGATCTACCGTGTCAATCCGAAGCTCTGATACCAGATGATAGGTACTGAACTATTTCAATATGGGAGTTGGCCCGATCTTCACGACAGTAGGTCATGATCAAGATAACTTGCAACAAGGCTGCGAGGATAAAAGGGTAACTTGCTGAAGAACAGCGGAATAACTAGCTTTATACCTGGCCAAGGTTGGAGGCGACCAAGCGATGGGGAGAGAAACACCAAAACCACAAAGACTTCGACTCGATCTCCGAACGACCGCAGAACCACAACCGGAGCTAATCCACACAAGGCGGGGCAGCCATACTGGAACCCGCAAAGCACGAACTAGTGGATCACAGAGGAATCTCTTCACAAGTCCAGGAAGAACAAGGAAGAACAAGGGTTTGAGTAAGCACTCGGCAGCTCGGCTGCAATGTCACTGGAATTATCAAATCATCAAAAGTCATTTTCTAGTAGCCTAGAGGTAATATTTATACTATGAGAAGTCTCTAAGATAGATGTGAACTGAATAAGCCAGGTTGGGAGGTGGAAGGCCAACGGCCTAGAGCATTCACGAGGTGGTCTTCAGTTTCCACGCGTCTTCTGGGCTTCTATGCAGTCTTTAATGTTTTGGTCATAACTCCTTCCTAGGAAGTCCAAATGATGAACCATTGGATGCGTTTCAAAGCTAACTTCATCATCTTTCCAACCATGTATGCTATGCACCACGAATTATTATAGAATGGTATAGTTTTGCACGGGATCTTTAGCTTCATGCAGACTATTGAGCTTCAGAGCAGTCTTCACTAAAACTGGTCGGACGCCACGCTGGATACTCCAAACTGGTCGGCATGACAGCATTGGAAACTAGGCTTCAAGATCTCTCCAACAAGTACTCATTCACCTTCATAGCCTTTGGGAGACAAAAGATATGACTGTTTCTTCTGGATGGTTCTGTCATGCTGGGTTGACTCGAACGTAGCTCTTCTCTCTGATCCATCCTTGATGTATCCTTGTCTTCCTTCTCGGAGAACCTCTTGCTGTATCTTTTGGGTGCGGCTATGGGTGATTGGTCCAGTAGGGGCTTGGAGTGGTGTATCAGTTGGTGAGGTGGTCGGAGAGGTCGCTGAGGTCGGTGAAGTGGTCGGATAGGTCGCCGAGGTGGTCGGAGAGCTCGCCGAGGTGGTCGGAGAGGTCGCCGAGGTGGTCGGAGAGATCGCCGAGGTGGTCGGAGAGGTCCCCGACGCTGGCGTGGTCACATCAACTGAACCGCTAGATGAGGCGACTTTTTGTCGATTATGGAATGAGCTCAATGTTCTTGATTTTAGTAACTTCACTAAAAATTGAGCTTGTGTTGTCCCTTGCATTGCATTGTAATATACAACATGTTTGCTTTTTATGGTGATGCATATAGGGCTTGTCTAACATGGTTAAGATAACCATTGAAAAGCATGTGAAGAAGCTTAACCTTGGATCAAACTTGACAAGCAACTAGATTTACTTTCAAGTATTGCATTGCATATGCATAAATGTTGCTTTGTCGTTTATCTTCAATTGCCCTCTTATTGCCTATTTTCTTAAAAAGAATTATAGCCTAAGGTAAAATATTTTGAAAAATTTGAGAGTTTGAGAGAGGTCACTCATATCAGTCCTAATTGGTGTTTATTTGGATCTTATTGAAGTTGGGACTTGATTGGGAACAGGCAGCACGAAGGACTTTGAAGATTTGCTAGAAAAAGAGTGACCGAACGCTGCACCGAACTCTGAAGTCCAGCGTCCGGCCAGTTCACAGGAGGTGAACTGCTGCTGAGAAGGAGTGTCCGGACGCTAAAACAGTGTTTTCCTAGTGTCCGATCAGATGGCGATCCAGCGTCCGGTCAATCGAAGACGAAGGAGACTACTTGCACCAGACTCTGGCTGCGTCCGGTCGGGGTTCACCGGACGCGTCCGGTCACGATTCCAGGGATTTTGGACCTCTCTGGAATCGATCGAACGCTGGGTGGCAGTGTCCGGTCAGTAGAAAACATGCGGGGATCTAACTCTTTTCTCCGTTTCCTTTTCTAATCCACTGGGGGCCACCATAAATCACCGCGCGTGTTTGACCTAATCCTATTCCGCATCCTCGCCGCGTCAACATCGCCCAAGCCACCGTCTCTAGCGCTGCCCTGCTCGCGCCAACACGCCCACCGCCCTGCTCGCACCACCGTGCCTCTGCTCCATGGTGCCTGCCCGCAGCCGCGCCGCCGTCTCCAGCGCCGCCGCCATGCCGCGCCCTTCCAGCGCCGCCGCCGCCCGTGCCCTAGCACCGCCTCTGCGCTCGCACGCGCCACTGCTCCCAGTGCCACCTCCAGTCCACGCCACCATGCCCTAGGTCACCAACACCATGCCTCTGCTCCCCACACTTGAGCCATATTGCTCACTGTTAGCGTCGCCAGCTTCATCCAGTGTCGAGTTGCGACGTTGGAACCGTAATTGCTGTCCTGGTGGTTCCCCGATCCATTCCTATTCTCATCGTTTCGCTGGTTCATCAGGTAGCAAGCCCTCATTTTCAATTTTGTTCCTAATTGTTTGCTTCCTAGGATTTCGTATCTTTAGATATATTGTATTTATTTGTATATCCTATCTATTCTATCGTGCAGCGAGTCGGTGCCGTTGTGGTGCTATTTGTAGTTGTCAGTCAACTCGGGGCCAAGCTCACGAGTACAGATTGAGGCCAAGCCTCGGAAGTGATAGTTGACAGTTGATTCTTGTGAGGGTAGTTGTTCCTTTCAGCTTCATCAGATGGCTCGTGTCAAGAATGTCGGAGGAGGTCCCGGTGATGAGGATCCGAGGCCCCCGCCTCGCCAGCCTACAGATGCAAAAGGCAAGGCGACAAAGAAGCTCACGGCATAGAAGCGCAAGTACCCTGATGCAGATACAGTGAGAGCAGCCGTAGCTGCAGAGGTCGTAGAGCGTGCAGAGAGAGGAGGTGCTCGGAGTGGTGTTGTCATTGTAGATCGGCTCTCTCCATCTACGAGGGCTACACTTGAGCAGGTTGAGCGCCGTCATGGTGGTCCAGCTAGGACTCTCATGGTTGGAGGATGGCGTGTGGCTATTGATGAGAGTTAGCCTCAGGGGGAGTCACAGCAGTAGCTATAGCCAGCAGAGCAGACTCAGGAGGGAGAGCAGGCCGAGGAGACAAAGCAGGCACCTCAGCCACAACTTCACCGCACTGGTCGTACCCGTGCACCAGTCGCTCCGAGGTCAGAGACACAACGGAGGGGTTCATGTCCACCGCCTAGATCACAGGGTCCGCCTCCAGTGACTCACTTGGATTTGAGGGCCACCACGGCCAAGCAGGTTCAACAGCTTAGATTTGTGGACTTTGAGCAGTGGTTTTCACCAAGGCGGGATGAGCGTGCTTCAGAAGGTTTCTACACACCTCTACAGGAAGATTTTTATAATGCATATCTTAACAGTGGGGCAGTATTCCGATCTCAGAGGGTGTGCAACATTGAGACCATTGAGCAGGAGCTAGAGAGCATATTCGCCCTTACCTATCTTACCTGCAAGGCTGATAGATTTACTTAGATGGATAGGCTTATATATTCCATCTTGGGTCCGTCAGTTCTATGCTACACTCTAGATTGACCCACAGCATAGATTTATACACTTTGCATTCAGTGGCAGAGATTACAGGATGACGAGCACTAGGGTCAGAGAGATACTCAGGCTTTAGGAGCAGCCCGTCCGGCTACATGAGGTTTGTTATAGATAGACAGCGCCCTCTAGACACCCTCATGGCGGTATGGTGCCCCCTACAGATCTAGTCCGCCATTGCTTCACAGAGCCATTCGGTGAGGGGTCGAGCAGGATACCCAGTGATCTCACTCCCACTGCTAGAGTGCTTGATGCTGTTATGAGGAGGACACTGCTTCCGAGGATGGGGTATCATGAGGGCTTGACTCACATACAGTTATGGTTACTGAACACTCTGATGCAACAGACAGTGTTTGACATTTGGGATCTCCTTCTATCAGAGATGGAGGATACTATTGTAGAGGGGTTCAAGGGTCACAGACAGCTGCCATATGCTCACTGGATTACATCCCTAATCCACAGGGTAGTTACTATGAGGCCACCAGAGATGCTGATAGAGTATAGTGGTGCTACTACAGAGTTCCCTGCATACAACATGACTCAAATAATTCGACATAGTGCAGTGAGGACACCTAGCTAGCCGAGCCAATGCCCAGAGGTGTTAGAGACTGTAGCTCAGCAGGATGAGACCATCAGGAGCAAAGCAGCTATAGAGGAGGAGCAGCTTGATGCTCAGTAGGAGGGGATTGTTGCGAGCGACCCCAGTGACAGCTCAGATGATGACTACCAGCCTATTCCTCAGATGCCTCCACGATGACATGACCATGAGGCTAGTAGTTCTAGTTCAGCTCTACCTGCATCGCAGACAGATCCCGCTCTACTTGCCATACTTGAGCAGATGAGGCAGGATCAGGCTCACCAGGCTCAGGAGACAGCTGCCACTTTCGCATAGTTCTAGACTAGGCAGGATGAGTTCCAGCGACAGCAGCAGGTGATCCAGTAGTAGCAGTAGGCTATACAGTAGCAACAGTAGGCCATGCATCAGCAGTAGCTCCTCATGCAGCAACAACTCCTTGGATTTATGCAGCATGTTGTGACAGCTATTGGAGCTCCACCGCCACAGTCTTCGCCCTAGCTAGGTCAGCCTACCACCACTTCTATGACTCTAGCTTTACAGCCTAGTGGGCTTCAGAGTCAGGGACAACCACCAGCATAGTTTGCTTCACCTACAGAGCAGGTGTCCTAGTGGTTTGCCTCGCCAGTGTTAGCCCCGCAGTTCACACCTCTTTAGACAGGCTTCACATCGACTCAGACTTTATCGCTGCTAGTGCCAGATACCTCAATCTCTAGGAGTCTTGGAGCGACTTTCAGTGAGTTGACAGGGCAGCATACTCTGCCATATTTGCATGTCTCAGGTCCTTCTATAGTTGCACCTATTACCGGGACTATAGAGATGCTCCCTTCTTCTGTTGCATCATCAGAGTCGTCTGCTTCAGTAATACCTACATAGTCTACGGCCGCTCTAGTCTCTGATCCGACCCAAATCACTTTAGCATTGCTTCTAGCTACACAGGGTCAGACAGCTCAAAGCTCAGGGTCAGATGATGATGGCACACAGTTCTAGCTCGCTCCTCTTACCTCAGCGCCCGACTCGTTCATTGTAGCCCCACCGACTGACCCTTAGGTTTTGGTATTTGACGCCAAAGGGGAGAGGGATCGAGTATGTTAGACTTAGGGGGAGCAACTTAGGGAGAGTTTAGTTTATCTATTTGTTTTTATGTGTGATACACTATTATGCATTCGTGTGTTTACTTTTATGCATCAAACTATATTTATGTGACAGTGATATCTACGTGATCGTGATATTTGACATGTGTGCTCTCTACTTTGAATCTTGCATATGTCATATCACTTGTGTTATGCTCATTTGCTTTGCTTCCGTATTTTACTTCGATGCAAATGAGCTTTATTACTTGTACTCATGCTTATTTCATATCTTTTGAGTACATCATGTTGGCTTGGGTCATATAAGCTTGCCTAACTCTTTTGTTCTTATTGTCAAAAGCTTATATGAACCAAGCATGTTAAAACCTCAACTCTTTCACATACTCGAGGTGGTATTATCATCAATCACCAAAAAGGGAGAGATTGAAAGCATCTAGGCCCCTAGTTGGGTTTCGGTGATTAATGACAATACGTGATTACTATGACTAACTTGTGTTTTGCAGAGGCAATTAAGTTAGGTCATGGTAATGGAGATCGATTGGGCTATCATGGTGGTCATGCCCCTACGATGGAAATCATTTTGGTTTTCAAAGGATGGACGACAAGGTTAATGATGGACTAGTTCTAAGTGTCGTTTGGAGTGAAAGAGACACTTAGGATAGTTTAGGACTTTGTTTTTCCTTTGGCCATACTATTAAGGGGGGTATGGACAGGTAGCTTGACCTAGGTGAGTCTAGTGAGTTAGGTGTGGTGCACACTTGCTAAACCTAGCACTAGGTAGCTCCTAAAAAGCCCTTAGATCTATTGGAGCAAACTTCATTCACGTATGATCAAAAGTTGGAAGTGAATGGAGGGTAAAATGCTGACCGGACGCTGGCTTCGGTGTAACCAGACACTGGCGTAGAGTCCGGTCAGTTCATTTGATCAAGGTGAAGTCGTCTAGAAGTGACCGGACGCTGAGAGGTGAAGTGACCAGACGCTGAGTCCCAGCGTCCGATCGACTACAGTAAAGTTCCAGAGAGGGAAAATCACGACCGGACGCGTCCGATCAGTGTTGACCAGACGCTGAGTCCCAGCGTCCGATCGACTCCAGTAAGGTTCTAGAGAGGGAAAATCATGATTGGACACGTCCGGTCAGTGCTGACCGGATGCTACCAAGCGTCCGACCATCACTTAAACACTGGAGTTTGGGGAGAACTGACCGGAGCATCTGGTCAACAAGATCGAAGCGTCCGGTCACCCCGCAGAGGCACATAACGGTTCATTTTTCAGCCATGCTTATAAATACTTCCACTATTCGTGTGTGGGGGTACTTTTGCTCAGTCCAACAGCTGAGAAACACCTTTGAGAGTGCCAAGAAGAGCAAGGTCCTAGTGAGGTGATTGAGATTTGAGAATCCCAAAGAGAGCCCTCATTAGTGAGATCAAGAGTAGCAAAGTGTGCATCCACCCTTCTCATTAGGCTTGTCGTGGTCAAGTGAGAGTTCGTGCTTGTTACTCTTGGTGATCGCCATCACCTAGATGGCTTGGTGGTGATTGGGAGTTTGGTGATCATCTGGCGGAGCTTGTGGATGACCCAACTCAAGTTGTGAGCGGTTGTGGGTGATTCACCGCGATGGAGTGTCGAAGAATCAACCCGTAGAGAGCACTTGATCCTTGCGCGGATCAAGAGGAGCTACACCCTTGTGCGAGTGCTCTAATGAGGACTAGTGGAGAGTGGCGACTCTCCGATACCTCGACAAAACATCACCATGTTCCTCCTTCTCTATTTACTTTGAGCATTTACGTTGAGCAATTCAATTCTTATCATTTACATTCATAGAATTGCCATGCTATAGTAGGATTGGAACATAGGTTGCTAAACTTTTATGTGGTAGATTAATAGATACACTTTCTAGGCACAAGGGGTTAATTGGGCTAACCATAAGACTTAATTATTGCAAAGAAATTTAGAATTAGCCCAATTCACCCCCCTCTTGGGCATCTTGATCCTTTCAATTGGTATCAGAGCCTCGTGCTCACGTATTTAGGCTTAACCGCCTAGAGAAAGATGTCTCATGGGGATGGACCTCCTCCTATCTTTGAGGGGGATGATTTTCCATATTGAAAAATCTACATGGAGGCGTATTTAGAAGCTCTAGATGTTGGAATACTTAGAGCCGCCTCACAAGGCTTCCTAAAACCTTGGGATGCTACACACCTACAAGGTGATGAGGTGAATTACGAAAAATGGAATGTAAAGGCTCGAAACACCACCTTTAGAGGCCTTTGCAAAGATGTGTTCAACCGGGTGAGGAACCACAAAGATGCCCATGCACTATGGTCGGACGTTTGTGCGCTCCATGAGGGAACAAAGAGTGAGCGTGAGGAACGCTATCTTCTTGTCTTGAAAAAGCTTAACTCTTTTGAGATGCTTCCCAAAGAATGTGCTAATGAAATGTATTCACGCTTGAATGTTCTTGTAGAGGAAGTCAATGGGCTTGGACTCACTCAAATGCAACCATTCGATGTTGTAAGAAAGATCTTGAGTGTCCTCCCCATTGACAAATATGGGCATATTGTGACCGTGCTTCATCAAGATGATCTTTCCACCGCTACACCAACACAAATCTTGGGAAAGATCAATGTTGATGTACATGCACATCACACCACAAGATGGCTCATCCTCTACTAAGAAGAAAGAAAAAGACTTAGCATTCAAAGCTAGCCAAGAGAAGGGCAAAGCAAGACTTGAGTATGAGAGCTCAAGTGATGATGAAGTTGATGATGCAAACCTTGCTCTCATGGTGAAAAGAACCGCCAAGATGCAAAAGAAGCTCAACAAGAGTGGCATCAAGTTCGATGGTAAGAACAACAAGTTCTTCACAAGCTCTAGAAGGAAGCCAATCTCTGAGATGGATTGCTACAATTGTGGAGAACTTGGTCATCTAGCACATCAATGCACAAAGCCCAAGAAAGACAAGTACAAGAACAACTACAAGGGCAAGAAAGATGACTCAAGCAATGAAGAAGATGGTGAGAAGAAGCAAAACAAGCCATACAAGAAGAGAGATGGCAAGAAGAAGGGCTTCCACGAGAAGAAGAAAAGTGGAAATGCATACATCGTTGGTGATTGGCTCATGGACATTGATTCATCTAGTGGCTCATCCGACGATGATAGTGACAATGAGAAGGTAGCCGCCATTGTTATTGATTCATCATCATCTTCACCACCACCACCGCCATCATCCCCTACACACCTATGCCTTATGGCTAAGGGTGATCGCAAGGTATCAAATGATGATAGTAGTGGTGATGAACATGCTAGCAATGATGATAGCGATAGTGATGATGATGAATATGAATCACCTTCTTATGATGATCTTGTTAAATTGCAAAATCAATACACTAAAATCATTAGAAAGAGTAGAGCTAAGAATGAAAAAACTAGAGGCTAAGAGTGATTCACCTTTAGCAAAATGTGATATAGCCGAAAAGACTAGTGTTGAGCTTAGAGAAGCAAATGATGCTATATCATCCAAACTCAAGGAGCTCAAATCTTCTAAGAAAGAGCTTAAAGATAAACATGATAAACTTGAGGGGATGCACAAAGAGCTCATCACTAGCCATAACAAGCTAAAAGAAGAATATACCACTCTTAAGATTAATCATGATAATCTTGTCATTGCTCAAGAATTTCTATCCAATGAGCCACATGATGCTACTAACAATGTTGTTAAGATTGATATAGCTACATCATGTGATGATTTAATTATTGAGAGCATTGAGCAAAGTTCTAGTAGCAAGGACAAGCAAGTGGTTGATGCCGATGATTATGATGAGTTTGTCAAGCTCAAGAATGATAATGAAAAGCTCAAGAAAGATCTTGAAGAGCTCAAGACCACCAACACTATAGTACTTGAGACTAGTGATCATGATGGTGACTTGATTCTTGAGAATGAGAAGCTCAAAGAAGAGAACAAGAAGCTCAAGCAAGAGAAAAATAATGACGCTCTCAAGGAAGAGAACAAGAAGCTCAAGTTGGAGAAAGAGCATCTCAAGATTGAATTGAGCAAGTTCACAAGAGGCAAGCATCTTCAAAGTGAGCTACTAATGAACACCGTCATGAAGATGGATAGAAGTGGTATTGGGTACATGGCAAACAAAGAGAAGAAGGCTCAAGCTCAACAACAACAAAAGCCAAAGCCAAAGAAGTGTTTTGAATGTGGATAAGAAGACCACTTTGTCCATGAGTGCCAAACTCCACCACCATAACCCTTGCCCAAGCATACTAGACCTTTTGCCTTCAATGCTCATTACATGCTTAGAAATGATTCTAGTGGGAAGATGAAAGTCATGTTCTTAGGACCTCCTAACAAGAATAGGTCTAAAAAAATTTGGATAGCAAAGTCACTTGTTGAGAAGGTGAAGGGCCCTCAACAAGTTTGGATTCCTAAAGCTTGATCTCTTGTGTGTAGGTGAACTATAAGACCGGTGGAAGTCATTGGGTTATTGATAGTGATTGCACACAATATATGACCAGTGATCCTCGTATGTTCACCTCACTAGATGAAGAAGTAGATAGACAAGAAAGAATCACATTTGGAGATAATTCTAAGGGCAAGGTTAAATGATTGGGCAAAGTGGCAATATCAAATGATCATTCTATCTCAAATGTGCTCTATGTTGCTTCATTGAGCTTCAACTTGCTATTCGTTGGACAATTATGTGATCTTGGCTTCTAATGCTTGTTCACCGAGAAGGAAGTTGTTGTATCTAAGAAGGATGATGATCAAGTGATATTCAAAGGATTTAGATACAACAACCTATACTTAGTGGATTTCACCTCCGAAGATGCTAACTTGAAAACATGCCTATTCACCAAAACAACACTTGGGTGGCTATGGCATAGAAGACTTGCTCATGTTGGGATGAGCTCACTCAAGAAGCTAATGAAGACTGATTTGGTGAGAGGGTTGAAGGATGTGTAGTTTGAGAAGGACAAGCTTTGTAGTGCATGTCAAGCCGGCAAGCAAATTGCAAATACTCATTCAACAAAAGCTTTCATGTCAACCACAAGAGTGCTAGAACTCCTTCATATGGACTTATTTGGACCAACAACATACAAGAGTTTGGGAGAAAATCTTTATTGTCTTGTGATTGTTGATGACTATTCAAGATACACATGGGTATTCTTCCTTCATGACAAATCCGAAGTTACATCTTGCTTCAAGAAGTTTGCCAAGAGAGCACAAAATGAATTTAAAGTGAAGCTCAAGAAAATTAGAAGTGACAATGGGAAGGAATTTGACAACACAAACATTGAAGCCTATTGTGATAAAGTTGGAATTAAGCATGAGGTCTCCGTAACATATACTCCTCAACAAAATTTATTGCAAAGAAATTTAGAATTAGCCTAATTTACCTCCCCTCTTGGGCATCTTGATCCTTTTAGGCTCTCAACATCTTTCTAGCAATCTTGTTGTCATCCCATTTGGTGCTTCCAAGAACTCTTATATGGTTGACCAATGCCATGAGCCTATCAAACATGGATTGCGTTGTTTCATTTTGCAAGAATACAAATCTTTTTAATTCACCATGAAGCAACTCAATGTTGCCTTTTCTCATACTTTTATCTCCTTCAAATGACACTTTCAAAGTATCCCAAATTTGTTTTACACTTTCCATCCCATTCACTTTTTCAAACTCATCCGTAGCTAGGCTTGACACAAGCAATGCTACGCTTGTGCATTTTAATGGAGGTTGTGCACTTCTTCTAGCTTCATCGGTAGGAATCATCACACCAACATCCACAACTTTTCAAAGTCTTACGGCAATGAGATGCATCTTTATCTGGTAAGACCAATCAGTGTATCTTGTTCCATCAAAGTGAGGTGGCTTACCAATATTGACGGACGGAGTATGTAGTGTTGAACCTTTCATGAGTTGTCCATAGTCAAAGCTCATGTTTGAATATATTCCCTTTCCATGAGCATGCTCACCGGCTCCAATATCACCAGCGACATCTTTGTTTGTTTCATTCTTGTCACTCGTGTCATTCTTGCCACTTATTGCATCATCAACCTTCTTGCTCAATTCTTCCTTCATCTTGCTCATCTCATCTTGCATCTTTTTCATTTCATCTTGAAAGAGCTTGGCTTTAGCACTCATCAACTCTTCAGCTATTTTTTGGCCATTTCGACAGCAACGGCTTGCATCTTGTCGGACTCCGACATTATTTCTTCTCACGTGGTGAGGCGCAGAGAAAACCTCGCTCTGATACCAATTGAAAGGATCTAACAATGCCTAGAGGGGGGTGAATAGGCGTATCTAAAAATTTACTTCAAATACTAAGTTCAAATCTACCAGTCATTGTCGGAAGTCCTGGCGTTTGGGTCGGAACTCCCAACGTTGTCAGAAGTTCTGGCGCAAACGTCAGCAGTTCCGATGCCTATGTGAACTATAAAAGCAGTGCCAAATTTAACTTTGCGGATAAATAATCTTACAACCTCACTTCCTAGTGGTTTGGTGAAGATGTTGGGTCACTCTCTTGACGCCGTAATACCTCCAAACCATAGATAGAGTCCAAACCCTAAAATGAAAGTTTGGGAGATAAAGAGACAAACACATATAAGTAATCTGTAGCAATCACAACAAGTACACGGGACACAAGGATTTATCTCGAGGTTTGGCAACCCCACTAAGGAGCTCCTACGTCCTCGTTGTTGAGGTGACCACCAAGGTCGAAGTCTTTTCCACCTCCTTACCTCTCTCAAAGCGACCACAAAAGGTCACTTGAGTTTTTCACTAAGAAATCGAATGGTGATACAAAATTTCCAAGGCTCTTCCACAAGATGGAAGCTCTTGGGCAACACCTAGCCGGCTAGGGGCAAAGCCCCAAGAGTAATAGACGTAAAATCAACCGGCTTGATGAAGAAATCAAGTGCTCAAGCTTGCTAAAGTGATGCTCTCACTTAATCCACTCTCCTTTCACTCAAAACCCTAAGGGAATCGAAGATTAGAGCAAAGAGAGAAGGAGATGGGTACTTTAGTTGTTTGGGAGCTGTTGAGCATGAAGTGGGTCAGCTGTGAATGAGTCCGTAATGGTTAGAAGCAAAGAGAGGGGTATTTATACTCCAAGTAAAAATCTAACCTTTCAGATCTAAGTCGGACGTTCCGACATAGATCTCGGGACTTTCGACGTTAATAGAAAGCACTGTTCACGAAGGGTCAGAAGTCCACGTGAGCAGGTCAGTGTCGGAACTCCCAGCAAACGTCGGGACTTCCGACGGTCGGAACTTCAAACATACGTCGAGACTTCCGACGTGCACGGTTAAACAACCAGCCAACACCGCAGCAGGTGTCGGGACTCCCGACATGGGTCGGGACTTCCGACGGGTGCAGCCAGCCAGCTAGCAGAACCACCAGTGTCGGGACTCCCGGCTTGGGTCGGGACTTCCGACGATCGGGACTTCCGACTCACGTCGGGACTTCCGACGTCCACAGTCACCGCGCAAGCTAAGTGATTGAGAGTCAGAACTTTCGGCAAGAGTCGTGACTTCCGACTGTCGGGAGTTCCGGCTTACGTCGGGACTTCTGACACCGATAGTTACAGAAAAATAATCTATGTGCTCGTAGAGTGTTAGAGTGTCTCTCTTTTGATTTAATTATTATGCTTGAGTACTTTATCTTCCTCAGACCAACTAAATCTGCATCTCTCTTTATAGTGCGGTGGATCCTAAACTCAAAAGCAAAAATAAAACATTTGGAGAGCGCTTTGAGTTCGTCCACCTTTACAACTTTAAAAATTGAGGGATGCAATTTCATCTTTATCAACTCTTTGATTCTTTTATGGGACTAATAGCTGCAATGTATCTCATTAATATCACATTAGTCCCTAATTTAGATGTCATCAATACACCAAAACTCACAAAGGGGCAAATGCACTTTCATGGTGCAAACTTTATGTTAGATGCAAACATGAAAACTATATAAAAATATACTTTGGTCAGTAAAAAATAAAATTTGGTACATCAACATGTCCATATATTTATTCATATATAAAAGTTGAGATGCAAACTCAAACAAGTAAAATTCTTATAAAAATTGATCTTAGAATACATGGTAATCATAATTCTAACTAACCAATTAACTTTAACATTGGCAATCCTAATCCTTCAATCCAACGTTCTAACGAACTCATATTTCCCTCCATTCCCTAACTAATCATTCAAATCATTCGATCCACCGTTGAGGTCGAGGAAGAACTTCATTTCCTTGACAAGGCTGAGGAGGAGCTTCGGGGAAGGTAGGGAGGGGGCGGCAGCGACCAGCGGCTGCTGGCGCCGGGCGCGGGCGAAGGGCGCGGGCATCTAGCGGCGGCGGGCGTGTGAAAGGGAAAAAAAGGAATGTAGAGAGAGAGCCGCGTCGCGGGCCTTTACTGGGGCCTGCCGCGCCGTGCGCGATGGCGCGTCGGTGCCACGCCGTGATCTGCGACGTGGCGGAGCTGGGCCACGTCACCGGTCGCTGCCATGGTGGCAGCCTGGCCGCGCCGCCATGCATGGCGCGGTAGAGTGGTTTGGCCGCACCACGTTAGTTGGCGCGTCCAAAATTATTAGTTTTTTTTTTAAAAATATTTTTAAAAGTAGTTTAAAAAAAGTATTAAAAAAATTCCATGCGCTGAGCCTGCTGCCAACGAGCCTGGCCGATGGATGCGAGCCAGGCTGAGCCTGAAGCGGAACCAATCGCGCCCTAGATTTTTCCTGACGCGGTCGCTACTCCCGCTTCCCCTCCTCCTCCCCCCAAAGTGGCAGCGGCGGCGGGGTAGCATTTGCGCTACGAGGGCTTTTGCCATGGCGGCCTCGAAGTTCAGTGGCGGCGAAGCGTTCCGGCTCTCGGCCGCGCCGGGGGCCGGCGCACTGAAGCTGCACAAGGGCGACATCACCCTCTGGTCCGTCGACGGCGCCACCGACGCCATCGTACGCTCCTCTCCGCCTCCGATCCTCCTCACGTGTCCCGCTCTACTCCGTTTGTTTCTCGTTTCCCGTTCTATCGTTTGTGTTTGCGGTCAGTGCGCGATCCCTTACATGCTTAGCGATTTGGGTTGGTGCTGGTGATGAGCGCGGGCGTGCTTGTACCAGTACCTGCAGTTTCTAGATCGGTTTTCTGATACTATCTAGCTAACGTGGGAGGCCATTTTGATTCCACGAGCCGGCTTAAGGCCTGTTTGATCCATTAGCTGCTAATAGTTAGCTAGCTAGACACAGCTAATGTTAGCTAGTTTGGTCCAACTATTGAAACAGTTATTAGTTGGGTATTCAGCTAACAATTAGCTAATCTATTAGTTAGACCTGCTAATAATTAGCTCCTTGGATCCAAACGGTGCGTTGCTGAAATTTAGATCAGAGGTCAATGAGACTAGTACTTAGATGCGCTTTATTTTTGTTCAATCCAAATCCGTTGCTTCTGCGAATAAATGATTGCATTGTCCCTCTCCGTGTGTGGGCATATATTTTATTTTGATGTTATCGGCTTACTATCTGAAGCTTCGTGCGATGACTATGTAGATGCTTTACAATTTTCTGTCTGCAGCGTAGCTTCTAAAAAGGAAACATTCAAATGTCACTTTGATTGAATCTGGTTTGTGTGGCCTGATTTCCACGGGGAAAAGTCCGGATACAAAATTCTAAACCAAGTATATTCACATGATCAGGTGCTAACCTAGATGGAATATTATGAAAGGTTTCTATATCTATGAGCCTTCAAAGTTTAACTGAAACTTCAGATAGATGTAATCATGTAACTCCCGGCAAGAATATCCTAATTTGGAAACAAAGGGCTTAGCCTTGTCAGGTATCATCTTATGAGAGGAGCTACTCTAGCTTGGCGCACCCACCTGGTTCAATATATTCTGTACATTGTCACCAGGGGTGAATCTAGCAAAATCAGACGCCAGGGTTCTATTTGGGTCATAAACTAAACAAGAGATTAATATATAGAGGGTTAGCTAAAAACCGTCAAGGTCGGTGAACCCTGATGGTATAATGTAGATCTACCCCTCATCTTCACCTATTTAGAGGAGTACAGAATGGTTGATAATTTTAAATTGTCTGCACAGGCGAGGGTAAGGCTTGCCACTAACACCCTTCCCCAGACCCTGCACAGAGTGCATTGGGTACGTCCTTTATGTTATATCAAGCTCTTACTTCTGATGTGTAATCATATTCCCAAACAATTGTGCGGCTACTTTGATTCATGATATGTTGCTCTTGTTATAAATTAGGATGCCGATTTGTATTGGGCTCTAATTTGTCCCTTGTTAACAAATACTGCTCAACTTTCTTAAAGCGATAATCTCTGTATGTGATCAAAAACTGAGGAATGTAACTGGCATTTGTTTTGGCAGGTTAATGCTGCTAATGAGCGAATGTTAGGTGGCGGAGGTGTTGATGGAGGTAACATGTAATAAGTACTTTCGAGAATTGTTATAGTTCAACCCATTGTTTATGGACTATCCTATATTAACTTGAAACCCCTATCTCAGCTATACATCGAGCTGCTGGACCAGAGCTAGTGCAAGCATGCCGTAAAGTTCCAGAGGTCAAACCAGGAGTTCGTTGCCCTACTGGAGAAGCTAGGATTACTCCGTTAGTACTTAGTACCTTATTTGCTCATTTTGATTTTTTTTATAAGTCAGAATGCTCAATTCTAAACTTTATTTATCGCTTACACATCCCTTTGCCCAATATTAAATATGAGCAGTGCTTTCGAGCTTCCTATCTCTCGAGTGATTCACACTGTTGGGCCCATATATGATATGGACAAGCATCCTGAGGTGTCATTAAAGAAGGCCTATGAGTAAGCTCTCTTCAAATTTTAAAAGAAATTCTGTGCTGGTTACTGAACCAGTGAAAAACTATCCTGAACTGCATAAACTAATTGCAGAAATAGCTTGAAGCTTGCTAAAGATAATGGCATTCAGTACATCGCATTCCCTGCTATATCTTGTGGTGTTTTTCGGTATGTGCCAAGTTTTAGTTCACTCATTTACCTACCTTTGGCGCACTCAGCTCCTTTTCCCATTTCAGGATTTAATTTGTAAGAGTAACTTGACTTGGATCTTATGCAGTTATCCTCCCAAGGAAGCATCAAAAATAGCTGTTTCTACCGCACAACAATTTTCAGAGGATATCAAAGAGGTTAGGTGTAGTTTTGGTCCAAAATTTTTCACGGTCAAGTACGATACTTCTGTAGTACTTTGGAATTCAATTCTCAAAACTCCATTGTTAGAGAAAAATATAGCAATGATTGTCCAATAAATAAACCGGATATGCATTACCAGAACTAATACATACCTTTAGTTCTGGAGAACTGGACAAACAATAATGATCATGCTTGTTTTTATAAGTGTTTGACAATTATCTTGATTAAATATATAGATCACTTGGTATGATTTATTTGTGCAGGTACATTTTGTTCTGTTTTTGGATGACCTTTACAATATTTGGCGCGAGACTGCCCAGGAGTTGCTATCACGGTTTCAGAAATGAATGGTCTATATGTTGTTGTCAAGTGTTGATATGTGAGCGCTATAGGCAGTTTCCCGGATGTAACAAAATGAATGTATCAAGCAACATTTTAATCTCGAACCATGTATTGCACCTATGGTATGATGCTGAATAAGGCTTGGCAATACCGAGCACTTTCAACCGTCAGTCATCTTATTTGATCATGAAGAAGGGAGGAACTAGTAGCTGTCAATTTAACAGAAATTACTTGCGAAATGATACCAGGTTATTAGCCTGTTCGCTGGTTGGTTTCTGAGCTGATAAGCTCGGCTGGTGCTGGTTTGTTGTGAGAGGAAAACACTGTTGGCTGGCTGATAAGCCCTGGTTGAAACCAACAAGCGAACATGCTATATGTTTTTAGGGGGAAGGGGGTAACATATTCGTACAACATTAAGATCTTGAACCATGTATTGCACTTTGTGGTAATGCCGAATGAGTAAGGTTTGGCAATACCGAGCACTTGCAACCGTCAGTCAACTTGTTTGATCATGAAGACCAAATTTTTTATTTTTAGCCCTTTTTAAAGAAAATCACAAATATGCCTCTAAAGGTATGCTTTTAAAATATGGACCCTTAGCTCAGCGCCATTGTTAGTGGTGTCGAGCTTACATGTCTTGGCGCCATATATTTTGGCGCCTAGGTATTGGACTGACGGTGACTTGACAGGCACCTTGGCACCGAGCTTGGCGTCGTGGTTATTGGCGCCAAGCCCTGTCTTCCGTATGGGCCCTCCATTCCTTTCTCTCTTCCTCTCTCTCTACGCCACACCAACCACACCACAGGGCGTCGCCAGCCGCGTCGGCCTCCTGCGCCGGCCGCCCGCCGCCCCTCTCGGCCCGCGTCGCCTTGTGCGTCTCTGCTAGCCACGTCTGCCGCGCGCATAGGCGCTCCCTCCGGCGACTTCGGCCGCGACACGGCCCTTGCTCCCAGCGCGCCACGACCTCGCCGTCGATCCCGTCCTCCGCGTCCCCGTCCTGCTCCGGTCCCGGTGTCCGCGTCATCGTTGCATTGACTTGGACAAGTAAAATTTTTGAATATGCAATGTAGGTACATAGTTAGTTTGAATTGTAGTGCTACTTTGATTATTTGGTAGTTTCTAGAAAATTTGATGATGTAGGTAGTTGATTTAGTCAGTGAGATAGATATACTTAGATAAATATAGTTAGATAGCTAGTGACATAGGTACATAGATATAGTTATTAGATAGCTAGTTGATTTAGTTAGTGAGATAAATATAGTTAGATAATTTGTGACATACTCCCTCCATCCCAAATTGTAAGACGTTTGACTTTTTTGGCCCCAAGTTTGACCACTCGTCTTATTCAAAAAAATTATGTAAATATAGTCAAATTTAAGTCATTCTTGAAGAATTTTTATTAATAAACCAAACCACGACGAAAGAAGTGATATTTTACACAAATTTTTGAATAAGACGAGTGGTCAAACTTGGTGTCAAAAAAGTCAAACGTCTTACAATTTGGGATGGATTGAGTAGTTATTTAGGGTGTAGTTGGTTAGTATCTATTAGAGAGGTACTATATAGCAGCCACTTTGGACTAAACGAATTGTATTTTAATTTTTGTTTAAACTACTAGATGGACAACCTAGTGAGCATATATCATGGAGGCACCGTGGAAAGAGATCATTATAGATATGTTGAGTTTGTTGAGATACAAAGCATGCCTGTATTATTCAATGAGAAGTCTTCATTTAGTGAGTTGGTTGCAAGGGCTCGGGAGGAGCTACATTGCCATGGAGCCGATGATGATGATGGCATCGCAGTGAAGGGTGTACTTCACCTAGGTTCCCCTCCCAACATCCTAAGGAAGATAATCCCAATTGGGTGTACAGACCAGTGGGAGAACTATGTGAGATCGGCTATGAAGTGTCAGTTCCAAAGTTTAGACGTGGTTGTGCGTCGGGTGTTAGTTGATCCCATCCCTTATGGGTTTTCCCCACCAATGGGTTAGCAGGCATACTTCGACCCTCCCGTCCCGGAACCTGATATGGATGTGGAGGTTGCACCTACGGTTCCCGATGCTCAATCTGCCCCCAATGAGCTAGTTGGAGATGCTTGTTAGACTCATGATGTTGTGGCAGATCCTCCTCATGAGATCCCTTTGACACAGAATCATCCGAGTAAGTGTCTTATCCGCATGGTTATTGGGAGCTTACCCCCTTCCTTACATCCATTTTTTCATTCATTCCTCATTTTTCTACTTATGTTGCAGGAGGCATTCCTGACAATGTGGATATGCCCACTGTTGCTACGCAAGTGCACTATAGAGATGGATTCCGTGGCTCCAATAGTGTTGAAATTATGAATGATTCAGAGCCATATGAGATGGCAAGGGCTCTTCATTCTGATGATGATCGTCCAATTGGAGAACTGATAGAGAGTGATGTTGAGATGCAGAGGCATATCTTTTTCGGCCACCGTGATCTAAGAGTTCACAAGTTCAGCGATCTTGCTTATTCCGATCAGACGTGTGCAGAAGGACATAATGATGAGCTCCTAGAAGCTCCTGAGTGAAAGGTCCTAATATGGCTAGAGAGGGGGTGAATAGCCTATTTAAAAATCTACAAATCAACTAGAGCAATTTGTTTAGTATAACAAATAGCGAAAATCAAACTTGCTCTAGCTCTACAAGAGTTGCAAGCCACCTATCTAACAATTCTAGTTGCTTTGATATCTAAACATACAATTTGCTAGGTCACTACTCACTAAGAGCTCCACTAGATGAACTTAAAACAACAAAGCAAGCTCTCAATTCTAATTACACTAAAGAGCTTACTACAACTAGTTTGCAAGAATATAAATAAGTGAGTAGGATGATTATATCACCGGTGTAGAGGAGTGAACCAATCATAAGATGAATACTAAATCAATCACCGAGAGAATACCAAAGGGGCAAGAGACAATCAATTTTCTCCCGAGGTTCACGTGCTTGCCAACACGCTATGTCCCCGTTGTGTCGACCAACACTTGATGGTTTGGTGGCTAAGAGGTGTTGCATGAACCTCGTCCACACAATTGGACACTGTAAGAACCTACCCACAAGTGAGGTAACTCAATGACATGAGCAATCCACTAGGGTTACCTTTCGGCGCTCCACCGGGCAAGGTACAAATCCCCTCACAATCACCGGAGATGGCCATGAACAATCACCAACTCATGTCAATCCTCTTCCGCTGCTCCAAGCCGTCTAGGTGGCGGCAACCACCAAGAGAAACAAGTGAATCCCACAGCGAAACACGAATACCAAGTGCCTCTAGATGCAATCACTCAAGCAATACACTTGGATTCTCTCCTAATCTCACAAAGAAGATGAATCAATGATGGAGATGAGTGGGAGGGCTTTGGCTAAGCTCACAAGGTTGCTATGTCAATGCAAAATGGCCAAGAGTATGAGCTTGCGCCGGCCATGAGGCTTACATAGAAGCCCTCATGAAATAGAGTCATTGTACCCCTTCACTGGGCACTACTCGGGGTGACCGGACGCTCCGGTCAGATTGACCGAAAGCTGGACCTTAGCATCCGGTCGCCTGATGCTTGCCACATGTCATCAGCTTCAAATGTTGTTCATCCAATCTTAACGGTCAAGTGATGAATGGACGCACTGCTCAAACTGACTGGACGCTCCAGCACCAGCGTCCGATCGTTTCCAGTAAGGTACCAGAAACGAAAAATCACGACCGGACGCGTCCGGTCATGCTCGACCGGACTCACTCAGCGTCCGGTCACTCAACGTCACTTCTGCACGCGCCTCACAGGTGTGATCGGACACACCTAGCCAGCGTCCGGTCACATCAACACCAGTGTCCGATCGAAGACCGACGCTGCGTGTCCTCAGCTGCCACTGACCAACCAAGACCAGCGTCCGGTCAATGCGTGACCAGCGTGACTGACTCCTTTTCAACTCTATCTTCTTTACCCTTGCTCAAATGTGCCAACCACCAAGTGTATCACCTTGTGCACATGTGTTAGCATATTTTTATAAACATTTTTCAAGGGTGTTAACATTCCACTAGATCCTAAATGCATATGCAATAAGTTAGAGTATCTAGTGGCACTTTGATAACCACATTTCGACACGAGTTTCACTCCTCTTAATAGTACGACTATCGATCCTAAATGTGATCACACTCACTAAGTGTCTCGATCACCAAAACAAAATGGCTCCTATCATTTATACCTTTGCCTTGAGCCTTTTGTTTTTCTCTTTCTTCTTTTCAAGTCAAAGCACTTGATCATCACCATGGCATCACCATCATCATGTCATGATCTTTATTTGTTTTACCACTTAGAGTATGCTACCTATCTCATTATCACTTGATAAACTAGGTTAGCACTTAGGGTTTCATCAATTTACCAAAACCAAACTAGAGCGTTCATTGAGGCCAGTCCTAACATGGTAATTGAGAAGGGTAGGGTATTCAAGGACCTCCCTACATTGAAGAGGTGGTTGCAGGCATTTGCAGTGATACGAAAAAGACCTTACAAGGTCTTGCATTCATATGCGGAGCGCCATTACACAGTTGTGTGTGAAAAGAACGCTGTCCATGGAGGATTTGTGCAAGGAAGCAAATGGTCACCGAAAAGTGAAAGATCACAAAAGTTGTTGGGCCTCATTTCCAAGAAGTTGATGGGAATATTGCAGGGAGGATTTGTGCAAGGAAGCAAATGGTCACCGAAAAGTGAACGTTGTCCATGGAGAATTTGTGTTGACCATGTGCTGACACTGAAGCATCGACAGTTGACATCTACCCTCATTTCTAAGAAGTTGATGGGAATATTGCAGGGAGAACCCAACATGAAGGTTAGGACAATTATTAGGACCGTTGAGGCGTTGTATGGAGGTTATGTGATAACTTATGGTAAAGCTTGGAGGGCTAAGCAGCGAGCATGGAAGATGATATATGGGGACTGGGAGGATGGGTATGAGCAGCTGTCAGTACTTTTCAATGCAATCAAATCAGTGAATCCATGCATACATTATGAGTACATCCCAAAACCAAATGTATGGAAGGATGGGAAGCAGATATTCTTCCGTGCTTTCTGGTGCTTCCCTCAGTGTGTCGAGGCCTTTAGGCACTATCGTCTCATCTTCTCCATTGATTGGCAAATACCAGAGCACACTTCTTATAGCCATATCCTATGATGCGAACAACAAGTTAGTTCCTTTGGTATTTGCTTTGGTTGAGAAGGAGAACAATGACAGTTGGGGATGGTTCTTGAGGCTAGTCCGGATACATGTGGTTGGGCCTGGCATGAAGGTTGGTGTCATATCTGATAGGCACTAGGACATCCTTAATGTCGTGCGAGAGCAGATAGAGGGGTATGCACCTTTGCACCATCATTGGTGTACTCGACACCTTGCCGAGAATCTACTCTGGAAGGATGGTGTGAAGGATAACTTTGATTTATTCCAGGAGGCTGCTTGATAGCTTGAGAACAAGTACTTTCAGAAAAAGTTGGAGCAGGTCAGAACCACATCAAATGCAGAAGGTAGACAATGGCTCACATGTTTGATGAGGGATTTGGAGAAATGGACAAGAGCTCACGATGTCGGTGGATGGAGGTACGAGTTTCAGTGCAGCAATATGACGGAGTCATTCAATAAGTTGCTATTGGGGATACGTGGTATGCCCGTGAATATAATCGTTTAATTCACCTTCTACAAGCTTATTGCCTGGTTCAACGATAGACACGCCCATGCATTGAAGTTGTGGAGTGATGGAGAGATATGGGCTCTAAAACCAAAGGCATACCTAGAGAAGGCAAATGAAAGGGCTGACACACATGAGGTTACATGTTTTGACCATGCCACAGGGACTTATTAGGTTGAGCATAGGGGTGGTACAATGTCCGACGACGAGGTTCGAGAGTCGAGGATGCATGTGGTAATCCTCCAAGATTTCACATGCACTTGTGGTAAACCAAGACAGTACCACTTTCTATGTTCTCATTTGGTGGCAGCAGCTAGGCATCGTAACTTTAATATCGAGAGCAGGATACCTCACGAGTTCAGTATTGACACGCTTGTGCACACATGAAGCCCCCGCTTCGTGCCTTTTTGGGACCCTAGAGAGTGGCCTCCATATGATGGACCAAAGTACATTGCGGATCTAGCTTACCATTGAAACAAGCATGGATCAAGGAAGAGAACGAAGCACAGGATGGTTATAGATCAGATATCTGGGAGAACAAGGCGTGGGAGAGTAATCCCATTTCTTACTGACCCCGAGCAGTATGAGTGCGGCAAGTGTGGTAGACTGGGTCACAATTTACGCACTTGCCATTGGCAGATTAGTGAGGTGCGACTATTGATTGTTTTCACTATTTCATATTTGTCATATTCATTCAATTAATTATGCACATCTCAATTTATGCTTGTAATTATGTTAATTACTTGTACATTTCTAAGTTTATGTTTCATTGTATATTGAATTTCTATTCCATTGACTTTTTTTGTAGGATGGCACAATTTCACCTGCTCGACCCGGCGTACGAGGAGACCCACTGAGGATGTCTCATAGCGGAGGGGTAGGTAATAATCTATAAGTCTTGTTCAAATTTTTGTAGGCGTACATGTGTTCGTGAAGTAACAGGAGACTATGTTTTATTCTATGCAGTACCTTCCGCTCCTTCGTCCTAGAGCCCACAATGGGTTCTTGGACATGTAGTACGACAATAGGTACACTCCTTTCCTGTAAAGAGCTAGCCTAGATGTCATCTCTTTTTAGGTTCGTCATGGGTTGCTCAAGTTCAACTCAGCGGCCATAACTACGTTGGTTGACAGGTATTATCTTCAATCATTGCCTCCATTCATGGCCATTTGTTCATGCGCTTGCCTTTTTGACATATAATCTTGCTTTGTCTAAAATGTAGGTGGCGGTCAGAGACTCGCAACTTTCACTTGCCTTTCGGAGAGATGACAGTCACGCTCCAGGACTATCAGAAGATGCTAGGTCTGAGGATTCACGGCAATACGATGACTGGACAGTGCAGGTCAGAAGGTTGGAGAGCACGAGTAGAGGCCTTCCTTGGACGTGAGGTTGGCGAGCAAGGGGCTCGCACTTCTGGAGTTCTAATCTCCTGGCTCCGGCAAGAGTTCACACAGTGCCTCGAGAAGGCAAATGAGGAGACAGTTTGGTACAACTGCAGGGCGTGGATCCTACACTAAATCTTTGATCTACAAAGAGAAGTTAGCAGCGGGTACAAGGAAGACAAAAACGACGACAACAACAATGGTGCACGTTCACATGAGGTACTCT
Source organism: Miscanthus floridulus (assembly GCF_019320115.1). Taxonomy (NCBI): domain Eukaryota; kingdom Viridiplantae; phylum Streptophyta; class Magnoliopsida; order Poales; family Poaceae; genus Miscanthus; species Miscanthus floridulus. Next base: position 144,233,368 of record NC_089580.1, read on the forward strand.
GCAATGATCCATATTGCACCTACCCTAATCACAAGAACAAGGGGCCTCCGCCGTCATCCCCGCCACCACCACCACCAACAATGGGAGGCTACTGTGGAGAAGGTGCAACACAATTTGCTATGTGACCACACTACTAGGACGACCCTATCTCATTCACATGGCACATCCATGTGTTTGTTGCTTGATTTAATTACCTAAGGCATGTTAGGTTTAGTCGAAGGAACTATGTACCATTATTTGGTACATGTTCTCACATGTCATTTCTTGTGCTTGTTGTTCGCTTTAATTACCTAAGGTATGTTAGGTTTAGTTCAGGACCTCTGTACCCTAGTTCGGTATATGTTCTCACATGTCATTTTATGTGTTTTGTGTGTTGAATTATATAATGCCCTACTTCGTTAGGTTTTGTTTGCAGCACGTGATCACATTTCACTACGTCTACAATATTAAACTGAATATTATGATCACAAATAATAAAAACAACTACATAATGTAAAGTCTAATACTATGACACATTAAACAACACAATAATACTAGAAGTACGTGTCAACAAACTAAATAACGCAGTACATGACCTAAGCATGCCTATACTTAAAGTGCATTACATGACAACACAATGAAAAGTCCAACAGTAGACAATATTGTTCATGAATAAACCATAGAACTAGCCAGTAATGAAGACTACTGAGTGCAACGAGGCCACTTTCCCTTCCTTAGGGCATCGGGATTCTCCTCCATCGCTGCTTTCGCTCGGCGTGCACGCTCAAGCTTCTACTCCCTCTCCTCCATGTACGCAGCAACACACCTCATTTCTTCCTCTTCCTTGTGCTTCTTTTTTGCAGTCTCCTCTCCGCGTCTCTTCTCCATCATCTTCTTGTCCTCTGTCTCTCACCGCAATAGTTTCTGCATCCATTCCTTGTCTTCAGGCTTGATCTCAGTGTCGATCCACTGCTCAAAATCACAGAGCGGTGAAGGGGTCTGCAAAAAATGCAATTGTTACGAAATAAAAAAAAATCATGCAAGATGTCATATGACACAAACATCAATTCATCACCATCTTGTTAATGCGGCGCTGACGAAGTGTAGGCTCAAATGCAAAATTGAAACACATCCATACCTCTGCCTATACGTGTCCTCTTTATCAGACTTAGCTACCTTGCAAGGATCGCCGCAAAAGCACATGGGCACTGGAACACCACTAGACAGAGGCAATAGGTCGAAGGCATTTTCGGTCATCCGGCCATAACTACAATTTAGCCATTTTTGTTCTAAGAACCGAAAGCAATTAACATTAAACCCTACACATAGGGTTTTCCATTTGATCCACAACAATGAACCCATATCATAACAACATGCGCTGAGGTTATCTTAGTTTTGTAGCTTTTTCATGCCTTGGCATCCTACGGTTGTATAATATAAATATTAAAATTGCATGAAACCATAAGTAATGATGATTCTTAAGTTGAAAAATCCAACTAATATATACCGAATCGATTTTAAAAAAAACTAGGAGGGAGCGAGGATACCTTGCTCTCGAAGATCTACGGATCAAATCAAAGTTTCCAAGGTCTAATATGCCGATTCATGAGGTAGGGCGAAGTGGGGAGAGAAAAAACCCGATAGGGAGGAGAAAGAAGAGGAAGAATGCTTGAACAGGAAGGTTGGGCGCCGGGTTAAAATACCACCTTGGCGCCATAGATCTTAGCACCGTTCTCGGCACCAATAACCACGGCGCCAAGCTTGCCGCCAATAACCCGGCGCCAAGCTCAGCGCCAAGATCTACGGCGCCAAGGTGCCTGCCAAGTCACCGCCACGTCTGCGTTGAGCCCAGGACTTAGGCGCTAAAATCTATGACGCCGAGACGTGTAAGCTCGACGCCACTAACGATGGCGCCGAGCTAAGAGTTCAGATTTTGAAAACATACCTCCAGAGATATATTTATGAAAAAAATTTCAAAAAAAGAGGCTAAAAAACAAAAAAAAATCGGTCATGAAGAAGGGGAAGAACTAGTACCTGTCAGATTTAACAGAAATTACTTGCGAAATGAGACGTAGCCAGTTCACAGCATCTTCCTGAACTATTCTCAGTCCCACAAAGTGTCATTCTCACTGGAGTATTTCCTCTTTCCCACAACACAAACTATCATTCTCACTTCTCGAGAAGCCAGCCAATTTTAACTTTGACCAAATATATATATAAAATATTAATATTTATAATGTATAATTAGTATCATTAAATGAATCATTAAATATATTTTTATGATAAACTTATCTACAAATGTTGCTAATATTTTATATAAACCTAATGAAACTTGAAAGTTTGACCCACATGAATCTTATTGTGGGACGAAGAGAGTAAGCCGTAACGTAGAACAGAGCTGCAGCTCTGCAATCCGCAGCTAAAGTACTTTCGCAGTAGATTCAGCCTGTTGGCATAAAACCTAATGCAATTGAGAAGCAGATTTACCGTTGCATTGCTAGTACCTGCTACCTGATACTGCACAAGCTTATACGAGTTACGACCACTTCATTTTCACATTCCCATGACAGTTGCTTTTGTTATTTTTAACAACATTAAGCCAGTTTGTTGCAAAGAGCTAACACAGAAAGCTATACCTTTTAATTTCATCCCAAACCTTATTGCCCAAGAGTACATTGCAACGGTATCTACTGTAGGTTTCGTGCCTTTTTCTGTTTTCCTAACTCTCTAGTTTCACACCTTTTAAGGTCTAAGAATATAGGTACAATAATACTTGACTAGCTTAGCGAGCTCATGTTTCGAGTATCAGTCCTCTTTATCTCTGATAAACCTTCTCGGTAGTCTACTGATCACATTCTCATCAACTATCTTGCAATGCCTCGATATGTTCCGGTGGAGCATCCCAGCATACCTATCGACAGGCCGCTGGTATTTGTTGTACAACGCAGGTATTGTGACCAATGCAATGGTTCCTGTCATGCACCCATTGTAAAATTTAGCAATAAAATTCAGAAAAATAAACTCATGACAAAACAGAGATAAGATTCTGCCTGCACTTTGGTGGTACTGTCTGAGTGTCTCTATAATCCTAAATGTGTAAGGAACAAAGTGTAAAGTATGACCTGTGCAGGACATACCTATGTAAGCAAGAGTGATTGACGAGCAGAAATTTCCAATAACAGATAACAGCCAAAGGACAAGCACAACCTGTAAAGAGAATTTTCTGTCTCAGCAACGACAGGAATACCAAATAATCAACACAAAGTGCATGCATAACAGCGAACCTGGAAAAATAGCCGGAAGTCCTTGCCAAGAGTAATGTCATGCGCTATCATCAGCATGTTGTTAACTTTAACACGGAATGAAGCTGCAGCATTGCTCACCATCTCCTCTGATAAAACTAACTCAGGTAGTGGCCTAGGCTGCCTGCAAATAGTTAAACCAGTATGATAACAGCATATAGGCAATTCGATCCAATTTTTTGAGATATAATGGAAGGAGGATCCGGGTTGCTTACCTATTTAGCAGTCCAGCTATTTTAACCCGTAAGAACTGCAGAACTATCAAGATGAGAAATATATCACAGCAGATAGTTAATAATGATAGTCCAGACTTCTCAAACAACCACCATGCCATAGTAGCACCAAATATAACACCAAATGTAACACGCCCTCGCCTCCATAAGATGATATCAGCAGCTGAAAATGGGAATTAACATTAGCATGAACAAGACAAAAGATGATCTGCTGCACTTTAATAGGGCATAAAAGTAGCACCATTATCCATCCATTTCTAAATTAAAATTGACCAGCCGGAAAAAGCCTCCCTAGGGCATTTCATTCAGGCAGTAGAACCTCAACCATGCTGAACAAGAAAAGCCCGGAACCACGGCTCCACCCGTAAGGTGCATCGTAAAGTGCCATAGGCAGACAGGCACTGGCCGGTGCAAGAGGCAACCAGGCATCATATGCCGGCGCCACATGAGCAGCCGAGACTCTAGAAACATCCATAGTGACTAGCAAGCGATTCTTGAGCAGAGAAAATATGAATTGCCAGATCATTTGAAGCTTAGATGATCAACTAGTGTGGGCGGGGTAATAAAAGAAATTGACTAACATCTGAGATCAAGTACAACAGCTGCGCACTTTACAGCCCAATTGGACCCAAATTGAAATGTTGCATATTCCTACATGACTCTATCTTTCAAATCCGTTCGTAATTGCAGCAATCATCAAGCCAAATTTCAGCACAAGTATTTCAAGCCCTATTGAGTTCACAATAACAATATAATTCCAGTTAAAACAGCAAGATATTCTTTGATTGCAAGTCCACATTACACAGCACCCGCTTCCGAACAGCAGTCCAAAGTTGAACTAAACTACACCAAAGACCGAACATAACCTTTGCTTGTAGTTGCGCAAATCTTCCTCAGCGAGCCACCATTTCCCAGTACTGGCCGAGACTGCATCCACGTAACGACATCGCTAACCAATCAGCGCTGCTAATCGCACGGACATGACAAGCAGAACCTATCGCGATTCGCAAACCGGGGCACGGGAAGTTCCGGGAGGAGAGCAGCAGACCTTTCCCGCCGCCGGCGATCTGGTGGACGGAGAGACTGTACCCGCCGGCACCGCCTGAGCTGCAGGGGTCGGCGGAGCTCTCGATCCCGCCGTTGGCGGCGGCCTCCGCCCCGCCGGCAGCGTCCATGCGGGAGCCGCAGGCGGAGTCGGATAGAGAGGAGACGACGCGAGACGGGAATAATCCGGGGGAGGACGGGAAGGGTGGGGAAGACGGGAAGGGAAGCAGTTCGATTCTCCTCCCACGACGCGGCGGCGGTAGGACCGAAGCCGAACGAGGGCACGAGTGCACCGCCATTCTTTATTCTTTCCTCCACCCCCACCCCCCACCCCCCCGGGCGTTAATTAAGGTGGTGGCGTAAAGTTTTGCACGTCACCTCGGATATACGTGGTGTCGCATGGGTAAAAAAATAAATTATAGAATATGTAGTAAACCGTCGAGACAAATTTATTAAGACTAATTAATTCATCATTAACACATATGTACTGTAGCACTTTATTATCAAATCATGGACTAATTAGGTATAAAAGATTCGTCTCGTAAAGTAGTTGTAATCTGTGTAATTAGTTATTTTTTAGTCTATATTTAATACTCTATGCATGCGTCAAGCATTCGATGTGATAGAATGTAAATTTTTTAGAAGAACTAAACAAGGCCTAAGCTGGATTATGATGATTAATTGGGCCATCGGATGATTAGCGGGACCCTCCTCGCGACAGAGGGATGTCTGGTACCGCCCACAAAAATGCCACAAAGGCCCACAACAACTTGCGACATCGGCTCGCGGTCTTCATCATTGCTTAAAGAAGAGAAAAAACTGCTAGCATCCGAACATCCGGACGGATGAGGAGTTTGGACATCCGCACCTATCAGCCCGCTTCCACGCTATTTCACGTGCATCACACGGGGCCCGCGCACCAGAGGCACCTGCCCGAGAGCTGCCTCAAGACGCCGTTGAACACTGCTGCAGGACGCGTGGTCTGCCTGGAACCACTAACCATCGTGGAGCCGAGAAACACCACCGAAAATTTGATCTACACCAACCAGATGGAGATCCACTACACTCGCTCGATCTACTTTTGAAACATCGAGATGTAACACTTGCAACTTACAAAAGAAGACAGATAAAACACTTGAAACATCCTTATGAAAACTTGAAAAAAGCTTCTCAAAACACTTGAAAATCATTACAAACATAAGCAACATTCAGATAAAACACTTTCAACATACATGTAAAACATATGCAATATCCAAATAAACACACTTACAACATACATCCCCAAAACACGGATGAACACATTGGTAGCAGACCTTTGCAATATAATTGTACAACCATTGCAACATCCCAATCGACTTTTGCAACATCCATCTAAAACATTTGCAACATACCTCTGAAACATCTGAAGCACTTGAAATATACGCTTGCAACATACGCTTTCAGTAAAGCATGGCAGGCAGACGGGCGGAGCACTCCACAGCGGCATCTGGCTGTGCGGTCGCGGTGGAGGAGGATGTCAGCGGGCTGGCGGCTGCACGACCCCCAGTGAGTGGATGCGCTACCCCGACGATAGGGCACGTGCTAAGGCCCTGTTTAGTTGGGTTGTAGTTTTTAGAAAAGCAGCTGTGAGCTGTGGCTTTTGGAAAAATAGTTGTGAAAAAGTAGCTTTGAGAAACTCAAAAGCCTATTTGGTTCAACAGCTGTGGCTTTTGAGAAGTTCTCTCACTGACGAATGGGGTCCGTTCTTCAGCCTCTTCTCTCTTCTTCCCGTGTGTGCACGGGGTTACAACAAGGTGAGGCCGGGGGATGGAGGAGCCAGACCTCGTGCGGCTGGACTTGGGACCTCGCGCGGCCAGCATGGGAAGGATTTTGCGCTAGGCATGGGGAAGGATCTCGCGCGCCGGCATGGGGAAGGATCTTGCGCCATGCATAGGGAAGGAGCTCGTGTCGCCGGCTGGGGCTAACCGCGAGGGCTAGGCAGGGTGCGCCCGCTGGCGCTGGCCATGCCCGGGTGCCTGGGATTGGCCTGGGTTGCTGGGCGCTATACTTGGCCATGCAGCACGAGGCACGACGGCACGGTACGAAGCCCGTTTTTTTAGCCCGACACGAGCACGGCACGGCCCGATGACATGCGGGCCCGGGCTGGCCCGGCCCGAGAGAGCAGGCCGTGCCTGGGCCGCTGCTCAGGCCCGTGGGCCAGCACGGCACGGCCCGGCCTGAGACAGCCGGCCCGGCAGCGGCCCGGCCACCCCCCTCCTGGCCAGCTGGCCTTGGGCCCTTGGCCTCCTCCCCTCCCGCTCCCGGCCTCTCCGCGGCCCAGCTCGCTGCTCGGCCCAGCGTCCGTCCCCGCCTCCCCCCGCTCCTCATATATAAGCCGCACGCCGCGGCCGCCTCTCACACCCTGAACCCTAGCTCATTTCTCGTCTCTCTCGCCTCGCTGGCTCGCTCTCGTCTCTCTCGCCTCGCCTCGCTCTCGGGCTCTCGGCTCTTGCACTCGCAGTCTCGCCTCCATCCTCCCCGACTCCGGTGAGGTGACCTCGACGCCTCCCCCCCTCCTCATATATAAGCGCACGCCGCGGCCGCGGCGGCTCTCACACCCCCGAACCCTTGCTCATTTCATGGCCTCGCCTCGCTCTCGGCTCTCACGGTCTCCGTCATCCCCGACTCCGGTGAGGTGACCTCGACGGTCCGCCTGTCGCCGGCGAGCAGCTCCCTACTTCTCCTACCTGATCCCCTCCCTGTTCCCTCTCCGCCTCTCCCTTCTCCCTCTCTCTATCTCCCCTCTAGATCTCGTTGATTATGTGAGTTGGTTGTCTCTGTTTGTCCCTCCTCCGCCGTCCGCCGTCGTTGCTGACTGAGTGTCGTCTTCTCTCTCGTCGTCTTCTCCGGCACCGGGCTTCGGCTGCGCAGGTGAAACCCTAACCCTAACCCTAACCCTAACCCTAACCCTAACCCTAACCCTAACCCTAACCATGTTCTAATAAAGTCTTTTTCTATTGTTTCGTCTTCTCTTTCAATGTATGCTTCTGATGTCTTCTTCCATTGTTTCGCAGGTCGGTAGCCGATGCATCGTCTTCTAGCTGTGGCTTAGAGCGTGCAAGGCGGCCACCCGCACCGTCGAGGAACGGGGCTGGAGAGGCGGCCATGGCCGACGAGGATGGCCTCCTGCCGGTTGGCCTGGCCCCAGAGGGCGAGAACGACGACGACACTCGAGCCGACGCTGCTGCGTTGTTCGGTATCGATCTTGGGGACGGCTCTGCTGCTCCGATCGATGTGGACGCGGACGGTGGCGAAGGGGCGACGGCGACTGCGAACTCCAACGGCTCTGCTCCTTCAGTTGCTGGAACAGGTAACACTAGCAAGCGCAAATCGCCTGTGTGGGCTGATTTTGAGGAGATCTATGAGGTTATTAATGGTTCTAGAATTTGCACCAAGGCTGTTTGTAAGATGTGCAAATCTATCTTGTCTGCTAGATCTGCTGCTGGCACTGGTCACTTAAAAAGGCACCAAAAATCATGTAGGATTAAAACTGATCAACGTGCTAGGGTTCAATCTAGGCTTTCATACAATCCTGATGGTTCTGTTTATAATTGGGATTATAAACCTGAAGTTGCTAGATCTGAATTATGTCGTTTGATTGCTAAGCTTGATCTGCCTTTAGGAATTGGTGAGACTGATGCTTGGGAAGAATACATTGTTAGAGCTCATAATCCTAGGTTTGTTAAGGTCTCTAGACAGACCACCACTAGAGATCTTGGCAAACTTTTTAATGAACGACGTAATATAATTAAGAACTGTGTGTTGTCTGGTGCTTCTTCTGTTGGTCTGACATTAGACATTTGGTCTGGTAATGCAAAGGAAGACTATATCAGTGTTGTTGCTCACTATGTGTCTGCTGACTGGGAGTTGCAGAAAAAGGTAATTGGTCTCCGCTTGATTGAGGTAAAACATACTGGTGAGAATATTGCAGAAAAAGTTGCTTGTGTGATTGAAGAATTTGGTTTGCTTGACAAAGTGTTCTCTGTTACTCTTGACAATGCTTCTTCCAATGCTAAGGCTATGGAAACATTGACACCTATGTTTGCTGGTTATCTGGGTTCTGAACCTGCACCTACACCTTTAGATCCTAATAAGGTTAAGTATCATCTTGTGCATCAACGTTGTGCTTGCCATATTATTAATCTGATAGTAAAATCTGGCTTAAAAAGGTTCAAATGATCAGAATCTGTTTTCTATTGTCTATCCTATGAAGCTTAAATACCTAAAATACTGGAAGGACATACCTCTACTGTATTCATTTGCATTCATTCTTGATCCTAGAGGTAAATTGAGAGGTTTATTTAATGTTCTTACCATAATGCAACAAAAAACTGGTTTTGACTACAGTTCTTATTATGGTATTGTGAAAATTGAAATTTTCAAGTTGTTTAACAAGTATGAAGAAAAGTTTGGTGCAGCTAGGTCTCAAAGGAGGGCTGCACATCCTGCAAACATCACAGGTAAGAGGAAGCAGGCATGGGGAAGAATTTTTGGAGGCCCTGGAGCATCTGGTGTTGTTGGACCTTCCCCTGCCTCTGCTCCCAGTCCTTCTTTATCTACTTCTGCTGCTGCTTGTGAGCTATCTGCTTATCTGGACAGTGACAATGTCACTGCATATGAGGATGACTTTGATCTACTTCTCTGGTGGCGTGACCATAAGCTAACATATCCAGTGCTTTCTATCATGGCTAGAGACATTATGTCAGTTCCAGTTTCAACAGTGTCTTCAGAATCTTGTTTCAGCTTGACAGGAAGAATACTTGAGGAGCGGCGCCGTCGACTATTGCCTGAACATGTGGAGATGCTTGCTTGCATAAAAGATTGGGAGTTGGGTGAAAGAAGACTGCAGCATGATGTTGACAACCAAGAACTGGTAGACTCCTTCGAGCATCTCTATCTTGATGAAGATGCATCTACTTCTGGTTCTGGGGCTCCTTCTGCTAGCACATCTGCATCTGTGGCTTCTGGTGGTTCTTGAGTTGAGAGTTGAGATTGAGACAGTGAGACTTGTTTTTGATATGTATCTGTGATGTCTGATGTATCATGTAAACCTTTGAACATGTTTAAGACTTATAAGAGCTGTGCTGCACTCTTTTTCCCTTTCTGGGGTTTCTCACAAGGGTGAGTTTTACCCAGAAAGGTTTTTAATGAGGCAGCATTGCACACAGCTCAGTTATCCTTTTAATTTCCTCTTGTTCAGTTGTTCTCTGTGTCTGTCAGTCTGTGTATGGTTTTGGTTTTTGTTTGAAGCTCTTCTGGGAAAAAAATACTTCAAATTTGAATACTTCTTGTTGAGATAAAATTTTTGATGTGTTTTGAACCATACGGGCCTCGGGCTGGCACGGCCTGGTGATTTGGCCGTGCCTAGCAGGCCGGCACGGCACGGATTTAGGCCCACAGGCCGTGTTCTGGGCTGCTGGCCAGGCACGAGGCCCGCAGCGGCACGGCACGGGAGGCACGGCGTGCCGTGCCGGCCCGACATCCTCCGGGCCGTGCCTGGCCCGTGCCCGTGCCGTGCCGAGCCGGGCCGGCCCGATGGCCAAGTATACTGGGCGCGCGGTGCCGACGAGGCCGCTGGGAGCCGGTGAGGTCGTAGGGCCGGTAAGGTCGCTGGGCGCGGCGCCGGTGAGGTCACGAGGAGCTGACGAGGTTGCTAGGCGTGGCGCCGGCGCGGATGGGAGTCGCGGTTGCGAAGAAGTCACGGAGGGGAAAAGTAGGGAAAGAACGAACCAGTATGTGTATAATCAGTGGCAGGTGGGTTATTTTTTAACCCAAAAGCAGCTGAGGGTGGAGGGTGCTTTTGGCTTTGTATTGCAATGAAAGCTGCTTTTGGGCAAAAACAGTTATAGTTTTTAGGCCTTTTAGTTAGCTTTCGACTTTTGCAAAAACAAACAAAAGGTTGAAAGGCCAACCAAGCGGCCCTAAATTATTTACCCACTACCGATGTGCGCGAGCTGTTCTTGCTGGGCCAGCGGGCTGCAAATGCATATGCTTCCAGGTCAGTTCCAGCAGAGTACCAAATCAAGGCCAGCGTGCGGAGGTGAATAGGCCAGCTGGGCCGGGTCGTGGTCTCCGTGCCTGGAGGATGGACATGGAAATTGGAGTACACGTTGGGCCGGTACAAGTTGTGCTGGGACGCTGGGTCAAAGTCAGGACCGCTTCTAGGGCGTGATTGTTCATCACGAGGAGAGCCTGGCTCGCTTCTCCCAGCCAGACCAAGTTGAGACAGGCCCCCTGCATGGAAGGCCCTGATGTTTGGTTGACTGCGTAAGTACGTACAGGACGAGTGCATCGGTTGTTTGGTTACCTGTTCGTTTGGTTGTTCCTGCACCGGCTATCTCACGGACGATTCACGAGACTTCAACTCAGCCAGGCTCCGAAGAAACGGAGGCCATCTGCGTTCCGGCCGAGCCAGGCCCAGCGGGGAGGTTTGCATGCCATCGGCCAGGCCCTGGCATCGCTGCAGGAAACCAAACGTCTGGTTTCGGCATGCCGCCGGCCAGGCCAGGCTGGGTGCAGGACTGCAGGCGGGCACCAATCACGCCCATACTGTACGTTTCTTACGGCGACCTCTCGAACACAAATCTAGTGGGTCTGCGAATAATCGAAAAAATCTGACTAAAAATCGTGTTTTGATCATAAGGAAAAAGTTTACACTCAGAAAAAAGCAAAAAAAAAAAAAACTATAGCTTCTTCGGAGAGACATGGGTATTTTTGCGTTGCTTTAAATTGTCTCCCCTGTTGGTTTTTCCGACTACGGATGAGGTCATAAGGACGGGCCGTTCGGCAGTTAGTGCTCCAACGGAATCCACTACGCGGCCACGCCTCTTGGCTGTTGCCTCTCAATCTTTCATCGGCTCCGCGGGATGGGAAGAACGGCAGCACTGAACGCAGCGCACGCATCGTCTGGAAGTGGCAAGGATGCATGGTCCACGCCACGCTTTGTGTCCCGTTGATCGACGGGACCTGGTAGCGCCTTTCTTGACCGTTTCCTCCACCCATCAGGCCCCAGGCTCCGATCCTGTGGCCGCACACTCTTCCCTCTCCAGCCCGGCGGCGGCGAGACACACACGCCAGCGTGGGGGACTAGACCTCCGGGGCCCACCACCTCCACCTCCACCTCCCAGCTAGTTGCGAGAGGACGTGAAACACGCCTCGGCTCGGTCTCGCGTGGCTGGCGGCGTCCTCGGCCGTGCTTGGAACGCAGTGTCTGATCTAGCCGCAACCGCAACGACCTGTGTTGAGCGAAACGAGAAGAAATGAAGTACAGTATACTGCGGAGTAGTACGTGCGGACAAGCCGAAGACACGTTCAAAGTGTTCGGCTGGGATAAAAAAAAACGCTGTTCATACTTAGAAAACATTGTTCATACTGAAATAGTACGAGAGAAAAACACCGTTCTGATTGAAAAAATAAACCGAACAAGCCGACTTCTTTCCCAGCCGAACAAGTCCAGGGAGCCATGGCACGGAATTTCCACCGCCGCGGCCTGCGGGGGTCGTCGAGTTGCCAGTGCCAGTGGTCAGCGTGCACTCCCCTCCTCCCCGTGCACTCGTACTCGGCAAAATGTTCCACAGTCCGGCCGTACGTTAGTGGATCCCGCACCTTGCAACCGGCATCCGCCGCGGTCGGCCGGTCGCCGCCGTTCAAGAAGACCCAATGCGGTTGCGTGGACGTCGCAGTGCATCGGTGGCATGTTCTTCAGGGTTGCTGTGCGGTTGTAACGGAGCAACACGCCAACACCGACCCCGTCCCATGTGCGGTCGTAAGTTGTAACGGAACCGTAGTCAAAGCGTCACATGCATCGAGTGGCGGCACGTCGGCTAGGCCGGCCGGCCCATCCCCAGTCTATTCAGTCCAGCACATCTCCGTCGTCCGCAGCCCGCCGCAGCAGCCGGGGACAGTTAGGAACCCAAGGGCCGGGCCTATAGGCCGGCCCGCAAGCCAAGCCAGCTGCCAGCGAGATTGCGAGGAGCTGCCACGACGACAGCCCCACACCACTGGCCACTCTACCAGTGCCGGATACGGCGGGTCCAACTCACCAGCGCCACGCCTCGGCATCGCCATCCATCCCCAAACGCGCACACGCGAGCTCTGACGCGCAATAAAATCCTGGATCCAGATAGGGACGGCCGTCAGGCCCAGGGAGGATCCCTGCCCCACCATTCACCGCCTTCGCCTCCTCGTCGTGGTTGTTGGCTGGCGTTTGTTTTCTTCACGCCCGCAGGTTTCCTGTTTCTTCTCCGCGGCCGCGCGCGTCCGACGCGGGGCAGCGGGCACTCTCGCCTACCTACCCATCCCCCACACACCCGCCTCGCGAAACCCAAGCACCGCCCTCGCCGCACTCGCGCTCCCCACTCACTCACTCGTCGTAACGGCTCGGCAAAAACCCCGGGACGACGCGGTAGACGAGAGCCGAGGAAAAAAAAAAATCCCCCGCACTCCGCTTCCGTTTCGTTTCTCCCCAATTCCGCTTGGCCGCCGCGAGGTAGCGGCGCTCACCGGATGGCCGCCGGAGGGAGGGGCAAGCTGGCTGCGGCGGCGGCGGTGCCCGCGGGGGCCGTGGCGGTGGCCGGGGCCGCGGCGGACGAGGTGGTGCGGCGCGTAAGGCCCATGGAGGCCTCCGAGCGCCGCCGCGCGGAGGTTGTCGACTACGCGCGGAGGCTCGTCGGCTCCGCGCTCGGATGCGAGGTGCGTTTTGTGAATTGTGCGTGCGCTCATCGCAGCGCCGGGCCGCTCCCGTCCGCGCGCGCGGTGCGGCGGGGCGACTTCGCGTTCTCACTTTGCGAGTTTCGGTTGTGCTTTCTTCGGCTGCCCCCCTCTGACATGTATGGGGATTCTCGTCCCTCTGTTTACCTTTACTCCATCCAGAAAAAAAAAAGCAATTCTAGCTCCGTCTGTTTACTTTGTCCAGAAAAAAACGTAATTCTATTTTGAACCTGGACACGACGTGTGTTAGTATTGCGTTTTTTCGACGGAGGGAGTACCTCCAATCGGGAGCAGTTTTGTTTTCTTCACTTTGGTTTTGGTTTGTTTAGTCTTGTTCCATCGCTTTCCAAGGGATTTGACGCTTGATTATTCGTTTAGTTTGTACGGATCTGGATTAACTCGTAAACTATTTGCTCGCGGCGCGTCGTAATTGTTCTGTTTCGCTTTTTTATATAAAAAAACTCGTGCTAGCCTTTAGGTTGCCAAATTGGGGATCGCTTCTGTTGTGTATCTGGACTATCTGTTCTCGCATGGATCAAATTTTGATGATAATTATTCTCCATTGGATTATGTTCTGCTGTGCCAAATTGTTTATTTTCACATGGACCAATGAACATAGGAATTGCTGGGGAGCTTTTTCTGCGAGTCTGACTGTGACCTGTGCCCGGCCTTTGGATTTTTTTTTTTCCTTCTTAACTTCTTGTATAGCTTACGGACACGGACACGTTCTGTCTTTCGTTCTTTTCTTGAGCGAACTCTCGGGAGGTGTTTCTGTGCTGTTGATTAGAAAGTTTCGTGAAGCATTCAAAATCTCCTTTTCTGTGGGTGCAGTTGTCAGCAGAGTAGTTCTTTTTACTGGAGAAAGTAGAGACAGACTTTTCTTGCTTAGGAAAAAAAAGGATAAAAACGTTTTTTGTTGTTATAATGGCTGTGTTTCTGCCCGTGATTGCCTGCTTTACTAGCTGGCAGCAGTGTCCGCTTCGAGCTGTGCATATCTATCCGAATAGCTTGGCAACCGAGGTATGCTGTAGTGGAATCTTCCTGGCATGTTGACTGCATTTTACAGAGGATTTGACACAGAGACTTCCCTGTTGGCTTCGCTGAAATTTAGCTTACCCTGATAGGAAAATAGTGTTAATTCGCTGAAAGTGCCGTAGAAGCAGTGCTGAGATGTCCCTAGAGCGCATCGTTGAAATAGTTCAAGCGAATAGGTTGGAACAATTTAATTACGTTGATTTGTTGCGAGAATAAAACACTGGTTATTCCTGCCTGCCAACGTCCTGCTTTTAATTCTGCTGAGATGTCCCTTGTTGGAACAGTTTAATTGTTAATTCACTGATGGAAGTTCAGCGGGTCCGCCGTTTGATGAGTCGTACTATGAGGTTTGCACACGGGCTTATATATATATTATATATATATTATATATATATACACGTGGAAGTTCCTCCCTCCGCAGTCCGCACCCACCTAGTAGTATAGTAGATCTTGAAAACTGGTCCCTTATTTGTTGCTATTCAGCCGATCAATGTGTACGAGATGTCTCTTTATTAGCTGGATTTCCTTAAGAGCATGTGGCTGCTATAGCATACATCCATTAGTCCTAGAGTTGGAGCTATGTTATGGTGTTTCTTCTAGCATTTGTCAATAATTGCGGGCTTGTTCCTTGCAAAGTTTTTGCATGATGGAGATGATTGCCTTTGCTTAATTACCATCACGTGACTTGTTATGGCCTTATGGGAGACATATGTACGTTGGTGCATTTTTTTCCGGCTACAACAAACGTGTGCCACCTAGAGGCTAGGTCAAATAAAGAACATTTCAAGATGCCTTGTGGAATTCTACTATTTCTTTAATCATGGCTGTTAACTGAAGTATCGTCAGTATATTAATATTTCGTCTGTCTTCATGAGAATGACTTGTTGAAAACCTGCACAATATCACTTCCAGACTATCCTCTTGGAGATGCAAGTTATATCTTACACTTTCTTTTCTCAAAAAGCATCCAGCAAAAAGTTAGCCAGGCATTTATTAATGTAGAAGTTTACCTTAGACTTTATCTATTGTAATGCACGTTGATGATTTTGACTTTTGACAGACTATTTTGCTATCAGTATAATGCCTTTCTATCTCATGTAGAACCGTGTGTTGAACCTTTTGGCATATAGGTTTTATATGTAATAACTATCACTTGTTTGCTATATATTGCTCAGGTTTTTGCATTTGGATCAGTTCCACTGAAGACTTACCTTCCTGATGGGGATATTGATCTAACTGTCCTTGGAAATACATCTTATGATAGTACTTTGGTTAATGATGTTTCCTGCATTCTTGAGTCTGAGGAGCAGAATAGTGATGCTGAATTCGTAGTGAAGGACTTGGAACGAATTGATGCTGAGGTTCATTCTCCTGTATACACTTCCTGTACCTTCCTAGTGATTCATTTTGGATGGTTGTTTAGGCAATCTATGATATTGTAATCTGATCTCTTACTTGGCATTTCTATTCTGCTCACGTGATAGTTAAACTGAAAGCTATGTGTCCCTCATCTTTCTCTTTGACATGTTATTTTACATACCCATCTAATTATCGGAAATTCATGTCCATCCAGGTCAGGCTCATTAAATGCACTATTGGAAATATTATAGTTGATATCTCATTCAATCAAACTGGCGGGATCTGCGCACTCTGCTTCCTTGAGCTGGTGATTAACGCATTTTATTTTGGGAAAAAGTCTACTTCACCCCCCATCTTTCATACTTGGTCTACTTCACCCCCTCAACTATGAAACCGTCTGTTTTACCCCCTCAACTTTCCAAAACCGTCTATTTTACCTTCTGGGCGGGTTTGCAGGGGCGGTTTGCTACAGTAATAGCGGGTTTGGTACAGTAACATCGGGTTTGCTACAGTGTTGGCAGTTTTGAATTTTCTTTCTTTTTTTATTTATTTTCGGTGAATTTTTGAAAAATCATAGTAAATCATAGAAAAATCATAAAATGAAAAATCTAATTTTATTGGACTCCACATAAGTAGATCTACACAATGAATATATAATACAGTATGCTTTAGTACAAATTTTTTTTTGTAGCTTTAGATTAATTGGAAAATCCAATTTTGTGGTGAAATTAATTGGAATAATTCATAGCTGCAGCTTCTATGGTTCAATTGTGGTGAAATTTTTATGCTACGCTAATTATTGTATGCTTGAACTATAGTAAAAATTTCGTACTCTTTGGACTATGTATAACTTAGTTATAGATAAATTCTGATTAATTATAGACAAAATTGGATTTTCCAATTAATCTAAAGCTACAAAAAAAAATTTGTACTAAAGCATACTGTATTATATATTCATTGTGCAGATCTACTCACGTGGAGTCCAATAAAATTAGATTTTTCATTTTATGATTTTTCTATGATTTTTCAAAAATTCACCGAAAATAAATAAGAAAAGAAAATTCAAAACCGCGACACTGTAGCAAACCCGCTGTTACTGTAGCAACCCGCCTCTGAAAACCGCCCAGGGGGTAAAATAGACGGTTTTGGAAAGTTGAGGGGTTAAAACAGACGGTTTCATAGTTGAGGGGGTGAAGTAGACCAAGTATGAAAGGTGGGGGGGTGAAGTAGACTTTTTCCTTTTATTTTGTGGAAATCATATTTCAATTTTACACTCTTCTTCACTTCAATGTTAGCAAGTCATCCGACTAATCGCGATTAGTTGGGCTGATTGGTGCCATGGCGATCAGCTATGCACTATGGTTAGTCATGACTAATCACAATTAGTCATGATTAATCATGATTAGTGGCGATTAATCATGATTAGTCGGGCTGATTGGTGCCATGGCGACTAGGATCAATTTGACGATTTGATAACATTGCTTCACTTCAAAGGCTTTCTGGTTAAATAAGCACTTAGCTCGTTGAATGTGTGGGTTGTTCAACATAGGTTTCTTGTGTTGTCTAGGTGTACTTTCATTTTATTACCATACTGTCATAGCAAATAAATGATGATTCCTTCGTCAGGTTGATCGTAAAGTTGGAAAAAACCATCTATTTAAGAGGAGCATCATATTGATCAAGGCATGGTGCTATTATGAAAGTCGCCTACTAGGAGCTCATCATGGACTTATATCAACCTATGCACTGGAAGTACTTATCCTTTACATATTCAATCTATTCCACAAATCTCTCCACAGCCCTCTGGAGGTATGTATTAAAAGGTGTACTTATTTCAGACATATTTACTCATTACATAATAGAAAAGCTCATGTATTTGTTGTTTCCCTGTGTTTTTATTAATAGGTTCTTTATAGGTTTCTGGAATATTTTAGCAAGTTTGACTGGGACAACTATTGCATAAGTTTAAATGGCCCTGTTGCTTTGTCGTCTTTGCCAAACTTAATTGGTGGGCTACCTTTCAATATTTTCATTGGCAGAGTAATGTATTGAGGCCTATTCTCTAAGTTATCTCTAAAATTTATCCTGCTTGCAGTTGAAGCTACAGTTACACATACCAGTGACTTATTGTTTGACAAAGAATTCCTCAAGAGCTCCATGGATAAAGCAACTGTACCTCCAAAAAATTCTGATTCATGCTATACGAGGTTTCGTCCTAAACATCTAAACATAGTTGATCCACTGAAGGAGGACAACAATCTTGGCAGAAGTGTCAACAGAGGTTTGAATTTGAACTAATCAAGATATATACATATAACTCTTTCCTAAGTTTTCCTATACAACATTTTCCATCCAAAAACATATAGAAACACGTAAGCTTGCTCAGGTATCGCAACTAGTTAAGCTGTGCTGCTGCTTGTATGCATAATTGCATAAACCCATGTGTGTAGCTAGCTAGCATTATGTTTGCCTGGCCTCATCTGCTTAATTTAGAATGGTGATTTTTGTGCAGCTAGCTTTAATCGTATTCGAACAGCTTTCTTATATGGTGCTCGAAAGCTTGGCCATATTCTCATGTCACCATCAGAAGTTATTCCTGATGAAATTTATGGGTTTTTCAAAAACACTTTAGAAAGGAATGGAATAGGGGTAAGACCAGATATTGGCAGCAATTTTGCTTTTCATCCTTCCTTTGGTACTGCCGAGGCTATTTTGGAAGATTTATCAAGTATGAAGATTTCTGATGGTGAAGATGAGAACATAATAACTTCTTGTCATCTTTCAAAGAGCTTGGGTGATAAGAACTTATACGTTGGAACGAATGGACCTACACATTTGAGTAGGTGTTCTCCAGGAGTCCATAACTCTGTATTAAGTACTGATTTAAGTACAAGATCATCTCATTTTGTTCATAATGCACCAAAACTACATTCATCGTTTTGCCAAGATGACAGTCATGCTGACAGTGAAAAATGTTACTTGGACCGTGGAATGGAGCAGGTATCTCACAGCACTGCTAAAGCCTTTTGCATAGACGATAAGACATCAATACAGTCACAAGTTTCTGTGAGCAACCCAGAACTATTGAGCACCTCTGCTGCTGCCAATGCTTCAGAACTTGCCACCAAACAGAAAAATTGGAGTGCTACCTATGTGGGAAAACAACATTTTCCTCCCTCGCCATCAAGCTTACCAGATCTTTCAGGGGATCTGGATTCACAATTTAGATGCCTGCGTCAAGTTCAGTACCACCTCGAATACTTGTTTGATGGGTTTTTGCAGTCTGTTCAGGAAGCATCCTCTGCTGATAAGTTTCACAAGGATCCTTTTCACAGTCTTGCTTGCAGTATCTTCTTGGGCAGAGATGCAGCATCGCCAAGGTTACAGTTGCTTTCACCTGCTCAAAGCAATGGAAGGGATTCGTCTCCTGTTTCTTGTTCTCAGAGTACAGAATGTGTCTCCCAGCATTCACAGAATGAAAGCCCATGGGATATGGCTAATCAGCAGATTATCTCATTGCCCTCTGGAACCGATGTTCCACCCAATGGAGTCTTGCCATCTTCTTCTTGTGCCGATTCAGAGGTTTCTTCTGTTTCATGGTTTCATGGCTCTGAGGATAGTGCTATGATGCATGGAAATGGAATACACACGTACTTTACAAAGGTATTGAAATGTTTTTTTTTCCCAATAGCTTATCTCTTGTCCGTGTCTCTAGTTACCAGCATCTTGGTACTCTTCTCCTTTTTTTTCACAAACTGAGTGATGATTTTTTGGTTAGTGAACTTGTTAGTTTCAAGAAAGAAAAAGTGTTTAGTCCAGTTTGGTCATTTTCATTCTTACCACAACATTTTGTTAATTGACCTGCTGCCTATCCTAACTTCAGTTGAACCAGTTAGTTCGTGACATTAATTGGTACATTTCAATGAAAATGTGCCTGTTAATATATTAAGATCACAACTTACAGCTTTGTTTCTTTTTGCTGGTATGCCAGAGCTGTTATACTCACAGGGAGCGATTGACATCTTCAAGAGAGAATGGGAAAATACTGCCAAATCAATCAGTGACATATAAAAGCAACCAGAAGTCAGCTCCCGGAGCAAGATTTGTGTCTCGCAAGGAGCAAGCTGCCCTAGACAGTAGAACCAAAGAAACAATAATAGGTCAAGCTTTGAAGATACATGGATACATTCAATCAGACAGGAAAATAGTTGAAAAGCTCAGTTGTCATACTCAAAAGGAATTTGTCCGAAATGACAATGAAGCAAGACAATTACCAAAGTACAACCAGGATGTCTGCTTGAACAAGAACTTCTTGCAAAACCGATATCATGATACTGACATGGAGTCTACACGAGCTCCCAGAGCAACAAATCAGATGCTTAAATATCAACCATTTAACATTCAAAATACTACAGAGAGTGATAGAGCTAGCCTAAGCAAGAACTTGCCCAGAAAGCACAGCTCTGGCACTTGGAAAGAGTATGAGATACTTGACCGGCCAACAAAGCAGAGACCAATCTGTGAGCCATTGAAGCTAGAAAACAGACGACATGTCTGGGATTGCACAAAGAAGACATCAGCTAGAAAACAAAATTGTAATAATCGTAAGGATTGCCTATCTTTCGTAAGAGGTGCAGTGCCATGCAGCCACGCAGCAAGCACTCCAAATGGTTTAGAAAAGGAGGTTAAATCAAACAAACTCGTTGACAATGAAAGTCTCCTGAGGCCAATCCTGCCAGAGTTATTGCTTTCTTGTCATGACATCAATAGCCAAGAGACGCCTCCATCATCTAATGCTCAATCATACTTCCCTGCTGTAAATGGTCGACCATTGGATACTATAGAGTTTGGATCTTTGGGACCTTTTGCACTGCCTTTATCCTCATTGAAGTCAAACGGAGCTACTAACACACAAACTACAAGTAAGGTGTTTACAGATACCTCTCCATTTGTGTTACAGAGGTCCAGGGCCGCCGCATCTGAAAACAGGTAATTTCCAAGTGCTTGTCCATAGCATTGAATTATGTGTAGTGTACAGACTGCATTCTTGCAAGTATATCTTAGTTGTAAAATTAAATGTGAGATAAGTATGATTGGTGAAGTATATGTGGGGATTGGGAACATAGGGACTGTCACGGAAGACCAATAGGTCTGTCTAGCATCCAAATTTGCTGTTAGGGATCCTGAATTCCTTGCAATTTACGCTACAATGGCTACAATTCTGTCCTTATATGAAGCATCCCGACAGTACTTTTCTATTGTTTCAGGCCCCCGGGACTTTGCAAAGTGGGAGACGAGGATGAATTCCCACCTCTTAGAGCTGGGATCCGGTGAGAACTTATATATAGGTCATACAGACGGATACAACTGATCATAGAGTTAGCAAAAGGAGCTGACCAGTTGAGCTTTGTGCAGAATTTTCTTGGGCGCATAGATATGAGGATTGCAGTGTCATAGTAGCCGATAGCCCTATACCGTGTAAAATCTCGTCGGTACCTAATCAATCTCTCTCTTTTATTTTCCGTAGTTGTGTCTATAGTTACACCAAACAAGGTGTATATAGCTAATGTTCACTAGTATAAGTGTATAACTTAGCAAGGAGAAAGATCAGGTAACAAAATACTTACGTTTACCGTATGCCAATTGGCTATTGCCCTAAGTCTTCTTGCCTTTGCTTCACTGCATCGTCATCAGCTGTCATGAAATTCTGACTGCGAAATGCCTGTTCAGCTCGTACGTCTTACCCTGCAGGCTCCTTTTCAGTTTCACCTGACATCAAGAACATCACCGTTCTGTCCAAAATAATTATGATAAAAAAGCTCCTTCCGACAAAGGGCTTCAACACTGCTTTTCGGACTGTAAAAGCGTGCTCATCCTCTGCTGGGGCCTGGGGTCGAAAGGCAGAGCTGCGTCCTGCAGTGCACTGTTTCACCAATCTGGCAATCAAGCTCTGATCGTTCGGACGTTCCTACAGGCAGCAGCTGCCGAAAGGCAGACGGCAGAGCTGCAGTTTCACCAATACAGCAACTCTGACCGAGTGGCTGTCGATCAGACGGTGAAACCATTGTACCCTGCCCCTGCGTTGCCATGTTTCAACGCTGCTATGAGCCCATGCCAAAATTTCAATTCTTCCCAGCCTCCTGCATCACTGATCCCTCTGTTTTGGGTTGCTACCGCTTAACTACTTTAGCTTTTAGCTCACCTAAAGAAAGCGGCTGCTTCGCACTTAGATATGAAACTTCATGACCTGAGGTTAACTCTATATACTTCCTAAAAAACTACGCCCCAACCTTCCACAGCATCCTCATTCCTCTACTTGATCCGTCAACACAATCGCTTCTCTTATCTGACCTTGTTAAACTCGCTTTTTTCCCCTTATAATTGGTCGACAGAGCTCATGTCTACACCTCTTTTCAAATATGTGTCTGAGAGCTCCTGTTTTTTACTTTTAAAAAGGAAAAGAGAATGTTCATCTCTTGCAGCCGCATAGAAACTCCTCCCTGCTATGTCCTTTTAGTGAGTGGTCCGTAACCGTATCCACTATCCAAACACTGAAGCCCAGTACATTCACTATGTCACCGATCACAGCACGGCACAGATCTAAGAGCTATAAAGAAGCCTGTTCAATGATTGGTTTCTGAGCTAATAAGCCTAACTGATGCTAGTTTATCGTGAGAGGAAAACAATGTATCATGCGTGATAAACCCTGACTGAGCGAACGTGCTTCGCTCTAGGCACCACGGTGCAGCTTTCGTCAAAACTTTTTGTACTATTTTTTTACTACATGTCCATGTCCTGCTTCTCTGAAAGTTCAAAAGGCCATCTTTTCCCTCACCGTTGCCAGTTGCCACGGCGCTGCTGTGGTAGGGATGGTGGCAAACTGGCATTGGCATGGCCCCTGCTGTGGTATCTCATCTCCTCTTCTTTTGCTGCTTTCCTCTTTCCTCGCCTGGCAGTGGCAGCCAGGCCACGGACGCGGAAAAAAGCTTTCTACTCCGATCCGCACTGGCCCTGCGCAAAGTGGTAGCGCGATGTTCTACGCGGATCAGTCGCGCAGAGAGCAGAGAGGGTTTTGTGACTTCGTGCGCGCTGGTTTTGGTCGGTGTTGGAACTTAGGCGTGCTCGTTCTGCAATCCCGGGACGGATGCGAGTGGCAGAAGACGAGCACCACCAGTCACCAGATGCGCAGGTCGCAGGATGTGCCGTGCGTGGACTGGCCGTTATCAGCTTGGTGCTTGGAGCAGAACAGTACCAAATTATAATAGGTTTGATTTTTTTTTTGACCCCAAGTTTGACCGCTCGTCTTATTCAAAAAATTTGTGCAAATATAGTTAAATTTAAGTCATTCTTGAAGAACTTTTGTTAATAAAATAAGTCACAACAAAAGAAGTGATATTTAACATAAATTTTTGAATAAAACGAGTGGTCAAACTTGATGTCAAAAAAGTCAAATGAACTCTAATTTAGAACGGATTTAGTAGCAGATAGTGGAGAACTGTCATTCCATAGTGCCAGTCCATTTCATACTTTCACTCCGAGGAAACTTGTGGCCGTGCACGGTGTCTCACACTCACAGGAAGTGGGTAAAGGTAAAGACTTTCTCATCCAGACAACACCCTATTCCAAAAATGCAGCCGTGCAAATCCAAAATTAGTTAAAAACATGGACACTCATGTTGACACACAATGCAATTTTGCGTGGAGAAACTTGACGACTATAGAATTTTACATTCACATGATCTACATGTATGCACTTTTTCCCCAATAATAATTTTAGAAATGCATGAAGTGCATTATGGTGTAATAAATTTTCAAGTGGACGCGTAGTTGAGCTCGAGCTTAGCTCTGCCGCAGTCGACATACGGTCTAGGATTGTCCAACCTAAAATGTCACCACTGGGACAGGCATCTCCCTCGTTTGTAAAAGGAAAATCGACAAGAAAGAGACGGCCTCGTTGTGAAATAATGATGACCGGAGATGATAGGCACTGCAATTGCGGGGTACGAACGCTACCGATGCTAGTTTGCTAGCCGTCGGTTGGTGGTCCGGCGCTGCGAGGCTGGTTAGCCTGGGCTAGCCTTCCGGAATTCACCCCTTCACCTACCTGGTGTGGGGAGTGGGAGTGAGACCCAGGCCAGGAGGGGCCAGGGCCGGCCTGGCCGATCTTCAAAGCAAAATTCCACAGGAAGGATCGGTGATCAACAGCTCGGTTCGCATTGATCCTCTGCTGCGTCATCGAGCTGTAAAGGCACACGATTCCGCTCGCTTTTCATTTTGGGAACCAAAGTGGGGCTGCGGAGCGCGCGCTTCCTTTCTTCAACCTCACGGCGTGCCGATGCCGACACACGTACAGCGAAACAAGAAATGCTGTCAACTTTGCGTGATCTATCTAATCGAGAGAGCTCCAACGCAAGCAATTTGATCCGGCACGAATGTACAGTCAAGAACCAACTGAAATAGGTGTTGATTATAAACACGGCAAGATCCATGCATTCTCGTTGTCGCAAGCTAAGCTCACACCATTGCACTGTTACGCTAGCTGTGTCAGCTGGTGTTTGCTTGAGGTGCGTGGCTGTACCACGCATGCACGCTAGATGAGCAGCCTGTGCTTGTCGAGGAGGAGCCAGACGTGGCGGAACGCGGCGACGACGGCGCGGTGGTGCTCGGCGGCGTTGAGCGCGAGGTAGCACGCGAGGAGCTCCTCCAGGTCCTCCGACGACCGGATGCCGTTGGCCACCACCATCTCGGACATGCTCTCCGCCAGCTCCCGCTCCGGGTCCGACGACGTCTTCACCACCACCAGGCTCTCGTACAGCCACCGCCGCAGCCGCTGCTGCGTGGGCACGCGCAGGGACGTTGGCGGCGACACCTCCTCCTCCTCCTCCGCGGCCGCCTTCCCCTTCTTGATCGCGACGCTGTCGTAGTGGTCGCGTGACTCGCTCCGCCGCCGGCGCCGGCGCTGCTGCCTCCGGCCCCCCGCCAGCGGCGGCTTCACGTGGAACCCGCGCGCCCTGGTCGACGGCGTCGTGGCGGCCGACGTGGTGGCGCTGCTGACGCCGCCGCCGCCGCTCTCCGAGGCGTCGGCAACGGCGACGGGCACGGGCCTCGTGACGATGCGCCGCAGCTTGAGCTCGGGCGTCCCGGGCGGCGCGTCGAGGCCGCCGAGCCGCCGGTCGCCCGCGCGGCGGTGCACCACGTCGACGCGGACGTCCAGTAGGCCCGCCACGGCGTCGGCGGCGCACGGGAGGTCCCTGTCCTGGCGCGCGCGGTCCGCGCTGGCGAAGTAGTAGGACGCCCTGTTGGGGGACACGGCGCATGGCGGCGCTGGCAGCAGCGACGGGCATTGTTGGCCCTGCTGCGCCGGCGCGGGTGCATCCTTGTCCGCCTCGGCGGCGGCGAGGCTTCTGCACGGGCTTTGCTGCTTGCCCTTGCTCCGCCTCCTCCGGAGCTTCTGGAACCATTTGGGCGCCGGCATGGTGGTGTCACCGTGGAACGAAGCTAGGCAGCAGGGGACAGGGTCAGAGACCGGCGTCGGCTGCAGCCGCGCCGGGACAGGGGGAGTTGGTGACTGGTGTGCGTGTGCGTGAGCGGCTGCGCGCTCGTGGAAGTGGAACTGCAGCGCAGTCGCTGATCGCCTGGCTTCACCTGGGAGGCTGGGATGATGATGTGTTGCCCTGGCTGGTAGCGGAGGGCCTTGGGACTTGGGAGGAGCACTCGCAACTCGCATCGCATGATCAAGTTATACTGGAGTTGGAAAGCATGCTTTCGTGAATCGTACGACTAAAAAGAACGAAAGTAAGATAATTTTTTTTGTGTGATGTTTTTTTGGGTCGCTCTTTTTTTTCGGCCGTGCGAGCGATAGAAAAAGAAATTACCATCCTTGTGATCCCCGTCTGTTTTGAAGGAAACAAATCGATCACCTCTGGCCACGTGCATAGAAAGAAACAATAATCATGCATGAAAGGAAACAATCATGTGGTGTCCCTCTCTCACTCGGTCAGATATCTTTCATCTTCACGTAAACCGGATCGTCGATTGACGCTAGACCAACATCGACGCGCCCCTCCTGTCCTTCCCGTGGTGCGCTCTCGCGAATCCACGCCACCCCGCAGAAGACGCTGGACACCACAACGCCCCACCGCCGCCGCATGTCAGGCACTCGTCGGCCGGACGCCACGACGCCAATCCGGCCGTCACTTAGAAAAAAAAATTATGTTGTCTCATAGGACAAAAATATATTCTATGATAAAAAACTATGCATATGCATGTTCAATACTTAGATGTACTACATGATGGAGTTAACATGTTGGTTACAACAGTTCATGGTATTGCCCATAATTTGAAGGGTATTAAATTTAGACTGGGTGCATAGTATGCCACCTAGCTTTATTCTTGTAACTTCTACCTCTTTATGTGTTAGGTATAATTTATTCGCAAAGCTCAAGCAAGATAATTGGCAAAGATCAAGTAAGACGGCTCAATGAGGTTGGCTCTTAATTTTAGTGTTTCCAGCATGCAGACCTAAAATTAAAAAGTGGCTGCTCCTTAGAACATCAGTGGTGCCAAATAAAAGATGTGCAGGTTATATATGGTGAGACTGGTGAACCTTCTGCAATTTCCTAAACGAATATTCCCACCATTAGTATATAAGTCCATTCCTCTGCGTTTCTTCGTGCTCCCATTAGCATATAATATGAAAGTATTGTTGTGTTCATCACGACTTTCAGTTGACTACTCTCATTAGCATATACTTCCTCTGCTCCAAAATATAAGTCGTTATGGGATGCGTACAGGTCAAACTTTCTTAACTTTAACTAGGTTTGTAAAAATACGTGCAACATTTATAACTCTAAATAAGTTTATTATAAAAATATATTCAATGTTCTATGTAATGATACTAATTATGTATTATAAATAATAATATTCTTTTATATATAATTAGTCGAAGTTAAAAAAGTTAACTTCTCATAAAGCGAGAATGAATTCTATTTTGGGACAGAGAGAGTATATAAAAGTAGTGTTAAAAATATTTTAACAATCAAGTTCGTCTCTGTCTGATTGGTAAGCTTAGACATCATAATGGCATAAAAAAATTTCGACTCTCATGAACACCCTCATGAATCAGTGCAAAGCATCCCAATCCTACAACATACACGAATGGCAACCTTAAAGTTATAATATTTTCAAAGGGTGGACAATAAAGACCATCTTAGACGTTCTGGTATTAGAGTATATACGTGCAGACACATAGGCATGGTGGTGCAAGTGAGCAGCCAGCAGAAGTCGAGAGTCAGGGGGTGTTTGGATCCGATGAATAAACTTTAGTCCCTGTCACATTGAATTTTTAGATATCAATTAGGAGGACTAAATATGAGCTAATTATAAAACTAATTACATAAGTTGTGGCTAATTCGCTTGCCAGCGCCGTGTACAGGATGGTACGGAGATGTGGTGGAACTTATTCTTAGATTTATTGGCGCACGAAAGAAATGGATATTGAAAATCTCTTCTTGCCGGTATAAAAAATGATCTTAGCCGCATCACGGAAAGATCTACACAATAGAGTTTGTGAGCCGCGACGCCACGCACGCTCTTTGACTGTGTAAATTTCACGAACTTAGCTTTTTGGATTAAATGTCACTTTAACGTCGGTCATATATTTTTACAGTATTGTTATCTTATCGTGCGATCTGTGTGTTTTTAGTACAAAAGTTTAGCTGTCCCGTAGCAACGTACGGGCACGAACCTATTTGCATATATACTCGAACCTGTGTATACATGATTATATGGAGATGCAACAGAACCTGCAACGTCGCGCTCTCCGTGACTGTGTTAATTTCACGAACTTTGCTTTTTAAATTAAATGTCACTTTGACGTCGGTATTTAATTTAACAGTATTGTTATCTTATCGTGCGATCATATATTTTTAATATAAAAGATTTAGTTATCCCGTAGCAACGTACATGCACGCTATCTGACAGCAAAAGAAAAAGAAATGATAGTGTAGCAGTAGAGGGCAGGATGCACTGTTGCAGCGTGTCTCTATTTTGGTACGTGGGGGACAACTAGGTCGCCAAGGTCAAAGCTACGCTACGCGGTCCAGGACACACACGCATGATTTCAATTTGTACGCGAGCTGCTGATGCGCCCGCCCGCCCCCACTGAAGTTTGGTTTCCCGCACGCAGTGGGGCAGGCCTGCCTGCCAGTGTGGCGCTCGTGCAGGTCCGAAACTTGAGCCGCAGCGCCGCGAAGATGGCCGGTGCCCGGTGGGTGCATGCACGTCCTGAGCAAGCGCAAGCAGCACGGCTGCTGCTGACGCAGGAACAGCGCGCTGCGGCATCGACGATCGCGGGGGCACGCACGCATCACGCATCAGGTCGTGCGCGCGTACCACGCAGCTGGCCTACCACGGCCGATCGGTTACGCCAGTCGTGCCGGTGGATTTTTGGCGTGGCTACCCACGCGCAGGCGCGACAGAAGCGTACGTGGACAGCTCCGACGAACTGAAGCAAGCAACGTCGCGGCGTCGCCTGCACCGACGATTTGGATGTGAGATCGATCGTCCCGCGTGATATATTACGCTCAGTCAGTCGATCAAAAGCCATCATTTCCAGAGCGAAGAGATTCGATCGTTAGCGGTCATCAGTCGATGGTGATCCGAAGCAATCATACAACTCACGCTCCAACACATGCTTCCTCTGTGCATGCCAGTGTGCTCCCACCTTTACAGTCTTTATAGCCCCTATCATTTGAAAGTTAGTATGCAAATGGCTGCTGATAAAACCCCTAAAAGCTACGGTTAGATAGGACACGGAATAATCAAGTAGCAGTGGTATCACGCGAAAGAGTAAAACGCCATTATGAAAATTAAATGAAGAAAGAAAAACGAATGTATGCCAATGATTATGTTACTATCACCTTTGTGTTCTTGCACGGGCAAGATTCTTAGAAAATGTAAGCACTAGAAGCCCGTGGGGAAAATTAGGATCCCAGGCCAAACAAATTACATTTTTTGCTCTTCCATCTATATTCATAGTTTTAATCATTTGCATTGTTCACCGTGTGCCTTTATTGATACTGCCTTTGTTCCAAATTATGGCTCCGTTCGGCTTGCTGAATCTTGACTGAAACTGGCTGTAAAACACCGTTCTAGCTGAATTGTTGTGAGAGAGAAACACTGTTCCAGCTGAAAAAACAAGCCGAACAAGCCGAATATGAGTAAGCCGAACGAGGCCTATAAGGTGTTTTATCTTTTTTCAGATATATTATTTTTACTATGTATCTAGACCAAGGGTCGAGCTATATTGCTCATTATGGGTGTGGCAGCATAAATGCAAAATTAAAAAGACAGTGGAAAGAGAATTTTTCACCAGATTTGCACCCACATTTCATAGATCCTTGCACCCACAAGACAAGGCGCACCCCCTCGGATTTGCTCTAACTCCGCCCCTGATTTGGACATAGTGTACACCTAAATGTATAGCAAAAGTTATATATCTAGAGAACCAAAACGCCTTGAAATTTGAAATGGAGGGAGTAGTTGATTCTTATACGTTGTCAGTCAAAACCTTAACTTGATCCAGTTGCCAGCTCTTGTTAAAGCCTATATGCAGTGTTCGTCTAAACGGATTAAACGGCCAGTAAACGGTAAACGGTGGTAAACTGTTTTGTTTAGGGGTTAAACAGAAATTAAACGGTTGACCGTTTAAACGGTCAAAAAACAGGAAAAAAACGGCCTAAACGGAACGGAGATAAACAACATTAAACGGGCTAAACAGCTGTTTAAACGGCCGTTTAGGCGAACACGAGGTAAATCTAGTTCAGTTTTGTATGGATAAATTTGTATACTTAAGTTTATTATATTTATAAATATGTACACTCGAAATGTTACATGCATAAATATCTATATTTGGTTCTTTTCACATGCATAAATATATATACATACCAAAATAATTAATTTTTACTCGGATAAATATGTACAAATGCTAGAATACTTGATTTTTTATATACACATATATAATTATATGTATTTTTTTTAAAAGTACAAAATCGTTTAGACCGTTTAACTTCGTTTAAACACCGTGTAAATAGCCTAAACGCTAAACGAAGGACGACCATGTAAAGACCGTTTACCGTTTAGGAAAACTTTGCCTATATGTCTTTGCTTTTTAATAATTATGCCTTTTCGGTCCCCAAACTTGTCAAGGTATCATTAATTTTTTAGCCCTTAATCTATGTTCGGGTCTCAATGGTCATCTAAACGGGTTTGGGCCTATGTCCACGCACCGATGTGGTATGTATCGGTGCGAAATGTGGCCAACAAGTAAATATTTATCGTTTTGCCGTTCGTGTGTGATCGGATGTGGCCTAGCACTCAGTGACAAAGGATTTATACTGGTTCAGACAACAGGCCCTACGTCCAGTTGAGGTCAGTCGATAACTTTATTCCTGAGCCTAGGTGCTCGAAGTTTGCTGTGGGGTTATAAACGAGTAAGGAATGACAATGGGGTATTAGAGATCCGGTCGGACTCTGAACCGAGTGGAAGAGAGTGACAGATGCTCAAACGTGCGCTAAGTATTAGAACATATGCTATGTGTGTTCGAGCTTATTAGCTGTTGAGAGCGTATAGACTTTATAGCTGTCCAGCTCTAGAGCTGTTGTGCTGTTGTTCTCGAGTCCTTGAGTCTTTGAGTCTTCGAGTCTTTAACCCTTCTGGTAGGAGAGAGCACATCCTCTTTTATAGTTGAAGGAGATGGCCTTACAAGTCAGAGAGAAAGAGAGAGTGCATACGGACGCTGCCTAGTTTTGTTGCCCACGTCATTGGTGTTGAGACTTGCGGTCTCAGACAGTGTGGAGGACCACCCGCCAAGCGTTGCTCTCAGGCGGAGGCTCAGGGAACAGGCACGACAGGTGAGCGTGTAGAGAAATGGCACGCGAAACTAGGGTTTCATTAATTCACCCTCCAACCTCCCGTACTGTTACAAGTGTTCCCTATTTATAGGGCCCAACTACCACTTTTACAGAGTTTACAATAGTACCCTTCAACTGCTACAGTACATTCTCGGAATATTCCACTACTCGCCTTTCCTCTCGGGGGTAATCTTGTCATGCCGCCCTCAGGTACTGGGCCTGCGCGATCAGTCGGCCCATCAGGCCTCAGGATTCGGCGATGGGCCTTTGGGCCTCCGCCGTCGGTCTCCGCCCCATCTGGCCTCAGGATTCGGCGAAGGGCCTTTGGGCCTCGGCCGTTGGTCTCCGCCCCATCTGGCCTCAGGATTCAGCGAAGGGCCTTTGGGCCTCCGCCATCGGTCTCTGCCCCATCAGGCCTCAGGATTCGGCGAAGGGCCTTTAGGCCTCCGCCGTCGGTCTCCGCCCCTGGGACGTTGGGGCCGCAGACCCCTGACACCCAGTATTGCCATCTTCTTGCTTGGGTCTCTGCCCCTACGAGCGGAGGCCGAACCGGCGTGCCCGCGCCGTCCACGAGCGCCTTCCTCTTGTTACCTGCACACACACGTAGGTAACATTGGCACTTGATTAGCCTTGCAGCGGGGCTGCCTCCGCCCCCTCCGCCCGGAGACGCCTACGAGCTAACCGGGCGGAGGCTGCGCCAGGGTCACCGACAGCGTCCTGCAAGTAGTCTGAGAAACCGTCATCTTTCTGGGTCTAGAGGCGTGATAGCTGGGCCTTTGCTTAGGTAGTTGGTCGGAGACGTCTCTGTGAACTGCTGGCCGCATAGGTCTCCACCACTCTCGGAGGCCGTGTTACAACAGTTCCCCCCTTTTGAGACCACGGTCCGCCCGAGCGTGTCGTGAGCTCAAAACGCCCTAAGCAAGGACGTCCGCGGGGGCAGAGACTACGCGTAGTCACGTCTCCGACCGATCCCCGTAGGTTAATGTTGAGACTTGCGGTCTCAGACAGTGTGGAGGAGATAGAGGCCTCCGCCCACCAAGCGTTGCCCTTAGGCGGAGGCTCGGGGAACAGGCACGACAGGTGGGCGTGTAGGGAAATGGCACGCGAAACTAGGGTTTCATTAATTCACCCTCCAACCTCCCGTACTGTTACAGGTGTTCCCTATTTATAGGGCTCAACTACCACTTTTACAGAGTTTACAATAGTACCCTTCAACTGCTACAGTACATTCTCAGAATATTCCACTACTCGCCTTTCCTCTCGGGGGTAATCTTGTCATGCCGCCCTCAGGTACTGGGCCTGCGCGATCAGTCGGCCCATCAGGCCTTAGGATTCGGCGATGGGCCTTTAGGCCTCCACCATCGGTCTCCGCCCCATCAGGCCTCAGGATTCGGCGAAGGGCCTTTGGGCCTCCACCATCGGTCTCTGCCCCATCTGGCCTCAGGATTCGATGAAGGGCCTTTGGGCCTCCGCCGTCGGTCTCCGCCCCATCAGGCCTTAGGATTCAGCGAAGGGCCTTTGGGCCTCCGCTGTTGGTCTCCGCCCCTAGAATGCTGGGGCCACAGACCCCCGACGCCTAGTATTGTCGTCCTCCTGCTTGGGTCTCTGCCCCTACGAGCAGAGGCCGAACCGGCGTGCCCGCGCCATCCACGAGCGTCTTCCTCTGGTTACCTGCACACACACGTAGGTAACATTGGCACTTGATTAGCCTTGCAGCAGGGCTGCCTCCGCCCCCTCCACCTGGAGATGCCTACGAGCTAACCGGGCGGAGGCTGCGCTAGGGTCATCGGCAGCGTCCTGCAAGCAGTCTGAGAAACCGTCATCTTTCTGGGTCTGGAGGCGTGGTAGCTAGGCCTTTGCTTAGGTAGTTGGTCGGAGACGTCTCTACGAACTACTGGCCGCGTAGGTCTCCGCCACTCTCGGAGGCCGTGTTACAACAGTTTCCCCCTTTTGAGACCACGGTTCGCCCGAGCGTGTCGTGAGCTCAAAACACCCTAAGCAAGGACGTCCACGGGGGCAGAGACTACGCGTAGTCACGTCTCCGACCGCTCCCCGCTGGTTCCCCCCTGGCCCGCTTTGGCACGGCAGGTGGTCTTGTCATAGTAGCTGTTAGGCTGCAAAACTAGCCGTTGTCCTACGCTGTGGCCGTTTACGCCGTATTGCTTTTCATTGTATACCTTGCGACTTCTTCGGAGATGACCGTTGGGCGGCAGGCAAATTCTCCGGAGATGACCGTTGGCCGGCAGGCGAATTCTCCGGAGATGACCGTTGTACAGCGGTAGCCGAACCGCCCGCCCGCGGCCTATATAAGGGTGTGGTTGGTGGCGGCCCCCCCCGCACTGCTCATTCGCTTTCCTTGCCTCTGAGAAATCACTCTCTGCTCTGTTCGCTTTCGCCTGAGCTGCCTTCGCGCGTTCTGTCTTTTCGCTTGCGTCTTCCGCCTAGTCTGCCACCGTGGTGGCTTTCTTTTCCGCCTTCATCCATACTCGCTGGCCCGCCTTCTTCGGACCCTATCGCCACCTTCTCGGCATTAGGGCTGCCGGCTGGAGTGCGCGCTTTGAGGAGTGCATGCTTGCCTCCGCCTTCGCGTTGGAATTTGAAAAGCTAGTGGAGGAGGATTTGGGGAGTGTCTCCGCATCCGTCGGAGACCTGATCGCTACGGATTCTAGAGACATGGCGATAAAGTCATGGGATTTTGGCCCCTCCTCCATTACTGAAGAGGCGGTCGCGGAGATGTTGAAGAAATCGTATTTTCCTTCTTCGAGGGTAAAAATCCCTCTGCCTGGCCAGACTGTTCCGGAACCGGAGGAGGGATATGCGGTGGTGTTTCGGGACTTCTTCACCTACGGCCTCCGCCTTCCTTACATCCCCTTCCTCCACCGGGTGTTGGAGACCTTCAATGTCCAGCTCCATCATCTGACTCCTACCGCCTTCCTCGCGCTCAGCAAATTCTGCTGGGCGTGTGTTTCTTATGGCGCTGAGCCAGATGTGGACACCTTCTGCGCTTACTATGAGCTGCAGAAGTAGCCGAAGAAGAAGGAGATGCGGGAGGGCAAGGAGGTGGAGGTGACCTACCAGTATGGTAGTTGCACCTTTATGTCAAAGAGGAACCAAGGCGTAGACCACCTGGAGATTTCTTTTTGCCAGAAGGGCAAGTGGGACCGCGGCTGGCTTGAGCAGTGGTTCTACGTGAAGACCTACAGGGTCCGCGGATGGTGCGGAGGTTGCGGAGTATCCATTGACTTCAAGAATGGAGGAGATGGCGTCGCATACGCGCGTGGATCCGCCAAAGGAGATGTCTCTGGCGAGGAAGGCTTGCGACCGAGCTTTTGCGGCTGCGTGCCACTACTCTGGGGGCCACAACCTGGTGGAGGAGATTATGGCCTCCAACTACTGGCCCCTGGGCAAAGACAACCCAGCCTTTCAGCTGGAAAAGGTGAAGGTTCCTGTTTTTGGGTCGGAGGCCGGGATTCCTTTCCCTCGCTTTGGCCGGTCTTTAGGGGAGGGGGTGATGGAGGACAGCTTCATTGCCAACGTCGAGGAGGCCACCATTGGGTTGGTTGGCAAAATTTTTGAGTGTGAGTACACGTCTCGGAGAGCCATGGCAGGCACCATGCCGCGGCTCAATCGACTTTTTGAGGAGCTCGGGATTGTCTACCGGGAGCACGAGGTTCCCACTGAGGTCCTGGCTTCGATTGACAAGAAGAAGAAGGCCTTTGCGAAGAATGTTACGGTGGAGGCTGAGTCCAAGAAGAGGAAGGGCGCCTCCATTGCTTGGGCGCCTACGAAAAAGAAGAAGAGCGGTGCTCTAGTGATCGCGCCGGCCGCGTCTTCGGCCAGTAGTGCGGGCGTTGCCTCCGCTGGTAGTGAAGACGTTCAGAGCTCCTCCATCCCATCAGTGGACGTGCGGGTCGCGAGCAGTGAGGATCGCGGCTCTCCTAGAGCTCCGGTGTGCCCTGTGAAGGGCGCTGTGAGCGGTGCTGGGCGTCTAGAGGCCAACGCTGCTCCGGCACGCACCTTGCACGGTGCTGCGAGTGTCGCCGAACAGCCAGAGGCTAGCGCCACCGATCCTATGCCTGACATTTTTGGCGGGCTGTATTCAAGTTCTGAAGAGGGCGCGGAGGCCATCTTGTAGCACGCTCCTTCGTCTCCCACTGTTGTTGCGCCTTCGCCCATGCCAGCGGCCGACATCGGGCAGCCGGAGGCCGTGCTTGCTGAGCTGGCCCCGATGGCTCAGTCTTCTTCGAGCCCTCCACCCGCTGGCTGAGGAGAGCCGGCCCTTTGGGCCTTCACCGCATGATATGGTGGAGACTTCTACCCAGGGGCTCAGCAGGCGGCCCAGCCTGGGCTTTTTATGAGTAAGTTTGTTTGGCGCACATTTTTGTGTTTACTATCTTCGCCCGGTTTATTTATTTATGTATTGTACCAAGTGCTAATACCGTGTACTTGTTGCTTTGTAGGTGATGTCATGGCTGGACTCCTCACCCCGGAGGAGCAAGCGGCCGCTGCTAGTGTCAGGTTTGGTCCGGGGCAGCCGGGGCTGATGGCGCTGGGTCCGAGTGAGTATAGAGTGTTTTTATCTTACTTGTCTTTTGGCCTGTTGTTATTGTCTATTTCTAATCGGCCCTCTGACCTAAGTTGTTGTTGTTGTTGTTGTTTTTATGCAGGCTCCTCCGACACTTCTATCTCCGGTTGGGAAGAGTGCTATCTTGGGGTTCTTGGAGACGTCGGAGGTGGTCTCTGGCAGTTGGTGTATGTATTGTGAGATTTGCTTTTCTCACCTTATGGTCTTGTGTTTGTTTGTTCTTCTTTGAACAGATCACTTCAAACAGTGTCTAAGGGACATGGATTTCTTCCAACTTCTCCATGTTCATCTGGAACACCAGAGCTTGGTGTGTTTTCGGCGGTTTGCCTTTTTTGGTGTATGTTCGCCTTTAGACTTGTTTTTGTTTCTATTGCTGATCGCCTTGGTCTTCTTCTTTTATAATCGCAGGGGTATCACACGGCCGTTGTTATGGAAGAGCGCTGCACTCGCGAGGTCTCCGACCGAGATACTGTGATTGAAGCGCTCAAGGCGGAGAATGAGCGTCTGGAAGGTGAAAAAGGGGGTTTGTCCAACTCCCTTGCAGCTCTCCGCCTTTCTCTGGCGGGGAAGGAACAAGAAAAGGAGGCTTTGAGGGCCGATCTCGCCAAGGCCCAGGATGCGGAAACTTTGTCCGCCGAGCAGGCCCGCAGGGCGAATGAGTTGGCCGAGGGTCTCCAACGAGAGCTGGCCTCTAAGAAGGAATCCGCGGCTACGGTGGGGGAGCAACTGTCTTTGACAACGAGGCGTTTGGACTCGGTCAAGGGGGTCCTTGCTTCAACCATTGGCCATTACCGGGCCATCGTTGCCGAGTTTGGAGGCGAAACCTCCGCTCCTCTAGAGGAAGACAACGTCTACGCCCTCGCCTCCTTGCTAAAGCGTCACCTTGCGAAGCTCCCCGGTCTGATCAATGGCTGCACGGACTACGGGGCACTGGCGGGAGTAGCGAATTACGCCAAGCTTTTGGTGCACGGCGGGTGTATGTATACCAAAAGTATTCTGGAGGGAGCGCTGTCGGGTCCGGAGGAGCTTAGTGAGACTTCTCTTGGTTTGCGAAAAACCTTGAGAAATTTCATTGGGTACTTTTGGGCTCCATTTGGGAGACCTGCTGCCCGGAAACTGACGGAGGAAAAGAGGGCGAAGGTATTTCTAGTCTTTGTAGCCGCTATTTTTGTCTCCTTGCTTTTTGCGAAGCTGCGAAGGCTTTCATTGCCTGTGCCCCTGATATTTTAGCCTGTGCTACAGGATGCGCAGAAGAGTCTTGCGGGTAGGCCTCCGTTAGTTCCGCGCTCGGCGACTGCGGGCGGTGCCTCCACCACCGCTGGCGCTCCGGTGGGTGCTACGATCGGTGGTGGTGATGGTCGAAGGCCGTAGGCGCCATCCCCGCCCACAGTTGATGCGGGCTCCGTTCCAGGGACTTCTGCTGCGGCCGATGCGCCTAAGATCTAGGCTCTTTGTAGGACTTAGTTGTTTTGACTTGTATATTGTAGTCCAGTTGGACTCTTGTAAATAAAGTTTCTTTTGTTCTGAATGATTTTGTGTAAAATTTTAACCTTCCGCAGGTTCTGAATCGGGAGCCTGTGCAAGATGTTGTGCCTTTGACTCTCTACAACGATGGTATTTATGTGAGCGGAGAGCTTTGGGAGTATTGGTGTTCGGCCTTTCCCCGCAGCGTTGCGCGTGATGTGTTTGAGTCAGTTAAGTTTGACATAGACGACGAGCGCATTGGGTTTACTCGCGCGCTTGCTTGGCGCGGACCTCCGCCACAATAGTTTGGATTTTATTGTAAGTTTGTGTCCTATAAGAATGCTACTTGACGTTTTATGGAATACAAAACAGGCTCACTTTCTTGATTATTTGTGTGGGGGCTTATGTCTGTTGTGCTAGTTTACATATCTCGTCTAGTCCCGAGCTTGCACACCATGGGCCTTTGCTTGGGCGAACGTGCGCGATACAGAGGTGGTGGCCAGGACCTCCGCCCCATGTTCTCTCCTTCTCTGTGCTTGCTTGATGGCGGGGGTAGAAGTGTTGGCAGTTTTTTGGCCGGTGGAGGCGTACTTGAAGTCCGCCTGGCGAGGCTTGCTGAATTGGTGTGTGATCCGATAGGAGGTTTGGCACAGCTTGTGTAGATGGCGGAGACTTTTGGTATTTCTTTAGCTGGGTGTTTTAGCTGTCTGGTGGTATGGGCTTCCGACGCTGCACACCCGTGGGACATGTTTCATTTGTGGAGATGATAGGTTAGGTCTCCGACGTTAGGGGGATGTTATGAGATTTCATGCGATATCCCCCTTCTTCCGTAGGCCTACGCTGTTCATCACCGTGCTGTAGTTCCAGTCTCTTTTCCCACTGTCTCCGACCATCTACTGGTGCCTCTGACTTTACAAGTTTTCGTACAATATCTACGGTCGACTTAGATATCTAAGGAGACCCCTGCCTCCATGGCCATTGCTATGGCTTGTGCTTGTGCTCTACCTTCTTCCCCCCTTGCGCCTTATGCTGACTGAGGTTTTAAGGGCGTGGGGAACCCATTTTATAGCGGGTGGTGGCTTTTGGTTGTTAAATTTTTGGTACGTTGTTTGTTGGAACGTATTTTGGCTTTAATGGCCTATATCTTGCTTCAATTATTCGTGTCTTTTGAGATCTTTTGAAGTTAATAGGCCTAGTGCCTAAGTGACA
Organism: Miscanthus floridulus; assembly: GCF_019320115.1. Lineage (NCBI taxonomy): Eukaryota > Viridiplantae > Streptophyta > Magnoliopsida > Poales > Poaceae > Miscanthus > Miscanthus floridulus. The sequence goes on from NC_089580.1 coordinate 144,271,238, forward strand.
GGGTTTTGTTAGACCTTTTCCTCGTTTTGTTGTTTTCGATGGCGGAGACCTTCTTCGTGGTTCTAGCGCCATAATGGTGTTGCCCCTGATGCTTAGGGTGGTTTTTTGTTAAGGTCGGAGGCCTGTTTGGCCGAGGTTATTTTTGCCTTGATGCCTAAATTTTTCAGGTCTTCGTCAAGGTCGGAGGCCTGTTTGGGCAAGGTTGTTTTTGCCTTGATGCCTGAATTTGTTCAGGTCTTCGTCAAGGTCGGAGGCCTGTTTGGCTTAGGTGGTTTCTACCTTGATGCTTGAATTTGGACAGGTCTTTGTCAAGGTCGAGGGCTTGTTTGGCCTAGGTGGTTTCTGCCTTGATGCCTGAATTTGGACAGGTTTTTGTTAAGGTCGAAGGCCTGTTTGGCCAAGGTTGTTTTTGCCTTGATGCCTGAATTTGTTCAGGTCTTCGTCAAGGTCAGAGGTCTGTTTGGCCTAGGTGGTTTCTGCCTTGATGCCTGAATTTGGATAGGTCTTTGTCAAGGTCGAAGGCCTATTTGGCCTAGGTGGTTTCTGCCTTGATGCCTGAATTTGGACATGTCTTTGTTAAGGTCGAAGGCCTGTTTGGCCTAGGTGGTTTCTGCCTTGATGCCTGAATTTGGATAGGTCTTTGTCAAGGCCGAAGGCCTGTTTGGCCATAGAGGTCGTTTCAAATTGCCAATGCCTGTGGCCGGTGCTTTGAAAGGACCTGTGCTTATTTTTGTTCACCGAATATTGCGGCGCCAGAGCTGGCCGCTTTTGGTTTTGAACTTTTCAAGTGTTCTTTTGGGGAATTACCTCTTTATACTTCTAGAGGATTTTTACATTGAGCATGCCTCGTTAAAAACCTCACCTCTGCTTGGAGTTCTCCTATGAGGAAAAGAGTACAGGCTCTTTTACATTTTTTGGGTTGAAGAAAAAAGAACTGAAAGGTAAATGAATGGAGGGACCTCCGCTTATTATTTGCGGAGGTTGCCGTTTGGTACATTACCTAGATGTAGTGTCTGTGGAGGCTATCAATATTCTAGGTGTGGGTTGTCATGACGCCTTCGCTGTCGGTCAAGTGGAAAGAGCCAGGGTGGCCTGCTGCCGTTGCTGTGTATGGGCCTTCCCATTTCGGTTGCAGTTTGCCAATAAGTTGTGCGTTGGGTTTTCTTCTAAGTATGAGGTCTCCATGTTTTATGTCTTTCCTTACCACCTAAGAGTCTCTCCACTTCTTGGTTTGGGACTGATATTTTGCAATGTTTTCAACTGCTTCCAGTCTTATGGCTTCTATTGTTTCTTTTGCATATTCTTCATCTTGCAACATTAGCTATCTCATTGTGCGGAGGCTTTCGTGCTTGATTTCTTCTGGCATCATGGCCTCTTCTCCATAAAGCAGTTTGAATGGTGTGAATCCTGTTGTTCTTGAGGTAGATGTATTGTGTGACCAAATCACTCTGGGTAATTCATCTACCCATTTTCCTTTGCGTAGGCCCAACAATGTTTTTGATATTGATGAAAACACTATTCTGTTTGCTCTTTCCACAACACCATTGGACTCTAGGTGGTATACTGAGGCGAAGGCTAGTTTTGTCTCAATGCTTTTATAGAATTCTTTGAAGTTCTTTGAATCAAATTGTTTTCCATTGTCTACTGTCAGAATCCTCGGTACACCGAATCTGCAAATGATGTTTTACCAGAAGAATTTTCTGACAGTTTCTGAGGTTATCTTCGCCAGCGGCTTTGCTTGTATCTATCTTGTAAAATATTCTACTACCACTACTATGAATCTGTTTCCTCCTTGGGATGGTGGTAATGGGCCGACCAGGTCCATACCCCATCTTTGTAGCGGCCATGTCGGAGGTATAAGCTGGGTCTTCGACGATGGTTTTGACTGCCCAGGAGAAAATGTTTGGCATGCTTTGCATGTTCTAACTGTCTACTCTACGTCTTGTATGTGTGTTGGCCAATAAAAGCCTTGCCTTATTGCCTTTGCTGATAATGTTCTAGAGCCAATGTGCGACCCGCAAATTCCTGAGTGTATTTCTTGAAGCAACTCTATGCCTTCGCTTTGCGATATGCATTTGAGGAGAGGCTGGACTACTCCTTTCTTGTATAGTACACCATCTATGATTGTGTAATTTCTTGCCCTGGCCTGTATTCTTGCTGCTTTTGCTTCATCTTCTTCGGTGGTTTTGCCTTCTAGGAATTCTGTTATCGCCTTTCTCCAATCTTCATTTTGCAGGTGTAGTATGGGCTTAGGTGCCTTAGATGTCTCCGCAGTTGCTGGAGACTTCAAGATCTAGTAAAAAGTGTTTGGTGGCAGTGGTAGGTTGTTTGCCATAGCTTTTGCCAGTTCATCTGCCTCTGCATTTTCTGATCTTGGGATGTGCTTCAGGGTGAAGCCATCGAATCTCCGCTCCAAATTTCTGACAACGGATAGGTATTTGATGAGTTCTGGCTCTCTTGCTGTGTATTCTTTCTCTACTTGGCCAGTAACCACTTGAGAATCTGTTTTGACTGTCAATGTTTTTGCCCCTAGGGCCTTTGCTTTACCGAGCGCTAGGATCAGGCCTTCATATTCTGCTATGTTGTTTGTTGATTTGAACTCTAGCCTTGCTGCGTATTTCAGTCTAACGCCGGAGGGTGCCATTAGGACGGTGGAGGCTCCTGCTCTGGTTTGGCCCCAGGCTCCATCCGTGAATGCTATCCAGCCTTGAGTGGTTGGTTGTACCTTGGGCTCTATCGGAGGTGTCCAATCTGCTACAAAATCGACTAGTGCTTGTCATTTGATTGCTGTTCTAGGGACATACGAGATACCAAACTGTGATAGCTCCGTTGCCCATTTGCCTATTCTGCCGGAGGCTTCTTTGTTTCTGAGCAAGTCTTGCAGTGGCAGCGATGTTGGAACTGAGATTTCGTGGGCTTGAAAATAATGCTTTAGTTTTCTTGATGCCATCAGCACTGCGTAGGCAACTTTTTCTACCTCAGTGTAGTTTAGCTTGGCTCCGGACAGTGCTTCTGAGATAAAATAAACTAGCTTTTGAGTTTTGTCTGATTCTTTTTCCAGCTCGTGAACTAAGACTGCGCTGACTGTATGGTCGGAGGCCGCCACATATAGCAATAGGTGGCTGTCTGATTCTAGGACGGAGACCACCAGTGAGTTTGCCAGATACTCTTTCAAGTTATGAAATGCCTCCAACTGCTTGGACCCCCACTCACAGTTGTCTCCGCCCCTCAGGGCTTGGAAGAAGGGGAGGCTACGTTCTGCTGATTTTGAGATGAATCTGTTGAGCGCTGCTATTCTTCCCGTCAGCTTTTGCACTTCTTTCTTGTTTTTGGGTTCTGCCATTGTCATTATTGCTCTGGTTTTGTCTAGGTTCGCTTTGATGCCTTCGCTGCTTATGATGTACCGAGCATCTTCCCTTTTGTAACTCCAAATATACATTTTTCTAGGTTGAGGTGGAGGCCAGCTATCCTAAGGTTGGCAAAGGTCTCCTGTAAGTCGGAGACATGATCATCCTTGTTCTTGCTCATGACCACTATGTCGTCGACGTAGGCTATGATGTTTCTATCTAGTTGTGAGCCCAAAACTTCCTTTGTCATTCTGGCAAAGGTTGCTCCGGCATTTTTGAGGCCCTCCGGCATTCTGGTGTAGCAATATGTCCCGAATGGAGTGGTGAAACTTGTCTTGTCTTCGTCTTCTTTTTTTATCCAAATTTGGTGATACCTAGAGAAATAGTCGAGGAGAGAAAACCTCTGGCATCTAGCTGCCTTGTCGACAGAGGCATCTATTCTTGGTAATGGGAAAGAGTCTTTTTTGCAAGCTTTATTCAGATCTGTGAAATTTATGCACATTCTCATTTTGCCATTCTTCTTTGGTACCAGTACTACGTTTACAAGCCATTCTAAATACTTGACTTCCCTGATGACTTTTGCATCTAGCAACCTTTGCACCTCTGCCTTTGCTGCCAGGATCCAGTCCTTCGACATTTTTCTTTGTTTCTGCTTTCTTGGCCTCATGTTTTCATTGATATCCAGTTCATGCTGTATGATGTCCCTGCTGACTCCCTGTAGGTTGGAGGCTGACCAGGCGAAGATGTTTTATTTTTTTACTAGAGTTTCCATGAGCTCTTCCTCCTCTGCTTTGCTCAACTCTGAGCTGATTGTTACTTTTCTGTCTAGTAACTCCTTTTCTAGAGGGGTCACCTTTGTCTCTTCTTGACCTGCCATATCTATTTTTCCTCTGGGCATATCCGGAGGCTCTAGTTCTATGTCTGCCGACTCGACTACATTGATGTTTCTTTGGGCTCTGTAGATTGCTTTTTCTATGTTTCTTGCTTCTTTCTGGCTGCCTCGGACTGTGATAATACCATGGAGTGCTGGTATTTTCATACACAGGTAGGCCATATGCAGGGTTGTGTTGAATTTGGTCGTGAATCCTCTGCCCAAGATGGCATTGTATGGGTAATACAGATCGACGACGTCGAAGGTTATGTACTCGGTTCTAGCATTTGCTTGGGTTCCAAATGACACTGGGAGTGAGATTTTTCCTAATGCTTGTATCTACTTGCCTCTGAATCCTATCAAAGGGGATTCGGAGGGCTGTAGTTGATTTCTGCTGAGCTTCATTTGGTCGAAGGTATTTGCAAAGATGATATCTGCTGAACTACCAGTGTTAATCAGTACTCTGCTTATCTACCATGCTGCTATGTTGGTCTTGATTACCATTGTGTCTGTGTGAGGGTAGCTTTCTAGCTGGAGATCTTCTTCTGTGAAGGTGATTGGGACTCTGGACCAATCTATGTATTTTACTGGGCCTTGGACTGCTACGTTGTTTACCAGGTGGAGGTGATCCTTTTTTTGCTTTTTTGTTTGAAACTCCATTGATGATCCTCCGGCGATTGGTAGTATCATGCCTATTATGGGTAGCGGTCCATGGGGGTTGACTTGGTTTTCTGGGTTTGGCTCATTTTTTAGTGTTGGTGGTTGGTTGTGAGGTGGCGGCGAAGGCAGTTGCTGCATGTGCTGCTGTTGCGGTGAAGGCTCGAACCTGCTTTGGTTTTGTGGCGGTGGGTTTGTTTCAAGGTAGGTTATGTGGGGAGATTTTCGGTTTATGTAGGTCTGGCTTGCCTCCGACCTGTAGTTACCCGCCAGAGGCTGCTGCGAAGGCACTGACCGCCATGCAGGTAGGAAGTTTGGGTAATAGGTAGAGGCCAGTGTGGAGGGATGTATTTGGTTTGCGTTTAGTGCTGGGTAGATTGGGCAGTACTGCTGGTGGCCATTTGTGTAGGTGGTGTTGACCTCTCTTGCGCTCTGCTATGTCGGAGGTTGGGCAGTCTATTTGTTCTTCATCCTTTCCTGTGTCTCTTTTGTCTCTGGACAATCTTTGGTGCTGTGCCCTACGCTTTCACCGTGAAAAACACAATATGGCCTGCGTTGTTTCTGGTTGTGGTTTTTGTTCTAGTTTTTGCCTTGGTAACCTTGCCGACCTTGGTTCCTGGTCTAGGTTTCCGGCCCTGCTAGCGCTGCCAGTTGCCCTTGTTCGGGGTAAGGTTGACCCTCGATGCTGAGCACTTGCCCCTACCCTGGTTTCTGATTTGATGCATTCTGGTTCGTATAGCTTTTCTAGGAGTTTTTGCTGCTGTTTTGCTGTCTGTTTTGACCCTACTCCTCCAGCCTTTTCCGAAGGTCATTGTTTGATCTGCAGTATTTCTCGAACTCGTCATACAACTGCTGTATGGAAGTTGGTTTCTTTTTTGCTAGGTGTGCTACGAATGGCCCGATTCAGAGGCCTTTGATCGCTGCTTCAATGGCAATCTCGTCTGGGACGTCTGGTGCCTTCGCCTTTAGTTGCACGAATTTCTGGAAGTAGTCATGTAGTGTCTCTCCCTGCATTTGCTTGCACTGGAACAGATCTGTGGAAGTCAGCGATTGTGCTGTTAGCCCCTTGAAGTTTGCCAATATCTTGTCCCGGAGGTTCTCCCAAGAATAGACTGTACTTGGTTTGAGCATAGAATACCAAGCCAACGCGTCGCCTTCGGCTGCAATGACAATTGACTTTGCCAAGATGGCGTCGTCTCCGCCGACGAAGGCTACTACTGCCTCGTAACTCATAATGAACTGATGGGGGTCTGTCTTTCCGTTGAACTTTGGTAGTGTGATTGGCTTGTACGCCGTTGGCCATGGCGACTGTAGTATGCCTTCAGAGAGTGGGGACTTGGGATCGATAGGCCTTCGCATCACCTGAGATGGCATCATGGGCTGGCTGATCACTGGCGGAGGCCCTTGTGGTATGGTTGCACTTGGTGTTGCTGCGGAGGCTAGGATTGCGGAGGTTGACACTGGTACTGCATGCTGCATACTTAGCATCTCAACATGTAGGACTGTCAACTGCTGCCTTATTTCTGCTACTTGTGCTGACGCTTGAATAGCTTGCTGATTAGCTGCGAATGCTGCTGCCATTCTGTCCCTCTCTTGTTGCGCTCTTTGCAACTGTGCTTGCAGCTGTTGCAGTTCTTGCTCGAGTGTTGTGGCTGAGTTTGGTTGGGCCTTTGGATCTTTAATCTCTAGATCTTGGGGTTCCGGTGGTTGACCCTAGGCATCTGCTCTGGTGTCATCCTCCACTGGCAAGGTTGCGTAGGTGCTACGAGTGGTGCGCCTAGGCCTTCCTCGCTGACCCGTGGTCGTTGCTGCTCTGGTGGTGGTTTTTCTTTTCCCTACCATCGTTGGTTTGCCTTGGCCAAACCACGGTGGGCGCCAATGTTGAGACTTGCGATCTCAGACAGTGTGGAGGGGATAGAGGCCTCCGCCCGCCAAGCGTTGCCCTCAGGCGTAGGCTTGAGGAACAGGCACGATAGGTGGGCGTGTAGGGAAATGGCATGCTAAACTAGGGTTTCATTAATTCACCCTCCAACCTCCCATACTGTTACAAGTGTTCTCTATTTATAGGGCTCAACTACCACTTTTACAGAGTTTACAATAGTACCCTTCAACTGCTACAGTACATTCTCGGAATATTCCGCTACTCGCCTTTCCTCTCGGGGGTAATCTTGTCATGCCACCTTCAGGTACTAGGCCTGCGCGATCAGTCGGCCCATCAGGCCTCAGGATTCGGTGATGGGCCTTTGGGCCTCCACCGTCGGTCTCCGCCCCATCAGACCTCAGGATTCGGTGAAGGGCCTTTGGGCCTCCGCCCTCGGTCTCCGCCCCATCTGGCCTCAGGATTCGGCGAAGGGCCTTTGGGACTCCGCTATCGGTCTCTGTCCCTGGGACGCCGGGGCCGCAGACCCCCGACGCCCAGTATTGCCGTCCTCCTGCTTGGGTCTCTGCCCCTACGAGCGGAGGCCGAACTAGTGCGCCCACGCCATCCACGAGCGCCTTCCTTTGGTTACCTGCACACACACATAGGTAACGTTAGCACTTGATTAGCCTTGCAGCGGGGCTACCTCCGCCCCCTCCGCCTGAAGACGCCTACGAGCTAACCGGGCGGAGGCTGCGCCAGGGTCACCGGTAGCGTCCTGCAAGCAGTATGAGAAACCGTCATCTTTCTGGGTCTGGAGGCGTGGTAGCTGGGCCTTTGCTTAGGTAGTTGGTCGGAGACGTCTCTACGAACTGCTGGCCGCGTAGGTCTCCGCCACTCTCGGAGGCCGTGTTACAACAATTGGGTACAGGATGGTCGCCATCGCCCACCCTACTGTTCATGCTCTGTTGTATCTAGCAGGCTACACAGTGTTCGCCTGGTACGGCAAACGACGGCGCCCACAATACTGTTTATGCTCATATGCGTCTGGCAGGCTCTTCCGTGTTCGCCTGACATGCCCTGACGGCACCGTCCGGAAGATGCGCAGGGCATAGCAGGGTACGGTCCTCGGTATTGTGGTTGACTTGAGCCCATTACCTTTATCTGCTCCACCTGCTCCTAGGTCCCACACCGAGCGGGCGTCCCCGATCGATCGTTCCCAGTCGGCCCCGACCGTGTCGGTCTGGAAAGAGCAGCGAGCAGAGGTCCTGGCGTATTCTCGGTCGGAGAAAGAGGGTCGAAGTCAGACTGTGGTCCCACCACGGCCGGGCCTTCTGGTCGCACCTTCGATCAAATCTCCTGGCCGGAGGTGTCGGTCGGGGACTAGATCGTGGTCTTGGTCTGTCATTGTGTATCTAGGCCGGCTCAGGCACGTGCTATTGTTGTGCCGTCTGCTGGGCTGAGTTTTGTAGGAAAGCGAGTCTATTATGAACCCCAGATTTATGATCCCAACATGAGCCCCCGTGCCCCTTTGGGACTTCTGTGAAGTCGTGAAGGGTCTGTTTCCACACACTTTGCGTGATATTGTAAAAGTCAGGGGCTTGTGTTTTTAACTTAATGAAAGCTTATATTTCCTTTGTAATTCCTGTACCCATTGTGCCGTGGAGGCGGGCTGTTATTGGAACTTCGGTGTTTTCCCTCCTTGGTTTGTTGTACCGTGTAGGGTAACCGAGTAGGATTTAGGCGCCCAGCCTTCATGTGGAGGACTAGCAAAGGCCGCGTTGGCGCGCCGTATAGACATAGGCGCCCAGCCCGTGAGGAGGGGACTCGTTGGTAATCCGTTTTTGGCCGGGTGCGCGCGAGCGCACCCGGTGGATGTAGCCCCCGAGGTTGCGGCCGACTGGGGATTGGGTCGGAGGCTGAGTACCTTGGTACTCTCTTTTGGGGCTGTAGACTCTTGTGTCTCTTTCGATCGGGGTGTTCGCCCGTGTCCGTTTCGACCGCAACCTGTGCGGTCGGTCGGGTTCCTGAGTCGGTATCTAGCGGCTCGAGCCCCCGAGCCACTAGGGGTCGGTCGGGGTTGGTCGCATGATTTCCTGCGTTACCCTGTCCGCGGTTTCCGCAATCGGAGGGGTTGAGCTGACGCCACTTGCCTCGATGGGTCGAGTGGCAGGCTTCGGTGAGCTCGCTAACGGACATGTCCGAGTAGAATCCGGGTCCATCGTTCGTGACGGGATCGGCATAGCCCTCATGTGGCACTCCACTTCTCCTTGACCCGCCTCTCGGCAAGCCCTCATGTGGCATAGCTGGCACGGTGAGGAGTTACGACAAAGACGGCAGAGCCAGGCGCCACCTGCGCCGGCGCACCCGGCGCATCACGCTGCGCCACATGCGCGTAAATTGGCGAGCAACGCTCGGACTCGCGCCTGTCAGGTCCAGCGTAACATACTATACGGAGGGAACATCCCCTTCAGTTTGCTCGGGTTAACTAGCCTAAAACGGTCTTCCAGAGCCTGCCGATGGCTATCAAAACCTCCGGACGCTGACGATGAAGACCGTCACCGTTCAGCAGACGAAGAGCTAGGCTTCGCGCGGCCGTACGTGCCGACGCGATCCAATCTCCGGAATTCAGCTGACACGCACGCGGCGGCAGCAGCGGTCGGCAGCCAAGCCAGGCCGCGCCGCGCCTCCATCAGCGCTCAGCAGCGGCTGTCGCGTCAAGCAGGGCAGCAGATGCAGATTCACCCGCGCAGGCGCAGCAGCGCCGGAAAGATTTGCCTGCCTGCTCGGCCGGATCGGCGGCGGCCGCGCGCGTGGGGTCCTTTGCTTTCTTTCGCCGTTCATGCCGCTGTCCCGTCTCACCGTCTAGCGGTCGGGCTGGGGTCGGCTCCATCAACCGAGTGCCGAGCGAGCACGACAAACTACTTCCTGTAGTGCATTAGTACAATAGTATACAGGTACTAGGACAGACTGACTACAGTACACCCGTTATTGTTGTCTTGCCGCTCTTGTCTCCGTCCGCTGCCACACACACGTGCGCACGTCCTGCAGCCACACGTGCGCCGCCGTACGTGTTATAATAATTAAGCCCGTATTTAGTTCAAAAAAAAGTTTCAAAAAATGCTACAATACCTATAACATCGAATCTTACGATACATGTACGGAGCATTAAATGTAGACGAAAAAAAACTAATTACACAGTTTGGTTGGAAATCCCGAGGCGAACGTTTTGAGCCTAATTAGTCTATAATTGAACACTAATTGCTAAATAAAAACGAAAGTGCTACGGTAGCCAAATTCCAAACTTTTCAACCAACTAAACATGGGCTAACCTCTCCAATGCGATGTTCCTCCCCAGCAGCTCAGCTATGAGCCTACGACACGTCACCCCCAAATTCTCAGACTGAGCCACGTCGCCCAAAAATCCCCTAGCCACAAATTCCCTTCTGCACTGGTCGTAGCCCACAAAAATATTTGGTCGCTCTCCCCCTCCTCGCAAAAAAACACGTATCTCTCGGTCTCTCCCAGGCGGCGACGGGCATAGCGACGGCGTCCCCCGCGGTTGGGGGCGCCAGCCCTCCGCCCAAGGTCATCCCCGTGCCCATATCCCTCCTCGACTCCTTGTCTTCTCCAGCTTCCTCAACTTTCTCGTCGACTCCATCCCTCTATCCCTCCTGAACGCCTTCTCCTCGGAGGTACCCTAATCGACGATTTCACGCCCAGGTAACCTCGTCGGTTCTCTCCATTGTTTGATTCTTGTTTTCTTACACTTTAACCTCTTCAATACGGTGTTCCTCCCCAGCATTAATCTCTTCAATACGATGTTCCTCCTAGCAACTCAGCTACGACACGTCACCCCAAATTCTCAGGTTGAGCCACGTCGCCGAATTGAGTCCCTAGACAGGAACAGGCCACGTCACCCAAAAATCCCCCAGCCACAAATTCTCTTCTGGTCGTAGCCCACAAAAATACCTTGTCGCTATCCCCCTCCTCGCAAAAAATGCTATCCTCTCTCTATCTCTCGGTCTCTCCCAGGCGGCGGCGGGCATAGCGACGGCGTCCCCGTGGTTGGGGCGCCCCCCCCCCTCCCGCCCCGAGGTCATCCCTATGCCCGTATAGAACTCCCTCCTCGACTCCTTGTCTTCTCCAGCTTTCTCGTTGACTCCATCCCTCTATCCTTCCTGAACGCCTCCTCCTCGGAGGTACCCTAATCGACGATTTCACGCCCAGGTAACTTCGTCGGTTCTCTCCATTGTTTGATTCTTGTTTTCTTACACTTTCCTCGATTTCATTCATGGATGGTTCTCTGCATTGTTTGATTCTTGTTTTCTTACACTTTTCTCGATTTCATTTATGGATCTCGTAGCTCGCTCCGACCGAACCGACCCATCATGGCTGAACCTCTACACGGTGTCCCTGACCTGAGCGGCGTACCTTCCTCTGCCTGTTCTACCCACGCAAATGGTCACCTCCACAACCTGGCTAGTGTTTTTTTGTCCGGTTTTGACCTGCCTAGCGTTAAAGGTTGTTTTCTTTTTTGATTTTGTGCTTTTTTACATCGATTTGTTACACGTATAGTTTAATTTCATATATGTTCTGATCTCTCCTTTCTGGTTGCAGCAGTGGAGTTCATGAAGCTCAACACCACTATACTATCATCGCCATAGCAGTATGTTGGATGCTGTGTGGATTTAACCCTATAAAATCTATTATTGAATTTGCATCTAAGTTCATCGTTCTTATATTTGCGACACCTATTCTTTTTAATTTCTGGGACAAAGAGGTAACATATAGAAAGAGGTAGAGATAGATGTATACCAAATTTATAATAGTAACATATAGAAAGAGGTAGAGATAGATAGATGTATACCAAATTTATAACAGTAATGTGTAATTTTTTTGGGTGCCTCATCTTTTTTTTGGTTTCATTACTATTCGTGCATCATTAAGATAAATATGCAGTTTATGTGTTATGTTTAGGGTGCCTTTCCTATCTTTTATTTAAAAGAGTAATTGCTTAGAGTATTTAGGGCCTTATTATTCAAGGGGAATTTTGCTCACGGACATTGCACAAACGTCTAATATGCTGTTGGACACCGTCAACGTCGAAATTTGCTGGCGGACATTACAAATTTCTAGTTCTTTGTCCAAAGACACCGTACCGATTATTTTATACATTTTTTAGTTTTGGAGAGAGAGAATGTGGGGGAAATGTCTAAACTGTCCTCGTCTTCAACCTCTGGCACCTCCTTCCCCGAGCTCTTCATCACGTCGTCCCGAGTCTGACTGTGTGCCGCCGCCACCATGTCCAACGCCGCGCCGCGCCCTCATCCCCGGTGAGGCCGCGTGCCCCTGGCCAGGTCCCTGTCCCCTGATCGTGCCCTCGCGCCCCTGTCCCCGCTGTCCGCCATGGTCGCACCCCGTCCCCGGTGGCCGCATACCCCCGACCATGTCCCCGTCCCTGGCCGCGCCCCCACCCCCCTCAAGAAGAGAAGACCGGTCACCGCCGGAGTCACGCTGTCCCTGCAGGAGAAGGCGGGCCTGGGTCTCCGATCGACGAGGACCGCGTCGAGCTTTTTCGAGCTCCGACGTTGGCCGCGGCGAGGCAGAAGGCGAGCGCAAGACTGATGCCGTCCGAAAGAGCCCCACCGCATCCACCTACGCCTGCACCGCCAGATCTGTAGGAGACGGACGAGGACGAGCTTGTCTGGGCTCCGGCGAGCCCGCCCTCGGCGAGGCCCTGCCCGTCCCCGGCACGACGTCGGCAAGGCCAAGGATCAGAGGGAGCAGGCCACGAGCGGGCGGCTTGCAGCTCCGCAGGCTAGCGAGTGCCTGGCCGGAGCGCCTCCCACCCCCACCCCCACCCAAACGTGCACAACATTGAGCCATGGCAGACAGACAGAGGTGGAAGATGACTAGTAGGGGCAATTTCGTCTATTCAGCGCCCTTTCTCTCTCAAACCATGAAAAATGAATATTTTAATGAGTGCGGTGTCCAGCAGCTAAGAATCACAATTTCATAATGGTACTGGGCATATTTTAGATTTGGCGGTGTCCAACAGCACATTAGACCTTTTTGCAATGTCCCTGAGCAAAATTCCCCATTATTCAATTAGCTGAATGATTAGTGTTTTCCAAAAAAAAACTTTCCTACCGAGCCTCAGTGTTTTGTCCCATTGGATTATGTTCACTACTCAACTATGTCTCAACAATGTTTCCCTTCTCTTATAGGAATAGTTAGTTTGTGTTGACGAATGCTACTATTCTTTGCACTGAGCTCAATTTGTTTGATCGGTTATTTATAGCTCTTCAACCTTATCTTTATGCACTATTTAAAATGTCTAAATAGTACTACAGTTGGTAAGATATTTTCCCTTTTAAAAAACATTCTTCCCTGCCAATAGCAAATTACCGATGGCAGAGTGATATGCTTTTATTAATTCCTTCGTATCCAAATATGTGTTGTATCTTGGTTCTTCTTGACAATTCCTATTATATTTATTTTATTTCCACAGGCTTTGTCTCCATGTTTTGCAGCAATGGTGTGGTAGAATTAACCTTAAGGTGCTTCTTGTGCTCCTTCATTGAAGGTACAACCCCTCGCTCAGCCTGGTCACAGTTTCTTTTTCATCTCCTCTGTGCTCATCATGTCGTAGTATACCTATTTGCATGTAGAAAAATAGCAACATTGACTGTACTACAATGTCCTAGGTCTGGTGGAAGTGCTAGATAGGTACACGTGATTTTTTACCGAGTAGTGTTCTGCATGGTTCACCTTTTGTTGTTTCATAAAATAAAGCATATATTCAGTGGTAGACCACATTGTTAGGAATCAGGATAAAAAATAAAGTGCCTATTTTTCTTGTGTAGTTAGTCTGCCATGTCGTTGGGGAGAGTTAGATTGCTGCTTTAGTCATCATTGGCCCTATTCGGCTTACCTAGAAACTAGCTTGTTCGGCTTGTTTTTTCAGCCGAAACAATGTTTTTTCTCACAACAATTCAGTCAGAATAGTATTTTTCAGCCAGTTTCAGCCAAGTTTCAGTAAGCCGAATGGAACCATTGTGTTCTGGTTCTTAGATTCTCGATTTGATTTGTCGGATGCTTGCTTTTCCATGATGGTCACTGACTTTTCCACGATGCTCACCGGATATCACAAAGTTAATTTTGCCAGGGCTCCTTGGTGTGCTCTTTCATATTAAATTCTATTCAAACAGTAATTCTATACGCTCTTTTGTGTTTGGACTTCCATCCATCTTTCTCTGTTGTTGAGTTTGGGTTGGACAAGTCTGCCTCCATTAGTATCATGAGCAAATATGGATTTATTTATTGCCTTGTCTGTGTGACTTTTGCTGTAATTGTGTTATATATTTCTTTTACGTGCACTCAGATTGTGTAAACGTACTTTCTTAGGTTTCTTGCAATAGACCGATCAAATTTGTGTTCTCGAAGTCTTTGAATTCTATTTTTCACGTTTAAAGTTCCCCTTTTAGTTCTCTATCCCTTTTCACATATACGTGTGTCTACTAAATGTACTTATTTCACGGCTTTTGTCAGAGGTTGAAGGCATAGTTGATAAATAAGAATGTGTAGGGTTGAGATGGCGGACTAGAGGGGGTTGAATAGTCATTTCTAAAAATTAAACGCGCTGGCTAACCGATACAAGTGCGGAATTAAAACTATCAGGCTAGCCAAGGCTACACTCCTCTATCTATGTTCTCAAACACCTTATAAATATCCTAATTAAGCAACTAAGGTGCCGGGCTAGCTAGAGCTCACCTAATCAATTCTAGAGCAAGGTCACACAAACCTATGCACTAGTACTCGAGCAACCGAGGGAGCTCCTACACAACTAGTGATGCAAAAGCACAAAGCCACCTAAGCTCACTAGCAATGCTTAATAACAAGGCAACTAATGCCAAATTAGAGAGCGCAAATTGCTTAGCTATACAAACTAAGCAATCTGACTAACAAGGTTACTGAAACCAAATTAGTCACGCAAGGGAGCTACTTCTATGCTACACAATCAAGATGGTAACTAGCAAGCTACACATGAAAATTAATTACAAGAGCAACTACACAAGCAAAATGTATGAAATACAAGCTTGTGTCACGAGTATGCAAATCAACGGGAAGACAAGTTGACACAGTGATTTTTATTCTGATGTTCACATGCTTGCCAACACGCCAGTCCCCGTTGAGACAAGATCCAAGGTTGCCGCCGGTCCTCTTACTAGTGGTGACCCATAAGTCACACTCTCCCACATGGAGTGCTTACCACAAACTCTAGCACTTGACATGGCCGGATCACTTGTCGCCCTTTGCGTCTCGCTCTACTAGAGTTGCTCTTCGTGGCTCCCGCAGGGCAAGTATAATGCCCCTCACAAAGACCTTCTCCGGAGCACCGCACAAGCTTCTTGTGGGCTTCGACGGAGATCACACCACCAAGCCGCCTAGGAGGTGGCAACCTCCAAGAGTAATAAGTACCACCAGCTTGCAACTCGATCACCTAGTGCCACTCGATGCAACCTCACGATGCAATCACACTAGAATCACACTCACTCACAATCGGATGATCACTATCAAGCACAAGTGAGTTAGAGGGCATTCAAGCACACCTACACAAGCCACCAAGGCTTAAGGGTGCTCAACAACCAGCCCAAGGTCGAGCTCCACCTCTATTTATAGCCCCCAAGCCAAATAGAGCTGTTGGAGCAAAGCTGCTGGTTTCTGCGAGAGCACCGGACACGGCGGTGCCCCTCCAATGGTCGAATTCCATTGGCTATTTCAACTAGCCATTGGACTCCCTAGCACCGGATAGGTAGGGGCAGTGCACCGCCCTGGGGTGGTGGTGCTCCAGATGGTGCCCGTGCCTGTCTTCCTCCTTCTCTAGATTAATAGGGCGGTGCACTAGACATAGGGCGGCGGTGCCCATGGCGGTGACCCCCTTAGCTCAACATCAAAAACACAAGCCTCGTGAAAAACATGGCGGTGGTGGCACCACCCTAAGGGTGGCGGTGCCCCCAACGATCTCCTCAATGGGTAGTTTGACTAGCGTAGGGGCACCGGACATAGTGGCGGTGGCACCATCCTAGGGGTGGTGGTGACCACCCAGGCCAACCCCGCGAAACCCTTGCCCTCAGGAAAATAGGGCGGTGCACTGCCCTAGGCACGGTGGTGCCTAGGCGATGACCATGCCCACTTCCCTCGCTCTCTACTGAAAAGCGATGGTGGCACTGGGCAACACCCGACGGTGCACCGCCCGCCCCATGGCTGTGTACAACATCACCGACGATGACCACCTCTGCTGCAGCTGCTCTAAAATGGGGTTAGGTGGGCACCACCACTGGACCGGTAGTGGCGGTGCCCCCCTAGGGCACCAGCCAACTCCTCGCCTTGATCTTGACTTCACTTGCTCTTTACCATTGCTTTGGTCTATCGGCGCAAAGTCATCACTCAACTTGCCCTTCACACTTGCAACAAGTCCATCAAGCCAAGCCTCGCCTTGATCTTCTCCATCTTGGGCACATGACTCAATGTCATGTTTCATATGCAATGAGCTCCTTCAACACATGTGTGAGCTTTGCAACATCTTTGAGCCATTTCACCTCTATGGCATATGTTGCTCACATACATGTATCTGTGGACTAATCACCTGTGCATCTCACATTAAACATAATAAAAAAGGTTGTCACCTAATTACTAAAACCAAACAAGGACCTTTTAGATTGCCACCCTGAAATTAATGGAACCAACAACTCAACCTCTGCAGTTCCTATTAGAATGGTATGCATTCTATTCCATATCGTCTATCCCTTTCTTTTCTAAATCTGTTGCCTGTGTTTTCTAGTCCATTCAATTCCATGCTGATGTTGTTGCTACTTTAGCATACAAGATGTTAGCATCGTTGCTGTCAGACATGTTCATCTTCCTCATTGGATTACACAAAACAACAGAAATTGAGCTTTGGTTCTACAGGTCTCTATTGTATGCTAGCGCATAGCAACCACCAAAATAATAAGTATAGGTAAAGGGCACTAACATAGAGCCATTTTTGTATATTATTCATACAATGGTGCTTCACATTTGGATTGTTCTAGGGCAACACCAAAGTGTAGAGGCACCAGCCTGCACTGAGGGGATGGCATGAGGTCTGGTTCAGCTGGAATTCTTGTTTTCTATACCAACTAACAAATTTTGGTTTGCTTCATCATGCTATTTTGGGGAATAGGACATATAATTATCTGCAAGTGCCTTGGGTACAAAAGATTTATCTAATTATTCACAACAATCAGAAGGACCTGCTCCTTTTATATTGGCTAAATTTGTAAAAACAATACCTATTCTAGAAACACATGCTAACAATATTGGGGATTAGTGTAATGGGTGCATGGTTGCATGGCATGGAAAAAGGTTCGACAACCACTCTTGGTAAGAATAAACGCAACTTTGCAGTCTAAATGTTTTTTATCTCTATAAGATTTATTGTGTACTCTGCTTCACACAATCTATTTCTGCTATTATTCAGTTTGATCCATTTACAAGATCTATTTGTCCTTTTGACATATACAATGTGCACTGCTGATATAGGTTCAGTTTCACATAGCCATTCTTTTTTTAATTTCCTGATGGTGTCGCTAACTTTCTAATAGCTGCCACTTTTGCTATAAGGCTAACTAAGCCACTAAAAACAACACCATTATTCTTTCTTGCAATGTTTCTTTGTCGACTGGATATACCAAGTGTGTGGTGCAACACATCAGCAAAAAAAACTACTAAAGGCTAATCCTTATTCTTGCTTGCAGTAGTTCTTTCCCTACTATGGGTTCCGACAACAGTATGCACACTGTGGAGGAATGGCAAATTTCAAGGTGTTCTCTTTCTAGGTCCTTGTATTCATGTTCAGGTAACTACATGATTTAGCCTTTTCGAATTAATGGTTTGCTCCTTGTTCATGTCCTTCACTTCCAACAAAAAAATAGAGTTTCCTCCTTGGATGAAACTATTTACCAAACTAAATGACATAGCAAACGTGCCTACTGTGATATTGTTGACATAAAAATATGGTGATGTGATCAACACATAGTAAGCCGGAGGATATAAGTGGAACGAGATCAGAGATTTGCTTGGCTTCAACACAGAACCAGCCGATTCTAAAAACTCAACGACGTGCCAATCAATTTGACCTGCAATTGACAAGGAGAAAAAATTTTATCAGTAATTTAAGGTGGAACATGTCGGTGTTGTACCAGACAGTTCCCAATGTATGGCTGAATAGCCGATTCAATAAAGCTATCGACTAAATAGTCGATATCTGGCGTATCCGTGAAATGAAGATCTTTAAATCAAGGATTATCGGCTAATATTAAGTGATAATGATATGAATCAGAATAACCGATGCTCATGGATCATAGCAAATTTATGATGACTGATTAATCTAGAAAAAAATAAGCACAATACACCCAAATACAAAATCATAAGATGTTTCCTTAAAATTCCAATATATATAACCAAATGGTCGATTGATGTCATTGATCGATTAGAGAATTGATAATCAGCAAAGAAACGATATAAGAA
Organism: Miscanthus floridulus; assembly: GCF_019320115.1. Classification (NCBI taxonomy): domain Eukaryota; kingdom Viridiplantae; phylum Streptophyta; class Magnoliopsida; order Poales; family Poaceae; genus Miscanthus; species Miscanthus floridulus. The sequence continues at coordinate 144,289,545 of NC_089580.1, forward strand.
AGCATCATCGGCTAAATGGAACATGATCGATATAAAGCATCGAGCCGATAAGTTTGATGAAAAGAGTATAACATACAAACAGTTTGAATCTAATCTATTATCATCAACAGTGAGGTTTGACTAGATCGATGCAACTATGATAATGATAATAAACTAAAGCCAAAGAATCTATAAAACATCTATACGTTGATAGATTCATAAAAACATGCTATATGCGTGAGAGTATAAGCAAATCGGCAAAAATAGCCGATGCAGTCATAGCAAACAAACAGAGTACATATCTTGATCATGAACAAGACCACTAATCGATAATTTCTAATCTAAAGTCTTACCAATGAGGTTCAACCAGATCGATGCAGCTATGGTAGTGTCATTAGATTAGATCTTATTAACTAATGAGTTTATTCAAGATTGAAACATGTCTTTGGATGCATACTATGTTTGATTGGAATAGAGATAAAACAACCGATCTAGTGGAATTAAGCCATTGATTATAAGATTTAAAGCGTGACCAGATCAAAGGATGACCAATTAAGATGATATGATACTGATCTATCTCTATCTCATTCAGGTGATTTATTATAATTAATAAAACATTATTATAACAAGATCGATAACTAGTGAATCAACCACAAACAATAAGAAAAATCTTACTAATCTTAGCAGATTCGATAACTGTTGATACTGTATTAAACAACAAGTTATTTAACATAAGATCAATAACTTTGATCTATATTATGATTCGTAAGAGATCAATCAGCTGATGCAGCCTTACAAACTATGATATAGATCGATAACTAACTTATATTATAGCTCATAAAACATCAATCAGCTGATGCAACTTTACAAGCACAATACAAGTCGTGACGGTACTCACAAGCAAGCTGAAGGTTGATCAGTCGATGCATCCCTGTTTGCTGAAGAACTCACCGAGATCTACAGTACGCCTACGCCTAATGTGATGGCAAAAGCCAAAAAAAATTATATTGATTGAGTGTTCGTCCTTTTGTACAATAACCAGGGTCTAATATTTATTTTCGGAACCTAAATATGAATACTACTCAAATATGACTCATTACAATTCTTGGAATAAAAGAAAACTTCCTAACTTAATAATAACTTGTACCCTAATTTTCCTTATTTTTAGAGTCCGACATATCTACCTGGCGCCATTCAAGCATAGCCCATTGACGTCGTCTACTGACATCTTCTATAAAATAGCTGATTCTGACATCACATCTAAATCAGCTGATACCGATTCACATCTAATCGATTCCTTGATGACACAATCCTAGAAGCTTCGAGTTTCTGCATTCTTCTTCCCAAATTTTGGTGTAACACATGCCCCCCAATTTTAGAATATATCTGCTCACCGTGTTGCGACTGTTCATTCTGAAATATACACGTAACTCCTGATTTCTCGAGCCGAATTCTATATAATACCCCAACAGTATCATTTCCAACTTGCTCGGCCTGCTTACTTTCCCCTTTTCTCTTGAGCAAGCTTCAATAGTCAAAACTGCCACCACCAAAGCCTTAACCCTAGCTAAACTTCTGCTCTTCCAAAGTACTATTCAAACCACCTTTCTACAATCTTCCTCAGATTCAGGTCCATTTCGGCTGCAATGGCGACCAACAATCATGTTCCTGAGGTATGCCTTCAGATTTCTATCTTTTAAGTATTAGCCGTTACTCTATATTTTCCTTTCTTCTTAAATTCATCCCAACTGGTTTCTAGGAAATGAGGAATGACATTTTGATTCCATCAGTTGTTGTTTCTAATACCTATTATCTTGGACCTATGGGTGATCCTGATTCTTCTGATTTTATCAACCAAGAAACCAACTGAATCCCTTCAAATAATCTGTAATAGATTTATCTTTCAATTGAAGAGGACCCTATTGACACTGATACTCAAACTATCGATTCTCTAGCTTGGCAAACAATCGATGGTAAGAAATTCGTATGCTTATTTTATCCTTCTATAGTAATTATAAACTAAAAAGCTTCTTGATGCCTGCAGACACTAGCATCGAAAGCCCAGAGCCAATTCAACCGAATGTTGAATAGGATGTTGATACATCATCGGCTGTTCCTTCTCCTCAACCAGGATCTCTTTCAGAAAAGGTACTGTCTCCCTCTCACCATCCATCTCATTGTCAACTCATTTGCTATTTCTAATAAGACTCCTTTTGTTCACATATAGGCACTTAACTCTCCAGCTTTGAGCTATTCTTTCAACTTTGAGGAATATATAGATGAAAGCGAGATAAGCTCATCAACCATTTCTTCTCAAGAAATCTTATCAGATGAGACAAAAAATCAGCTAAAAGACATACTGCCAATGCTCGAGAGGAACATAGCCAATTTGGTCCAGGATGCGGATCCAATGAGAGGAATCTTCTTAGCCATTAAGGATAATCTGCTCCCAAATCTTGCTGATGCCTTGATACCTCTGTCCAACATCAAAGATCAAGCTCCCAAGGTGAAAAAGGCTAAAAGAAACCTGACTAACTGTGAAGCTTTGATGGCTAAGAAGAACTCTAACAAGCAAGAAGCCAAAGAATTAGCACAATTGATCGACAATATGAAGAATTCTTCCAAAATTGAACCAGAACTGACTCAGCTGAGAAATAGCTATGCTGAGCTTGAACAGGAACTGAAAAGTGTGAAAGCCGCCATTAACTGTCATGAGTCTAACTTGACTCAGATCCCTAATGCCATTAAATAGAAGAAACAAGAGATGCTGACCAAGGTTAAGGAAGGCAAAGCTATTCGCAGCAGTCTTGAGAGCATTCCCGAATTAGCCAAAGAAGACAAGTAATAAATTGCAGAAATTGATGCTATTTGGCTAAAAGCACTAAAAACAATCCATGATGCTCTTAACTTGTAATTTATGTTCTAGCATCTGTAGTATATATTCTGTGTAAACCTGATGATAATTGTACTCTTCCTGTTGGTCTACTATACATCTTAGTTTGGCTAGAAGAGCTGATTTAAATTAGCCGATTCCTGATTCTGACTTTACTCTGAAAACGACCCTTATTGCAAAAACTCTTCAAATTCCTTCTCAGTCATCAACGCCTTGTTCCCCTCGTTATTAGCGAAGCGACGCTTCCCCTTCCATTAATTGGGGTTGCTTTCATATGTTCTAAGATATCTACCATCTTGCCTTCGTGGCTATAAATACCAGCCCAAGATGTTGTGAACAAGGTGTTCGATTAGTTTATACTAGGAGCAAACGATGAATGAATAAAGTTTTTGCCTTTTCCTTATGAATTCATCTCTGAAACTGCCATAATATGAATCATGATTGTCCTTTTGTGTGCTTTTGCTCTATAGGCGACACATATCATATCGGCTTTTACCCCTTTGGTTTAATTTTTTTAACTAAGGTGATACCCTCCTGGTACCCACTATTAGAGCCGATGACTAAACAAATTGGGTATCAAGTATTAATCCAAACGCTAGGATAATACATCTTTAGAATTTTTCCATTGATTGCTCTATCAAACTCCTCTTACCCTTCTAGCGTTTCCAAAATATAAACATTGCCAGTCGCACAACGTTTAATCCGATAAGGACCTTCCCAATTCGGTGACCATTTGCCAAACCTGCTGTCTTTAGACCCAATCAGCAATCTTATTTTCCAAACTAACTCTCCTTCACAAAACTGTTTGTTCTTGATCTTTTTATTATAATGCCTTGCAACCCTTAATTTATTGCCCTCAATATTTTCAAGAGCGTGAAACCAATGACAACTTAAGTCCTCCAAATCATCCATCATAAGGTTTTTATAGACTTTTCCTATCAAATCATTTTGCAACGTAACACGTCTTGATCCAGTCTGAATCTCCCACGGAAGAACTACATTATGCCCATATACTAACTCATAAGGTGATGACTTAATCGATCCATGGCAAGCCATCCTATATGTCTACAATGCTTCATTAAGTGTCAGGTACCACTTCCTTGGTTGCTCTTCAATTTCTTCTTAATCAACTTAATAAAAAATTGATTGGATGCCTCTGCCTGGCCATTAGCTTGAGCATAATAAGGAGAAGAATTTAGTAATTTAATTCCCATACTGGCATCAAAATCTCTGAATTCTTCTGATGTAAACATTGTCCCTTGATCAGTAGTAATGGTTTGAGGAATCCCAAAATGATAAACAATATGCTCCCTGACAAAATCAACTATATTCTTTGAAGTTACTATTTTTAAAGGAATCGCCTCAACCCACTTGGTAAAATAATCTATTGCTACCAATATAAACTTGTACCCTCTACTTGAAGGTGGAAAAATCTGGCCAATTAAATAAATTCCCCAGCCTCAGAATGGTCATGGCTTAATTATTGGGTTCATAGCTGATGCAGGCGATTTATGAACATTACAAAAAATGCTGGCAATCCTGACACCCCTTGTAATATTCAAAATAATCTTCTAATATTGTTGTCCAGAAATATCCAGACCCGCGAATAACCCATTTCATTTTATAAGCCGATTTATGAGCTCTGCATATTCCTTCATGTACTTCTCCCATCAATACTCTTATTTCTTCTTGACTTAAACATTTAAGCAAAACTCCATCGACTGTTTTGTAATACAACTGATCATCTATCAAAACATACTTAGTCGATTTATATCTCAATTTTCTAGTAACCTTTTATGGTGGATTCTTGAGTTAATCGGCTATTTTGACTCTCCAATCATTAGTCAAGGTCTCACTACTTAAGATTTCTTGAAACACTCGATAGCCTGACACATTCTGAGCTAACCGATTGGTCTCTTGATTTTGTGCTCTTAGAATATGCTGAAGAGAAGTAAGGGGAAACTCCTCAAGTAACTTTCGACATTCATCATGGTATCCCTTTAGAATATCATCTTTACATTCATATAGGTCGATCAACTGATTAATAAGTAGCTGTGAATCTCCACATATTTCAATTGACTTGGCCTTTACTTCCTGAAGAAGTTGAAGTCACTTAATAATAGCTTCATATTCTGCTTGATTATTGGTGGTCATTGATTTGGTTTGAAAGGCAAACTCAAAACTTGCCCCTCGAGGCAAAATAATAACAATACCAATGCCACCACCTTGCTTGCACGATGATCCATAAAAGAATAATATCCAAGGCATAGGTTCCATATAACCGATGCTTGGTTTATGGTGTTGAGTAATAAAATCAACCATCACTTGCCCTTTGACTGCTTTAGCCAATTCATACCTCAAGTCAAATTCCGATAAAGCAAGAATCTACTTTCCCATTCTCCCATTTAATATCGGCATTGACAACATATGTTTGTTCACATCGGCTTTAGACACAACTATACACTCAGCCGATAATAAATAATGTCACAATTTAGTGCAGGAGAAATATAAGCATAAGCATAACTTTTTAATAGGAGAATATCTTGTTTCTAGATCCAAAAGTCTTCTACTTAAATAGAAAACAACCCGTTCCTTTCCTTCAAACTCTTGTATCAAGGCTGATCCAATTGTTTGGCTATTGGCTGACACGTACAACTTAAAAGGCTTACCTTGCTGAGGAGGAACCAGCATAGGTAGAGATTTCATATACTCTTTTATCTCCTCAAATGCTTTTTGCTGTACATAACCCCATTTAAATTCTTAATCATTTTTCAACTTCAACAAAGGAGAAAATGACAAAATCCTTTCTAACATATTTGAAATAAATCTTCTGATAAAATTAATCTTACCAAGCAGAGATTGTAATTCTGTTTTATTAGTTGGAGGTACTGCCTCATCAATTGCTTTCATACTTTTCTGACCAATCTCAATTCCTCTCTCGTGGACCATAAAACCCAAAAATTGTCTAGCTGACACTCTGAAGGCACACTTATTACGATTCATCTTTAAACCATATTTTCTTGTGCACTTCAAAGTCTCCTGTAGATCAGCCAGATGTTCTTTATACCCTTTAGATTTCACCACCACATCATCAATATAGATTTCAATAATCTTGCCAATCAACTTATGAAAAATATAATTCATTGCCCTCTAATAAGTTGCACCAACATTCTTCAATCCAAAAGTCATCGCAACCCATTCAAATAAGTCGATTGCGCCGGGGCACCTAAAGGCTATTTTTGCTATGTCTTCTTCAGCCATAAAAATTTGATTATAACCTACATTACCATCCATAAAACTAATTACCTTGTGCCCGACTGCTTCATCTACCAACATATCGGCTATTGGCATCGGATAACCATCCATTGGTGTAGACTTGTTCAAATCTTTGAAATCAATACATACTCTAAACTTCCTATTTTTCTTATACACAGGAACTAGACTCGATATCCACTCTGCATATCGGCAAGGTCGGATAAATTTTGCTTCTATTAGTCTTTTAGTCTCCTTAATATGATTATGAACATTTAGATTAAATCTCCTTGGAGCTTGTTTAAATAGCTGATATCCAGGTTTGATTGGCAACCGATGTTCACTAATTGATCGATCTAAGCCATGCATTTCATAATATTCCCAAGCAAAATAATCTTTAAATTCCTTTAACAAATCTATCAATTTTTGTTTATACTCAGGATCCAATTTAGCACTTACATATATCAGCCTAGGCCTATCTCTAGGACCAATATCTATTTCTTCTAACTCATCAGCCGACATAAAGCCTTGTCCTAGTTTACCATTTGTACCATCTATTGGATTATCCATTAAAAATAAACTTTCAGAGCCGACTGCTTGGATCGGCTATTGGCCTTCATCATTGATTCTAATGAAGCCTCCTTCCCATCACTTGCTAGAAAAACACTCAAAATCTTCTAGTTCCCAATACATTAGATCAACTGCTACTATACTCACAGAATCATCAGTATGAACTAGCTCAACATTGTCTCCATGCCACTAAATCAAGCATTGATGCATAGTCGATGGTACACAACAATTGGCATGAATCCAATCACGACTAAGGAGTAAATGGTATGAACCCTTTCCATCAATGACAAAGAATGTAGTGAGCAAAGTCTTGCTTCTAAATGTCAATTCAACACTTATTGCCCCCTGGTCTTGGATGCATTACCCCTAAAATCCTTAAGCATCATGTCAGTCTCAATTAGATCTTCTGGTCCTATATCAAGCTTGTGAAAATAGTATAAGACATTAGATTAACAGAGGCACCTCCATCAACCAACATTTTACTCATTGGCTTTTCATCGACAAAACCTTTCACACATAAAGCCTTCAAATGTCGATGCTTAACTAGTTTATCAAATATAGCTTGTTGTATCAATGTCAACTAGGCTGCCATCTCTTCATACTCAGATTCATCAAAATCCGAATAGACTTCTTGATATGCTGGAGCTTTAAATTTAGATGGTAAAAAAAACATTTGAATATTAGCCAATGGCTGACCCTTATTGGTTGTTTGTTTAGCATGCCATACTTGCAGTTTACCAGATTTCTGAGCTAGTTCTAATTCTTCGCTCCTTAGGCGTTGTACTCTTCTCTTTTGACTTCTTGTTAAACCTTTTGGACACCACTGTCCTTCCTGCCGAAGATACTCTTCATCATCTTCATCTTAATAATCAGCCCAGTTCTGATCAACAACTTGCTTTCCAAGCCGATCATGAATGCTTCTATTATTAAGCATCGATCCACATCATTATGTTGATATTCAATTCGATCATGGATAGACCGGCGGTTGACTTGAGATCACCTAAACTCCCAATATTATTCGCTACATTCTGGGTAATTACTTCTAGTAGGCAATCTCAAACCTTTATTCCAACAATGTCTGAAGAAAAGACAATTCCAATGTGACTCAGCTTGTTCTCTTTCATATCTCTCTTCTTCTTGCTGATGTTGATATTCCTTCTCTTCTAACCAATGCTTATAATCTTTCTCCTTCTGCTATTGCCATTTATTTAATAGAATTTGAGATGTAACACATGGTCTCATCGCACCATCTCTCAACGTTTCTCCCTGCTCATATCGGCTCTTTTGTTGGTCACGATGCCTTTTAATTTCTCTATATTCATCAGCCGATATTTGCATCTTTGGATCAACTGTTCCAGTTTCTCTTGCCCTAGCTGATGTCAAAACATTAGTTTTCCCTTTGAACAACTTAGCATCAACCATGTTCTGATCCTTTAGAAAAGGATTATCATCAACTTTCATTTTTCGAGCTATATCAAATTTAAGCTTCCCTTGTTGAATAGCCCTCCGAATATGCTGCTGAAAAATCCTGCAATCTTTAGTAGTATGAAAAGTAGTGTTATGGTACTTGCAGAACTTCTTATTCTTCAACTGATCGGGAGGTAATATAACATGATTGGCAGGTAGTTTAATCTGTCCCTTCTCAAGCAAGAAATCAAAAAGTTTGTCTGCTTTTGTAACATCAAAATCATAACTTTCTTCAACTTCTTTTTCCCTAGGATTTGGGACCATTACTATCTTTTTACCCCAATTCCATTTAGCTAAGGCAATTTCCTCTTCTTATTCATCATCATCGACTAAATATGAATTATAAGCTTTAGCGATTGTAGCATTCTTCTGGAATCGGGTATCTCTGCGTATATTCTGGAATTGGCTATTAAATGCTGCCACCTGTTGAGCCAATTGACCTAAGTTGTCAAATTCTTGCCCAAGCAGCTTTTCTCTCCATGTTGATAACATTCCTTGAACAGCCAACGTAGCTAGCTGATCATCAGTCAAATTCAACGAATAGCATAAGTTTCTTGTTTCTCGGAACCTTTGAAGGAACTCAGCACCCAATTCATTAGCTCTTTGTTTTATAGTTGTCAAATCTGTGATCTTTCTTTCTCCTGTCCTAGTGTAGAAATGTGTATGAAATTTCTTTTCAAGATCACTCCAATTGGCAATAGAATTAACCGCTAGTGATGAAAACCAAGTGAAAGCTGGTCTTGACAGGGACAAAGAGAAGAAACAAACTTGATGTGCTTCTTCAATAGAGGCTTCACCCAACTAAGTAAGATATCGATTGACATGTTCTATTGTACTTATGTTATCTTGACTAGTGAACTTAGCAAATTCTGGAAGCCTGTAGTTCGTAGGAAGGGCCACCAAATCATACCACTCTAGATATGGACGTTTATACAAAAAGGTCTACCCTTTTGATTTTAAACCAAACTATTTTTTATCATTTTGGTTACTCTGAGCAACAATTCATCAGCATTTGAGTTTGGATTTCTTGGCAATTGCTGACCCATCTGCAGATTGAAATTCTGAGTGCCTTGATATCCTAGATTTGGAATCATATTGAGGGTATTATAATATGAACCATAATGATATCCTTGTGGAATATCTATCTATTGCGCCTCTTACTGATTTACTATTTGAAATCTCTGATTGAAAACAATAGGGTCTGTATCTCTATGAATCCTTTGAACCGATGATGCTATTTTTTAAGCCGACGGATGTATCAAAATTAACCACATGATTCTGAACTTGCCCTGTCGGTTGTTGCACATGCTACACTGATGATCTAGGATTATATTGTATTTGATTAGTAATAGCACCCTAAATTTGCTCAGATAAATTCTGAATTGCCTGGGCATCATCACTCTTAGCTAGTGCTGCTTCTTGATGGCTAGTACCGGCTTGATTAGTCTCCTGAGTCAATGGATGCGGAATATTGTAATAAGTCAGTCTAACCTAATCAAGTGAAAATCTATGAAACACCTCCTTCATGGTATTGTGGAATGTATTCAAGAAAGTTGTATTATGATTCAGCATTGCATCATGAATAAATTTGTTGACAGCTTCTACGAAGAAACACCTATCATCAGCTTCGTCTGTATCTGACTATCCATGCATCAAAAATCTCAGTAGTGGATATTTCTGAACAACTTTATTATCACGTGTTTTGGTGTATGATAATAAGCACTTGTTCTAAAACTCCTCTATAGGCTTACCAATGACATCTTTACCCTCATAAGGTAAGTCTTCATAAGTACCATAAGAATATCCTTGTTGTTGTGAACCCCATGACGATTGTGGTCCCACTAGGCGTGCCAAAAAATGTATTGACACAAAAATGTGGCGATGTGATCAACACACAGCAAGCCAGAGGATCTGAGTGGAACGAGACCAGGGATCTGCTTGGCTTCAACACGGAACTAGCCGATTCTGAAAACTCAACAACATGCTAGTCAATTTGATCTGCAATTGACAAGGAGAGAAAATCTTATCAGTAATTTAAGGTGGAATATGTAGGTATTGTACCAGACAGTTCCAAATGTACGACAAGATAGCCGATTCAATAAAGCTATCGACTAAATAGTCGATATCTGGCGTATCCGTGAAATGAAGATCTTTAAATCAAGGATTATCAGCTAATATTAAGTGATAATGATATGAATCAGAATAACCGACGCTCATGGATCATAGCAGATTTATGATGACTGATTAATCTAGAAAAAAAACAAGCACAATGCACCCAAATACAAAATCATAAGATCTTTCCTTAAAATTCTAATATATATGACCAAATGGTCGATTGATGTCATTGATCGATTAGAGAATTGATAATCAGCAAAGAAACGATATAAGAAAACATCATCGGCTAAATGGAACATGATCGATATAAAGCATCGAGTCGATAAGTTTGATGAAAAGAGTATAACATACAAACAGTTTGAATCTAATCTATTATCATCAACAGTGAGTTTCGATTGGATCGATACAACTATGATAATGATAATAAACTAAAGTCAAAGAATCTGTAAAACATCTATACGTTGATAGATTCAAAAAACATGCTATATGCGTGAGAGTATAAGCAAATCGGCAAAAATAGCCGATGCAGTCGTAGCAAACAAACAGAGTACTTGTCTTGATCATGAACAAGACCACTAAACGATAATTTCTAATCTAAAGTCTTACCAATGAGGTTCGACCAGATCGATGCAGCTATGGTAGTGTCATTAGATTAGATCTCATTAACTAGAGAGTTTATTCAATATTGAAACATGTCTTTTGATGCATACTATGTTTGATTGGAATAGAGATAAAACAACCGATCTATCTGTATCTCATTCAGATGATTTGTTATAATTAATAAAACATTATTATAACAAGATTGATAACTGATGAATCAACCAAAAACAACAAGAAAAATCTTACTAATCTTAGCAGATTCGATAACTAGTGATATTATATTAAACAACAAGTTATTTGACATAAGATCAATAACTTTGATCTATATTATGATTCGTAAGAGATCAATCAGCTGATGTAGCCTTACAAACTACGATACGGATCGATAACTAACTTATATTATGGCTCATAAAACATCAATCTGCTGATGCAGCTTTACAAGCACAATACAAGTCGTGATGGTACTCACAAGCAAGCTGAAGGTCGATCAGTCGATGCATCCCTGTTTGCTGAAGAACTCGTCGAGATCTACAATACGCCTACTCCTAATGCAATGGCAAAAGTTAAAAAAATTATATTGATTGAGTGTTCGTCCTTTTGCACAATAACTAGGGTCTAATATTTATACCCGGAACCTAAATATGAATTCTATTCAAATATGACTCATTACAATTCTTGGAATAAAAGAAAACTTCCTAACTTAATAATAACTTGTACCCTAATTTTTCTTATTTTTAGAGTCCGACATATCTTCCTGGCGCCATTCAAGCATAGCCCATTGATGCCGTCTGCTGACATCATCTATAAAATAGCCGATTCTGACATCGCATCTGAATCAACTGATACCGATTCACATCTAATCGATTCCTTGATGACACAATCCTAGAAGCTTCGAGTTTCCACGTTCTTCTTCCCAAATTTTGGTATAAACACATGCCCCCCAATTTTGGAATATATCTGCTCACCATGTTGTGACTGTTCATTCCGAAATATACACGTAACTCCTAATTTCTCGAGCCGAATTCTATATATATACCCCAATAGTATCATTTCCATCTTGCTCGGCCTGCTTACTTTCCCCTTTTCTCTTGAGCAAGCTTCAATAGTCAAAACCGCCACCACCAAAGCCCTAACCCTAGATGAACTTCTGCTCTGCCACCTTTCTACAATCTTCCAAGATTCAGATCCATTTTGGCTGCAATGGCGACCAGCAATCACATTCCTGAGGTATACCTTCAGATTTCTATCTTTTAAGTATTAGCCGCTACTCTATATTTTCCTTTCTTCTTAAATTCATCCCAACTGGTTTCTAGGAAATGAGGAATGACATTTTGATTCCATCAGTTGTTGTTTCTAATACCGATTATCTTGGACCTATGGGTGATCCTGATCCTTCTAATTTTATCAACCAAGAAACCAACTGAATCCCTTCAAATAATTTGTAATAGATTTATCTTCCAATTGAAGAGGACCATATTGACACTGATACTCAAACTGCCGATTCTCCAGCTTGGCAAACAATCGATGGTAAGAAATTCATATGCTCATTTTATCCTTCTATAGTAATTATAAACTGAAAAGCTTCTTGATGCCTGCAGACACTAGCATCGAAAGCCCAGAGCCAATTCAACCGGATGTTGAAAAGGATGTTGATACATCATCGGCTGTTCCTTCTCAACCAGGATCTCTTTCAGAAAAGGTACTATCTCCCTCTCACCATCCATCTCATTGTCAACTCATTTGCTATTTCTAATAAGACTCCTTTTGTTCACATATAGGCACTTAACTCTCCAGCTTTGAGCTATTCTTTCAACTTTGAGGAATATATAGATGAAAGCAAGATAAGCTCATTAGCCATTTCTTCTCAAGAAATCTTATCAGATGAGATCAAAAATTGGCTAAAAACATATTGCCAATGCTCGAGAGGAACATAGCAAGTAAGGCAGGGCACTCAAGTTGACCATGATACCAAGGATCATACCCTACACACCTACAGGACAGTAACCGACAGGATATGTCAGAAGGGTGCCCTACAACCTTCCAGGCGTGGACGAACCCAAGCAGTGTTGTGGGCACTGACATTTGCCCTACAGTATTGTGGGCGCCATCAACTCCCATACCAGACAAAAACGGTAAGGCTCCACCCACATGCCTCTGACTTCAACAGTGTTATGGGTGCCGTCATTTACCATACATGGTGAATGCGGTAAAACCTCCCACATGCGTTTGACAACAATAATGTTATGGGCGCCTACCATCATCTTGTACCTGACGACGTGGGCAATAAGACTTAGTAGCATGCATACTCTCTCTCTCTCTCTCGCTTGTAAGGCTATCCCCTTCATCTATAAAAGGAGATGTTCTCTCTCCCAATAGAGAGATCAATCAGTTCACTCTCACACACAACAATAGAACCACTAGGTTCGAACCTTGAGCACTCGCTCAAACATTCAGCGCACGTAGGAGCTCCTATCACTCTTGCCCCTTCAGACTAGAGTCCGACCGGACCACTTGCATCCCATCTTTCTCCCTTCTGTTTATAACCCCACAGCAAACTTCGAGCACTTGGGCTCAGGAATAAAGTCACGGATCGACTCAAACTGGACATAGGGCACGTTGCCTGAACTAGTATAAACCCTATGTCATTGAGTACTAGGCCACATCCGATCACAACGTACGGCAAAACTACAAATATTTACATGTTGGTCACTTTCTACACCGACAGTTGGTGCCGTCCGCGGGGAAGACGTTGTATGTTCACACTTTTGGTCATCAGATGGCCCACTTTTCCACCATCTTCGCCATGGCGGGCTCAAGCGATACGACTCGCTTTGGCTCGCTGGAGTTTCCCGCACTCCCACCTGTTGGGATGTGGGTTCCACCCATCTTTGAGCTATCCCAAGCCTTCCTCTTTGGAAGCCTGGACTTCATCGCTGACCGGCTCATCATACTACACCTCCGTGAGGAGGCACTTGTTCTAGTGCCCGTCAGAGGGACCAGCTGAACGTACTACACCTCCGTGAGGAGGCACTTGTTCTGGTGCCCGTCAGAGGGGCACCCTCCATCGGCTCTGGGACACATGACGACTTCAATGATGAGGCACCTATGCTTCATTCTGAGCAAACGCTCTACTCAAACCCCGCTATGAGTAATGTACATGCTGTTATTTACTCGCTATTTACTATCTTCCCCCGATTATCCGGAGGGACCGCATTGTCCGCACCGCAACCACCGTACGACTAGTTGCCCTATGGCCTCGCATCCCCCATGGACGTGTACACTTAGGGGCTCCAAAGGACGCTGGCACCGCCCCCTCTCACATCTAAATTTGTGGAAATGGCGAGCTATGCTCCCACCACTTTCTACGAACTCCTGGATGATGAGGTTAGGAGCGACGGCTCCAGCATCAGCGATGTCACACCTAGCCACCGTTTGTCCCGAGAGTGCGCTATGGCAGATGCTCTAGGACATCCCTTGGTGGTAGCAGAGTCCTTACAGACTCACACCCCTTCAAACCCTCATATGGCGGCCCTTGCGCTCACGCAAGAGCACGCCGAGGAGCTATGACAACACTGGCGCGCTTGGTGCAGCACGTTGCACTCCATGCATGAAACCCGGTGAGCAGCGCCCAAGGTCATGCCCGCCAGGTCTAGCGTAACGTCATGGATGAGGGGAATGACCCCCTATAGTTTGCTTGAGCTAGCTAGAACATCGCCGCTGCGGCAATGCTTCTGCGCGGCGTTCTCGAGCCCGTCGACCCCCAGGAGCGGGCTGTCTACTAGAACCTCTGGGCATTGGTGGAAGCCACCACCGTTCAATAGGCAGAGAGCTCCGAATCGAGACTCTGACTCATGGCCTCTCTCCCCACCATGGTAGTTGGGACACACCAGACAGATCGCTCCATTCGCTCACCGCTACAGCCACCAAGCGCATCACAGGAGGCTACAGCTACGGTGCGGTGCGGCCTGGCGCCTGCTCCACACCAACCATTGGTACGCGAATGGCTCGGTCCGAACCAAGATGCTCGTAGTGTCATCAGCAACCGACATTAGTCCCGACGTGATGATGACGTCCATCGAGTGGCGGTGAGGGTAGGCAAGACAAGCCCCGGCCAGACCATCGAGGGGAGCGGTGAAACGTGCCCCAGCCATGATCATCGGTGAGACGATCGGAGTCCCAGCTCGGATGGCTTGGGACCATGGGCCTTTGGCCGATGCATCTAGAGAGCGTCGTTCCCATAACGCTTCCGACCGTCCACCAACATCACCAAGTACACCAGGGAGACGAACCTTGGTATATGGCTCTAAGATTTCTGGTTTGTCTGCCGAGCCAGAGGGGTGGATGATGTCCTTTTCATCATTCATTACCTCCCCATCTTCGTTGGAGAATATGTTTGGGCATGGCTTGTATTCCTCCCGCACAACAGCATCTGCGACTGGGTAGACTTCAAGAGGGTCTTCGTCGGAAATTTCTATGAGATGTATATCCACCCTGGTAACTCCTAGGACCTCAAGAGCTACCAGTAGGAGCCCAGCGAGTCCCTGTGGGATTACATCTGCAGGTTCTCCCAATGATGCAACTCCCTCCCTGATGTCGTCAATGCAGAAGTCATCAGCGCATTCCTCTTTGGGACAACCTACGAGTCCCTGATCCACAAGCTTGGCTACCTGAAGCCCTGTACCACCCGCGACCTGCTCGACATCGCCATGAACCATGCCTCTGGTGAGGAGGCAGGCGGAGCGGTCTTCAATGGAGTCCAAGACAAAGGCAACGCCAAGCACGAGGACCAAGACGAGGGCCCCTCCACGCATAGGGGCAAGAACAGAAAGGATCGGCGCCAACTGACCAACACCATGTTGGTCGTCGCAGCTGATCGTGTGGGCAAGTAGCTCTCGCAGGTCCTACCTGACCACTTCAACAAGCTCAGGGATAGCCCGTGCACCAACCACGTCTACCCTATCAAACAGCTCTACAAGGACTACGAACTCCTCAAATATTTCCTACGATAGGCCGGTGGGCCGAAAGAAGGAGACGGCAAAGAGGCGGCAGCTAAGAAAGGAGGCACGGCGGGCAAGGAAGGGGATAGCTTCCCTGACCTCGAGGAATGTATCATGATCTTCGGGGGATCCCACGCCATCTGCTGTAACACCCCGGGTGTTTAAGTATTAAAAACTGGACATGTCATCATATGCATTGCAAGGCATTGGTCATATTGCAAACTTTGATATGCATTCACTCAAACAAGTTTATATTTATGTTATAAGTATTGCTTAGTATTGTTTGAATCAAGTTTGAAATTTTTGTATTAATTTGAAATTCCGAAAATCCTGATTTTTAATATTTAAATCCTACCCTGAAAACTCATTTCAAAATCTAAGCATATTTTGGGGTTGAGCCCAAAAGCAACAGTGTAGAGCTTGACAAGTTAAACAAAGTTTGTTTTTGGAGTTTTTCAAGTTGTTTAGTGAAATTTGGAGTAATTCAAAAAGGCATAATTCGTTAAATTTCCTTATTCGAAATTTAAAAGTTCATTTCAAAATCTAAACCAAATTTGGGGGTGGTTATAAAAGCAAAGTTGTAGAACTTTAAATTTTGAACAACTTTTGTTTTTGGATATTTTTGAGTTGTTATAAAAATTTGGGAGTAATTTGGGAATTTTGGCGAATGGCAAATCTGTAATTTTTGTGAACAGTGTTCACCGCCGAAGCTACATTGCCGCTGTTTCCTTCTTCGGCATTCTCGGCGCGGTCGTGGCCGTTTTGGCTTCGCGCTGGCGCGGTGAAGGCCATAGCGCAGCTTCCTCGAGCTTCTTAGCCCCCTTTATAGCCTGAGCCGCCGTCGTCTTTGCCCTTTCTCCTTGCTCTGTTTTTCCCGTCGCCTTGCTCATCTCTGGCGAGCCCGCGCCGTCGTTGTTGTGCTCCACCGTCGCTGATAAGCTAGTTCTAGCTTCGCCTTTTCCTTGCGCATCTAGCCAACCCACCAATTCAGCTTGTCTTCGTCGGGAACTCGAGTTGCATCGTCTTCTTCCTCGCGGCCGGCAACCTCACCCGAGATTCTGTTTCACCGTGGCCAGCCTACTTCGGTGAGCCATTGGCCTTGATCGGTGTACCGACGGCTTTGTCTCGATGCTATGGTGCTTAATCCTATGTTGCTTGTTCGTTTTGATCACTACAGTCGCCGGTTCTTCCTCACCGACGATCTTTGCTCCGCCGTGATCACCGTGGTCATTGTCACGCCTCTCCGTTGCTTCTCCGACCTCCCTCCTTGCTTCAACGCGTTCGGGGTGAGCTACTGGTGCTTCCTAGATCCTTTGTTTGAGCTCTACTAGTTTCACGCCACTGGCATAGCGCTGCCGTGCCACCGCGTCCGCCATTGCCGACGTCGAGCTAGTATAGGGCCGTAATCAGTGCTGATACGGATGTCAATCGATGCGCCTAGTCTTGGTGATTATTTTGGTACTTTGGCCGTCGCCGTTGGACTCCCTGTCGATGAGTTTACGTCGGTCAGCGCTGTCGCCATCGTGGTCAAACGCGCGAGGTTAGGGATGACAGGTGGGACCCGTTGTCAGTGACTCAGCGTTCAAATGGATTTTTGTATTTTCAGATTTGAATGAATAGTGATGTAATTTGTTATTTTTGTGTAGATTTATTTAGAGCTCCAAAAATTATTACATTTTTTGTGTGACTTCCCTATGGTGTATATTATTTAAGGAAAATATGAAATAATGTTTTTCAGTAATTTTTGAATGTGATAAAATTGCTCAATTTATTAATAAATGGATTTTCATGATTTTTCTAGGCTTATTTAATTGTTCAAAAATTATGAAATTTGTTTTGCCAATTACTTATCATGTAATAAACATATACTAAAATTTTGAGCTTAATTAGAATAAGTTGATTTATTTCATAATTTTGAATTAAATAATTAATTCATAAAAGCAAATAGTAACCTTTAATGATTTAGGTTTTGTTTGAAATTTTGGATTGAGTGATGACCTTGGGTCATTTGTTGATAATGATCCTTGGCAATTGATGTAAGTAGTACTAAAAAGATTTGGTTAGTTTGACTTGCAACTGTACCGCGAAGGAAAGTTGTATTCAAATTGTTAATTTTTGCATCCATCATCGAGCATCATGTTTTATATTCCGCATCATGTTAAACATGGCATTGTTACTACGTGTAGTGAACGAAGGTGAACACATAGTAGTTAATCAAGTTGCGGAGGAAGTTATTCCGTCTGTTGAGGTCGGATCGAATACTTATGAAACGTCGCAGGAACCAGACTTTTCCGTCAATGAAGGCAAGCCCCGGATGCATACAACCCTACCTTGTATTTTACAAATTGATTTCGCTTTTTCTTATTTTTACTGCATTAAGTAATTAGGAGTCAAGTACAAGCCAAATTGGTACATTACCAACCTTGTTATTCCATATTTACCATATTACCAGTTTTAAATTCGTATATGCCTGGTTTTGCTTAACTATGCTTAGAACGATGAAAGTCGGGTGATTACCTGCCACCTGCAAGTTTTTAATGGAACCTTGGTTACTTATGTTATCATGTGATATGGGAATGTGGAGTAATAAATCTAGACCGGGCAGACTCGGTGTGTGTGAGCCACAAGACATGGAGGTCTTGTGAGCGGGTTCTTTCCGCCTGTGTCGATTAAGGCACGTCCGTTGTTGAATTGCATGAGGTGAGAATTTGTAGTACTAACCACATACTCCGGTAAGCCTTTACTCGGCTATTCTATTATGAGAATGGCTACTCGTGCACTGGGAGTGGAGAGATGGCAGGAATAGCGTGTACCCACGTGGCCATGGGCTGGATTGGTGGAGTACTGTATTCTCGGGTGGCGCGGACCCGTTCTTGTTTTAGAGGATCTGAGTGCAGGTTGGTATATGTAGGTCGGAGATCTGCATATGTCGTGTGGTCTGGAATTCCCAGCTGGGTTTAATCGGTTTGAATCGTCGTTGCTCCTCGGTTATGGAGACTCAACTCACTGTTCATCATCATAGATTAATAACTAGAACTTGAGAAAGGTTTGCGAAAGAGATTGATATGAAGTTCATGATCTCATTACGGATCATGGTAGATTCATATGTGGTACTTATAAAGTTTTACCTTTGAAGTAAAGAATTTTGTTAAAGAGCTTTTACGCAAAAGAACTTTGATTATTGTTAAAGCCATACCTTGAATCCCATGAGCCGGCATTCCTGAGTTCTATCAGTTTTATTTCGGTTAAGTCTTGTTGAGTACTTTTGTACTCAGGGTTCGTTGACCCTTGTTGTAGGTGAACCTCATGAGCAGATCTGTTTTGGATTGTGCTGCATGACAGTTGTTCCTTGTGATGACGATGAGAAGTAAATGTGTGGCCCATGGGCAGGGCAGTTTCATTGTGTGTTTTGTATTATATTATAATGCCACTCCACTATTTTGTTTTGTAATAAACATCGAACCTAGTTGCGAGGTTTGAAACTACTGTTTTGTAAATTATGTTATTATAAGACTTCCACTGTTTTTACTCTGGTATTGATATTTGAATAAATGTTGTAATACTGCAATGACTCTGTAATGTGATCCTGCTCAGAAATCGTGGATGATTCAGGGTTCCCCGAGGACACCCGACAGTCTTTTTAAGTTAATGGAAACATATGCATAAATGTCAAAGGCCTTCGGACAGTGACAGGTGCATGTGGGCCCTATAACTTAGGAGGTTCTGCCATAGAATGGTATCAGAGAGATCGTTACAAAGTCTTTGTCATATTGGTTTACAAAAACTTCAAAATGATTTGGGATGACTAAACTTAACTTGTTAATTTGGTCCAAATTGCTTCTGACTTATCTTAATTCTTTCTCATCATTCCTTAATTGATTAAAAAGGGTTGCGTGTGGTGGAGTAGTAATCTTACTATGCCCTATATAAAAACAAATGTTGTTTATGTGCATTATAAACTTTGATGTTTTTGTTCGTAAGAACGATTCATGCATCATGATTAATTCACTCGTTACTTCCTTCACCTCTTAGTCTGGAGTTGAGTAGTGAGTCTGGTTTGAGTAATGTAATCCATCTTAGCTACTCTTTAGACTTTGATCAAATGGTCTTACTTGGATTAAATTGGCTTCCTACTGTATGGCTCGTGCCAAGATGATGCCCCGTAAGTCCACTGGACCCAAAGGAGTTCCTCGTCACCAACTTGCCCCTAGAAATGACGGTGCTAGCAGTAGCAGTTCTAGGCCTGATCCCCAAGCAAAGATATAGAGGATTTCTGCAGAATTAGCACAAGCTACTAGAGATAAGGCTTTGGATGCTATTCAGGTAGGAGAATTACAGGATCAATTGAGGCGTCTCACCACCGCGCACCGGAACTGTGAAAGCATGTTAGTTCGTACCGTGGAGGGAAGAAATGAAGCTTGGCACAGGGAAAATGTAGCTAGAGCTAGAACTCATGAGCTAGAATTCTATGTAGAAGATTTAGAAGAACATAATACCTATCTACATGAGGAAGTTCATAGGCTTAGCAATCTACTAAATTCGAATCATGAGCCCCAAGCTGATGCCATGGACCCCAGTGTCATCCTTGCTAATGATAACGAATCGAAAGAGGAAGAAGAAGATCCTGAAGAATTAGTAATGATCAATGAGAGTGATGATGAAGGCGGTAATAATTCTGGAATGGATACTGAGCCTGAAGTTTGAAGTAATCACGAAAAAGAGTAGAGTTGTATAATAGTTAGTTATAGTTAAGCTATGTAGCTTTGTTTTGGCACTTACAGGTTCTGGTGTTTATATTAGTAAACCCTATGTAATGTGCCTGGAGTAAGCTTTTGTGCAATTCAATAAAGACTTGTGAATAAATTTTGGTTTGTTATGAGTAGATGCGTCGTACGCAGGGTTCGTATATTCCTGGAACTTCACAAGACGAGGATGGTATTCTAGATCCGCCACTAGTTCCAACAAATCTGGTTGATGCTATAACCGCACTTGTCAATGTGACGGCCGAAAATTCTCGTTTGCTTCATGAGATAGCTCAGAGTAATCAGAATCAGATGCATGGAAATTGTGGTTGCCACCACAATAGATAGGAGGCTACATATGTTGATTTTATAGACACAAGACCACCAATGTTCACCAAGGCAGATGAACCATTGGAGGCTGATGACTGGCTTCGGACCCTGGAGCAGAAATTTGATCTTATTCCATGCACGGAGTATCAGAAACCTGCTTTTGCCGCTCAGCAACTTAGAGGAGCAGCAAGTGCTTGGTGGGCAAACTTAGTGGCTATGCAACCAGCTAGCATTCCAATAACTTAGGCTAAGTTCCATACTACCTTCAGAGCCCATTATATCCCTGAAGGAGTTATGGCTATGAAGCTGGATGAATTCCTTGCTTTGAAGCAAGGAGATCAAACAGTGATGCAGTATGTGGGAAGATTCAATCACCTGTCACAATATGCATCTGAATATGTCAATACTGATGCAAAGAAGAAGAGGTGGTTTATGAGAGGTCTGAATACCAAACTACAGACAATGATGACAACATGTACTAATGTTACTTATTATGAGGCAGTAAATATTGCAATTGCTTCAGAGTCAAAGTATCAGCAGCATAAGGAGCTCAAAAAGAAAAAGAGTATGCCGTCTAGATCTTTTGGGGGAAATTAGAAGAGGCAGAGGGTGATTTATCATCCAGTACATCATAATCGTCCTCCTTACCATCCGCCGTAGTTCCAAGCCGGGCAACAGTCAAATGTTCGTCCTGCTATAACCGATCCGAACTCACAGTCAACCAATGCTCCTGGTGGCAATGCTCCAACGTCCTAGGGTCACAACTATCCATGTTACAATTGTGGAAGGACTGGTCAGTTCTCCAGGGAATGTCCATATCCTAGGCAGGCTAATCAAAATTATCAGAAGGCCCCTGCCAATCAACAACAGGGTCAGACACCAAATAAGAACCCCAATCTGAATGCTCAGATGGGCAAAGATGAGAGGAAGACAGGACGGGTGTTCTATATTCAAGCTGGAGAAATTCCGGAAGGGGAGCCAGTGATGATGGGTATGTTTCCTATTGCCAATCACCCTGCAGTTATACTTTTTGATTCTGGCGCATCGCATTCATTCATCAATAGAACATTTGTTGTGAAGTATGAAATTTCAATTGGGGCAACAAAGGAAAGTTTCTTTATACAGTCGCTCGGGAGACGTCTGTGTACTAAGGAAATGGTATACCAGGTACCCGTAAACCAGGGTGGGCATATTTTTCCCACTACCATGATTATCCTTAAGGATCAGGATATAGATGTAATCTTGGGAATGAATTGGATGTATCAGCATAAGGCTGTTATAGATGCTTTGAATAGAACTTTAAGGGTGAGTTTACCTGATAGTAATTCTCAACTTCTCATCCAACTTCTAATCTTAAGAAGATCAGTGGGCAAGGTTTGTGCAACTGCTGTCAAAGAGATTAGAGATATTCTGGTAGTGTGCGAATTTCCGGATGTATTTCTAGAAGATTTGCCTGGTCTACCACCTGATAGGGATGTACAGTTTAACATAGAGTTACAACCTGGAACAGCTCTGATTTCTCAAAGAGCTTATAGGATGCCACCTAAGGAATTGGCCGAGTTGAAGACTCAGTTAGAAGAATTGATTGAGAAGGGGTTTATCCAACCTAGTTCCTCACCTTGGGGATGTCCGGAAATTTTTGTGAAAAAGAAAGATGAGACCCTAAGGTTATGTGTTGACTATCGTCCATTGAATGAAGTGACCATCAAGAATAAGTATCCATTACCTCAGATAGATTTGCTTTTTTGATCAATTGGCTGGAGCCAAAGTTTTCTCCAAGATAGATTTGAGGTCAGGATATCACCAAATTAAGATAAAGCCTGAAGATATTCCCAAAATGGCATTTACCACAAGATATGGATTATATGAATACTTGGTAATGTCTTTTGGTTTGACAAATGCTCCAGCTCATTTCATATATCTGATGAACTCAGTATTCATGCCTGAGCTAGACAAGTTTGTAGTGGTGTTTATTGATGACATTTTAGTATATTCCAAGAATAAGAAAGAACACACAGAACATCTCAGAATTGTTCTGAACCGCTTGAGGGAACATCAACTATATGCCAAGTACAGCAAATGTGATTTCTGGCTCAAGGAAGTACAATTTCTTGGACATGTCTTGTCAGCTGAAGGCGTTGTAGTTGATCCAAGCAAAGTGAAGGATGTGCTTGATTGGAAACCGCCAACCACAGTTCATCAAGTTCGGAGTTTTCTGGGTTTGACAGGGTATTACCGTCGGTTTATTCCAGATTTCTCTAAAATATCAAAGTCCATAACTGAACTGTTGAAAAACCAAGTCAAGTTTGTCTGGTCATCTGATTGTGAAGAGGCTTTCCAGACTTTGAAAAGACTGTTGACTACTACACCAGTGCTAGCCCAACCTGATATCGAAAAGCCATTTGATGTTTATTATGATGCTTCAGGTATTGGTATTGGATGTGTGTTGTTGCAAGAAGGCCGAGTCATTGCTTATGCATCCAGGCAACTTAAGCAACACGAAGAACACTATCCGACTCATGATCTGGAGTTAGCAGCTGTGGTTCATGCTCTGAAGATTTGGCGGCATTACCTGCTCAGTAATACGTGCCATATGTATGCAGACCACAAGAGCTTAAAGTATATCTTTACTCAGTCAGAATTGAACATGCGACAAAGAAGGTGGTTAGAACTGATTAAGGATTATGATTTGGAAGTACATTATCACTCGGGTAAAGCAAATGTGGTTGCAGATGCCCTCAATCGCAAAAGTTATTGCAATTGTCTGACAGTGAGAACAATGGGTTTGAATTTATGTCAAGAAATGGAGAAGTTGAATGTAAAAGTAATTCAACAAGGAGGTTTGACCAACATAATTATTGAAGCCACTATTCGAGATCAAGTTATTGCTGCTCAGAAGGAAAACAAGGGTATAGCCCATATCAAGGAAAGAGTCAAGAATGGAAAAGCGGAATGCTTTAGCATAGATGATGAAGATATGTTATGGTTCAAGGATCGCCTGGTGGTACCAAAAGTTCCTGAGTTGCGTCAGTCAATTCTAGAAGAGGCATATGCTACTAGGTTATCTATCCATCTAGGAAGCAACAAGATGTACCATGACTTGAAGCAAAGATTTTGGTGGACTAAAATGAAAGTAGAGATTGCTAGATATATAGCAAAGTGTGATACTTGTCAAAAGGTGAAAGCGATACATTTGAGGTCTGCTGGTAAATTACAACCATTACCTATTCCATATTGGAAGTGAGAGGACATAAGTATGGATTTTATTGTTGGTCTACCCAAGACATTAAAGGGATTTGACTCAGTATGGGTTATTGTAGATCGACTCACAAAGTCAGCATATTTTCTTCCTGTCAAGACTATATATCCTACGATCCAATATGCCAAGATATACTTAGCAAGAATCATGAGCTTACATGGAGTGCCAAAGACCATAGTGTCAGATAGGGGTACACAATTTGTCTCCAGCTTTTGGAAACACTTGCATGCTTCGTTAGGTACCAAACTTCTGTACAGTATAGCTTATCATCCCCAGACTGATGGTCAGACTGAAAGAGTCAATCAAGTACTTGAAGATATGTTAAGATGTTGTGTTCTTAACTATTCCAAAAAGTGGGATGAATGCTTACCTTTGGCCGAGTTCTCATACAACAATAGTTATCAGGAAAGCATTAGAATGGCTCCATTTGAAGCACTCTATGGTCGTAGATGCAGAACATCATTGAGTTGGTCTGAGCCTAGAGAAAGAAGATTCTTTGGAGTTGACCTTGTGAAAGAAACAGAAGACAAGGTTAGGCAAATACAGAGTAATTTGAAGATAGCTCAATCCTGACAAAAGAGTTATGTGGATAGACGACGTAGACCATTGGTGTTTAACAAAGGAGATTTTGTATATCTGAAAGTATCACCAATGAAGGGAGTTACCCGTTTTGGGGTTAAAGACAAGTTGGCACCTCGATATATTGGACCATATCAAATTTTGGAAAGGTATGGAAGAGTGGCATATTGCTTGAAATTACCTGAACATCTCGCAGCTGTGCATGATGTGTTCCATGTTTCTCAATTGAAGAAGTGTCTCCGAGTGCCTGAGCAGAATGTTGAGGTTGAAGGAGTGGAACTTGAACCAGATTTGACTTATTCCAAATATCCTATCTGAGTTTTGGATCAGAAAGATCGTGTTATTCAAAGACAGACAATCAAGTTCTACAAGATACAATGGAATCAACATTAAGAAGAAGAAGCTACTTGGGAATCAGAAGATTACTTATTAGAATAAAGTAATGTTAGTTGAGCTCGGTTGCTACAAATTGTGTTTTGTAAAGGAACCTCAGCTGTTTTATGGACAAGTTTTAGATGTTATTGGACTGACACATTTCCTTTTCCATTACTTACTCTATGGCTTTGAATCTCGGGGCGAGATTTCTTTTAGGGGGAAGGATTGTAACACCCTGGGTGTTTAAGTATTAAAAACTGGACATGTCATCATATGCATTGCAAGGCATTGGTCATATTGCAAACTTTGATATGCATTCACTCAAACAAGTTTATATTTATGTTATAAGTATTGCTTGGTATTGTTTGAATCAAGTTTGAAATTTTTGTATTAATTTGAAATTCCAAAAATCCTGATTTTTAATATTTAAATCCTACCCTGAAAACTCATTTCAAAATCTAAGCATATTTTGGGGTTGAGCCCAAAAGCAAAAGTGTAGAGCTTGACAAGTTAAACAAAGTTTGTTTTTGGAGTTTTTCAAGTTGTTTAGTGAAATTTGGAGTAATTCAAAAAGGCGTAATTCGTTAAATTTCCTTATTCGAAATTTAAAAGTTCATTTCAAAATCTAGACCAAATTTGGGGGTGGTTATAAAAGCAAAGTTGTAGAACTTTAAATTTTGAACAACTTTTGTTTTTGGAGATTTTTGAGTTGTTATAAAAATTTGGGAGTAATTTGGGAATTTTGGCGAATGGCAAATCTGTAATTTTTGTGAACAATGTTCACCGCCGAAGCTACATTGCCAGCATTTCCTTCTTCGGCGTTCCAGGCGTGGTCATGGCCGTTTTGGCGTCACACTGGCGCGGTGAAGGCCACAGCGCAGCTTCCTCGAGCTTCTTAGCCCCCTTTATAGCCTGAGCCACCGTCGTCTTTGCCCTTTCTCCTTGCTCTGTTTTTCCCGTCGCCTTGCTCATCTCCGGTGAGCCCGCGCCGTCGTTGTTGTGCTCCACCGTCGCTGATAAGCTAGTTCTAGCTTCGCCTTTTCCTTGCGCATCTAGCCAACCCACTAATTCGGCTTGTCTTCGTCAGGAACTCGAGTTGCATCGTCTTCTTCCTCGCGGCCGGCAACCTCACCTGAGATTCCGTTTCACCGCGGCTAGCCTACTCCGGTGAGCCGTTGGCCTTGATCGGTGTACCTACAGCTTCGTCTTGATGCTGTGGTGCTTAATCCTATGTTGCTTGTTTGTTTTGATCACTGCAGTCGCCGGTTCTTCCTCACCGACGATCTTTGCTCTGCCGTGATCACCGTGGTCGTCGTCACGCCTCTCCGTTGCTTCTCCGACCTCGCTCCTTGCTTCAACGCGTTTGGGGTGAGCTACTGGTCCTTCCTAGATCCTTTGTTTGAGCTCTACTGGTTTCACACCGCCAGCGTAGCGCTGCTGTGCCACCGCGTTCGCCATTGCCGATGTCGAGCTAGTATAGGGCCGTAATCAGTGCTGCTAGGGACGTCAATCGATGCGCCTAGTCTTGGTGATCGTTTTGGTACTTTGGCCGTCGCCGTTGGACTCCCCATCGACGAGTTTACGTCGGTCAGCGCCGTCGCCGTCGTGGTCAAACGCGCGAGGTTAGGGATGACAGGTGGGAACCGTTGTCAGTGACTCAACGTTCAAATGGATTTTTCTATTTTCAGATTTGAATGAATAGTGATGTAATTTGTTATATTTGTGTAGATTTATTAAAAGCTCCAAAAATTATGAATTTTTTTGTGTGACTTCCCTATGATGTATATTATTTAAAAAAATATGAAATAATGTTTTTCAGTAATTTTTGAATGTGATAAAAATTGCTCAATTTATTAATAAATAGATTTCCATGATTTTTCTAGTCTTATTTAATTGTCCAAAAATTATGAAATTTGTTTTGCCAATTACTTATCATGTAATAAACATATACTAAAATTTTGAGCTTAATTAGAATAAGTTGATTTATTTCATAATTTTGAATTAAATAATTAATTCATAAAAGCAAATAGTAACCTTTAATGATTTAGGTTTTGTTTGAAATTTTGGATTGAGTGATGACCTTGGGTCATTTGTTGATAATGATCCTTGGCAATTGATGTAAGTAGTACTAAAAAGATTTGGTTAGTTTGACTTGCAACTGTACCGCGAAGGAAAGTTGTATTCGAATTGTTAATTTTTGCATCCATCATCGAGCATCATGTTTCGTATTCCGCATCATGTTAAATATGGCATTGTTACTACGTGTAGTGAACGAAGGTGAACACGTAGTAGTTAATCAAGTTGTGGAGGAAGTTATTCCGTCTGTTGAGGTCGGATCGAATACTTGTGAAACATCGCAGGAACCGGACTTTTTCGTCAACGAAGGCAAGCCCCGGATGCATACAACCCTACCTTGTATTTTACAAATTGATTTCGCTTTTGCTTCTTTTTACTGCATTAAGTAATTAGGAGTCAAGTACAAGCCAAATTGGTACATTACCAACCTTGTTATTCCATATTTACCATATTACCAGTTTTAAATTCGTATATGCCTGGTTTTGCTTAACTATGCTTAGAACGATGAAAGTCGGGTGATTACCTGCCACCTGCAAGTTTTTAATGGAACCTTGGTTACTTATGTTATCATGTGATATGGGAATGTGGAGTAATAAATCTAGACCGGGCGGACTCGGTGTGTGTGAGCCACAAGACATGGAGGTCTTGTGAGCGGGTTCTTTCCGCCTGTGTCGATTAAGGCACGTCCGTTGTTGAATTGCATGAGGTGAGAATTTGTAGTACTAACCACATACTCCGGTAAGCCTTTACTCGGCTATTCTATTATGAGAATGGCTACTCGTGCACTGGGAGTGGAGAGATGGCGGGAATAGCGTGTACCCACGTGGCCATGGGCTGGATTGGTGGAGTACTGTATTCTCGGGTGGCGCGGACCCGTTCTTGTTTTAGAGGATCTGAGTGTAGGTTGGTATATGTAGGTCGGGGATCTGCATATGTTGTGTGGTCTGGAATTCCCAGCTAGGTTTAATCGGTTCGAATCATCGTTGCTCCTTGGTTATGGAGACTCAACTCACTGTCCATCATCGTAGATTAATAACTGGAACTTGAGAAAGGTTTGCGAAAGAGATTGATATGAAGTTCATGATCTCATTATGGATCATGGTAGATTCATATGTGGTACTTATAAAGTGTTACCTTTGAAGTAAAGAATTTTGTTAAAGGGCTTTTACGCAAAAGAATTTTGATTATTGTTAAAGCCATACCTTGAATCCCATGAGCCGCATTCCTGAGTTCTATCAGTTTTATTTTGGTTAAGTCTTGTTGAGTACTTTTGTACTCAGGGTTTGTTGACCCTTGTTGCAGGTGAGCCTCATGAGCAGATCTGTTTTGGATCGTGCTGCATGACAGTTGTTCCTTATGATGATGATGAGAAGTAAATGTGTGGCTCGTGGGTAGGGCAGTTTCATTGTGTGTTTTGTATTATATTATAATGCCACTCCACTATTTTGTTTTGTAATAAACATCGAACCTAGTTGCGAGGTTTGAAACTACTGTTTTGTAAATTATGTTATTGTAAGACTTCCACTGTTTTTACTCTGGTATTGATATTTGAATAAATGTTGTAATACTGCAATGACTCTGTAACGTGATCCTACTCGGAAATCGTGGATGATTCGGGGTTCCCTAGGACACCCGACAGTCTTTTTAAGTTAATGGAAACATATGCATAAATGTCAAAGGCCATCGGACAGTGATAGGTGCATGTGGGCCCTATAACTTAGGAGGTTCTGCCACATCTGCTCCAAGCACCAGCACAAGGTAAGCTATGGAGATGTATGCACCATCGAGATAGCCATCCCCTCCTTCCTTTGCTGGTCAGAATCTCTGATCACCTTCGATCAGAGGGACCATACCTCCCACGTCGCCAGACCGGGACGCTACCCGCTCATCGTCGACCCCATCGTCTGCAAGAAGTGCCTCACCAAGGTGCTAATGAACGGAGGCAGCGGCCTCAACATCCTCTACGTTGACACCCTCGACGCCATGTGCATCCCCCGGTCATAACTCCGCCCAGCAGGCTTTCCCTTCCACGACATGATCTCAGGAGCGCAGGCGTACCCACTCGAGCAGATCAACCGGCTCGTCACATTTGGCAACTGAGCCAACTTCCGCTCAAAGGTCATCACCTTCGAAGTGGTGGACTTCCTAGGGTCCTACCATGCCATCTTGGGGCGGCCATGCTACGCCAAATTCATGGTGATCCCCAACTACACCTACCTAAAGCTAAAGATGTCAAGACCAATCGACGTCATCACCATGGGTAGCACCTTCTCACATGCCTTCACATGCGACCACGAGCATTTTGAGCTCACCACCGTCGTCATCAACTTATCCGAGCTTCCGTGACTCGGGGAGTCATCGACCCCAGCAGTCTCGGACTGCAATAAACCAACCTCCTCGATGGCCTTCTACCCACTCAAGGAATACAAGGCGGTGGGAATCGACCCCACTGACCCTATCAAGACGGTGCGGATCGGGACCCAGCTCCTGGCCAAATAGGAATGCAGGCTCATCGACTTCCTGTGCGCTAATCATGATGTCTTCGCATGGAAGCCTTCTAACATGCTAGGCATACATTGGGAGGTCGCTGAGCAGGCGCTATGCCTCATCTCAGGCTCGAAGCCTACCAAGCAGCACCTGTATCGCTTCGACGATGAGAGGCACAGGGCCATAGGCGAAGAGATCGCCAAACTCCTGGCAGCCGGATTCATCAGAGAGGTATTCCACTCTGACTGGCTTACCAATCTTGTTCTTGTTAAAAAGAAAACCGGGAAATTAAGAATGTACGTTGATTATACTGGCCTCAATAAAGCGTGTCCAAAGGATCACTTTCCTTTGCCACACATAGACTAGATAGTCGACTCCACCTCAAAAAGCGAGATCCTCTCTTTTCTAGATGCCTACTCAGGCTATCACCAGATTGCGATGAAAGAGTCTAATCAACTCGCAACCTCATTCATCACCCCGTATGGTTCGTACTGTTATGTAACCATGCCTTTAGGTTAGAAGAACGCTGGCGCCACCTACCAAAGGTGCATGCAGCAATGCTTCGCCAATCAAATCGACTCGCTCGATTAGCCTGATCAAGCCGAGCGGTTGAAACCAACCATCGCCGTCTATGTTGATGACATAGTGGTCAAAACGGCTCAACCTTGTGACCTGATCGCAAACTTGGCCATGACATTCACGAACCTTCGAAGGTTCAACATCAAGCTGAATCTCGAAAAAATGTGTTTTCGGGGTTCCGTAGGGGAAGCTGCTTGGATACATTGTATCTGAGCATGGCATCGAGGCCAACCTTGAAAAGATCATGGCCATCTCCAACATGGGCCCTATACGCAACATCAAGGGCATACAAAGGCTCACTAGCTGTCTGGCTACCCTGAGCCGGTTCATCTCCCGGCTCGGCAAACGAGGGATGCCACTCTACAAGCTCCTCAAAAAGACAGACATCTTTGTCTGGACTAAAGAAGCTCAGCATGCTCCAGAGAGCCTCAAAGCGTCACTGACGTTGGCCCCAATCCTTGTCGTTGTAACACCCTTGGTATTACACTGTATAGCTTTTTGCTAAAACACTGCATGAGCAGCATAGTTATGTGTACATGTATGAATTATAGAGTGTAAAGCAATATACATAACTTGAAATGTTCGTCGGAAACATGAAACGAATGTTACATTTCATGTCGCGTTGTATTACTTAGGGTTCTAAATAATTTTTTATTGAACGGAAATGCTATAGAATGCATATGCAAAACTTTGGTAAAGTTTGTAGCATGATCTTCGTAGGTGACGGTGAAACACTCACGCTCGAGAACGAGAGTCACTAGCTAGCTTAATTGGTAGCCTAGAAATCAGAGTTGACACAAAACCGATCGAAACTTAGTCATTTGGCTGGGCTTAATTGTTATGTTTTAGCTAGCTTAATTGTTACATTTTAGCAAACGTTCTGGCACGCGCGGGCCTCCCCATCGCGGGCCGATGTCGCTTGGCTGGGCCACACCGCCGAGTGGGCCGCACCGTGCATAGCGCGCGCATTGCGCTGGCTGGGCCGAGCCGCGCAATAGAAATCAGTTTTTCATTTTCCAGTAAAGTAGTAAAAGCTTATTCAATTTAGTTTTTGAGCTAAACTTTGATAATTTATAGTAAATTCTGTAGATGTCCAAAAATAGTGAAACAAAATTTGTTAGGTTCACAAAAATGCCATATATCTGTTAGTGCAATTAGTTTATAGTTATCTATGAGAATGATATATTCATAAATTCAATTTAGAAAGCATAGTATTATTTAGCTTAATATTGGTAGGAATTCTTGTGGCAAATTGGTGATAGCTTTAGCTACGAAACTTTTATAGTAGGCACATTAGATTATTATGTACTTACTGTAAATTTTGTAGCCCTAGAGTAGGTTGATAAATTGAGTAGCTACTATCCTTGTTTTATCATATATAGAGTAAATCAGTGTTAGGAGTAAGAATACCTTTAGTTGCTATGATAATGTATGTCATGCTTCATACTTGTTAATGGTAACAGTAGGTAACTTAGCACCTTAGTCGATAGGACTCACTTAGTAGCTTGATAGATGTATTTTACTTTAAGAGCTGTTGTTGTCGTATTTCTAAGTGTTGCACCATCATTTCATGCATGTAGATCATGAGTTGGTAGAGTTCATGCCCGTGGACGAACAAGATTATGAAGAAGTCATTGAGGAGTACAAGGAGATGATCCTCATTGCAGGAAGGAGCCCCGGAGCCTTTTGGTGCTGACTTTGCTGACCCACCGCCTACCCAAGGCAAGCCCTTTATGATCAATATATATATATATATATATATATATAGAGAGAGAGAGAGAGAGAGAGAGAGAGAGAGAACTACTACCCTGTAGCTAGCTACAAAATAACTTATTCTGTAGCCACTTTGAGTTACGATAATTACTATGTTAATTTACGAGATTATAGTAACTCCATACTAAGTGGTTTACTATAACGTTATGGTAAATATCTCCATGTGTTATACTAACCCAACTATCGTAAATATGTATTGACATTATCATAAATTAGTATATAAAATTATCGTAAATGGAGGTGGCTATGGAATAACTTATTTTGTAGCTGGCTACTGAATATACTCTCCCTATATATAGATATATATATATAATGTGCATTTATGTTACAGTCATTTTATAGAAACTACATGCATAAATATATCTACCTATGAGTCCTACTAGTACAGGTCAAGTAGCTGCTATGGTCAGGGTATCGGTAGCGTGAGTAACCTACCGTTACTCATAATAGGTGATAATTATGATTACTCATGATAAAATGGTGGAAAGGAAAATGGTGATCGGGCAAGGATATGGTTGGGTACTGGTGGGTGTAAGAGGTTGTGTCCTACGACCAACAGGGCATAGCTTGGTTACACTTTTTCCCTGTCTATGTCGGTTAAGGACTGGTTATTGCATAAGTCTTGAGGCAAGTCATAAATTTATTATCCTGAGCACATACTTGGGTATGGCATAGGGAAGACTCGTTGCTCTCTTGTCATGGAATCCGGCACTTTTTGGACCGACTGATTGGAGGTAGGGATGGTGGAGGTCCTTGCACCGCACTGAGTCTAGGACTCAGGAGTGGGGGCTTAGAGTCCAAGTTTGGACGGGGACCTAGACACCCAGGACAGGAGGGTGATGGGTTAGTCCTGCTTGTGCCTAGGGTATAAGCGGGGCGTGTGTTTTCTGGGTACCTAGCTGGGGGCATTAATTCGTGAATCGCCAGGAAATCTGGTATGACTTGTTTTGGGTCTAGCACCGTAGTAAGAACTGGAGATGGAAGGTGATGAAATGGAACTGATTGCTCAACTCCTGCTTGAAAGTAGAACATGTGCTTACATAGAATGGCTAGATAATAAATCAATATGGCTATTAATAATAACATAAATAAGGACTCACTATTAGTATTGCTTTCTGCAAAAAGGAAACCAGCAAACCATAAAGCTCATCATATCCTTTGGAGTCGGGAAATTATTCCCACTAGTCAGATAAGTCTTGCAAGTACATTATGTACTCAGGGTTTATTTACCCCTGTTGTAGATAACACATGAGGAGTACCTTTGTGTGGAGGATTCATCTAGTGGGCACAGACGGATCCTTGTTCTTTATCGCTAGATTTTTATTTTTGATTTTTGCTGTTTAATATTCCGCACTCTGACATTTGGCAATGTAATAATGAATTTCTAAGAACTCTGGATGTATGAAATGGATTAAGTATTGTAACTCGTTCTCATTATTGGATCCTTGGGAAAAAGTGTGGATCTTTCAGGTTCTCCCATGGGGTGTGCCCGACGGATACCGCCCGCTGTAGCTTGCTTTCGAGGCGCTTAGTGTCTGGTGGAAGACGAGCGCCTCCATAAGTATGTTATTTCAGGCGGTTCTACCATAGTTGGTACCAGAGCCAATTATGGGCTATGAGTTCATCACTCTTTTCCAAAAACTTAAAAATTTGACCAACAAAAGTTTTGCGAAAAGTAGGACGCGATTAAATTATGTAAATAGGTATAAGCCCTAGCAATATGGTCTATCTAGGATAGCGACACTGGTTTTACCTAATCAGTTTTCTATAGGTACACTGACTTATGTTGCGTAAGAAATTGATTAGCATACGGAAAGGGAAAGTGAGTATGCGATGTGCCGAAAATTTTGCGAATGCTGCTATATTTTGGCTTGAGTGAACGTATAGGCCAAAGCATGCATCATAATAATAGAATATGGCTTAAACTAAAGTCCCCCCCTAAATGTATAATTGGATTAGTAATTTGATAGGACAACTAAAAGAATGCTTTAATAAATGTCTCATCGTTTCTCTAATCCCTTGTTCTGATCTAGAAGGTTATCCTAAGTGGTTGATTCCTATCTCCTACAGATGAATCTAAGGTCCGGACGCGGGAGCACCAATTCTAGTGTGGGCCATGGTCTAGGCGAGGGCCAAGGTGAGAGTGGCTGGGCCAATGAGCACAGCAATGGGGAGAGCCATGAGGCTCCACTTCTATCTCCTCCCCTTTTCCGCCACCCCACCACCGCCAATGACTCACACAGAGATGATGGCAGAACTGATGGCTGCTCACCGCGAGTCAGCCCGTGCCATGGAGCTAATGGCACAAGCTATCGCTAGCTTCACCCGCAGAGGCCATGGGGGCAATGCTAGGAACGAGGGTGGTGCCTGTGGTCCTGAGGGACCCTCCTCTTACTAGGATTTCCTCAAGGCCCACCCGCCCACTTTCACACCGACAACTGAGCCCCTAGATGTAGAGCACTGGCTTCACATTCTAGAGCAGAAGTTTCTGTTGCTCAATGTGGCTAATGAGCAGAAAGTGTGCTTCACAGTGTAGCAGTTGTTGGGGTCCGCAAGTGCATGGCGGGATACCTTCCATGCCATGCAACAGCCAGATCATTGGGTGACCTGGCAGGAGTTCACCGCTACATTCTGAGAGTTCTATATTCCTGCTGGTGTCCTCAACAGGAAGCTGACTGAGGTCCTAGAGCTTCAGCAAGGAGGTATGACAGTGATGGACTATGTCAATAAGTTCAATCACTTATCCCAGTATGTTGGAATTCATGTGGACACCAACGAGAAGAAGAAGGACCGCTTCTATCGTGGCCTCTCTTACATCCTTCAGGAGAAATTGTACACTAGAAACTATCAGATCTTCGGAGCAATGATGAATGCTGCCATCGCCATGGAGGGCTTGCAGCAGGATTCCTAGGTAGAGTGGAAGAGAAAGCAGGTGACCATGGGGTCTTCTAGCCACCCTCATACTTAGAAGGTATAGGTTGTCCGATGGGTGCCCTATCAATCATCAGGCAGGCATTCGTTTCAACAGCCCCAACATACTTCTCAGACTTCTTCCACATAGTACTATGCACCCACTCAGTAGGTGCAGCCCCATCAGCCTCAGGGACAGCAGGTCCCACCTCGCCAAGGATTGGGGAACAAGCCTGGCGCTTGTTTCAAATATGGCAAAGATGGCCACTATGCCTACGAGTGTCCCTAGAACCAGCCAACCCAGTCTGCTCAACCATCGGCTAACTCTAGGCTAGTTAGGAGGACAGTGATCAAGAAGAAAGTGCCAGCTAGCTGATCTAGACAGGTGAATTTCACGGATGCTGAGCAGATATTGTAGCTGGAGCCGGTGATGGCTAGTATGCTCGCCATTTATTCCCATCTAGCTTATGTGTTATTTGATTCTGGTGCATCACATTCATTGATGAGCATGGGATTTGTAGACCGGCACAACATCTTTCTTATGGCTATACCATATGCCTATAGAATCCATAATCCAGGTTCCCAGATGTGCATCAATACCCGAATAGACACAGTAAGTTTGGTATTAGCCACCCACACTTACTGCCTACAGTTCATGGTACTGCATGGGCAAGGCATTGATGCAATTCTTGGAATGAACTGGTTGTGGGTGTATGGGGTAGTCTTGGATTTGGAGCGGAGAATTGTTGAGTTATGACTTCCTTCTTCTAAGGATAGGATGTTTCTTCTTATACCCTCAGATCCAGTCTTACCTATTGCTGCTCATGCTAAAGCCTCTCCTGATCTTACCTCTATTCCGGTAGTATGTGAGTTCTTGGATGTATTTCATGAAGCTCTACCTGGGTTGCCACTGGGCAGATGTGGTAGAACCTCCTAAATTATAGGACCCACATACACTTGTCATTGTCCAACGACCTTTGACAACTATGCATATGTTCCTGGTAACTTAAGAAGTTTGTTGGGTGTCCTCGGGGAACCCCGAATCATCCATGATTTCTAAGCAGGATCACATTATAGAGTCATTGTAGTATTATAACATTTATTCAAATATATACATCAGAGTAAAATAGCGGAAGTCTTATGATAACTTAATTTACAAACCAGTTGTTTCAAACCTTACAAACTAAGTTCGATAATTATTACAAACCATAGTAGTAGTGGAGTGGCATAATTAACATAAACATAACACACAAAATAAGCATCCTGCCCAAGGATCACACATTCACTTATCATCATCGACAGGAACAATAGTCATGCAGTAAGGTCCAAAATAGACCTGCTCATGAGGCTCACCTGCAACAAGGGTCAACGAACCCTGAGTACAAAAGTACTCAACAAGACTTAACCAAAATAAAACTGAGAAGACTCAAGAATGCAGGCTCATGGATTCAAGGTATGGCTTTAGCAATAATCAAAGTTCTTTTTGCGTAAAAGCTCTTTAACAAAATTCTTTATCTCAACATGTAAAACTTTATAAGTACCACATATGAATCTGCCATGACCTATAATGAGATCATGAACTTCATATCAATCTCTTTCTCAAACCTTACTCAAGTTCCAGTTATTAACTATGATGATGAACAGTGAGTTGAGTCTCCATAACCGAGGAGCAACGATGATTCGAACCGATTATTAACGCAGCTGTGGATTCGAGACCACACAACATATGTAGGTCCCTGACTTACATATATCAACCTACCCTCGGATCTTCTAAAACAAG
The DNA here is from genome assembly GCF_019320115.1 of Miscanthus floridulus. Classification (NCBI taxonomy): domain Eukaryota; kingdom Viridiplantae; phylum Streptophyta; class Magnoliopsida; order Poales; family Poaceae; genus Miscanthus; species Miscanthus floridulus. The sequence continues at coordinate 144,326,308 of NC_089580.1, forward strand.
AACGGGTCTGTGCCACCCGAGAATATAGTACTCCACCATTACAGCCCATGGCCACGTGGGTACACGCTACTCTCGCCATCTCTCCACTCCCAGTGCACGAGTAGCCATTCTCATAATAGAATAGCCGAGTTAAGGCTTACCAGAGTATGTGGTTAGTACTACAAAGTCTCATCTCATGCAATTCAACAACGGACGGACCTTAATCGACATAGGCGGAAAGAAGCCGCTCACAAGACCTCCATGTCTTGTGGCTCTCACACACCGAGTCCGCCCGGTCTAGATTTATTACTTCACATGCTCATATCTTATGATAACATAAGTAACCAAAGATCCATTTAAAACTCTCGGGTGACAGGTAATCACCCGGCTAAGCAGGACTAAGCATAACTAGTCATTTACGAATTAAAACTGGTAACAAGGTAGATATGGAAAAATAAGGTTGGTAATGCACCAATTAGGTTTCCACTTGACTTCTAATCATTTAATGCTGTATATAAAAGCAAAAGCGATAAAAACTTGTAAAACACAAGGTTGGTTTAAATGCATCTGGGGCTTGCCTTCGTTGACGGAAAAGTTAGGTTCCTGTGACGTTCTATAAGTATCAGATCTGACCTCAACAGACGGATTAACCTCCTCCGCAACTTGTTTAACTACCACGTGTTCACCTTCGTTCACTACACATAGTAACAATGCCATGTTTAACATGATGCGGAATACGAAACATGATGCTTGATGATGGATGTAAAATTAACAATTCGAATACAACTTTCCTTCACGGTACATTTGCAAGTCAAACAAACTAAATCTTTTTCGTAACACATACATTAATTGCCAAGGATTATTATTGGTTAAACTACATTGTTGAATTACCTTGCTTACATTGTTGATCTCGAATAGTGGCTTCAACAGTTATATTGGTTAAACTTCCTTGTTGAATTACCTCTATACTCAACTTTTCCATCTCTTGGCATAAAGTCAAACCCATTGTTCTTACTGTCAGACAATTGCAATGGCTCTTTCGACCGAGAGCGTCTGCAAATACATTTGCTTTACCAGGATGGTAATGTACTTCCAAGTCATAATCCTTAATCAATTCTAACCATTTTCTCTGTCACATATTCAAATCCGATTGAGTAAAGATATACTTTAAACTCTTGTGATCTGTGTAAATATGGCATGTATTACCAAGTAGGTAATGCCGCCAAATCTTTAGAGCATGGACAACTGCTGCTAACTCTAGATCATGAGTCGGATAGTGTTCTTCATGTTGCTTAAGTTGTCTAGAAGCATAGGCAACAACTTAGCCTTCTTGCATCAATACACATCCAATACCAATACCAGAAGCATCACAATAAACATCAAATGACTTCTCAATATCAGGTTGGGCTAATACTAGTGTAGTGGTTAACAGTCTCTTCAAAGTCTAGAAAGCTTCTTCACATTCAGATGACTAGACAAACTTGGCTTGGTTCTTCAACAACCTAGTGATGGACTTGGATACTCTAGAGAAATCTAGAATAAAACAACGGTAATACCCCACCATTCCTAGAAAACTCCGAACCTAATGAACAGTGGTTGGCGGTTTCCAATCAAGCGCATCCTTAACTTTGCTTGTATCAACAACAACTCCTTCAACTGATAAGACATGTCCAAGAAACTATACTTCCTTAAGCCAGAAGTCACACTTACTGAACTTGGCATATAGTTGATGTTCTCTTAAGTGTGTCAGGACAATTCTAAGATGTTCCGCGTGTTCCTTCTTGTTCTTAGAATAAACTAGGATGTCGTCCATAAACACCACCACAAACTTGTCTAGCTCAGGCATGAATACTGAATTCATCAGATACATGAAATGAGCTAGGGCATTTGTCAAACCAAAAGACATTACCAAGTATTCATATAATCCATATCTCATGGTAAATGCCGTTTTGGGAATATCTTCAGGTTTAATCTTGATTTGGTGATAGCCTGACCTTAAATCAATCTTGAAGAAAACTTTGGCTCCGGCCAGTTGATCAAAAGCAAGTCTATCCAAGGTAAGGGATACTTATTCTTAATGGTCACTTTATTCAATGGACGATAATCAACGCATAACCTTAGGGTCTCATCTTTCTTTTTTCACAAAAATTGTAGGGCATCCCCAAGGTGATGAACTAGGTTGAATAAATCATTTCTCAATCAACTCTTGCAACTGAGTCTTCAACTCAGCTAATTCCTTGGGAGGCATCCTATAAGCTCTCTAAGAGATCAGAGTTGTTCTAGGTTTTAACTCTATGTTAAACTGAACATCCCTATCTAGTGGTAGACCGGGTAAATCCTTAGAAAAAACATCAGGGAATTCACAAACTACCGGGATATCCCTAATCTCCTTGATAAAAGTTGCACAAACTCTTTCCACTGATCTCCTTAAGGTTGGAAGTTGGATAAGAAGCTGAGAATTACTATCAGGCAAACTCACCCTTAATGTCCTATACAAAGCATCTATAATAGCCTTATGCTGATACATCCAATTCATTCCCAAGATCACATCTATATCTTGATCCTTGAGAATAATCATGGTAGTGTGAAAAATATGCCCACCCAGGTTTATGGGTACCTGGTATACCATTTCCTTAGTACACAGACGTCCCCCGGGCGACTGTATAAAGAAACTTTCCTTTGTTTCCCCAATTGAAATTGCATGCTTTATGACAAAGGTTCTATTGATGAATGAATCAGATGCACCAGAATCAAAAAGCATAACAGCAGGGTGATCGGCGATAGGAAACATACCCATCATCCCTGGCTCCCCTTTCGGAAATTCTCCAGCTTGAATATAGAACACCCGTCCTGTCTTCCTCTCATCTTTGCCCTTCTGAGCATTCTGATTGTGGTTCTTGTTTTGTGCTTGACCCTATTGTTGATTGGCAGGGGCCTTCTAATAATTTTGATTAGCCTACCTAGGATACGGACATTCCCTAGAGAAATGACTGGTCCTTCCACAATTGTAACATGGATAATTGTGTCCCTAGGACGTTGGAGCATTGCCACCAGGAGCATTTGTCTGTTGTGAATTCGGGTAGGTTATAGCAGGACAGACATTTGACTATTGCCTGGCTTGAAACTATGGCGGACGATAAGGAGGACGATAATGGTTGACTGGATGATATATTATCTTTTGCCTCTTTTGATTTCCACCAAAATATCCAGACGGCACACTCTTCTTTTTTTGATCTCCATATGCTGCCGATACTTTTCCTCAGAAGCAATTGCAATATTCACTGCCTCATGATAAGTAACATTGGCACATGCAGTCATCATTGTCTATAATTTGGTATTCAGTCCTCTCATGAACCATTTCTTTTTCTTGGCATCTGTATTGACATGTTCAGATGCATACTGTGACAGGTGATTGAATCTACCCACATATTGCATAACTATTTGATCCCCTTGCCTCAAAGCAAGGAACTCATCCAGCTTCATGGCCATCACTCCTTCTGGAATATAATGAGCTCTGAAGGCAGTACAGAACTCAGCCCAAGTTATTGGAATGCCAGCTGGTTGCATAGCCACTAGATTTGCCCACCAGGCACCTGCTACACCTCTAAGTTGCTAGGCAGCAAACACAAGTTTCTGCATCTCCATGCATGGAATAAGATCAAATTTCTGCTCCATGTTTCGAAGCCAATCATCAGCCTCCAATGGTTCATCGGCCTTAGTGAACACTAGGGGTCTTGTATCGGTAAAATCAACATACGTAGCCTCCTGCCTGTTATGATTGTGGCCACGGTTTCCTTGCACCATATTCTGATTATGCACCATATTCTGATTACTCTGAGCTATCTCTTGAAGCAATCGAGCATTTTCTATGGTCACATGGACTAGTGCTGCTATAGCATCAGCTAAAGTTGGTGGAACTGGTGGTGGATTAGGAACACCGCCCTCTTCATGCGAAGAACCAGGAATATCCGAAGCACTAGTATGAGGCATCTGTTCATAACAAACCAAACTTTACTCACAAGCTTTTATTGAGATATAAAAGAGTTCACTACAAACACAAATTACATTGGGTTTACTTATTTAAGCACAAGCCCGCACCTAAACAAGACTACACAACTTAACTAGATCTCCTATTTTACAACTCTACTCTTCTTCTCGACCACATCAATCCTCGTGATCGGTATCCATTTCGAAAACATTTCTACCTTGATTATCACTTTCATCAACCATCACTAATTCTTCTGGATCTTCCTCTTCTTCTTCTTCCTCTTCAAGTTCATCATCATCAGCAATGATGACACCAAGATCCATTGCATTAGCTTGAGGTTCATGATTTGGATCTAGGAGGTTGCTCAGCCTATGGACTTCTTCATGCAAAGTAGTATTATGTTCTTCTAAATCTTCTACATAAAATTCTAGCTCATGAGCTCTAGCTCTAGCTATATCTTCCCTATGCCAAGCCTCATTTCTCTCTTCCACCATACGAACTAACATACGCTCGTAGTTCTTATGAGCAGTGGTGCTACACTTCAATTACTCCTTTAACCTGCCTAGCCGGATGGTGTCCAAGGCTCTATCCCTAGTAGCATGTGCTAACTCTGTTGAAAGCCTCTGTATCTCTGCCTTGGGATCAGGCCTAGAGCTGCTACTACTAGCATCATCATTTCTAGGGGCAAGCTGGTGACGAGGAACTCCTTTAGGTCCAACGGACTTATGGGGCATTACCTTGGTGCGAGCCATACTATAGGAAGCAAGATTATTCCAATTAAGACCATCAGATCAAAATCTAAAGAGCAGCCAGGATGGATTACATAACTCAACCCAAACTCACTACCCAACCTAGACTCAGGGTGAAGGAAGTAACAAGTAAATTAATCTTGATGCATGAATCGTTCTTACGAATAAAAACATCAAAGCTTATAAGGTACATAACCACAATTATTTTTTTATATAGGGCATAATAAGATTACTACTCCACCACACAAAGCCTTTTTAATCAATTAAGGAATGGTGAGAATGAAATAAGATAAGCCAGAAGCAATTTGGACCAAATTAACAAGTTATATCTATTTGTCCCAAATCATTTTGAAGTTTTTGTAAAACAATACAACAAAGACTTTGTAACGATCGCTCTGATACCATTCTGTGGTAGAACCTCCTAAATTATAGGACCCACATACACTTGTCATTGTCCAACGACCTTTGACAACTATGCATATGTTCCTGGTAACTTAAGAAGTCTGTTGGGTGTCCTCGAGGAACCCCGAATCATCCACGATTTCCGAGCAGGGTCACATTACAGTCATTGCAGTATTACAACATTTATTCAAATATGTACATCAGAGTAAAATAGCGGAAGTCTTACGATAACTTAATTTACAAACCAGTTGTTTCAAACCTTACAAACTAAGTTCGATAATTATTACAAACCATAGTAGTAGTGGAGTGGCATAATTAACATAAACATAACACACAAAATAAGCATCCTACCCAAGGATCACACATTCACTTATCATCATCGACAGGAACAACAGTCATGCAGCAAGGTCCAAAACAGACCTGCTCATGAGGCTCACCTACAACAAGGGTCAACGAACCCTGAGTACAAAAGTACTCAACAAGACTTAATCGAAATAAAACTGAGAAGACTCAGGAATACAGGCTCAGGGATTCAAGGTATGGCTTTAGCAATAATCAAAGTTCTTTTTGCGTAAAAGCTCTTTAACAAAATTCTTTATCTCAACATGTAAAACTTTATAAGTACCACATATGAATCTGCCATGACCCATAATGAGATCATGAACTTCATATCAATCTCTTTCTCAAACCTTACTCAAGTTCCAGTTATTAACTACGATGATGAACAGTGAGTTGAGTCTCCATAACCGAGGAGCAACGACGATTCGAACCGATTATTAACCCAGCTGGGGATTCCAGACCACACGACATATGCAGGTCCCCGACTTACATATATCAACCTACCCTCAGATCTTCTAAAACAAGAATGGGTCCACGCCACCCGAGAATACAATACTCCACCATTCTAGCCCATGCCCATGTGGGTACATGCTACTCTCGCCATCTCTCCACTCCCAGTGCGCGAGTAGCCATTCTCATAATAGAATAGCCAAGTTAAGGCTTATCGGAGTATGTGGTTAGTACTACAAAGTCTCATCTCATGCAATTCAACAATGGACGACCTTAATCGACACAGGCGGAAAGAAGTCGCTCACAAGACCTCCATGTCTTGTGGCTCTCACACACCGAGTCCGCTCGGTCTAGATTTATTACTTCACATGCTCATATCTTATGATAACATAAGTAACCAAAGATCCATTTAAAACTCTCGGGTGACAGGTAATCACCTGGCTAAGCAGGACTAAGCATAACTAGTCATTTACGAATTAAAACTGGTAACAAGGTAGATATGGAAAAACAAGGTTGGTAATGCACCAATTAGGTTTCCACTTGACTCCTAATCACTTAATGCAGTATATAAAAGTAAAAGCGATAAAAACTTATAAAACACAAGGTAGGTTTAAATGCATCCGGGGCTTGCCTTCGTTGACGGTAAAGTTAGGTTCCTGCGACGTTCTACAAGTATCAGATCCGACCTCAACAGACGAATTAACCTCCTCCGCAACTTGATTAACTACCACGTGTTCACCTTCGTTCACTACACGTAGTAACAATGCCATGTTTAACATGATGCGGAATATGAAACATGATGCTTGATGGGTGTAAAATTAACAATTCGAATACAACTTTCCTTCGCGGTACATTTGCAAGTCAAACGAACTAAATCTTTTTTGTAACACATACATCAATTGCCAAGGATCATTATCAACTAATGACCCAAGGTCATCACTCAATCCAAAATTTCAAACAAAACCTAAATCATTAAAGGTTACTGTTTGCTTTTATGAATTAATTATTTAATTCAAAATTATGAAATAAATCAACTTATTCTAATTGAGCTCAACATTTTTTTAAATGTTCATCACATGATAACTAAGTGGTAAAACAATTTTTATAATTTTTGGATAATTAATTAAGCCTAGAAAAATCATGGAAACTCATTTATTAATTAATTGAGAAATTTTTATCACATTCAAAAAGTGCTGAAAAATAACATTTAATATTTTTCCTAAATAGTATTCATCACAGAGAGGTCACACAAAAATTTTCATAATTTTTGGAGCTCTAAATAAATGTACACAAAAATAACAAATTACAACACTATTCAAACATTTCAGAAAAGGAGAAAATTCATTTTTCAACTACACAGTCGCTGACAGGGTGACCCCACATGTCATCCCCGACCTCCAGCTTTGACCACGATGGCGATGGCGCTGACCGACAAAAACTCGCCGACGGTGAGACCAACGGCGATGGCCAAAGTACCAAAACACTCCCCACACCACCCCGCATCGCATGAAGACACTAGCTTGAGCAATTTTAGCGAGTTACAAGCTTGACGTCGGCCATGGCGGATGCAGCGGCTCAGCGATGCCACATCGGCCAAATAAGGTCGGTAGAGTGTAAACAAAAGGCATGGGAAGGTTCAACAGCTCACCACGAACATGTTGGAGCAAAGAGCAAGACCGGAGAAGCAACGGTGACGCGGGTCGACGTTCACAGTGGCCACGGCGGAGCAAACTTCGGCGACGGCGGTGCTCAACCGACTGTGATGGACAAAATGGGAAATCAACTAGTCATAGAGCATCTCTGGAACAAGGCAGAGCTAGAGGTGCACTGAGCAAGAGCAAAGGCTCACCGGAGAGTGTTGGCCATGACGGCGTAAGCACGACGGAGAGATTACCGGCCGTGAGGAAGAAGGGTTCGCACCGCGGGTTCCCGACAAAATTAGGTGACCACAGTTGGATGGCTAGCCGCGCAAAGAGTAGGCAAAGCTATTGAGCGCTTTGCTGCGATGGCACAGACGCTGGTTCGATGGCGAGGGCTCGCCGGAGTTGAGTAAGGGCGACGGGAAAAGCAGAACAACGAAAGGAAGAACGGCAACGTCGTCTGAGCTTTATAGAGTGGCCAAGGAATCAAGGAGGCAACACGTAGTGGCCTTCTCCGCGCCAGCACGAAGCCAAGAGCGGCCACAGGCACGTCTAGAACCGAGCAGAAGGACACCGGCGGTGGGGCGGTGGTCATGGTACTGTTCCACATAATTACAGAATTGCCATCCATTTTAAAATCCAAATTACTCCCAAATTTGTATAACAACTCAAAAATCTCCAAAAATAAAAGTTGCTCAAAATTCAAAGTTCTACAACTTTGCTTTTATAACCACCCCCTAATTCGGTAACATTTTGAAATGAAATTTTGAATTCAAATAGGGGACATTTAACGAATTATGCCTTTTCAAATTACTTCAAATTTTTCATAACAACTTTGAAAACTCCAAAAACAAACTTTGTATCACTTATCAAGCTCTACACTTTTGCTTTTAGGCTCAACCCCAAAATATGCTTAGATTTTGAAATGAGTTTTCAGGGTAGGATTTAAACACTGAAAATCAGGGTTTTCTTGAAAATTCAAATCCAAACCAAATTTTGAACTTGATTCAAATAATTCAATTCAACACATACCACATAAAGGTAAACTTGTTTTAGTGTATGCATATTAAAATTTTCACTAAATACCAAATGCTTTGCAATGCATATGATGACATGGCAGGTTTTAGTATTTAAACACCCGATGTGTTATAGCAGAGAGGTGGAATTCTCCATTGAGCTAGAGCCTAGTACTGCTCCTATCTCCCAATGCCCATACCACATGGCTCCAAAGGAGTTGGCTGAGATGAAGAAGCAATTGGAAGAGTTGATGGAAAAGGGCTTCATCCATCCTAGCTCTTTACCTTGGGGTTGTCCAGCCATTTTTGTGAAGAAGAAGAAGGATGGTACTCTGTGGATATGTGTGGATTACCGCCCTCTTAATGCGGTAACAATTAAGAACAAGTATCCCTTGCCCCGCATAGATACTTTGTTTGATCAGCTAGCGGGTGCCAAGGTGTTCTCTAAGATCGACCTTCGTTCAGGCTATCATCAGATCAAGATTAGACTACAAGACATACCAAAGACAACCTTCTCCACTAGATATGGGCTGTATGAGTACCTAGTAATGTCTTTTGGTCTCACCAATGCTCCTGCCTTCTTCATGTACCTGATGAATTCAGTTTTTATGCTGGAGCTAGACAAGTTTGTTGTGGTATTCATTGATGATATCCTGATATATTCCAAGAATAACGAAGAGCATGCCCAACACCTTTGGATGGTACTGGCTCAATTGAGGGAACACAAGCTGTATGCTAAATTCAGCAAGTGTGAATTCTGGTTAGATCGAGTATAGTTTTTGGGGCATGTGTTGACACCTAACGACATTTCAGTAGATCCTAGCAAGGTGCAAGATGTGTTGAATTAGAAGTCTCCCAAGTCTGTGCACTAGATTCATCAGTTCCTTGGCCTAGCTGGGTACTATCGTTGTTTCATTCTAGATTTCTCTAAGATAGCTCAGCCGATGACCAAGCTGCTCCAAAAAGAAGCCAAGTTTCACTAGAGCCTAGCCTGTGAAGAAGCCTTCGAAGCTTTGAAGACATTTCTGACCACTGCTCCTATGTTGGCCCAACCAGATATCGACAGACCCTTTGATGTATACTATGATGCCTCAAAGATAGGGTTGGGATGTGTGCTTATGCAGGATGGGCATGTGATAGCTTATGCTTTGCGCCAACTAAAAAAGCACGAAGTAAATTACGCCACTCAAGACTTAGAGCTGGCTGCTGTGGTCCATGCTCTAAAGATTTGGAGGCACTATCTATTGGGCAACAAAGTGCATATTTTTATAGACCATAAGAGCCTCAAGTATCATTTCACTCAGTTTAAGCTGAATATGAGGCAAAGGAGATGGTTAGAATTGATAAAGGATTATAACTTGGAAGTCCATTATAACCCAGGAAAGGCCAGTGTTATAGCTGATGCTTTGAGCTGAAAGTCACATCAGGTTGAGGAAACACCTTTGTCTCTCAACCATGTAGAGGTGTTGGCTCACATTGCATTGACCTCAGAATTGCTGGAACAGATTATTCTAGAGCAAAGGCAAGATCCTAAAGAAATTCCGCACATCAAGAAATTGATTGCCAAAGGGCGTGGCCCTCACTTTAGTGTTGATGAGCATAGAGTAGTGAGATACAAGGATAGACTAGTGGTTCAATCCAATGAGGAGCTGAGAAGGAAGATTTTGAGTGAAGCTCATCATTCAAAGCTGTCTATTCATCCTATCAGCAACAAGATGTACCATGATCTACGCCACTTGTATTGGTGGTCTAACATGAAGCAGGACATCACCCAGTATGTTGCGGAGTGTGACACCTATGGGAGAGTTAAAGCAGATCATATGCGTACTGTGGGATATTTGCAGCCCTTGCCCATTCCTGTTTGGAAGTGGGAAGATATCTCCATGGACTTTGTGGTGGGTTTGCCCCGCACATCCAAGGGCTATGATTCTATTTGGGTCATTGTGGACCGTCTCACTAAGTTGGCTCATTTTATCCTGGTGGACACCAAATATATAGCCAAGAAGTATGCGGAGATATATTTTGATCGGATTGTGACCCTACACAGAGTCCCCCTTACTATCATTTCTGATAGAGGGTTAGTTTTTTCCTCTCGTTTCTAGGAGCAACTGTAGCACTATCTTGGTACTCATCTCCTCAGGAGCTCAGCATATCATCCATAAACTGATGGTGAGACTGAAAGGGTGAACCAGGTGCTCGAGGATATGTTGCGAGCTTGTGCCATTTCTTTTCCTAAGAAGTGGGATGAATGCCTGAAGTTAGCTGAATTTTCTTACAATAATAGCTACCAAGAGAGCATTCGCATGGCACCATTTGAAGCTCTATAAGGCAAGAAGTGTAGGACACCACTTAACTAGGTTGAAGTGGGAGACTATGGATACTTTGGGCTGAAATTCATCAAAGAGGCTCGAGAGCAAGTCACTATTATTCGGAGTCACTTGAAGGCAGCTCAGAGCCGACAGAAGGCTTATACAGACAAGCGAAGAAGGCCTTTGTAGTTTGAAGTTGGGGATTATGTGTATCTCAAGGTTTCTCCTATGAGAGGGCTGCATCGGTTTGGTGTCCATGGCAAGCTAGCTCCCCGATATGTCGGTCCCTACAAGGTTTTAGCACAGTGTGGCTCGGTGGTGTCTCGTCTCTAGCTCCTCGATATTTTGTCTACAATACATGATGTGTTTCATGTCTCATAGTTGAAGAAATGTCTACGGGTACCTGATGAAGCTATAGAAGTTGAAGGACTTCCACTCTAGCCTGATTTGACTTATGTTGAGCACCCTATAAAAATCATGGATGAAAAGGAAAGAGTGACCAGGAATAGTGTGGTAAAGTTCTACAAGGTGCAGTGGCAAAACCACTCTAAGGATGAGGCCACGTGGGAACAAGAGAGCTACATAATGAAGCATTACCCCCACCTTCTCCCTGGTTCTGATAGTCAGTTGCTACGTTGAAATGTATTTCATATCTCCTTTCCCACACTAGGCACATGAAATCTTGGGTCGAGATTTTGTTTTAGGGGGGTAGATTTGTAACACCCTCAGTGTTACACTGTACAACTTTTTGCTAAAACACTGCATGAGCATCATACTTATGTGTACATGTATGAATTATAGAGTGTAAAGCAATATACATAACTTGAAAAGTTCATCGAAAACACGAAACGAATGTTAAATTTCATGTCGTGTTTTATTACTTAGGGATCTAAATGAATTTTTATTGAACGAAAATGCTATAGAACGCATATGCAAAACTTTGGTAAAGTTTGTAGCATGAGCTTCGTAGGTGATGGTGAAACACTCGTGTTTGAGAACGAGAGTCACTAGCTAGCTTAATTGGTAGCCTGGAAATCAGAGTTGACGCAAAACCGATCGAAACTTAGTCACTTTTCTTAAGTCTGAAAATGGGTCAACGAAGCTGAGTTCAACAATTTTTATAAGAGGATCGGGTTAGGTAGTGGCATGGTATTAGGGTTTCTTTTAGTAGCCTGATATACCATCTCGAGCGTAAAAATAGTTGGTTTAGCATTTGGATCATTGAGTTGGATGTTTGGGACGCTTTAAAAACCATGCACGACATGTTACCGATGGCTGCTGCGTTTGGTCGCGGTCACCCTTGCCTTGGCTTGGCGCACTGCAATGGTTCACTGACGCGCACATGCATGCACTGCACGCACCACTACCTAGGCCTGCCTCTAGCCACCGTGACCCGCACCGCTGTGGCCGCGCTCTGCCACGCGTCTCACGCTCGCACGCGCATGTCTCGCCTAGCGGGCCCAGCCACCGCCGCCGTAGCCACGTTCGCCTGAACCATCCTGCTGCCTAGTGCTCGCCTATGTGGGACCATGTGCACATGGCCGTCCTTGGCTAGCCTACGGCTTGGCCAGCTCGGCTGCTGTTGCGCGGTGCCACTGATGCCCACGATCACGTCGCACTATGCTCCGACCGCCACTACCGCGTGGCTACTGCTACTGTTGACCTTCATAGCTGCACACATGTGAGCTTGGCTGCCTACATTTGCCATCATGTCTAAGCTTGATGCAATGCTACGTGGAAGCCTCTACCTGGCCGGCGCCGTCCACTACGGCGCAAAGGACCGAGCCATCATCGGCTGGCGTGTTAGGCAATGCGGCCAGCCATGTGGGGCATGTTTCGCTGTTCCCCACCACCCTGTAGCCCATGCGTGATTGAGCACTGAGTTGACAGCCACATCCCACCATGGCAGCGATAGGCCAAGCCATGCTGGCTTTCCCCTATTCCGCTATCGCCATGGTTGCCGTGCCGCACCTTTCAATTTGGCTTAGAGGAGCCACCTCAGTTCAATTAACTTAGTGCACGGCTTCGTGGGTTTGTCAGCCAGCCATCCAACCCCATCGCGCCATGATCCATGCTGTGTTGTGCTCCAATTTGGAGTTTTCCTCTCGCCGGGTCATTAAGACCGTCATGGCCCGCGTCGACGGCTAGCCCCCTCTCTAGAGCTGCTCGCGTCCAATTAGTTGCACCGCCAACTTCGCCTCCACCTACTTGTCACCATATGCACCCTTGCCAAGTCGCTACCACCACCTAGCCATCCCTGATGCGGCCTTGCCACCACCGTGCGCTGCCATACCGTCGGTGCACACATGGTCAGCTCAGCTCAGGCCATCTTCGGTCGAACCACTGCCTCGATTGGTTTTGTGGTGAGTTCCTTGAGCTCACTAGCTAGCCCTATTTATCTAGCATTGTTGTGACTCACCAAAACGCCACCGTTGTGGTTGTAGGATCTCTGCCACCGTGTTCTAGCCTTGCTGTGGCATCCCAGCTCACGCTTCCTTCCCCTAGTGCTTCGCGTTCACTCCTAGGTAGGCATCAGCTCCATACTTAGGGTGGGGAAGGGCTGATGTGGCCGGCGTAACAACCAGTGCCAGCGCCGGTGCACGCGTGGGTGTCTGGGGCACTTGGCCATGGTAAAGAAGGAAAAGGGGAGGGTCATATTCATAAGATAGCTAACTGAAGAAATAGTATTATGGACCTTGGTTAGATTCGATAGGAGAAGGAGGATGTTTTAGCAAATGTTCCAGCACGCGCAGGCCTCCTCGTCGTGGGTCGGCGTCGCTTGGCTGGGACTCACTTAGTACCTTAGTCGGTAGGACTCACTTAGTAGCTTGATAGATGTATTTTACTTTAAGAGTTGTTGTTGTCGTATTACTAAGTGTTGCATCATCATTTCATGCATGTAGATCACGAGTTGGTAGAGTTTGTGCCCATGGATGAACAAGATTATGAAGAAGTTATTGAGGAGTACAAGGAGGAGATCCTCATGTAGGAAGGAGCCTCGGAGCCTTTTGGTGCTGACTTTGCTGACCCACCGCCTGCCCAAGGCAAGCCTCGGTGCATAACCCATATTTTATGATCAATGAATATATATATATATGATGTGCATTTACGTTACAGATATTTTATGGAAACTACATGCATAAATATATCTACCTATGAGTCCTACTAGTACAGGTCGAGTAGCTGCTATGGTCAGGGTATCGGTAGCGTTGTTACCTGCCGTTACTCACAATAGGTGATAATTATGATTACTCATGATAAAATGGTGGAAAGGAAAATAGTGATCGGGCAGGGATATGGTTGGGTACTGGTGGGTGTAAGAGGTTGTGTCTTGCGACCAATAGGGCATAGCTTGGTTACACTTTTTCCATGTCTGTGTTAGTTAAGGACCGGCCGTTGCATAAGTCTCGAGGCAAGTCATAGATTTATTATCCCAAGCACATACTTGGGTATGGGCGCAGGGAAGACTCGTTGCTCTCTTGTCGTAGAATCCGGCTCTTTTCAGACCAACTGATTGGAGGCGGGGATGGTGGAGGTCCTTGTACCGCACTGAGTGTGGGACTCAGGAGTGGGGGCTTGGAGTCCAAGTTTGGATGGGGACCTAGACACCCAGGATAGAAGGGTGATGGGTTAGTCCTACTTGTACCTAGGGTACAAGCAGGGCATGTGTTTTCAGGGTACCCAGCTGGGGGCATTGATTCGTGAATCGCTGGGAAATCTGGTACGACTTGTTTTGGGTCTAGCACCGTAGTAAGAACTAGAAGATGGAAGGTGATGAATTGAATTGATTGCTCAACTCCTGCTTGAAAGTAGAATAGGTGCTTACATAGAATGGCTAGATAATAAATCAATACGGCTATTAATAATAATATAAATAAGGACTCACTATTAGTATTGCTTTCTGCAAAAAGGAAACCAGCAAACCATAAAGCTCATCATATCCTTTGGAGTCGGGAAATTATTCCCACTAGTCGGATAAGTCTTGTGAGTACATTGTGTACTTAGGGTTTATTTACCCCTATTATAGGTAACACATGAGGAGTACCTTCGTGTGGAGGATTCATTTGGTGGGCACAGACGGATCCTTGTTCTTTATCGCTAGATGTTTATTTTCGATTTATGCTATTTAATATTCCGCACTCTGATATTTGGTAATGTAATAATGAATTTCTAAGAACTCTGGATGTATGAAATGGATTAAGTATTGTAACTCGTTCTCATTATTGGATCCTTAGGAAAAATGTGGATCTTTTGGGTTCTCCCTTGGGGTGTGCCCGATGGATACCGCCCGCTGTAGTTTGCTTTTGGAGCGCTTAGTGTCTGGTGGAAGACGAGTGCCTCCATAAGTATGTTATTTTGGGCAGGTCTGCCACAGTCACTCCCGAATGGGGAGAACCCCACCTCCTCTACGTCGCAGCGAGCAACCATGTGGTGAGCGCCGCCCTGGTAGTCAAAAGGGAGGAGCCGAGACATGACCTTAAGGTCCAGCGACCCGTATACTTCATCGAGGAGGTACTCACCGACCCTAAGGTCTGGTACCCCTAGGTGCAGAAACTCCTATACGCCATGCTGATGGTGACCTAGAAGCTCCTGCACTACTTCACCGACCATGAAGTCACGGTCGTGCCTTCATACCCTCTCGGAGACATCGTCCGCAACCACGATGCCATGGGACAGATCTCCAAGTGGGCACTCGAACTCATGGGGCATGACATCAGGTATATCTCCTGTACTGCTATTAAGTCTCAGGCTCTCTTGGATTTTGTCGTCGAATGGATGGAGGTCCAGCTACCGACCCCAGACGTCACCCACGAGTACTAGATAATGTACTTCGATGGGTCCATAATGGCGCCTAGCTCAGGGGCTGGAGTGGTTCTGATCTCCCTGGATGGGAGTAGACTCTGCTATGCCATCTGCCTCCATTTCTTGCCCTCAAACAATGCCACGGAATATGAGGCCCTCATCAACGGGCTACGCATCGCCATCAAGCTCGGCGCTACGTGACTCTACGTCCATGGTGACTCAGAGTTGGTCATTGACCAAGTCATGAAAGAGTCCTACAAACCCCCCCCCCCCTCATGGTGGCATACTACTAGGAGGTACGTAAGCTTGAGGACAAATTCCAAGGGATCGAGCTACATCACGTCCCTCGAAAGGACAACGATGCCGCTGATTTTCTCGCAAAATTGTCCACCAAGCGGGATCCGTCTCCGAGCGAGATCTTCATCAATGATCTCCAAGAGCCTTCCGCCTGTATCCTAGAAGGTCCAAGCCAAACACACCCCAACACCAACCCAGCACCTAGGGGCTCCGACCCTAACACCAAGCCAGCGCTCGAGGGCTCCGACCCTAGTGCCTCCATGATGACGTCGTCCGCTGACATCACCCGCCAATGTTGCCATGTTGGCACTCGATTAAACTGACTGGCAAGTGCCACTACTTGCCTACCTCATCGAGGAGGTTCTCCCACCCAAAAGGACTGAAGCTCGATGGATCGCTCGATGCGCCAAGACCTTCATCGCACTCGGTGATGAACTCTACAAATGGAGTCCATCGGGGGTGCTCATGAAGTGCATCCCTACCAACTAGAGGAAGCAGCCCCTCCTCGAGGTCCATGCTGGGATCTGCGAACATCATGTGGCCCCGAGGTCGCTGGTCAGAAAAGCCTTTCACCAAGATTTTTACTAGCCCACCGCGCTACGAGATGTAGAGGAGGTCGTCCATAGGTGTGAGGGATGCCAATACTACGCTCGGCAAACTCATTTGCCGGCATAGGAGATTCAAACCATCCCCATCACCTGACCATTCGTAGTCTGGGGCCTCGACATGGTAGGACCCCTCAAAAAGGGCCCAGGCGGCTTCACTCACCTTCTCATAGCGGTCGACAAGTTCACCAAGTGGATAGAGGCCAAGCCCATCACCAACATCCGCTCGGAAGACGTGGTCAAATTCTTCCTCAACATCATCTACCAGTTCGATGTTCCTAACTGTATCATCATTGACCATGGGACTAACGTCACTAAGAAGAAGTTCCTAGACTTCTATGATGGATACAACATCAGGATCGACTAGGCCTCGGTCGGACATCCACGTACTAATAGTCAGGTCAAGCGTGCCAATGGCATGGTCCTCCAAGGACTTAAGCCATGCATCTTCGACCGACTCAACAAGTACATCGAGCGATGGGTTGCAGAGGTCCTTGCGATCCTCTAGAGCCTAACAACAACCCCAAACTGATCCATAGGGTTCACACCCTTCTTCCTAGCCTATGAAGCTAAAGCAGTGCTGCCCTCTGACCTCGACCACAGCGCCCCAAGAGTGAAGGCTTTTGACCGCGACTGAGCCATAGAGGCTCAGCAAGACATAGTCGACCTGCTCGAGGAGGCCCGCGAGACGACCATCATCTGCTCCGCTCATTACCAACAAACTCTCTGTAGGTACCACAAAAGGAAGATCAGGGGGAGGATCCTCGAAGTCGGTGATCTCGTACTCCAGAGGACCCAATCAATGAAGGAGAAACACAAACTCTCTCCACCATGGGAAGGTCCAAATATGGTGACCAAGGTGATCCGACCGGGCGCCTACCGATTGAAGGACGACAACGGCAACATTCTCACCAACACTTAGAACATTGAATAACTACATCGTTTTCCCCTAAATTCAGTCTTACCGCTTTTATTTAACACTTGCTCCTATAAAGCACCCTAGCCTGAACACTTTTAGCCCGAGTCGCTTGGGGCTCCATGAGGGTACAATACTAAATACTGCATCTCTTTTTTACTATCACATGATAAAAACTTTTCACCCAAACGAAAGGGCGTTGCCCGAACAAAAGGGTATTCCATTCCTTTGATTACCCTACGTGACTTTGTTTTTACTCAAGACCGAGCGCACCCTGCCTTGACCTACGGTTACGAGCAGCCGAGCCTCATGGGCCATGCCCAGGTTCTTAAAGTTGTAGCCTATGGAATGAACGGGTAGGTGCAAAAAAGAAAGGATAAAAACAAAGTCACATAGGGTAAAGTTGCAGCCTACGGAATGAACGACGAGCGTGGATCCTGGTTGGACATTTCCGATTGGAGCTCCTCAAACCCAGTCGCTCGAGTCATCAAGGAAACATTACCAACCCCCACTATTTCTTTATATAATCATTCATTCATCTATGCACGCATTCATTCATTCCATACATTCGAGGCATCGCATATGCAGTTAAATGCATCACAACGCTCTATGTTGCATCACAAAGCGACAGTTGCCTCATTCAACATGAGCAACGACCGATCGGGGTTCGAAGGCCGGCCCACGAAGGGCTCGAGGCCGTCTCGCGTCAAACAGAGCTAGGGGAGAAAACATAGATCAGCCCCGAGCGGCCCTCGCCGAGTATGCCTCGAAGCAGACAGGGTCATCTCAACCTTCTCGTTTGATCCTAACCTCGAGCCAAACCCATAGAATCTCCATCGAGGGGAGGCCAGGGCTGTAACACCCTAGGTGTTTGGCTTCTACTAATTGCATTTCATTTCATAAACATGTGCATCATCTATCTCATCATGCCTTTGATTACTGAAACATGCATATGCAACATTTTCCAATTGTGTATGTTTCATACTTGAGTGTTGTGAATAGTAATGGTGTTACATGTGAATGCAACCTGAGTTTCTCATACCTTGAAACATGCCAACATGGTAGTATTATGACAAGTATAAAATAACCACAAGGTCATGAAACATGTGAAACATGGAAGTGAAACATATGAATGAATTGCTTGTTTTAATTGCTTTATCACATGTGATCTTTAGAAGTGGACTAACAATTTTGTAAAAGTGGTTGATTATGGTCTATTACACCTTAACTATACTTAGGTCACTTGTTGGAACATTGTTCATGTAGATCAAAATGACCAAAATGCCCTCAAGTGAAGGTTTGACTAGAATTGACCCTTGGTGTGTCACTGTTTGATTGATTCAAAAGTCCAACTTAGAGACTTTGCATGGCTGTGCACTCTTTACCAAAGTTGTAGCTAATTTATCAAGGAACAAAAGTTGTTTTATGGCCAACTCATGAAAATGTGTGGAACATGGTCAAACATGGCCCACAAGTCAGTAGTTCATGCTGATTTCACACTTAGAAAATATTCTAAGTCGTAGTTACATTTTCTGTTGCATCAAGCTCACTTTGGCTTCATGTAACTTTGGATCCATGACGATTTAGGTGTTGGTCCTTAATAAGAAATTGTAGAGGGATGGTACACCTACAAATTTCATGTACATAGTTTTTGCAAAGGGTCATTGGTTTAGCCGTGTTGACACGAGGAATACTCGCTGTTAGTCGGATCAATCGATGACTGAATCGCCATTTTTAGAAAATGGTCAGTGACCGTCATGGCCGACCGGCGCAGGAGCTTCTCGCCGCGTGGTGCACATGCTTGGCCGAGGTCTCCACGTCGCGTGCTTGAGCTCCAGATGAAAGCCACGCCTCGCCACTCTCTCTGCGTCTCGCCATTTCCCTCTCTCGCCTTCACCGCGCGCAGCGCCAAGCCACCGCAGCCGTCCGCCATTGCTGACCGTGCATCACCATCGTCGTGCACGCTCGCCACCACAAAAACGCGTTGCTCCGTTCACCCTGAGCCTCGCCATGATCCCCTCTCCCGTATCCACCGTGCAATCGTGTCAATCGAGCCTCGGTAAGGGCCAATCATTGGTTTTCTTCCACCGCCGCCATGGCTGCTCTCGTCGGAGTTGGCGCTCCACATGGCCAGCTGTCCTCGCGCCCTTACCATTGCTCCTCCATCTTGCGCTAGGGTCTAGGAATGCTGCCGTAGCTCGTAGGGTCACCCTATTGGGCTGCGACGCCGTATCGTCGTCGGAGCCGGCTGTGCCGTGGCCGAGCGCCGCCGTGGCCATCGCCACCCCCGCTAGCGGCGTCAGTAGCTGCAATAGAGGGTCCCCCTAGGTCCGCTCGGGTGAGGCAAACATGTTGGCGCCGTTGCCGTCACCGAAGAAGCCACCGGCGACGAACTACGCCGCCGTCCGCTCCGTTCCCCTGTCTGTCTCGCTGACGCGCGGGCCCCTCCCATCAGTCGCCGTGGCTAAGGCGGGAGCCCAGCGTGGGCTGCGCCGTGTCTTGGGCCGCGCCAGCGCGTATTCGTGGGCCACCGTTCCTTCGGGCCGGCCCAACAGCGGCTGTGATTTATTTTCTTATTTGTTTTGCTTTATTATTTCACAGATTTGTGTTGATATTCAAAAATATGTATCTCCTAGTTGGTAGATCCAAATGCTATGGTTCCAATTTTGTTGAGTTCATGATAATGTCTAGTATTTAATAAAAATATTATATGGGCACATGTTTTAGAAATTTTTGATGAATTAAATAGGACTTTGAAATGTGTTTTTAGATGCATGCAAAATTGTTTGAATTTTATCTTGAGTTTCTGTGGTCCAAAAATTATGAAATTTTGTGGGTAGTCTATTATTGCTTATTAGAAGCTCTGGTTAAAATTTCAGAGCTAGTGCATGTGTAGTTTTTAAGTTATAGAAATTCCTTTTATTAATGGATGGAGCTTGTGTGAATTTTCATAATTTTTCTATAGATACAGTAAAGGTAAAATTTGGTGAGTGCTATTCTTATACTATAAGGATGCTAGGAAAAATGGGAAATCTATTACTTGACACTTTTTAATAAGGTTTCCTAATTATGCTAAAAATAGACATGCCACCTGTTATTTTGGATACAGCAAGTTCTACTTGCTCAATGGCTTTGAAATTTTTATGGTAGTTTATGTGAAGCATGAGATAGCTACTGTAATTTTTGTAGATTTTTATGAATAGTTTTACTATATATTGCTTAAATCACCTAATTAACTAAATAAATTGGAAAAAAAAAGATATTAAATAATTTATTTAGAAGTTGGCACTATACTTTCTGATGTTTCTTAGGTATGAAAAACAAGTTGGTAAACTTGGTTTGATCAAATTATGCTTTTGCACAATCATTAAATAATTAAGTTAGTAACTCTGTCATTTCTGGACAGATTCTAAGTTTACTAGAATTCGATTTGGTTAACATAAGAATCATGCTTTGGTGTTTACAAATGTTTTGTAGAGAATTTCATAAGCTTTCCAGAATATCCTCATACAAGTCATTTGGAATTGTAGAACTTTGGTTGTGATTGAATTAAGGGACTACTTGTATGCATATGAAACTTTAAATGTTAAATTATGTATACCTTTACTATTTCTAAGTTGTGGTAATGTTCCTAGGTGTTAGGCCTTTAACCGAAGATGAGCATCTTTATCTTAGGTTATGCAAGTTAGGTAAGTTGATCTTGTTCTTTAAGTTAAGTTAGATACATGCTTAAAGTGATTTGAATAGGGCTAGTCTTACTCGGTACACGAGTGTCCAGTGATGTTTTCGGTAAACACTTACTGTAATTCATTCATCATGAGCATCATGTCATTCCTTATGCATCCATGATATTTATCTTTTGCATCGGCATGCAATAGGTGTACCGAAAGGAGTAACCCTGCTGGAATTCGAGGAACCGAGCGAGCAGCAGCAGCCGACGCCAGAGATTCAGGAGGAGCAGCCTTCAGGAGAAGTGCCAGACGAGGTCGCCGTTGAGTGCCCGGACCACCGTCCTTGTAACTTTGTGAAAGGCAAGCCCCGGAGCATATTAAGCCTCCTAATTTCCGAAATGTCGTTACAGTATTATTGTTACATATATATATATTGTTGCATTAAGTTTAGGTGTTGGATGCAAATAATTGCTGCATTGGTTACCCAATTCCTTGTACAGATATTGTTACCCTGAATCCTATGTAGCTCAGGCTTGTGTAGTGCTTAGCCCTGCTTTAACACGGTAGAAGTCAGGTGATTTCCTGTCACCTACGAGATATAGGAAGATACATATGGCACGGTTGGCTATATTTGCTATCGTGGAAAAGAACCAGTCTTAATTTGAAATGAAGACCGGACGGAGGCTTGCCGGTTTGCAGTGGCTCCGTCTGTGTCGCTTAAGGACTGATTCTTGGAGCCTTTCCTATTCATGTTGAACGCATGCCTCTCTCTTAGTTGGCCGTGTCCGATGACCGACCGCGAAGCCGAGTAGCTCACCTCAGGCCGGGAGTCGATAAGTATAAAGTGCGCCTCGGAAGGGAGACGTAGGCGTGAGTCCAAAGGCAGGTGATTTAAAAGTCCTGATCGTCCTGGCAGAAGGGTAATCCCTGAGAGTGCTGGCGCTGATCGAACCCGCGAATTTGGTTCCTGAGATGTACCAAAGGTAACCCACGGCTACCCTTGCTAAGTATGCCAGGGTGAGAGTTAGGAATACCCCCTCAGCTAAGTTGTAATTCGATTCGAGTCGCCGTCTCTCCCAGTTAGTGAGAACTTGACGGGCTTATCTCCAATGTAGATACACTTAATAACATAATGGTTCGGAAATGATGATATGATGATGACAGCCTTATTATACCTGCTATGGTTAATATTGTTTGCTCCTAATAAGTGAGTGCTCTAGTACAGGTGCTAATCTAGTGGATAGATAAATAATGGTAAGCTTGATGCTAAGTTTAAATTGGTTACTATAATCATAAGCTCTTTTATGCAACTGTGTCAAGCTAGCCCACCTCTTAAGCCTTGCATGATTCTTGGTGTCTTTTATTTCTGGTTTTGATGGGTAAGTCTAGCTAAGTACCTTCTCGTACTCAGGGTTTATCTCCCACCTGTTGCAGATGACCAGTTCTACTTTGGTTGCTGCAAGTACTGCCTTCTCCCAGCTGGGGATGAACACTAGACCATTGGGCGCGGTCTCTACTAGTTCTCGTACCTGATAATGCTTTTGTGGGACATGACTCAGACTTGGCAATGTAATTGAAAACTATGATGTTTTGTACCAAACTATGTTGCTTCCGCACACTCAAACTTGGTTTGTAATATTCTATTTAAACTCTGATGGATGTAATCTGAATGCTACTTATGAAATGTTGTAACGGATGATGTGTTGTGTTGAATCACTACGATCTTGGTTTGTATGTCGAGAGTTGGTTGAAATCCTTCATGATTTCCGGACTACCAGGATTATGGGAGCTTAAGTACAGGAATTTGATCGCTTCAGTGATTGTTTTTATACTTATGTTCTTATGATTTGGTCGGTTCTGTTACAGCTGGTATCATTGCAAGATTCGACACTAAACATGTCATTTGTGTATTTAAAACAAAAGTTTTTGTGAAAATCCTAAATTAAACACTAAGTATTGCCAGTGGTCATATCCCTTATGCCCAAATAAGGACTCTTAGGTGGCTTATTAAAGTACTAACTTGGGGGTTCCTGCTTGTTTCTATTTTGTCGTCCATACGGCGTGCTATTGTATGGATGCCATCCGCTTGGGTGGTAATGTATGGATCCAAATACCTCTACGCTCTGGTAAGTGGAGAGTTGTGAGAGCATGACCGTCCAACCATCGGTCTAGGGGACAGTAGTTGTGGTTGCTCGCATACTTACATGTTCGATCATGTATCTATGAGAGTACTTAAATGTGGGTATCTCTGACGGGTAGCTGTGATACTAGAGTATATGCATCAGGGGATGTATGTATGAAAGTATTTAGTTTACAGCTTGTTTTCTATGCTTTTTGGGAAATTATTGGGCTGAAATGAAATTTTCTACAGGTACACTAACAACGTATCGTTGTAGATCGATTAGCTACCGTGCATGAGAGAGCATATGTATGCCACCGTATATTTCGCTAGCCTTTAAATTTTTCTAGGTTTGTGAGGACGTACGGATCGTGCATGCATCATGTTCAAGCATACTGAGTTAATGAAGCTCACCCAAGGCAACAAGAGTCTCAATGAGTACCTCCAGGCATTCAACAACCTAGCAAGGTATGCTCCCGAGTTCATCGATACTGACGCCAAGAGAATAGCTAGCTTCAAGAGGGGACTTTCCCCAAAACTGATGAAGTCAATGGGCAACTGCAAGTGTGTCACATTCAATGAGTTTATCAGTGACACTCTGACTCAGGAGAATAACGACAAGATTTATGCTACTTCCAAGAACCGTAAAAGAAACTTTGAGGCTGGTGCTTCTCAGTCTAAGGCTCCAATGGTATCTAAGACCCCGTACCATCCACCCAATGCTAATGTCCGGTACCGCCCACCTCAGAAGAAGAACCAAGCTAAAACCGGTTTCCGCAAGGGGTATACAATTTCCTTGCTAAAGAATACCTCTGGGCAGGGTAGCTCCAATGCACCACCAGCAAATAGGCTATGTTGGAACTGTAACCAGCCTGGTCATTGGGCTAATAAGTGTCCCTATCCTCCCAAGAATGCTCAAGGAAACGTCCGTCAGGGGCATGTTCACTACACTACAGTGGAGGAAATTCCTGCTGGTGAAGTGGTCACCGCTGGTAAGTTCCTTGTTAATGATCACCCTGCAGTTGTGCTCTTTGATTCGGGTGCTTCGCACTCCTTTATGAGTTCTACTTTTGCATCTGAGCATAAAATGAATGTGATTACAATTGTCAAGGGTGGTTATTGATTAGTGCTGCTGGAAATAATATCCTAACTAACCAAGTAGTTAAAGATGTAAAGATTGAGATTGGGGATCGAGAGTTCCATATGGATCTTGTAGTTCTACCGGGGGTAGGAATTGATATAATCCTAGGAATGAAGTGGATGAGCGGGAATGGAGTGTTGATCGATACCTCAACCCGTGTGGTAATGTTGAGGGATCCTGTGGATAAGAAGGGTTTTCTAGTGCAGTTACCTCGTGTTATCTTTATCCACAATACAGCCAATGCTACCCTAGCCAAAGTCATTAAGGATCTACTGGATGTCTATGAGTTTCCAGATGTCTTCCCTGATGACTTGCCTGGATTACCTCCAGACCGTGAGGTAGAATTCAAGATAGAACTCATTCCGGGTACGGCTCCTATTTCTCAAAGGCCCTATAGAATGCCACCCAATGAGTTGGCTGAGCTAAAGAGTCAGTTGAATGAGCTATTGAAGAAAGGGTTGATTCGGCCTAGTTCTTCTCCTTGGAGTTGTCCAGCTATATTTGTGAAGAAGAAGGATGAATCTTTGCGCATGTGCGTGGATTATCGCCCCCTAAACGCTGTTACTATCAAGAACAAATACCCTCTTCCTCGCATCAATATTCTGTTTGATCAGCTCTCCAAAGCTAAGGTATTCTCCAAGATCGATTTGAGGTCTGGCTACCATCAGATCAAAATTCGTCCTGAAGATATACCAAAGACAGCTTTCTCTACTCGTTATGGCTTGTTCAAATACGTCGTCATGTCATTTGGGTTGACTAATGCTCCGGCACACTTTATATACCTGATGAATTCTGTATTCATGCTAGAATTGGACAAGTTTGTCGTTGTGTTCATTGATGATATCCTTGTATATTCTCAGAATGAAGAAGAGCATGCTGAACATCTGAGAATTGTTTTAACTCGGTTACATGACAACCAGCTTTATGCTAAGTTCAGCAAGTGCGAGTTCT
This sequence comes from Miscanthus floridulus, assembly GCF_019320115.1. Classification (NCBI taxonomy): domain Eukaryota; kingdom Viridiplantae; phylum Streptophyta; class Magnoliopsida; order Poales; family Poaceae; genus Miscanthus; species Miscanthus floridulus. Next base: position 144,351,683 of record NC_089580.1, read on the forward strand.
GGTTGAACAAGATACCTTTTCTAGGTCATGTGTTATCTGGTGATGGAATTTCGGTTGACCCTACTAAGGTGCAAGAAGTCCTTGAGTGGAAGGCACCTACTACGGTCACTGAAGTCCGAAGTTTCTTGGGTTTGGCTGGCTATTATCGTCGCTTTATCTTGGATTTCTCAAAAATCACCAAGCCCATGACTCGACTACTGCAAAAGGATGAGAAGTTTGTGTGGACTCCGAAGTGTGAAGAGGCTTTCCACACTTTGTGGACCTTACTAACCTCTGCTCCTGTATTGGCACAACCTAACATCAAGAAGCCTTTTGATGTCTACTGTGACGCATGTGGCACCGGTTTGGGGTGTGTTCTTATGCAGGAAGGCCGAGTAATTGCTTATGCTTCATGCCAGCTTCGAAAGCATGAAGTCAACTATCCTACCCATGACTTAGAACTAGCCGCAGTTGTTCATGCCCTAAAGATTTGGAGACATTACTTGCTGGGTAATGTGTGCAACATCTATACTGACCATAAAAGCCTTAAGTACATCTTTACTCAACCCGAGTTGAACATGCATCAACAGCGATGGTTAGAATTGATCAAAGACTATAACCTTCAAGTGCACTACCATCCTGGTAAGGCAAATGTGGTTGCTGATGCCTTAAGCAGAAAGGCCCATTGCAATTCCTTGGTTAGTGAAGACTTTCATCTAGCACACCTCCTTCATCCTGTAGTACTCCACAATATCACTGTGGATTGCTCTCTTAGAAGTCAAATTATCGAACTCCAGAAGACTGATGTGGGTGTGTTTCACATCAAGCGGAAAATGAAAGAGAAAGAGACCAAGCACTTTAAGGTCGATGACAAGGGAATTCTCTGGTTTAATGATAGGCTTGTGGTCCCCAAAGACAAAGAACTTAGAAATCAAATTATGGCTGAAGCCCATTCTTCTAAATTGTCCATCCATCCTGGTAGCAGTAAAATGTATCAAGATCTTAAGCTGTATTATTGGTGGACCAAGATGAAAGAAATCGCAGCTTACGTGGCAAGGTGTGATAACTGTTGTAGTGTCAAGGCGATTCACATAAGGCCCGGACTATTGCAGCCACTCTCTATTCCTGGCTGGAAGTGGGAAGAAATTAGCATGGATTTTATTGTTGGATTACCCACTACCAAAAAGGGTTGTGATTCCATCTGGGTTATCATAGATCGTCTAACTAAATCTGCTCACTTCATTCCGGTCAAGTCTACCTATCACCCTCACAATTATGCTGAGATTTATTTTCAACAAGTGGTACGTCTCCATGGTGTACCCAAATCCATTGTTTCTGATCGAGGACCACAATTCATGGCTCATTTTTGGGAGTGCTTACATCAGAATCTTGGCACTCATCTAATCCGCAGTTCTGCCTATCATCCGCAAACATCAGGACAGACTGAGCGTGTTAATCAAATTCTTGAAGACATGCTTAGGGCTTGTCTTATCTCTTGCAAAGGCTCTTGGGAAGACTGGTTACCTCTCGCTGAATTCTCTTATAACAACAGTTATCAAGAGAGTATCAAAATGGCTCCTTTTGAAGCTCTTTATGGCCGCAAGTGTAGAACTCCTTTGAACTAGGTGGAACCCGGGGAAAGAAGATTCTATGGTATTGACTTTGTAAAAGAAGCCGAAGAGCAAGTCCAAACTATACAGAAGAATATGACTGCCGCACAGGCTAGACAAAAGAGCTATGCTGACAAAAGAAGAAAACCTATTGAGCTTGAAGTAGGTGATCATGTTTATTTGAAGGTATCCCCTATGAAAGGAGTCAAGCGTTTTGGAATTAAAAGGAAGCTTGAGCCTCGATATGTTGGACCCGACCGCATTATTGAGAAAAGTGGAAGAGTAGCATATAAGCTCGATCTACCACATGAGATGGGAGCTATATTCCCGGTATTCCATGTGTCCCAGCTGAAGAAGTGTCTTCGTATTCCTGAGGAAAGAATAGCAATAAGGAAAGTCAACTTGAAATCTGATCTTTCTTATGAGGAAAAGCCCGTGCAAGTTCTGGATACTCAAGAAAGAGTGACTCGTACACGAGTGGTTAAATTATACAAGGTAGTTTGGAGTAATCATAGTTAACGGGATGCAACTTGGGAGCGGGAAGATTATTTAAAGGAAAACTATCCAGCTTTCTATACTAATTGGTACGCTTTCCAAATCTTGGGATGAGATTTTTCTAAGGGGGGAGGGCTGTAACACCCTAGGTGTTTGGCTTCTACTAATTGCATTTCATTTCATAAACATGTGCATCATCTATCTCATCATGCCTTTGATTACTGAAACATGCATATGCAACATTTTCCAATTGTGTATGTTTCATACTTGAGTGTTGTGAATAGTAATGGTGTTACATGTGAATGCAACCTGAGTTTCTCATACCTTGAAACATGCCAACATGGTAGTATTATGACAAGTATAAAATAACCACAAGGTCATGAAACATGTGAAACATGGAAGTGAAACATATGAATGAATTGCTTGTTTTAATTGCTTTATCACATGTGATCTTTAGAAGTGGACTAACAATTTTGTAAAAGTGGTTGATTATGGTCTATTACACCTTAACTATACTTAGGTCACTTGTTGGAACATTGTTCATGTAGATCAAAATGACCAAAATGCCCTCAAGTGAAGGTTTGACTAGAATTGACCCTTGGTGTGTCACTGTTTGATTGATTCAAAAGTCCAACTTAGAGACTTTGCATGGCTGTGCACTCTTTACCAAAGTTGTAGCTAATTTATCAAGGAACAAAAGTTGTTTTATGGCCAACTCATGAAAATGTGTGGAACATGGTCAAACATGGCCCACAAGTCAGTAGTTCATGCTGATTTCACACTTAGAAAATATTCTAAGTCGTAGTTACATTTTCTGTTGCATCAAGCTCACTTTGGCTTCATGTAACTTCGGATCCACGACGATTTAGGTGTTGGTCCTTGAAAAGAAATTGTAGAGGGATGGTACACCTACAAATTTCATGTACATAGTTTTTGCAAAGGGTCATTGGTTTAGCCGTGTTGACACGAGGAATACTCGTTGTCAGTCGGATCAATCGATGACTGAATCGCCATTTTCAGAAAACGGTCAGTGACCGTCATGGCCGACCGGTGCAGGAGCTTCTCGCCGCATGGCGCGCATGCTCGGCCGAGGTCTCCACGTCGCGTGCTTGAGCTCCAGATGAAAGCCACGCCTCGCCACTCTCTCTGCGTCTCGCCATTTCCCTCTCTCGCCTTCACCGCGCGCAGCGCCAAGCCACCGCAGCCGTCCGCCATTGCCGACCATGCATCGCCATCGTCGTGCGTGCTCGCCACCGCAAAAACACGTTGCTCCGTTCACCCTGAGCCTCGCCGTGATCCCCTCTCCCGTATCCACCGTGCAATCGTGTCAATCGAGCCTCGGTAAGGGCCAATCGTCGGTTTTCTTCCACCGCCACCATGGCTACTCTCGCCGGAGTTGGCGCTCCACGCGGCCAGCTGTCCTCGCGCCCTTACCATTGCTCCTCTGTCTCGCACTAGGGTCTAGGAATGCTGCCATAGCTCGTAGGGTTGCCCTATTGGGCTGCGACGCCGTATCGTCGTCGGAGCCGGCCGTGCTGTGGCCGAGCACTGCCGTGGCCATCGCCACCCCCGCTAGCGGCGTCAGTAGCTGCAATAGAGGGTCCCCCTAGGTCCACTCAGGTGAGGCGAACATGTTGGCGCCGTTGCCGTCGCCGGAGAAGCCACCGGCGACGAACTACGCCGCCGTCCGCTCCGTTCACCTATCTGTCTCGCTGACGCGCGGGCCCCTCCCGTCAGTCACCGCGGCTGAGGCGGGAGCCCAGCATGGGCTGCGCCGCGTCTTGGGCCGCGCCAGCGCGTATTCGTGGGCCGCCGTTTCTTCGGGCCGGCCCAACAGCGGCTGTGATTTATTTTCTTATTTGTTTTGCTTTATTATTTCACAGATTTGTGTTGATATTCAAAAATATGTATCTCCTAGTTGGTAGATCCAAATGCTATGGTTCCAATTTTGTTGAGGTCATGATAATGTCTAGTATTTAATAAAAATATTATATGGGCACATGTTTTAGAAATTTTTGATGAATTAAATAGGACTTTGAAATGTGTTTTTAGATGCATGCAAACTTGTTTGAATTTTATCTTGAGTTTCTATGGTCCAAAAATTATGAAATTTTGTGGGTAGTCTATTATTGCTGATTAGAAGCTCTGGTTAAAATTTCAGAGCTAGTGCATGTGTAGTTTTTAAGTTATAGAAATTCCTTTTATTAATGGATGGAGCTTGTGTGAATTTTCATAATTTTTCTATAGATCCAGTAAAGGTAAAATTTGGTGAGTGCTATTCTTATACTATAAGGATGCTAGGAAAAATGGGAAATCTGTTATTTGACACTTTTTAATAAGGTTTCCTAATTATGCTAAAAATAGACATGCCACCTGTTATTTTGGATACAGCAAGTTCTACTTGCTCAATGGCTTTGAAATTTTTATGGTAGTTTATGTGAAGCATGAGATAGCTACTGTAATTTTTGTAGATTTTTATGAATAGTTTTACTATATATTGCTTAAATCACCTAATTAACTAAATAAATTGGAAAAAAGATATTAAATAATTTATTTAGAAGTTGGGACTATACTTTCTGATGTTTCTTAGGTATGAAAAACAAGTTGGTAAACTTGGTTTGATCAAATTATGCTTTTGCACAATCATTAAATAATTAAGTTAATAACCCTGTCATTTCTGGATAGATTCTAAGTTTACTGGAATTCGATTTGGTTAACCTAAGAATCATGATTTGGTGTTTACAAATGTTTTGTAGAGAATTTCATAAGCTTTCCAGAATGTCCTCATACAAGTCATTTGGAATTGTAGAACTTTGGTTGTGATTGAATTAAGGGACTAGTTGTATGCATATGAAACTTTAAATGTTAAATTATGTATACCTTTACTATTTCTAAGTTGTGGTAATGTTCTTAGGTGTTAGGCCTTTAACCGAAGATGAGCATCTTTATCTTAGGTTATGCAAGTTAGGTAAGTTGATCTTGTTCTTTAAGTTAAGTTAGATACATGCTTAAAGTGATTTGAATAGGGCTAGTCTTACTCGGTAAATGAGTGTCCAGTGATGTTTTCGGTAAACACTTACTATTATTCATTCATCATGAGCATCATGTCATTCCTTATGCATCCATGATATTTATCTTTTGCATCAGCATGCAATAGGTGTACCGGAAGGAGTAACCCTACTGGAATTCGAGGAACTGAGCGAACAGCAGCAGCCGACGCCGGAGATTCAGGAGGAGCAGCCTTCAGGAGAAGTGCCAGACGAGGTCGTCGTTGAGAGCCCGGACCACCGTCCTTGCAACTTTGTGAAAGGCAAGCCCCAGAGCATATTAAGCCTCCTAATTTTTAAAATGCAGTTACAGTATTATTGTTACATATATATATTGTTGCATTAAGTTTAGGTGTTGGATGCAAACAATTACTGCATTGGTTACCCAATTCCTTGTACAGATATTGTTACCCTGAATCCTATGTAGCTCAGGCTTGTGTAGTGCTTAGCCCTGCTTTAACACGGTAGAAGTCAGGTGATTTCCTGTCACCTGCGAGATATAGGAAGATACATATGGCACGGTTGGCTATATTTGCTATCGTGGAAAAGAACCAGTCTTAATTTGAAATGAAGACCGGACGAAGGCTTGCCGGTTTGCAGTGACTCCGTCTGTGTCGCTTAAGGACTGATTCTTAGAGCCTTTCCTGTTCATGTTGAACGCATGCCTCTCTCTTAGTTGGCCGTGTCCGATGACCGACCGCGAAGCCGAGTAGCTCACCTCAGGCCGGGAGTCGATAAGTATAAAGTGCGCCTCGGAAGGGAGCCGTAGGCATGAGTCCAAGGGTAGGTGATTTAAAAGTCCTGATCGTCCTGGTAGAAGGGTAATCCTTGAGAGTGCTGGCGCTGATCGAACCCGCGAATTTGGTTCCTGAGATGTACCAAAGCTAACCCACAGCTACCCTTGCTAAGTATGCTAGGGTGAGAGTTAGGAATACTCCCTCAGCTGAGTTGTAATTCGATTCAAGTCGCCGTCTCTCCCGGTTAGTGAGAACTTGACGGGCTTATCTCCAATGTAGATACACTTACTAACATAATGTTCGGAAATGATGATATGATGATGACAGCCTTATTATACCTGCTATGGTTAATATTGTTTGCTCCTAATAAGTGAGTGCTCTAGTACAGGTGCTAATCTAGTGGACAGGTAAATAATGGTAAGCTTGATGCTAAGTTTAAATTGGTTACTATAATCATAAGCTCTTTTATGCAACTGTGTCAAGCTAGCCCACCTCTTAAGCCTTGCATGATCCTTGGTGTCTTGTATTTCTGGTTTTGACGGGTAAGTCTAGCTAAGTACCTTCTCGTACTCAGGATTTATCTCCCACCTGTTGCAGATGACGAGTTCTACTTTGGTTGCTGCAAGTACTGCCTTCTCCTAGCTGGGGATGAAGACTAGACCATTGGGCGCGGTCTCTACTAGTTCTCGTACCTGATAATGCTTTTGTGGGACATGACTCAGACTTGGCAATGTAATTGAAAACTATGATGTTTTGTACCAAACTATGTTGCTTCCGCACACTCAAACTTGGTTTGTAATATTCTATTTAAACTCTGATGGATGTAATTCGAATGCTACTTATGAAATGTTGTAACGGATGATGTGTTGTGTTGAATCACTACGATCTTGGTTTGTATGTCGAGAGTTGGTTGAAATCCTTCGTGATTTCCGGACTACCGGGATTATGGGAGCTTAAGTACCGGAATTTGATCGCTTCGGTGATTGTTTTTGTACTTACGTTCTTATGATTTGGTCAGTTCTGTTACAGCCAGCGGGCCACCTGGGTTGGTCTCTGGAATGACCCAAGCATCTATCGGGTTACAGGTTAAGGAGAAGTGGAATGTCACATGAGGGCTATGCTGCCCCATCACAAACGACAGACCTAGATTTCACTCTAACATGCCCATTAGCGAGCTCACCGAGCGCGTCACTCGAGCCATCGAGGCAAGCAACGTTAGCTCAGCCCCTCCGATTGCTAAAACCATGGACGGTGTAACACACGAAACTAAACCAACCCCTTCTGAGCCAACGGGGCTTGGGGGCTTGGGACGCCCAAACACCCCGACGCCAGGATCCACAAGTCTATCTCGCCCGATGACTAAACTACCTCGGCTATGCCCGATGCCAGGATCCGTGACTCCATCTCGCCCGATCCCTAAAACTGCCTCGGCTATGCCCGACGCTAGGATCCACGAGTCCGTCCATCTCGTTCGATCCCTAAACTGCCTCAGTTGTGCCTGACTCCAGGATCCGCGACTCTATCTCGCCCGATCCCTAAAACTACCTCGGCTACGCCTAATGCCTGGATCCGTAAGTCTGTCTTGCCCGATCCCTAAAAACAGCCTCGGCTACACCCAATGCTAGGATCTATGAGTTCGTCTCGCTCGATCCCTAAGTTGCCTCGGCTATGCTCGACGCCAGGATCTGTTAGTCCATCTCGCTCGATCCCTAACCTGCCTTGGTTGCGCCCGACGCCAGGATCCACGACTTCGTCTCTCCCGATCCTGAAAACTGTCTTGGCTGCGCCCGATGCCAGGATCCATGAGTCCATCTCGCCCAATCCCTAAAAATAGCATCAGCTGCACCTGACTCCAGGATTCATGAGTCCGTCTCGCCCGATTTCTAAGCTGCCTTGGCTGCGCCCGACGCTAGGATCTGTGAGTCCGTCTCTCTCGATCATTAACCCGCCTCGGCTACACCCAATGCTAAGATCCATGACTCCATCTCACCCGATCCCTAAAACTACCTTGGATGCGCCCGATGCTAGGATCCGCGAGTCCGTCTCGCTCAATCCCTAAAAACTACCTCGGTTGCGCCCGACGCTAGGATTCGTGACTCTATCTCACCTGATCCCTAAACTGCCTTGGCTACGCCCGATGCTAGGATCCACGAGTCCGTCCGTCTTGCTCGATCCCTAAGCTGCCTTGGCTGCGCCCGACGCCAGGATCTATGAGTCCGTCTGTCTTGTCCGATCCCTAAACTGCCTCGGTTGCGCCCGACGCCAAGATCCGTGAGTCCGCCTCGCCCGATCCCTAAACTACCTCGGCTGTGCCCAATGCCAGGATCCGTGAGTACGTCTCCCATATGTCCCGCCTGATCCCTAAGCTGCCTCGGTTGTGCCCGACGCTAGGATCTGTGATTCCACCTTGCCCAATCCCTAAAAATACCAGCTGACAAAACCCCCCAGGTGATTCTGCCCAAATCGCCTGGGGGCTCGGGGGCTACACACACGGGTGCGCTCGTGCGCACCTGCTGACGAAACAAAACTTTCCCCGCTGGCAACACGAAAAACTCCCGAGACGATTCTACCCGAATCACTCGGGGGCTCGGGGGCTACACCCGTGGGTACGCTCGCGCGCACCTGCCGTCAGGACAAAAATCCCCTAGACGATTCTACCCGAATCGCCTGGGGGCTCGCTGGCTACATCAGCGGGTGCGCTCGCGCGCACCTGTCGTCAAGACAAAAATCCCCCAGACGATTCTACCCGAATCGCCTGGGGGCTCGGGGGCTCCTGTAGGGTTCATAAACCCAGGGTCCCTCATGGACTAGCTTCCCAGCAAAGGCTCGGCCCTGCAGACGACGTTACGAATGATGCACAACTCCTGGGCCGGCTCAAATACCAGAACGACATGCCAGAAGGGCGATCCAATTTCTAACCAGAAGGCCTGGCCAAGGAGCAGCGCTTGCTTCCAACTCTGGCTCGCCTCTCCGACCGGAAGGCCTAGCCAAACACCGCCTCTGACTCCAACCCATGTCTTCAACCAGGGATGCACCGAAGCTCTTCTCCGATTGGCGCAGTCAGAGTCGACTGGAACCAACCGACCGGGGACGCCCGTTCGGTGAGGACCAAGAAATAGACGTAGCAAGTAAGGTAGGGCACTCAAGTCGATCACGATACCGAGGACCTACCCTACACACCTATAGGACAGTAACCGATAGGACATGTTAGAAGGGTGCCCTGCAACCTTCTAGGCGTGGCCGAACCCAAGCCGTGTTGTGGGCGCCGACATTTGCCCTATAGTGTTATGGGCGCCATCAACTCCCATACCAGACAAACACGGTAAGGCTCCTCCCACATGCCTCTGACATCAACAGTGTTGTGGGCGTCATCATTTACCATACATGGTGAATGCAGTAAAACCTCCCACATGCGTCTAACAACAACAGTGTTATGGGTGCCTACCATCATCTTATACCCGACGGCGTGGGCAACAAGACTTAGTTGCATGCGTACTCTCTCTCTCTCGCTCGCTTGTAAGGTCGTCCCCTTCATCTATAAAAGGAGATGCGCTCTCTCCCAATAGAGAGATCGATCAATTCACTCACACACAACAACAGAACCACTAGGTTGAAACCTTAAGCATACGCTCAAACACTCAGCGCACGTAGGAGCTCCCATCACTCTCGGCCCTTTAGACCAGAGTCCCACCGAACCTCTTGCACCCCCATCTTTCTCCCTTCCGTTTGTAACCCCACAGCAAACTTTGAGCACCTGGGCTCAGGAATAAAGTCACCGACCAACTCAAACTGGACATAGGGCATATTGCCTGAACCATTATAAACCCTGTGTCATTGAGTGCTAGGCCACATCCGATCATAACATACGACAAAACTACAAATATTTACGTAAGTTTGATGAAAAGAGTATAACATGCGAATAAATTGACAGTCTAATATAAATAAATCTACAAATAGTTTGAATCTAATCTATTATCATCAACAGTGAGGTTCGATCGGATCGATGCAGCTATGATAATGATAACAAACTAAAGCCAAAGAATCTATAAAATCATCTATACGTTGATGGATTCATGAAAACATGCTATATGCATGAAAGTATAAGCAAATCAGCAAAAATAGCCGATGTAGTCATAGCAAATAAACAGAGTACATATCTTGATCACGAACAAGATCACTAATCGATATTTTTTAATCTAAAGTCTTACCAATGAGGTTCGACTGGATCGATGCAGCTATGGTAGTGTCATTAGATTAGATCTCATTAACTAGTGAGTTTATTCAAGATTGAAATATGTCTTTGGATGCATACTATATTTGATTGGAATAGAGATAAAACAGCCGATCTAGTAGAATTAAGCCATCGATTATAAGATTTAAAGCGTGACCAGATCAAAGGACGACCAATTAAGATGATATGATGTCAATCTATCTCAATCTCAATTAGGTGATTTGTTATAATTAATAAAACATTAATTATAACAAGATCGATAACTAATGAATCAACCAAAAACATCAAGAAAAATCTTACTAATCTTAGCAGATTCAATAACTGATGATATTGTATTATACAATAAGTTTTTTAACACAAGATCAATAACTTTGATCTATGTTATGATTCGTAAGAGATCAATCAGCTGATGTAGCCTTACAAACTAGGATACAGATAGATAACTAACTTATATTATGGCTCATAAAAAATCAATCAGCTGATGCAGCTTTACAAGCACAATACAAGTCGTGACGGTACTCACAAGCAAGCTAGTGGTCGATCAGTCGATGCAGCCCTGTTTACTAAAGAACTTGCCGAGATCTATAGTACTCCTACTCCTAATGCGATGGCGAAAGCCAAAAAATTGTATTGATTGAGTGTTCATCCTTTTGTACAATAACCAGGGTCTAATATTTATACCCGAAACATAAATATGAATCATACTCAAATATGACTCATTACAATTCTTGGAATAAAATAAAACTTCATAACTTAATAATAACTTGTGCCCTAATTTTCCTTATTTGTAGAGTCCGACACATCTTCCTGGCGCCATTCAAGCATAGCCTATTGACGCTGTCTGTTGACGTCATCTATAAAATAGCCAATTCTGACATCGCATCTAAATCAGCTGATATTGATTCATATCTAATCGATTCCTTGATGACACAATCCTAGAAGCTTTCCCGCGTTCTTCTTCCTAAATTTTGGTGTAAACAGATATTGAGAGAATAAATTTTCAAACTATACTGCAGTGTTTTCCTCCTCTGGGTTCCCTTAGGTCCGTAGGTTCTTATTATTCATGGCCCATTAATTTAGCTAATGGGATGCCCAACGTGTAAGAATAGCATTGCTAACAAAAGGTCAATGGAATCAATCAAACGAGACAGAAAAAACTAATGGTGGAGACCAATCTTTCGAGTTTCCACAAAGTCAGCTTGGTTATTTCTGTGATGCCCTGAAGTCGATTCCTGTAGAACTGGTGATTTTGTTGTAGTTAGTAGTGCCAATTTGCTCTACTTTTGTACTCATCAAATTTGGATGCGATTATTATTTATAGACTTTCATAACACCTATGCTACTAAAAAACAATATGGTGCCTCTGAAACATGTTGCCAAAGTAAAGGTGATTTTGTACAGTGAAACTAATCAATGCAGACGGAAACAACCATTCTCATATTAGATCAGTTTCTCTATGCTTGGATTAGATAGGAAAAAATGTATTTGTTTCGGTACCTACTAATAACAAGTACAGTTGTGCCGAAGCCTTCGGAATGCTTACCTATGCTATTGGACTGCTCATTAACTGGTTGCAACTACACTGGAATTAGCAAGTTGATAAATTAAAAAAACCAGACAAGGTAGGGGTGTGATAATACATTGATAAGTATGTCTAGGGTCTTTTGCTATTTTCTTTTGGCATTGCATGAAGCTCATATAATCTCAAGGCGTGATCTGCTTGAGAAGGCATCATTTTAGTATGAAATAACCTTGAACAACAGCTTGAGACGTGGACCGAAGATACCTACAATGCTAAAACTGACATTTCCATGTGCATGTTTTGACCTATTAGATAGAATTAGATAGATTGTATGGTTGTTGCACTTGGAGAATTTGGCACTGACAAAACAGTCACTCAGAACATTGCGTTTCTTCCTGTTACCGGTTACCGTGCTTCCTCCTAATTTTTTTGTTCATACCACAACACACCTTTTCCTTTGTAAGTACTTTTTCCAAAGTCCTTTGCAATGAGAAACCATAAATTATTGTTTGGATCAGCTGACATGCCATAGTTTTTTGTTCTACAAAGATCCATTTTAGTTTATTTGCGCTGTATTCCTTTCTTGTTTTGTCACTGCCTATAATAAGCTGACATCCATGTTAGAATTTTAGGCAATATCTCTTTTAGAATTTGCTTCCAGAATAATATGCAGGATGTTCTCACCAAATATTGTTACCACTGCGCAGGGTTTCAGAAACATGTCCTGCATTCAACATGCATTGCCAATGTTGTTATTGCAAAGCATCCCCTTCTTTCTGGTGAATTTGATTTTAGCAAGCTGCTAAAAACATGTTAATTGAAAAAAAAAACGCTCTCTTTCTGCTTTTCTTTCGGTCCCTGCCCTTTTATCTCATTTCTAGGAGGACAAGAATGTGCAAATACAAAAAGGGAGAGACAATGGGAGTATTTCAAAGCAACAGAGATTTTGAGTGCCATCTTCCCAGGTAGAGTATTGAGTAGCATTTCCCCCCAAATTATGTTTGTTTGAATTGGCACAGCTGCATAAATCTTGCAACTACCTTAGGTAACTAATGAACTTTGCTGCAGACAAGAGGTGTAGTGTTCCCAAAACGTCCTATAGATGCTCCGCCAATATTTACTCCTCCAGCTACACATAATTCATGGACCTATGATTCACCTACATATGCTGTGGGAATGTCCTTAGCTGTTGAGACTCTGAGGTTATGCCCTTTTCCTTCCTAATTTGACCTTTCCTCATTCAATTAACATGTCTCATGTTTTTTTGTAGTGTTTTTCTTAAGTGATAGTTTAGGCGATTTGAATAAGATTCGAAATGTGACAGACCTACTAAACGATATGGTGTATGCTTTAAATCCATCTTATGGTGGATAGTGTTCTATGCAGCTGACGATCTTACATTGCCACACCGACGACCTCTCTGATCATGAACCAAACTATTGAGAAGATCCTGATAGAAACTGTAGGATCAACTAGGCATAGATCTAGCGGGTACAACCTCTTCTACTTGTGATAAAAGATATAGTTCATCCTAGTACATGAAGAAATAGAGTAATAGAGAGGAGAGCGTGAGAGGTGAGACATCACCGACCGTCGGAGGGCTTGGCGGAGGAGCTGGAGCCGTCCATGGCGATGTCGATGTTGTTCTGGAGTCCAGTGGTGCGGTCCAGCAGTGGCGCGGTGTCCCGGCGGAGAAGACGGTGGCGGCTTCCTGTCATTGGCTGCGCACCCTCTAGATCAGGCTAGGGTTATGTCGGTGGGGCGACTGTAGCTGCTCACGGTGAACCTCGTGAAGAGAGCCACTGGCCCCCACCTCTCTTTATAGTGCAGTGTGACGGGGGCCCATGAATCATGTAGGGTTGGGCGCCCCCGATCAGGGCGCGAGGTCAAGGCCCAACTCGGCTGAGTTGGAGATATCACCACTAACAGATCCCTGTTGGACTATCAGCAGCTACGCTGGAAGGAAAGCTTTCCTGTTGCGCCACAACTTCTACTTAGCTAACACCTTCTGCAAATGCGCTTCTTGAATAATGTCATTATATAGCCCAACATCTGTCCACGGCCCTGCCTAGCTGCTTACTTATTTTCTGCTCGTATATGCACCCTGTATTTATGCACTAAATAGTGCTCTGTACATCTATTGTGCACGGTTCTAGAGAGCTCTGCACCAACGCCCCAACCATAATGTATAATTAGTCAGCTACAAAACTATGTTCCATAAAGTATGTCCAATTAGGTATATATTTGCCTATTACTCTTAATTAACTTATCGTATAATTTTAGTGTCTAATTATGGACTAATTATGTTTGAAAGTTTCGTCTCGCGATTTCTCACCCAACTGTATAATTAGTTATTTTCGTCTATATTTAATGCTCCATGCATGCGTCCAAAAATTCGATGTGATGGGCAAAAACAAAAAAAAAATTGGAACTAAACGCGCCCTTGGTTGGTAGGGATGCATGGCCGTGTGCAGATGCAGCAATTGTAAGCGGTGGTAAGGTTTCCTTTCCCTTTTTGTGAAGGAAATACTACAGAGGTTAGGTTTCCATAGGTACTCGATCGTTCCTTGAATCATTTCCGGACAGTCCACCTTGAATGTCACCACTTGATTGTGACATCACAGTGTTTAGCTCCTGCTGGATCCATGTTGCTAATAGATAACAGTAACTAAAACTTAGTAAAGTCTGAATCCAAACATACAATGCAAGCCATCTACTAATAGGTGTGCTAGCTACTAGCAAAAATTAAAAAGATAGATGTTGCTAGCAAGTGCTAAGAGCCACTAGCTATATATGCTATTTTTTTAGTAGCATCCAAACAACAACATCTAGTATAATTATGACTTGCGATGGCTCTTCTTGTCCAGCATGTGAGTCCTTTCTTCTTTTTCGCTACACAAGGTTTTTGCAAAGAATATTCTTGTCTTTTTGTCAAAAAGACGAGAGTTTTTCAACACAGCCGTCAAATGCCCACGAGATTTCCAGGTAACCAGCATAAGGAGATTACTACAGGAAAAAAGAAAGGTACGCCTACTCTCACTCCTGTCCGACCATTCAATGCCCTAGAATAGAATAGGCCCAAAATTGCCCTTACATATGACCCCGCTCATCAACCTCCCTCATATAGCCGGAACGAAGCATATGCATGCAGATCACCAAGATTACTTATTTATTACTTGTGTGCTAGACGGAAGGGAATAAATCCGTAGGCCGGGACCGGGAGGTATCACGATGGCCGCGTCCAGGAGAGCAGCGGCTATGCTGTGGCTGGCGGTGGCGATTATTGCCGCGGCCCTGGCGGCGGAGAAGAGCGAGGCGGCGGAGCAGCTGGGGTGCTTCTGCGACTGCATGAAGAACCGGTGCATGACCCTCGGCGCGGGCGCGGACAAGTTCGACTGCGCGGCCGCCTGCACCGGGGGCTGCACGCAGATCGGCCAGCCGGGCCAGCCCAGGGCCGACGACTTTTGCGGTTTCTGATGAGCCGCAGGCTCTTGGGCTTGCACGTTAGCAGCCCAGTTGGAGGATGCCACGGTGACCGGCCCAGTTGGATGCCACGGTACATGAATTCATTCATGTATATCTTGTGTGGATGTCCCAAAACAAGCGTCTAAAGCTGATTGTTAATATTTGGTTATTATTACTCCTATATGTCCTATATCATATACAGTGTAGGATTAGATTCTTCTCTCTCACACACACACATGCTAAACACAAAGCCAAGACTAGATTTGGATGTAGGATTTTCGCCCTGTTCATTTGAACTTATCAGTCAGTCATGGAACAAATCAGCTTCAGCAGCAGATTATCGCTTGAACTTATCTTCTCGTTCATGATTAGAGTACTAGACTACTAGCTATATATGGGTACATTCTGGTCGTTTTTTTGAGCCTAGGAGCTAGGAGCATCTTGGCAGTTGCGCTGTGAATGTTATTTTTTGTGGTTTGCAATGAGCCTGATGATCTATTTGTAAAACTAGTATCCCTAGTTCAGGTAGTACATCGCTTTCAATTTTTTGTCACTTTGTATCTGTTGCTTGCACCCTCCACCCCTGCCATTTACATAAAAGAAATTGATACTACAATACAATGACGACCGTTATTTTGTGGGCAGTACAGTGTTAAGAGCCAGAATGTGAGAGGTTGTTAGGGCCTGTTTAGTTCCCCTCCAAAACGCCAGATTTTTCATAATTCCCCGTCACATCAAATCTTTGGACGCATGCATGAAGCATTAAATATAAATAAAAAATAAAACTAATTACACAGTTTAGACGAAATCCACGATACGAATCTTTTAAGCCTAATTAGACTATGATTGGACACTAATTGCCAAATAACAACGAAAATGCTACCGTGTCGTTTTGCTAAAATTTTCGGCAACTAAACTGGGCCTTACGCAATTTGCCACAGCTTTTACCATTACCAGGATGTACTACAGACGCAGTCTTTCATAGCAGGGGCAGCAGACCCAGCAGTTTATGGATTTCTGTTAGGCCCCATCTGAGGAAAGGTGAAAAAAGTGTACTACTTCCGTTCAGGAAAAACGAGAGCATAATTGAAGCAATTTTCAGACAGCTTAGTGTTGAGAAAAAGAAAATGACGCATGTGCTCCAAAACGGACAAAACTCTATGGGATCATGACCTTACATATTGAATGCGTGCATCATTTTATTTTTATCTAGAACGGGCCCATCTAACTAAAATCTGCATTAATTTTTGAACTAAATTTGAATGCTAGAATTACATATTTTCTGACGGATCGACGGAGCAGTTACCAGCTCGCTTATAACATCCAGATTCCAAGACCAACAAGCGTTTGTCCGGAAATCCGGTGGCTTTCCGGCGCTATGCGAGGGCCTCCGGCGCGGCAACTCGGGTCGGGTTTCGCGGTGCCGAAGGTGGCACGAGAAAGCAACTCGCCCGGCGGCCCTGGCCCTGGCCCCTGGCTGCGTCAGTGCCTGCGTGCGTGCCTCGGTCAGGCGGTCCAGCCTTCACCCGCCGGCCCGCCCGGCTCCGATCAGAATAATAAACAAATCGCCGCGCGTGCTCCCGGACACACTACCGCCCTTGGAATTTGCTCTCAGCTTTTGTTGATCTCTCTCCGGGCGGCCGGGCCCTCATAAGGATTCTCACCAACTTGAGAAGACTCCTTTGTAATTATTGGTTGCCATTGTTGTATATGCTACACTAGTGTTCACAGTGTAGTCTTGTCCTCCGATCAATGGATACCAAGCCAGTAGCTGAGTGATGGAGGGAGCGTAGCGTGGCTGGACGCCCGCATCCTCGTCTTCGTCCGGGGCGAACGGAGGCCGCCGCTCCTTGCCGCAGCACAAGCATTGCGACGTCCGTGAGGAGATAGGGCAGGCGCAGCAGGCCGCCTGTTCTTGGCAGCTGCCGGCCGTTTGGTGCGCCTTGATGTTAGCAATCGGTACATACGAGGAATTGGGAAGAACAGAGGAGGGGATCGGAAGAACCGAGGATATCGTAATCAGGAGTGCTTGAATTTAGAACATAGGTTTGTTACAAAATGGTTCGAAGTCTTCTCTTACTCTCTCAGCGTTTCCATTCTGGGTCGGCAATGCGGACACTGGGCCGAGCGGTTCTCTTGGGCCGGGCTTCCACCAGATGGCGCTCCCCAGGTTCAGCTGTGGCTTCATCAGACAGTAACTGGTCTTGAGGATCAGAGCTGCTGACATTCCCCCCATCTTGAGAAGCCGCTTGCCCCCAAGCCGACGCCCTTGGAAACTGTTGTTTGATGTACTCCGGGGGTTCCCAGGTAGCAAGAGAGGCGGGCATATGCAACCACTCCACCAAAACCTGTTCCACTGGGTGCGGACCAGATGACCAGCGCCATTGTAGAATAAGCAAAGGTACCTGAAACTCAACCAAGTTAGTAGGAAGAGTAGAGCTCACAGTCTGGTTCCCAGCCAAGAGCTTCAACTAGGAAACATGGAACACGGGATGAACTGATGCAGAAGTTGGGAGCTCCAGGCGATAAGCAACTTTCCCGACGCCTTCCAGCACACGATATGGCTCAAAGAACTTGAAAGCCAGTTTTTGATATGCACGCCTGGATACTGATGACTGGATGTAAGGCTGGAGATTGAGGTAGACAAAATCTCCAACTCCAAACTGGCGCTCTGAGCGGAATTTGTCGGCCTGCTTCTTCATGCGTTCCTGGGCGCGCAACAGATGATGCTGAATCAGTCGATGCATCAACTCACGTTCCTCTAACCACTGAGACAGCTCAAGAACCGGATCAGCCGCTGAAACATCCAGACCAATGTGGCACAGAGGATATCCGTAGAGGACCTCAAAAGGCGACCGACCCAAGGCAGAATGAAATGAAGAATTGTACCAGAACTCCGCCAAGGACAGCCACTTACTGCAACGTTGAGGGCATGCTTGAGTAAAACAGCGGAGGTATGTCTCGAGGCACTGGTTTACGCGTTCGGTGTGCCCATCCATCTGGGGATGATATGCAGTGCTCATACAAAGCTAAGTGCCTGCCAGCTGAAACAAAAGCTGCCACAAACCGACTGGTAAATACTCAATCTCTGTCAGAAATGATGGCCTTAGGCATACCATGGAGCTTGAAGATATGATCCATAAAGAGACGAGCCACTGATGCTGCTGAAAACGGGTGCTTCAATGGAATGAAGTGCACGAACTTGGAGAATTTGTCAACAACAACCAAGATGGCATTGGCAGCTTCAGAAAACGACAACCCTTCCACGAAATCGAGGGAGATGACTTCCCAGGAAGCACTTGGTATGGGCAAGGGCTGGAGAAGACCTAGGTAAGTTGAGCGGTCTGGTTTGGCTTGAGCACAAATAGAGCAGGCTTGAACATGTTTAAGGACAGCAGACCGCATACCGGGCCAATAGAATAACTTCTTGAGCTTCTGATAAGTGGCGGGTGCCCCAGAATGGCCGCCCACTGGACTGTTGTGCAAGGCAGAGATAACCTAAACCTGCAAAGCTGAATTGGAGCCCAACCAAACACGATCCTTGTATAGGATGACTCCATTCCGCAGCTGAAACGGTGGTCTAGAAGAACTATCAATGGACAGCTGAGTGAGCACAGTCGTGGCTTCAGAATCAGTAGAGTACCACTACACCAGAACCTCCAACCATGAGTGAACCAGAGACGAGACTGCCAAGAGCTCACATGAATGATCCCGGCGGGATAATGCATCCGCTGCACCATTGTCAGACCCCTTACGATATGCAATCTTGTACCGCAGACCGAGGAGCTTAGTAAATACGTGTTGTTGCCAAGGCGTATGAAGCCTCTGTTCATTTAGATGGGTTAGGCTGTGGTGGTCGGTATGAATAACAAATTCAGACTGAAGAAGATAATGACGCCATTGCTCGACAGCCAATAGTATTGCCAGGTACTCCTTCTCGTACGTAGATAGACCCAGATTGCGCGGTCCCAATGCTTTACTAATAAAGGCCAAAGGGTGGCCGTTCTGAAGTAAAACTACACCCACACCTGTTCTAGACGTGTCGGTCTCAATATGAAATGGTTGAGAGAAATCTGGTAGACCGAGCACAAGGGCAGCACAGAGAGCAGCTTTCAACGCATCAAAAGTCGACTGTTGAAGAGAGGTCCAAATGAACAGTGATCCTTGCGCAACAGATCAGTCAACGGCTTGGCAATGAGGCTGAAGTGTCTAATAAACTTACGATAGTATCCAGCCAGGCCGAGGAATCCCCTCAAAGCTTTGACATTCATGGGCACTGACCAAGAAGAGATTGCCTGAATTTTTGCAGGATCTGTAGACAAGCCACGCTCTGACAATACATGGCCCAAATATGCAATCTCGCGCTGCGCAAAAACAGCTTCACTCTCCACTGGTCCTTAGCCAACCACTGAAATACCAGATCAAGATGATGGAGATGCTCCTCATAGGAATGACTGTATACCAAAATATCGTCAAAGAAGACCAATACGAAACGCCGGAGGCCGGGCGCTAGAGTTGAATTCATAGCCCCTTAAAAAGTTCCAGGAGCTCCAGTCAAACCAAAGGCCATGACATTGAATTCATATTGGCCGCAATGAGTTTGAAATGCTATCTTAGGTTCTTCTCCAGGCTGCAATAATATCTGATGAAAACCAGCATGGAGATCCAATGTGGAAAACCAGCTAGCAGAGCCAAGTTCATCCATAAGCTCATTGAAAACAGGGACTGGAAATTTAGACTTCGCAGTAATAGCATTAAGCTAGCAAAAATCCACACAGAACCGATATGACCCGTCTTTCCTCTTGACCAAGAGCATGGCTAGAGCTTGGTTTGATGAGGCCCTGAGACAACATCTCATTGACTTGCTTTTCAATTTCGTCCTTCAAACCAAGAGGGTACCGATATGGCCGAATGAACACTGGCTGAGCCCCTGGTATCAGTGGAATGGTGTGATTGCACGACTGGGATGGATGTAGCTCAGTAGGAGGATCTAGAACAGAAGGGTAGCGATCCAATAAGTCCTGTATCTCTGGAAGGTAAGATAAGCCAACAGACTGCTGCTCGGTAGAAGCCGAAGTAGCATTAGCAACAGAATGATCCGCTACTTGACAAATATGTAAGAGCATCTTATCAGGCATATCAGCATTGAGGCCCTATAACAGAATCCACTGTCCCTGATAAGGTATCATCATCCATTTTTGCAACCAATGAACTTGCATCGGGCTAAACTGCTCAAGCCAATCCATCCCAACTATAAGATCATAAGAGGTCAACTGCAACACCCAAAAATCAGTGACAAAAGTAACCAGCTCAATTGTCCAAGGCACTTGCACAAGCAACTGAGAGCTCTGTAACAACCCACAACCAGCTACCCTGACTGTACTAGGTACCAGCATCACAGAAACATCAACAAGCTTGGCAGCTAAAGAGACACTGATAAACGAAGCTGAGCTACCAGAATCAATTGACACCGATACTGCATGGGACTGAATAGATCCGGCAAAATAGATAGCACGACCAGACTCCGCTGAACCAAAAGCAGCCTTCGACAGAGCCAATAACAACTGTGCATCAGTAGTATCAGATGATGTAGAATTAGAATCCTCACTAGACTCCAGCAGAGAATCCCAAATGCCTTCAACTACCAGCAACACCTCAGGTGAGCATTTGTGGTCCTTAGACCATTTGGCGCCGCACTTAAAACAAAAGTCCCAGTGCACGCCGGTACGATTTGAGCGTGGACAACCGGCCTTCTGGGGAAGCAGCAACAGCCTGATTGGGCTGTGTAGCGGCCGACTAAGTCTTGTCTTGGCGCGGTGGTGGCGGCAACTGCAAAGGTTGCCGAGGATGCACCGAAAAACGAGCCGACGAAGACCGATCACCAGAACGACCCACGCGGGTAGTAGCGCCCGAAGCAACTACTTCCTGTAACAAAGCAAGGGTAGCGGCAGTATCCAAATCTTTTGGCCGTTGCAAAAGAACAACAGACTTAATGTCATGTCTCAAGCCATCAACAAAACGCATAGTGAAGTAGAGCTGATCATGTGTAGTAGAATAGGCTTTAAGCTGATCCACCAACGATGTGAAACAGGTAAGATAATTGGAGACTGGTGATTTGTCTGATATGGAAAAGCTGGTGGATCAAGGACTCGTGCTGATCGTGATCGAAACGATCGTGCATCAGTTTGCAGAGGTCAGACCAGGACAACTCGGGAATTTGATGCTCGATAGACTGGTACCAGAGAGAGGCAGGACCGTCAAAGTGCATCTCAGACATGCTAATCCACATAGACTGCTCAACCACATACATACGAAAGTGTTTCTCAGCACAAGTTTTCCAACAACACGGGTTGTCACCGTCGAAGCGAGGGAAGGGAGCCTTCGGCAAGCGGTCGAGGTGAGAAGAATGTGGTGGATCAGGTGGAGGTGGATGAGGTGGAGGGTGGGTGAACATAGCAGGCTGGTAGGTGATACGTGGTGGATCGGGTGGGCGAGGAGGAGGATGGGCGATCATCGCTGGGTGATAGGGTGGCCGAGGTGGATCACGTGGGTGAGGATGACCTAGAACAATGGACTGAAAAACATGGGGTGGGGGATCCAGCAACATACCATTGGCTGGGACAGGGATCCAGGTCTTGTCGACCCCGGATCCCGAATCCTGTGGAGTCGATTCGACGTGGTGCCCCATCACGGGTGGGTTGGCGGTGAGTCCGGCAGAAACTTGCACGGCCGCCTTAGTTGGAGTAGGAAGCAGACTAGACCCGTGTGACATTGTGTCGAACACGTCGCGGTCGCGAGACGACGCCAACGCCTTGGTCGGAGTCGAAAGCAGACCGGGCCCGTGCGACAGCGCGTCGAACACGTCGCGGTCGTGGGACTTCTCCAACTTCTTCACGGCGATGCAAACGTCGTCGAGGACGCCATCAACGCTGGGGCACCAAGACGTCAGATCCGCCGTCGTGGCCTCGAGCTGCTTCACGCGATCGTCGCGCTCGACGGAGTTGGCGCCGATGCGGAGGGACTCAAGGTGGGAGAGGCACCGGGTGAACTCCGCGTCACGGTCGGTGTAGCTGGCCTCCAAGGTGGCGAGGCAGAACGCCACCGCCGAAGCGCCCAGAGCAAAAGGATCCGCCTCCAGCTTGGCGACAGGGGTGAGCGAGATCGTCGGAGTTGGCCGTGAGCGACTCCTCCAGAACGGTGATGCGGGAGTCGACGGCAGAAGCACGGTCGTTGAGGCCGCGCTCCAGATCCGAGAACCGCCGGTTCCAGCGGTCATCATGTGCATCGAAACGGCGATTGAGGCCCGCCATCTCATCAAGGAGCAGCTTGAAGTTCGGCTCCATCGCTCCTCGCACCTGCTGGAATCGAGTAAAGTGAGGGTGAGGGGAAGGGGCGGGTTCCAGGATTGAGAACCTGAAAGCTGATACCAATTGTTAGCAATCAACTGGTACAGAGGAGGAATTGGGGAAGAACAGAGGAGGGGATCGGGGGAACAGAGGATATCATAACCAGGAGTGCTTGAATTTAGAATGTAGGTTTGTTACAAAATGGTTCGTAGTCCTCTCTGACTCTCCCAGTTACTACGTATACTCAGCGTTTTCATTCTGCACCGGCAATGCGGATACTGGGTCGAGCGGTTCTCTTGAGCCGGGCTTCCACTAGATGGCGCTCCCCAGGTTCAGCTGTGGCCTGTGGCTTCTATCACACAGTAGCTGGTCTCGAGGATCAGAGTTGCCGACAGTTGAT
Organism: Miscanthus floridulus; assembly: GCF_019320115.1. Lineage (NCBI taxonomy): Eukaryota > Viridiplantae > Streptophyta > Magnoliopsida > Poales > Poaceae > Miscanthus > Miscanthus floridulus. The sequence continues at coordinate 144,374,515 of NC_089580.1, forward strand.
GCTGCCAAAAAGGTGCGAGCTTTACGAGCTCCTCCTCTCGTCCTCCGTAGCTACTACTACTGGTTTCTTGACGCGTTAGTTAGTTTGTTTTTTTGGTGTGGGTTGGCCGGTTGGGATGGGACTATTCTTTTTCTGGCGCTAGTATAAATGCGGGGCGAAATCGATCTCTTCGTCCGGTGCGGAGGATCCGCTTTCCTGGCGTTCATTGATGGAGGATTAATGCCACTGCCAACTCGCTTCGTTCAGTAGAGTAGCAAGGCCTCTTTAGTTCCTAAAAATTTTTACACAGTATTTATCACATCGAATCTTACGATATATATATGGAGTACTAAATGTAAATAAAAAAAACTAATTACATAGTTGGATGAGAAATCGTGAGACGAAACTTTCGAACCTAATTAGTCCATAATTAGACACTAATTGTCAAATACAAACGAAAGTGCTACCGTAACTGAAGTCCAAAAATTTTTGCATCTAAACGCGCCTGTAGTACTGCAGCTGCTTCGGTGGTTGGGAGGACAGGAGAGCCCAATTTTTTACGATTTAATTTTTTTTAATAAAATTTACGTTTGGTTCTCTGGAAGACCTAAACTTATCTTTAGACTCTGAGATCAGCGTCAGGACTCATGACTCTAAGGTAACACGTCTCGCCGCCACAGATCTTAGCTCCGAGGTGCCTAGCCGTACACAGCAGGGCATCCTAGGTGACGTTGATGTAGCCGGTACCTCGGAGCCACAGATTTTGGCTCAGATCTCAGCTCCGAGCTCGACACCAAGATCTGTGGCTCCGATCTCGGAGCTGTGGATCTCGGCTCCGAGCTCAGAGCCATGGATTCTGGCGTCGAGCATGGATTCAAAACCCACAGCTGTAGAGGCTGGCTGGTGGCCCTCTTCCGGATTAGTTTTTTTTGCTGGACTAATTTATAAATTCTAGAAATAATTTGCACATATGGTTTGTGTAAATATGCTCTACTAGTGTAGATCGATTTACACGCGTAGTTTTTAAGTGATGCTAGTAGAAATTGAACTTTCACACCAGTACAAATCAAAAAGCGCCGTGAGTAAAAATATTTTCTATACTAATGTACTTTTTATAATAAAATGTTTATAAAAATAACAAATATTTTTTTATTAAATTAACTTTTGCGATTACTATATTATTAGTATCATTTTCAAATGTCTAAATTAAACACACACAATGTATTAGGCTCTGGCTCCTAACATGTATATCGCTGTTGTTTACTGCATGCTAATCTGTTAATGTAGCGGAAAGAAAAACGGCTCTAGCTTCTCTAAAAATAAAGTAGAAAATGGAGGAGCCTGAGTATGCGCATATTTGGGGTTTTCAGTACAGTAAGGGACCCGCGCATGCATACAAACTTAGCCCGCGTGGCCATGTTATAGAACTGATAAAAAAGGTGGTGTAAGCCACCTTTTGATGGGTATTCCTGCACCTATTTTTGGTACAGATACGGTGTGTGCGCTCTAGAAATAATTTCTGAAGCTAATTTTAGTTAAAAGGTTCATTTAGACATCTAACTATACCTGTGTGTTACTTCTGTATATCTTAACGAGTTTATCTTTCCATCTTGAATATTGTAGACCTATATTTTAATAAAATGACGGTCAATGCTTTTGGTGACGACAATTATATTGTTTTTACATCTTGCTCTTTAAATTCATCCTTTCTTAATGTGTTGTCTAAACATTGTAAATGGTAAGGGATCACATCACGAAGCCATTGATTTGTTTGTTTCCGTGAGTGCGCAAGGGAGCGGGCAACTGGATCAGTTAGCGCTAGATGATGAGCGGTATCTGCATTCTATGGACCCGTGATGATTCACGCTATTATCCATTATGGACTATGTGAATCAAACAGTAAGAAGCGCAATTAGATTGCATCATGAACTGGTTACGGCCAGGAACATCAAACCAAGCAGCACGTTAATTTCATAAATAATGATTCTTGAGCCGCATGTTGTCTTCACATTGGCCTTACAAGTGCCATCCTTCGACATCAAACTGAACCATTGTGGTTTGGTCGTGGGTTTTGAATCCATGCTCGGCACCAGGATCCAGGGCTCCGAGGTCGGAGCCATAGATCTTGGTGCCGAGCTCGGAGCCAAGATCTGTGGCTCCGAGGTACTGGCCACGTCAACGCCACCTATGATATCCTGCTGTGCATGGCCAGACACCTCAGAGCCAAGATCTGTGGCGCCGAGACGTGTTACCTCGAAGCCATGAGTCCTGGCACCGACCCCAGGGTCCAAAAATGAGTTTACGTCTCTCAAGGGGCCGAACGTAATTTTTTTTTAAAAAAAATCAAATTGTAAAAAAAAATGGGGACTGGAGAGCCTCTGCAAGTCTTTGCCCCGTCCTCACTAGATGACCAGACCCACCGCTCAATTTCTTGCTCCATTTATATTACATTACACCTATAGATGCCCAACCGGCCGCCCTGGCCTAGCCCGGCACGGACACATGCCAGGCATGGCCCGAAGGGGGTCGGGCCGGCATGGCATGCCGTGCCACCCGGGCCGTGCCGAGGCGGGCGTCGTGCCTGGCCAACGGCCCAGGCACGGCTCGTTGGGCCGTTTTTCGAGTTGGGTCGGTCCAAGAAGCACGGGCCATCCAACGTGCCACGCTGGCCCGAGGCCCACAGAGAGAGGGAAGGGGAGAGCAGGAGGCAGGGCGGCCGTCGTCGGCGCGCTCGCCGCTCGCCCCGAGGCAGATTCGGTCGTCGACGCGCTCGCCGCTCGCCCCCTAGGCAGATCCGGCCGCCGACGCGCTCGCCGCTCGCCCCTGAGGCAGATCCGACCGCCGCCGAGGCAGATCCGGGCGCCGACGCGCTTGCCCTGGAGGTGGGGCCGCGTGGGGAGGCATGGAGGATGTGGACGCCATGCGCGGGAGGGAGTTCGGAGACAATAGCCGCGCACTTGAATCTAGCCGCGGACACCGCGTGCGAGAGGGAGACGGCGGCCACGCGCGAGGGAGGCGCCGCCGCGCGCGGGGAACAGGCGAGCGAAAGGGAAGCGCGAGCTGCGAGTCAGCGGGGTGAGAAGGGGAGAAGCCGAGGAGGCGAGTGGGCGACCGAGTGCGGCGCTGCTGCCTGCTGGTGCTGGGATTGGGAGGGGGCTGCGCGGGAGGGGTGAGAGAGTGAGAGGGTGTGGGAGTTAGGGTTAGCTTGTTGAGGTCTTAGCAGGCCGGGCCGCCATCGGGCCGACCCTTGTGGACCGGGCCGTGCCGTGCCGCCCGCCGTACTTGAGCAACGGCCCAAGCACAGCCCTGTATATCGGGCTGGTCCGGCCTAGGCCCGCTGCTTACCGGGCCGTGCCGTGCTCGTGTCGGGCTAAAATGTCGTGCTTCGGGCCGGGCCGTCGTGCCTCAGGCATTATGGACATTTATAATTACACCCTTATAGAAACTCTGTTTGTGGTTTGTAGTTGTAGCAGTCCAGCTTCCGAGAAGAGGAGCCTCGCTCTCACGGGAGCCTCGCAAGGTGATGTTTCTGTTTCTATGCTGTCTGGTACTTATCGTTATTATCTACAGCAAAAAGGAGCTGGGAGTTCGTGGTTTCCCTTTCTTCAGCTGGTTAGATTTTACTTACAGTGTTATGCGCTTATATTTGTAGATACTCCTACAATACAAACCTGCAAGAAGGTATGGGCAGATGCTCCCCTGTTATTCTTGTGTTTGTGGCCTTGTGGGGGTATTTGGTTGGTTAGCGTCAGTTCCTTGTGGCGTGAGGATTCCTGGGTCCTGGCCCATCCAATCCTTGCCATATCAAGCAGATGCTCTCACGGGGATTGCATTGTTTGGAATTGGACCTACCACGAAACAGAGCAATTCACGAGCTAGAGCTTCGGAGCAGTTATGTACTACTAGTAGAACATGTATGACGACGAGCCCCTTGATTGCATTCATTAACGATAACTACGGCCGTGTTCTCAGCCAGGAGCAGGTCACTCTCATCTCATGGTCATGGGGGTGTACTAGAAGAATTCAACTCCCGTTTCTCCATCCAGGATCGTCAGGGGATGAACTGCTATGAAACGACGCCTTTTACATGGCTCCGGCCGGTGGCACGCGTGTCTTCAAAAGTGGGCGAGAGCCGAGAGGGAAGGGAGGGAGATCACATGCATTTGTCCGTAGTTTCACATGGCGTGCTCCTCCTCGACTCTGCTCCCCAAACGCATTCGGTGCCCTTTTTCCCCGATTGCATCAACACCACACCTTGAATTTGCACATCTACATCCGTGGGTATAACGAGATAGCAATTTCGATGTGACCTAGGGAGAGTTTTTTTTTTTTTTTGTTCTTGGCCGGCTCGTCTCCCTTTCCCTGCAACTCGGATCTCTTGTGTAGCTGTGCCGTGGTGTGCTGTGTTGCTACTCGGTAGTAGCAACAGCAGTAGCAGTGAGTAGTCCACAGCTCTAAGAACACGTGGCCGTCCTTCCCTGGTCTCTCCCTATCGGTAACGCAGACGCAGGGGCGGGGGAGGGCTCCACCGGCTTTAACCATGGCATGTGTCTTTTGCCTAGTCTGGTCGGCTGGTCCCTCTGCTCTATCCCCCTTGAGGGCTGAGGCTGTTGAGTTGAGCTCATACCTCAATTTCTCCTTGCAGTGTTTTTTCTTGGTTTCTGAGGTATTTTCCCCCTTTCTTCCTTGTTCCTTCCCAGTAGATTCTTCATTACTTGGGGATTTGGAGCAACGGCAGTGTTTTGAAGCTGGTGTGTTTGTTGAATGGTGCGGAAACAAAGCCAGTGTTATGTGTGAAGGCTAAGCTCTCGCCGAGCGCGCGATGGATCTTGAGTTCGGGAGGGACCTGAGATCCCCAAAGGTACGTGTGTTTCGCAGTCTAGCAGCATGTTGGTGAGCTGGAGTGAGCAATGCTTGCTGAATTACTAGCTGTTTGTTTGGGTTTTCTTGCAGAGGGACTCATGGAAGACCACCTTGCTGCTGGCGTACCAGAGCTTGGGGGTGGTCTATGGAGACCTCAGCATATCTCCGCTGTACGTGTACTCGAGCACCTTCGCCGAGGACATCCAGCACTCGGACACGAACGACGAGATCTTTGGCGTGCTCTCCTTCGTGTTCTGGACGCTCACCTTGATCCCTCTCATCAAGTACGTCTCCGTTGTTCTACGAGCTGACGACAATGGCGAGGGTATGCGTGAAAAAAACTAGCAGTATCTCTCACTTGCTGCGCAGGCTTTTTGCTCGCGAAAGAGTTTTAAGTTTATATGGTTTTGCAATTCTGCAGGAGGAACGTTTGCCCTGTACTCTCTGATTTGCAGGCACGCCAATGTGAGCCTTCTCCCGAACCGGCAGATTGCTGATGAGGAGCTTTCCACCTATAAACTGGAATGCCCTCCTGAAATAACCGACAAGTCCCGTATCAAAGTGTTGCTTGAGAAGCACAGGAAGCTGCGCGTTGCTCTACTGATCATGGTTATGATTGGCACATGCATGGTTATCGGGGACGGCGTTCTCACACCAGCTATATCTGGTATCCTCAGATCAGCTTTCTTTTCCTTAGCCCAATTGGGTTTCTTTTCTTCAGATTGAAATACTGATAGCTGGTTCCTTACTGTGGTTTTCTGAAAACATGTCACAGTGTTCTCAGCAGTTTCAGGCCTTGAGTTTTCACTGTCCAAGGATCACCGTGAATGTGAGTTATCCTAGAAAACTTTCAAATTGAATTCATTTCCTCTTTGCTATGTTTGCTAGACATTTTCACGTTCCGAAGAGTTGACTATTAGCACAGGGACATCTGTCAAAATGCTGCCCTATGTTGTCATTGGCTTCCTTCCCCACATTAGTACCGAACATTCTTATCTGGTAATTGGGCATCTATTGGCCATAGCCGATTAGTCTTGAAGTACCTCCAGGACCTTCTAGGTTGAGATTCCTATTCCAACTGCGGGCATTGGTTCGCACAAAGGATTGCATTGGCTGTCTTGTTTTGTTGATATGAGTTTTCCATCTTATCTTGGTTGAAGAAGGCGCTATAATAGTTGACTGTCTTTTGGCAATGCTGTGTTCATGAATTCAGTTTTGAGAGAAAAAACGATACATTCTTATGGGAATTAATTTGACAGCAGCTATACCATAATGAAAGCAATCATCGAAATCACTAGTTTTTCTCCCCAATGCAAAGTAAAATTCCAATAGCATCTTTTACTATCTCCAAATGTCAACAAAACAATCTTGTGAACTCTGAAGTCTGAACACTTGAGGGTGAAAAATCAAAATGGTGACTTTTCTAATAAATTGTCTTGCTATGGTATTTCACCTTTTCCCAGTTTAAAACCTCATTGTTTGGCCATAGTGATTTATTTCTTCTACATGCAGATGCTGTCATTCCAATAACCTGTGTCATATTAGCATTCCTATTTGCCCTCCAGCACTATGGTACACACAGGGTTGGATTTCTCTTTGCCCCGATAGTTCTAGCCTGGCTATTCTGCATGAGTGCTCTTGGCCTTTATAATATCATCCACTGGAATCCTCACATCTACAAGGCTCTAAATCCTTCTCATATGTTCAAGTTCTTAAAAAAGACTAGAAAGTATGGTTGGATGTCACTTGGTGGAATCTTGCTCTGCATGACAGGTAAACTATGGAATGCCTCTAAATATCGTGTCAGAATCCTTATTATATGTTTCATTCTGTTTGAATGGATTCTCTCGTTTGTATCAATAATTAAATAAAAGAAGTGGGCTAATGTCTAGCATTCTAATGCTGCAGGATCGGAAGCAATGTTCGCAGATCTTGGACACTTCTCATACAGTGCAATCCAGGTAACTTCTTGACCTGCATGAGAATTCATATAATATTTCTATGTTAAATTATTGTGCAGATCATTTAGCTTTACACTACTGTGCAGCTTGCTTTCACTTGTCTAGTCTACCCCGCACTGATTTTGGCATACATGGGTCAAGCTGCTTACTTATCAAAACATCATGACTTTTACTCTAGTTCAAAAGTTGGATTTTACATCGCAGTTCCAGGTATGCTTTGTGGCTCTTGTATTTTCATAAATATTCCATGTGTAATTTGAGTTTTGCTCGTTTAACGGAAACAAAAAAAAATCTTGGTTACATACTTATGTCAATCATCATATGGGAAGCACTTTTGACAGCTTGATTAATAATTTGGAAAAGGTTCCGTAGGAGCCTGCCCCATCCTGTTGCATGAAAAAAATTAGAAAATGTTCTGGCTAAATCTACTGCACATCCTGAATTCTATTCCACGCTTGTGGAATCTTCAGTAGTTTTCTGTTTGAAGGTTTATATAATATAATTTCTATTTATAAGACAGGACAGGAGATTCTAAAGGTCAATTTTATCTTGCTTTATGCAGTCTAGATAGCAACTATTATGCATGTCCATGATCGATCCATTGTATACTTCATAGGAAGTTACTGATGACTGATACTCTTCTAATAATTTCTTATCTCTTAGAAATTCAATACCAGTCGAATTCATGTGAAGTTTTCTTTGATGCAAACTTCAGATAAGATCAGATGGCCAGTGCTTATATTGGCAATTTTGGCTTCGGTAGTCGGAAGTCAAGCAATCATCAGCGGAACATTCTCAATCATCAACCAGAGCCAGTCCCTGAGCTGCTTCCCTCGAGTAAAAGTTGTACACACATCTGAGAAAATTCATGGCCAAATATACATTCCTGAGATCAATTGGTTGCTTATGATCCTTTGCATTGCTGTGACCGTTGGATTTAGGGATACAAAACACATGGGAAATGCATCTGGTAAGATAAACTACTTGACACTAGCTATTACACAGTGTCCTATTATTTTGGCTTCTTGATTATTTTGCTATTATCACAGTGTCAGATTATCCTTGATGACGATCGCATGTCCGCAGGTTTGGCTGTGATCACAGTGATGCTGGTGACCACGTTCCTGACATCCTTGGTGATCGTTCTGTGCTGGCACAGGCCACCGCTGCTGGCACTGGCTTTCCTCCTGTTCTTTGGATCCATCGAGGCGCTCTACTTCTCTGCGTCCCTGATTAAGTTCCTGGAAGGCGCGTGGCTGCCCATCCTCCTGGCGCTGATCCTGATGGCCGTCATGCTCATCTGGCACTACACGACCATCAAGAAGTACGAGTTCGACCTGCACAACAAGGTGACCCTGGAGTGGCTCCTCGCCCTCGGCGACAAGCTGGGCATGGTCCGCGTCCCCGGCATCGGCCTCGTGTACACGGACCTGACGTCGGGCGTCCCGGCCAACTTCTCCCGGTTCGTGACCAACCTCCCGGCGTTCCACCAGGTGCTCGTGTTCGTGTGCGTCAAGTCGGTGCCGGTGCCGTACGTGTTCCCGGCGGAGCGGTACCTCATCGGGCGCGTCGGCCCGCCGGGCCACCGCTCGTACCGGTGCATCGTGCGCTACGGCTACCGCGACGTGCACCAGGACGTGGACTCGTTCGAGACGGAGCTCGTGGAGACCTTGGCCACGTTCATAAAGCTGGACGCCTCGTACCGCTGCAGCGAGGCCAGCGAGCAGGAGCTGGAGCTGGATCCCGGCGAGCGGGAGCGGCGGCTGACCGTGATCGCGAGCAACCCGCTCCGGCGCCGCGCCAGCTACGACCTCCAGGACAGCATGAAGCACTCGGCAGCGTCCACCGTGGAGATGCGCGCCACGGCCACCGCCGCCTCCGCTGACGACGACGACGACAGCCTGAGCCCCGGGCGCGCGGAGATCAGCTCGGCGGCAGTGGGGCCGAATCAGGTGCGGTTCTTCACCGACAGCCAAGTGGCGAGCCCGGAGTTCGCGGACAACAAGCAGGTGGCGGAGGAGCTGGAGGCGCTAGCGGCGGCCCGGGAGTGCGGCACGGCGTTCATCCTGGGGCACTCGCACGTGCAGTGCAAGCCCGGCTCGTCGGTGCTGAAGCGGCTGGCGGTGGACGTCGGGTACAACTTCCTGCGGCGCAACTGCCGCGGCCCGGACGTGGCGCTGCGCGTGCCCCCGGCGTCGCTGCTGGAGGTCGGCATGGTGTACGTGCTTTGATGGATTGGAGGCTGGGACGACACGCCTTGTTTTTTTGCTGAACATCTGATGATACAGTAAACACGACTGTTTTCAGTTTTCCCTGTAACATAATGAGGCCGTTCTGTGTAGTTTAACCTGTGTTCATCTCGGTGTTGTAACGCACCATTCCGTAGCGACCTCTATTTACGATAATTTTATATACTAATTTACGATAATGTTAATACATATTTACTATAGGTAGGTTACTATAACACATGAAGATATTTATCATAACGTTATAGTAAACCACTTAGTATGAAGTTATTACAATCTCGTAAATTAACATAGTAATTATCGTAACTTAAAGAGCTACAGAGCAGTATATATATATATATATATATATATATATATATATATATATATATATATATATATATATATATATATATATATATATATATATATGTGTGTGTGTGTGTGGAGTATATCGAGAAATAGTAATGCTGAATCGGCCGGCAGTTTAGGCCCTTCTCATGCGAGTTTGCACACACCATCATTAATGTAATTTGCTTTGAATTTTCTGTCCGCTCGCCAGTTCGCGGCAACGACTTTTTTTTAAAGGCAAAAGACTGGGGGAGATCCCACAGTGAGGTTTTAATATTAATTTTAAGGAAAGAATGTTACTTACATATAAGGTATTAACTAAAAGCATCTAGCCATACATAGAAAGATGACCTCAAGTAATCCTTAAAACGAACAGATCGTAGATAACATTGATTTTTAAAATTAGCTAGCCAGGCATTCGGACTCGGTTGTCGCCTCTAAAAGACCTTGTCATTGCGTATCTTCCACAATTCTCACACCGCTATCAACGTAGCTTCTGTGGAGAAGGGTAGGTTGTGCGCCAAACTTCCCTGCACCAATCTATCCATGAGTTGCAACAAGTCATCCCAAACGAAGTCGAGAGTCGCCCAGCATTCCTGTGCAAATGGATAGTCAAAAAACAAATGCTCTGTCTCCTCTTCCCCATCATTACACATGACGTAGAAAATACTGTTTTGAATGTTCAGATGCCTTCTCCTCAACATCGACTTGGTGTTCAACCGGTCCACTAGAATTATCTAAGCAAAGAACTTGATGCGCGGGGTGCATTTCGATTTCCAGACCGACTTGAAGATCGGATGGGCTTGCACATTGCTGAAAATGTGAGAGTAGAAGCGTCTTGAAGTATATTTGTTACCCCAGATAGGCACCCACTGATCAATAGCAGTGTCATCATATGGGATTAGCTGCAGACGGGCCTGTAGATTCTCAAACTCCTGGAAAGCTTGCTGCGATAGTGGGATAAAGAATAGGCTATCAAGGTCCTCAGCCTGCGTAGCTTCCATCACTGAAATGTCACCATTTGTTGCAAAGGAGGCCAATCTTGAGTAGTCTTGGGACAACACTGATTCAGACCACAAATCCTCCCAGAAACAAGCTTCCCCTATTTCACACTTTGCAATTCTTCTGAAGATGACGTTGAGGCGCAACACATCCTTCCACCAAAAAGAGCTCGTTTTCTTTTGCAGCATGGGGCACCTTGGTGTCATAATATTTACTCCAAATAAGCTGTACCCATGGGATGTCTTCCTTATTGTAAAACTTGCTCAACTGTTTTAGAAGGGCATCATTCTGTAGGCGAAGATTGATCATGCCCAAACCTCCCTTCTCTTTGGTTTTCATCACAGTTGGCCATGCCACAAGATTCCCACCCTTCTTCTCAGTATCATTGCCTCTCCAGAGGCACTGTTTCCTTGCTCTATCAATGTTGTCAATGACTCCCTTCGGTAACTTGATGGTACACATAGCATACGTGGTGATAAGGGTTATTACAGAGTTGACCATCTCCAGTCTACTAGAGTATGAGAGCCAAGTCAAGCATGTAGATAATCTCCTTTCAACTCTATCCATCATCGGAGTGAAATCCTGGTCGTACCCATGGGTAAACCCAAGTAAGTGAAGGGCATGGTGCCTATGTCATAGCCAAAAGTACTCACAAGGTGTGGCATTCTCTCATTGGAGACATTGATGGGATACATATGTGTCGATAAAAGATGCTTGGCAGTCCTCCGAGGGGTATCCCACGAAGGTAGATTGATCGGTGAAGGTGCGCGTAATCAGGAACCGGATGGTGACACAAGGCGCAGAGACAACGATTTAGACAGGTTCAGGCCGTCTGATTGACGTAATACCCTACGTCCTGTGTTTTTGGTGTATTGTATTGAATATGTGATGTAAGTAGATGTCGACTAGGGAACCCCTGCCTCTCCTTATATACTCTGGAGGGGTAGGGTTATAAGGAAAGTATCCTATTTGGTAATATACAATATCTTACGGTGCACGTCGACTAGTGCCGTGCACGCCTTGATCTTGTGGGCTGGTCCACCTCTGATGGTGCGGCCCATGTCTTGTCTTATGGATACCAGGGGTCATATCCCCCACAGCTAGTCCCCGAGCGCCTTGTATCCTTTGAGCAACACTGTCTTGAACAAGTCCGAGCACTTTGACGTGAAGCCGATCAATTTAACTGGTGATTCGAGCAGTGAAGGTCAAAGCCAACCAGTTTAGCTAGTAACCTGGGCGGTGAAGGTCAAAACCGACCAGTTTAACTGATGACTTGGGCGGTGAAGGTCGAAGCCGACCAGTTTAACTGGTTAGGAGACCTCTGACTTAGCCAAGTAAGGCTTGCTAGAAGAATGTAAGGGGCCCAAGATAAAATTTGAAAATTCTTCCACTTAGGAGAAGTGTAGCCACTTAGACTCCGTCAATAAGGAGGGTAAATCAAGAAATAAGCACTACATTCATCGCCAGGTGAAGTGTAGCCACTTAGTCCCTGAGCCTACTGGAAGATGAAGAATGAATCTTGTAACAGGGTCAAAGAAAAGAAGTCTGAAAGCTTGCCGACGTCATCTGACATGCGCGTATCAAGACCCCAGATGTGCTGCCCAAGATCAGCACCCTGATCTGAACAACATGGAGTAACTTGATAGCACACCGATGAGACGTAGCAAGATCCGACCACCAAGGGAGTCTCTGGCATAGCTGGCGACGCTTGCACGGAGAATCCGAGCACCGAGGAGTCCTCGGCGTAGCTGGCGATGCGTGCACATAGAATCCGAGCACCGAGGAGTCCCCGACGTAGCTAGCTATGCGTGCACATAGAATTCGAGCACCGAGGAGTCCCCCGCGTAGCTGGCGATGCGTGCACATAGAATCCGAGCACCGAGGAGTCCCCGGTATAGCTGGTGATGCGTGCACGTAGAATCCAAGCACCGAGGAGTTCTCGGCGCCGCTAGCGACGTGTGCACGGAGAATCCAAGCACCGAGGAGTCCCCGGAGTAGCTGGCGACGCGTGCACATAGAATTCGAGCACCGAGGAGTCCCCAGCGTAGCTAGCGAGTTCGAGCATCGTGGAGTCCCCGGCGTAGGTGGCGATGTCCGAGCACCGAGGAGTCCCCGGCGTAGCTGGCGATGTCCGAGCGCCGAGGAATCCGGTCAACTGGTCAGCGGTGAAGTGAGCATTGAGTAGAAGCGACCGACGAACAGTCGGATCAATTTGTCGGCGACGAAGTCCACAAACCTAGTAGTCTGACCAGTTGATCGGTGGAGAAGTCCGAGCACCAGGTGGTCCGTCACCTAGACGATGATCCTGCAATACAAATATGTAGAATGGGTAGTACATGATATAAAATATATGAACTTCGAAGGAGCATCAGCAATGGTGATGAAATAGCGTATGCAGCTCGGCGATCAGTTGGTGTGAACACTTGAATATGTATTTATATTTAATATAAATCGCCCGACCAGTTAGTGTGTAGCTGAGTCTCCAGCCCTAGCTAGCCCGTTAACCATAACGTAGAGCGCGGAGCCCGTGTGCGTGTAGGAAAAACAAAGCGTCGCTAAGGAGCCGCTGCCGACCACCCATAACGCAGAGGGTAGACGCTTGTGCACATGTAGGGAGGAGCCAGAGATAGGGCCGTCTCTGGGGACATCCAAGTGTCAACATGACTGTTCGGGGGTTCGCCTTAGACTTAGTTGTATGCCATCTTTAAGATGATATACATGAAAGAAAATCATTTGGAGAGCAAACATGGAGAAAATAGCTCGGAGAAACATTATGGCGATATACGAAGATTGGAGAATATTTAGAAAAATATTAAAGCATGACTTAGCTTTAGACAGAATGTCTGGTCGGCGGCGTATGGAGTTACCTGGTCGGCGACGCAGGTAGCTCGCTTGATGGCTGGAACAAAGTTGATCTCGTGTTGGAGTAGCTCGCTTGGCGGTGTCAATCCACGTATGAAGACGTGCGTCGTGGTTGTTGAAGGATGTCGACGTGATCCACCGAGTTGCCATGAAGGATGTTGATCTTGAGTTATGCCATCTGGTTCGCCAGGGATCAGCGCGCACGAGCCCCATGGTGGACGCCAACTGTCGACAAAAGATGCTCAGCAGTCCTCCGAGGGTTATCCCACGAAGGTAGATTGATCGGTGGAGGTGCGCGTAATCAGGAACTAGATGGTGACACAAGGCGCAAAGACAGCGATTTAGACAGGTTCGGGCAGTCTAATCGACGTAATACCCTACGTCCTGTGTCTTTGATGTATTGTACTGAATATGTGATGTAAGTAGATGTCGACTAGGGGACTCCTGCCTCTCCTTATATACTCTAGAGGGGGAGGGTTACAAGGAAAGTATCCTATTTGATACTATACAATATCTTGCGGTGCACGTCGACCAGTGCCGTGCACGCCTTGATCTTGTGGTTGGGCCACCTTTGATGGTGCAGGCCATGTCTTGTCTTATGGATACCAGGGGTCATATCCTCCACAATATGAGACTTGCTATAGTTAACTTTGAGTCCCATCGATTCTACAAAACTGTGCAATAGTGCTTTGAGGAAGACTAGCTGCCTAGCATCCGCTTGGAGAAGCATAAGAGTGTCATCCGCGTATTGAATCACAGGAAAGTCACCACTCAGTTGTGGGATAGGCAATCGAAGTAGATTCATGGTAGAGGCTCGGTTGACTAGAATCTGTAAAAGCTTCACAGCAAGCACGAATAAGAGAGGAGATAGGGGATCACCTTGGCGTACTCCTCGCTTGCATTTGAAAAACTTGCCGGGAACTCCATTCAAGAGCACAGCAGATGATCTAGATGAAAGGATGGTTTGTACCCAAAGCAACCATCTATCTAGAAAACCCATATGAGCCATGATCCAGATTATTATTGAGTGCTCAACCGTGTCAAACGCCTTCTCAAAATCTAGTTTGAGAATAATAATCTCTTGTCATGAATAGTGGCACTGGTGTATATACTCATAGCTCTAAGCCAGACAATCTTGTATCGTGCACGATCTGATGAACCCATATTGGTTTCGATGGACAATCCTCGGAATAACCATTTGCAGTCTATCTGCTAGGATTTTGGTGATGACTTTGAGAGTAATATTCATAAGTGACATAGGACGGAAGTCACTGACAGTCTCGGGGCTATCTTTCTTCGGTACCAAAGTGATGCAATAGGTGTTAACAGTCGTTGCAACGTCTTGGGAGTTGGGATGCTGGAGAGCCGTGTGCGTTGCGCTATTGAAACGAGCAGGAAACAATTTCCGTTTCGGCTGTGCTAGCGCCCGGACGTCTGAACCTTGTCTGGACGCCCGCGCTGCAATCTGTTTCCCACGCTCGGGCTAGCACACCCCCGCTCGAGCCTGCATTTTGTGCCCCCACGCAGGGCCCGCGCCACCAGACCACACGCAGGGACCGCTCGTGCCCCCTCCACTTCTCACACGCATTGCAACATGCGCAACATCTAATATACTTTTGCAACATCTAGATGAAACAATTGTAACATATATCTGAAACAGCTGAAACACTTGTAAAATACGTCTGAAACACTTGCAAAACACCATAAAAAACTTAAAAACACGTGTGTAGTCATTGCAAACATTAAGATGAAACACCAACATACGTATGAAAAATAGCTAAAACACTTGCATATATATGCAACATCCCAATCTGATTTTACAACATCCAAATGAAACACTTGCAACATACGTCTAAAACAGATGAAACATTTAGAACATACACTTCAAACATACGTGTATAGCCCATTGCAACATGTACAATATCCTGATCTACTTTTGCAATATCGATGTAAAACACTTGTAATATACCTCTGAAATATCTGAAACACTTGAAACATACGATTGCAACATGTGCTTTCAGCGCAATGTCACCTTGCTGCTTGGACGAATAGAGGCTCATCATTGCGGAGCTCAATGCTGACACAGAGGTCGGCTGGGGCGCATGGAGCTCGCTGCGACGCGGAGCTCACTGGTGCGACAACGGCACGGGAAACTCGCTGGTAGGGTGGTGTCACACAAAGCTCCTCCCCTTGCCTGCTTGCTGGAGCATCCAGTAAGGCAACATGGGCGCGACACTGGATACGAGGAGCCACGCGGTGCCATACTTGAGGAGGCACGCGCCGGTGTCGATGAGGAGGAGCAGCGCGGGGTGGAGCCGGTTGCTGAGCACCCCCGGGAGCAGGCCGAGGTTCTCGCAGATGTCGTAGGCAACCCCCGAGCAGCTCGAGGCGGCTCTGGTCGGCGCCGAGTGAGACGCGCGTGCAAGTAGAGAGTGAACGTGGAGCTGGCGCTGCCGGTGACCTACACCCATGCGGCCGCCCCGAGCCCCAGACATGGCGGTCGGATCCCTGCCTTCACGGACGCCAGCCCCCGCATCTTGCTCGCCGAGGGGAGGACTAGAGCAGCGTGCACGATGTACAATTCAGGCGTACTGCGAGGCTATGAGGGAGGAGCGGAGCGTGGTGCAGATAGGGCCACGTATGTGCATTTGCCATAGGCAGGTTGTTTTGGGCCGGTCCACAGGCCCAACAAGTAAACGGACAAACGCCCTAATCAAAGCATTTAGGCATCTATCTAATCAATAAAAAGGAACGTGCTGGGATGGGAAGAAACCAAAAACGGTTCCGCGTCTCAATCCGATCGCTGCAAATGGAAACATAGAAGCATCTCTAAGTGTCATTCTAAAATTTATTTATACTCTATATAACATTATTTAGAGAGTCACTTATGTAAAAATAGCTTTCTATATCTTCGTACCTTTCAACAATTTTTATATATCTTATGCTTTTTATTGAGAACCATCCTCACTTTCTATCTTTAGCTAGCGAGAAATCCAAAATAAAGAATATATATATTTTAAAATATAATTAAAGAGACCGTTGAAGGATATTTTTTCATCAGAATCTCTTCCTATAAATTAGAAAGGATATAAATAATCTCTTGATGTTGCTCTAAATGGGATCAGAATAGCCAGAAATAGAAACAATAAAACAGGACACGTGGAGCGTGAAAACTAACTAATAATAATACATACCGAAACCAACTCCAATCAAGAGTCCGCCTCCGCCTCTTCCCTACCCCTCCTCCTCCTACGTTTTGGGGATATTTAACTATTTACCATTCTTATAGAAGCCACTTATCCGATTGCTGGTTTTACACCGCTAACTACACATTTGCCATCGAAAACAATAGTCACATTATGTTCTTGTCATTTTTTGCTATATGACACGACATATCAGCACGCCACTGTGGATGCGAGTGAGATCCGGTCGAAGAGACATGCAAAAAGTCAATTCTGCCCCTGCCTATTTCAAACAAAACAACACGTCGACCCACTCCACCCTTTTCTATCTCACCGACATGTTGCCCCTATGTCATGTTCAACCTCCGTCCTGCACCAGGCACGTTCATCGCCTCCGTCCAAAGTTGGTGGACGCCTCGTCCTCGAACCATCGAACCTCCAGTGCTCCGTTGCCTCCGGGTCAACGACCGTCCACATCCAGAGCGAAGTGGCCGCGGAGGGCGACGCCGCCAGCGCATCTCGGCAAGGACGCTACTTTCGGGGCCAGGGACACAGTGTGGAGCCCGCGCCGGCACGCGCGTCCGGCTGCGGCGGCGGTTAAGCCCGCGGCGCCGCAGACGCAGCAGACGCTGTGCCCCGAGCGCGCGAGGTACGTGTGCGCGTTCGAGATCTTCTTCCTGTTGCTCCACTGCGGCGTCGTATCGTGCGCGTGCACGAAGTCAGTGGTCTCGGCCGCGGCCAGGAACCTTGGTTCTTGCTCGACTGCGGATTGGCAATCACGCACTCCATGCTGTCGACCAGAAAAGGAATCGTCCAGGTCACCGAAGCAGCAAATCACGACCATCAAGCGCTCATCCCAATTCCTATTCCTAGCACGTGATGAGCAAAGCAGCACGATGACATGATCGACACTTCGACAGAGTTGTCGATCGAGAGCCGCACGGACATATGAGGACGAGGACGAGGACGAGGAGGGAGTGTCGGCGGCCGGCGCGGGGCCGTTGCAACTCGGCGGCACGGGCCCACGCCCACGCCTGCTCCAGCTTCGCCAGCGCCTCCGCCAGGTGCGTCCGCGCCGCCGCCAGCTGTGCGTCGACCACCGCCTCCCACCCTGCTCGGCTCGCATCCGCCTGCCGCCTCCCCTCGCACATCCCAGGGTGGCGCGTACGACCCAGCGTACGACCGCGGCCAGGGCGGGCAAACCAACATGCCGAGGAAGATGAACAGTGCCAAGATGCTCGCACGGTTGTTGTGTTGTTGGAAAGAAGCGGGGGCACAATGGTCTTTTCCCATCCAGCTGCGCCAGGGACGGTCACTTTCCATGGTGGCACGTGCCACGTCAGAAAAAAATAGCAAGAATATAACGCGACTACTGTTCTAGGTGACAAATATGTAGTTGGCATATAAAACTGACAATTGGATATGTGGTTCCCGTAAAAGTGACAAATAGTTAAATATCCCCCGTTTTGGAGACGCCCGTCGGCCCGGCCAGGCCTTCTCCTTATAAACAGGAGGTGCTGACGTTCACGTTCAACTATCCATCGTAAACAATAAGCGCTGCTGCAATAAACAACCAAGGAAGTCCAATTCATCAGCCAAGCTACTTACACCGTACCTCGTTGGATTTAACCACCACCACCATGAAGAATAAGAAGGGTAGTCGCCGCAACCGCAATGTAAGCCACTTGCCTTTTCTTCATTTTGGCCTGGCGAATTCTTTTCCCCCATCAATTTTGCATCTCCCTCTCGATTTACTTCTTGTATTTGTATATATATGCCTGCCACATGCATATGCACTGTTTTATTTTGTTTCGCAATTTATATTGATGCAGAAATCAGCAGCCCACAATAACCACTTACTAGTAGTGGATAGGTTCACCAAGCTTCCTGATGATCTCCTGCTCAACATCCTCGACCGCCTCAACACGCCCGACGCCGTCAGAACCTGCCTCCTTTCTAAGAGGACGCTCCACCTCCGACATTTGCTCTCAAACTTACACGTTTGGTTCACTTCCTTTGTGCCTGATTGTGGTCATGTCGCTTTCAAGGATACAATTCAGATGAACGCTGCGGTAGCCGATGCAACAGACAACATTCTCACTTTCAGAAGCCAAGAGATTCCCCTTCTCGCCAACTCAGCATAGGCTTCTACTTGAAATACTACGACTGTCTCACCATTGGTAAAGCTGTTGCCCGAGCCATGGCCACCCACAACATCCAAAGCGCTGAATTCATTATAGTACCAGAGATTAAGCTACAATATTGCACTATTGATGATCGCCGCCACAATGGGAAGCATCTGATGACATTTTTTTATGCCTGTACTGATGCATTTGCCGGCCTTACACGTCTCTATCTACGCAACTTAAAGCTTGCTGAAAATGACATTCCCAACTTCATCGCCACATGCAAACGGCTAGAGTATCTCCGTTTGTCCATGTGTCAAACAGAAGATAGTGTGTTGCACCTGCAGGTGGAACACCCACGGCTTGTTGAGCTTGATATCACCAGTGCAGGCTTAGAACTAGTTGAGCTCAACTCCCTACCCAACCTCAAACGACTGGTTTTTATTATGTGGCAATGTCCCCAAGAACCCTTGTCTTTTGGCAACATCCCATTGCTTTCAAGCCTAAGCCTCACTAATGTAAGCATGAGATGGCAGAAGGTTACCAGATTAAGTCAGTTCCTTCCTAGTGTCCCCTACATAAGAGACCTGCACCTCAGCTTCCTAAGTGAAAAGGTAATTACTTTAAAGCAAGCCCTCTCAGCAGCTTATTTGTTCCTCATTCTCAACTTAATCTGCATCCTTCCATTATTACTTGTATTGCAGGTTTGGGTTCAGCCAGAGTGCCCGAAACTTTTGTCGCCGGTTCTCCAGAATCTGCAATTTTTGAATCTGGAAAAACTCCCTGAAGGATGCGATATAGCTTGGACAAGATTCTTCCTCGAGGCTGCACCTAACCTAAAGCAGGTATGCATCACGGTTTGGCACCATTGGTGTGATATGGAGACAGACAAGGTGGAACGGGAAGAAGAGGGGTTACTGTGACAAAACAAACGTGGAGTGGGAGTCATCTGCACCTGATGGTTTCAGGCATCACAACCTGACTAAGCTCACCATTTATGGTTTCCAACCAAATGAGAACTTCATGGGATACATGAGGCACATCATGGAAGCCGCAGTTAACCTAGAGGAGATATCATTATACGACAGCAAGGTCCTCGAGTGCTGTGAAGACTTGGATCCAAAGATCGAGGTTGCTCCATCAAGATATCCCCAGAGCATCGAGGAACAGGGGTTGCTGAGGGAGCAAATTACAGAGGGAGTGGTGGTGGCGTCACCTCATATTATTCACTTCCGGTCTTAATTCCTCATCGCAAAGATGTGATTTGCGCTGAGTAGCCATAATATATGCTGACTGTTCTGATTTTCTTTTTTTTGGCAATGAAATACTCTAGTTTCAAACGTTTCAACGCATGCATTAATTTTCTCTTGTTTCCTGCAACTTGGTTTCAGGCCATACGTAAGCATGCTATACAATAGTAATATAGTATTTGAATGTTCTGGATATTCTGGTTTCCTTTTTTTTATGTTGCAATGAAATATTTTCCCTTATCCTTTGCCCTGCAACTACAAGTGAGCTTGCCATCCAGCTCAGAGCTGAGGCAACTGTTTTGTTGAAGTACCATAAAGGAATTGTCGTTCAATCTCTTATTGGTTAACTAGATTCAAGGTAGATAAGAGAAGTTCGGACTTTGGTCCAAGCCCTGGTGGTGGCAATAAAGTTTGGTCCAAGCCCTGGTGCGAACAAAGGATGCTCTTTCTGTTTCTTCTGTCCCAAGAGATGCTCTCAGTGATGCCTCCAGTCCAGGCACATCAGGTGTCCAGCGTTGCATCGATGGTTCTGCTGATTGCTAGAGTTCTTGCCAGTGGTCGGATTTCTCCTTCCCTGTTTAATCAAGAGAGGTTGTACTCAGTGGCAGTTGGGCAATTTGACAGGAAATGGAGACCAGACTCCTCAGATGAGGATGACGAGCAAATATCAACTTCAAGGAAGGATTTGAGGTTTGCAAAGTTTGGAGCTTCCAGCGAAGAGGAGTCAGAAGACGATGAATTGGAGACGAGAAGTGCTATCAGGAAGAAAAGGAGCAGTGCTGCTTTGAGAAACTGTGATATGAAGAAGGAGAGGAGAGTGCTAGGTCCTATGAGGGAGAAAACAATGATAGATGCCCATTTAACTTGAGGTTAATGACTGATATGATACTCTAATAGGTGATTTTATATTTTTACTTTATGTGTATTGCTTCCTAGCGTACTTCAAAACAGAGATACCATGTGATTAACAAGCTGTGCTGTTTCATTGACATCAGATTTGATGAATGTGGTTGATAGAGTTCTTGGACTATCTGGGCGTAGATATAGTGGTTAAAACATAACTTATGTACTTCGTCTGACCGATGTCGTGGCCATGGTGCCGCAGCGACGCTCGGAGTCTTGAGTCTCCAATCGCAGCCATGGCGCCAGCGACGAAGTAGCAGCAGTGCAGACCCGATCTGGTGGCGGAAGCGAAGGCGATGGTGCTTCCCGTCGCTCACAGCGCGCCCTCTAGATCGGTTTAGGGATAGGAAAACCGGTGGGGCGCTGGGGCTGCGGTGAACCTCGTTGAGTGAGCCCCAGCCCCCACCTCCTATTTGTTGCGCTGCGCGACAGGGGCCCATCAGCCGATAGAAAGGCTGAGCGCCCCCGATCAGGGCGCGGATCAAGGGCCAATTGGTGGAGATAAACCTAACAGTGGTATCTCTCCGCTAATAGTATATGCACTGCAGAACAACACGTCGGGGCCTGAACCCTAGGAAGGCCTCATTCTGACGGCTCCACACCAGCCACCCCCGGCAGCGCTGGCCGCCACCTAGGCATCGATGTCCCCCGCCTGCCCCTCCATCTCCCATCTCCTCCCAACCACCGACGCAGCCACGAGATCCGGCATTGGCCTGGGGGATCCCCATTCGTCGGCGCCGCCGCTGGAATTGGACCCCGCCGTCATTGCTGCCGCCTTCGGTAGCAGTAGCTCCGAGGCCTCCCCAGCGGGATTTGGTGTTGGGGCACCTTTGCGGCCCTCCGCGCCCCTGCCTCCGATGACGCCGGCCACCGCCACCGTAACCACCGCGGCCAGCGATGGGATGCCGCCTCCAACACTGATGACGGCGCACCCCACCTCCGCAGCCACCTCCAACGCTGGAGCGCCCCCATCTCTGTGGCCCTCCACGCCCCAACACCGACGACGTCAGGCACAGCCACCGCAACCGGCGCTGGGATGCTGCCTCCAACGCTGACGACACTATGCCCTGCCACCGCAGCCACCTCCGGCGCTGGAGCGCCCACGACCACCACCTCCAGCAGTAGCTCCGTCGAGCCCACCCCAGCGGGTTTCGGTTCTAGAGCGCCTCTGCAGACTCCTTCGTCTACGTCACCGCCGACGCCGGACTCCACACTCTCACCAGCCGTGGCTCCGTTCTACCAATCTTCGGGAGGGCGCACAAAGCGGCATCGATGGGCAGACGACGACAACGATGAGTCCGACGACAACTATCCCACAACCTACTTGGAGGCCACTCATCGCCTGGCGAAGCCAACCATTGCGTCCCCCGTGCACTCCTAGACTCATTCAGTCGTTGTTTTGGGGCATGACTTAGTGGACGCTGAACATGGACCTGTGCGAAGGCGGATGAAGCGCAGCCGACCGCGCTCCCAGCTTGTGCACAGCTTGCCTGCTCAACCAATGGATGGTAGGGTCCTGGCCCGCTAATGCCTCGGTGCCTACAGAAGGGTCTCCGTCCCCAACATCGATGGGTGGTGGGAGATCCTACCCCGACAGGAGGTGGGACCTATGACCACCTTGGTTGAGCCTCTCCGCGGCCTGGTTCTACGTGCAGAGGCTCGGAAGATCCCCGCATAGCTCCGTGACAGATGTTGCAACTGCCTCTCCTACTCACACCGGGTAGCGACTTGCCGTTTGCCACGCGCGTTGCCTGCGCTACCACAGATTCAGCCACCTCGCGAGGGATTGCAAGCGGTCCAAGTCGGTGCCTAAGGGTGGTGGCCTGCCTCACCGCTCAGCTCGTGTCGACGGCCCACCGACCTCCTAGCACACACCCCTCGACAATCCACCAACCTCGGATAGGACCATATAGGGGGGTTGTGGGGGGTGCTGATGGCAACCATCGATGCCGGAGACGACGCCGACGGCGTAGGGGTGAGTCGGTGACGGACTTCGGCATAGGCGCGCCTGTCGACTATGTCGACGACGCCACTGCTTGGACTGCCACACGCTCCTTCCTCGAGCCAAATCCGCTGGTGGAGGCACTGTGCGAGGGCGTAGGACCTCCCGCTCGACTCGACTCGGTCGACCCGATGTTGGATGAGCTTGCCACCTCGCTCGTAGCGAGCCGACCAGTGGTCACACCAGCGCCTGGGTGCCTGCATGCTGCAGACACCAGTTCTTTGGTTATGGCTCCTCAGTGCATGATGGACCTGCCTCTGTCATCGCCTGTGCAAGGCATGTCTTCACAGAAGGGGTAGCTCGTTGTCGTGGGTGCTATGGCACCAGGGGACTGTAACACCCTCGGTGTTACACCCTAAATAAACCACTAAACTGTATCATGAGCATCATATTTATATGATAATGCATGTGATAGAATATGTAGATAAATTTCTTATAACTTAAAATGACCAATAAAAATATTAAATGAAAGTTGATTCAATAGCTCATTTATATCAAGTAGGGTTGAAAACCAATTTTTATTAAGCAAAAAAACTATAGAACATGTGTGTGATACTTAAATAAAGTTTGTAGTACAAACTTTATAGAAGATAATGCAACTTTTACTGTAGAAAAATAATATGACTAGCTAGTATTTCTAATGGCTTGGAAATGAAACTTGAAATCAAATTCAGCTCAAGACTGGAGAATTTTAAGTTTGAAAACGGTGGGACAATGCCATTTTGGTGAATTAATTTTAGAAAATTTAGCTAAAGGTCAATGCTATGTTTTTGTTCCTTATGGTTGTTTGATGTACCCTCTTTAGCATAGTGAAGGTGGTTTAGCTCCAACTTCATTAGTTTAGTTTGTATCAGCGCTTTAAAATTTGTGCACAACATAGCCTCAGGATGTTGGCACCATCACCCCATGATGCCACGCTAGGTCGATCGAGCCCGCCTGGGCTTGGCTGAGGCCAGCCACAGCGAGCCGCTGCCCCGCGCCCTACTGCCCTGCCTCGTGCTACCGCCATTGGTGCCTCCACGGCCGCGTTGCACTGCTGTCGCCTTGCCATCGCATCCACACCTCCCTTGTTGCTCTACACCGCTGTCTGCCCTACCGGTGGCCCTACCACTACTGTGTGCGTGCTTGGCGTATCCGCGGCATCGGCACATGGCCGTACCCGCTGTCGTCTCGCCCATAAAGGCACGGCAGCCGCTCGTGCCATGTCGGTCACAGACGCGTGCATGCCTTATCCGTTGCGCCTACGCGTGTGTGTCCTGCTCATGCCACTCATGTCCTGCCAAGGCGAGGATGAGCCGAGCGCTGACTACCTCCCTCTCTACCACCACGATTGGCCGACCCTGCTCGCCCAATTCGGTAAGGTCAGATCACCTCAACTCAATTCAACTCGTACATGGCTTCTCCATTAAGCCACCTGACCCTCGATCCCACCCAACCTTGAAGCGAGCATGGCCAAGCTCTAATTTGGAGTTTTCCCCATCGCCGTGCCGATAAGACCAAGCTCGGCCATTATCGTGGGTAGTCCTCCATCTCTCCACCCCGACCCAATCCAAGTGCGCCGCTAGCTTCGCTTCCACCTCTGAAAGGTCCTTGTTTGGTTTTGGTAATTGAGTGACAACCTAGGTGGACTAATTGTATTTATGTGAGATACACAGGTGATTAGTCCATAGGTACATGTGCGTGAGCAACATATGCCATGAAGGTGAAAATGGCTTGGAGATGTTGCAAAGCTCACACATGTGATGATGAAGGAGCTTAAATGCACATGAGACATGACATTGAGTCATGTGATCAAGGTGGAGAAGATCAAGACAAGACTTGGCTTGATGGACCGGTTGCAAGCGTGAAGGGCAAGTCGAAGGCTTTGGAGTGATGGACCGCGTGGCGGTGAAGCTTGAGCAAGACTTGGCGCCGATGGACGATAGCAACGGTGAAGAGCAAGTAGAGTCAAGATCGATGAACCAATATGATCATGTGATGATATGAAGTGGATCATATCATTGTTGATCGTGTTGGTGCATGTGTTGCATCGACATTGAAGGAGATGGAATGGAATGCGCAAGGCAAAGGTATAACCTAGGGCATTTCATTTCACCGGTCATAGGTGTGTAGAGAAGTTTATGACCGGGTTTAGGATAGATGGCCGTACTATCAAGAGGGGCAAACTTGTTTACATATCGGTCATCTAGTGCCACTCGAGTGATCTAACTTTGCATTGTCGCTAGGATCGAGTGGCGTGGCAAGTTGAGTGGCTAACATCCTTTGGGAAATGATTGTGAAAATGCTAACACACATACACATGATGGTGTACAATTGGTGGTGTTGGTGCTTTCGAGAAAATGGAATGCCTATTTTCTATTATGCCGGATGCAAACTCTTGGTGGTTAGCACATTGGTGCAAGGGTGAAGAAGTTAGAAGTGAAAACGAGTTGGTCGCGAAGATGCTGGCGTCGGTCAACTGATCGAACGCTGGATCTGATTGCACCGGACGCTGACTGCCTGCGTCCGGTCGCGCTGACGTGAAGTGTAGCAGTAGCTAGAGAGTGACCGGACGCTGGCTGCGTCCGATCGCGTTCGACCGGACGCGTCCGGTCATGCTCGGGAGCTTACTGGAAACGACCGGACGCTGAGGGTCCAGCGTCCGGTCAGTTGAAGTGCTGCGTCTGGTCGGCAGATGACCGTTGGGATCAGAAGATGACCGTTGAACGCAGGGGACACGTGGCGAGTATCGCGTGACCGGACGCTGAGGTCCAGCGTCCGGTCGATCGGACCGGAGCGTCCGGTCGGCCCGAGTTTTGCCCAGTGAAGGGGTAACGACTCTATTTGCCCATGGGGTTATAAATAGAGGCCATGGCTGGCCTTGGGCCGGCAGCTGAGCACACTAGAGCCTTGGTGGCTTGTGTAGTAGTGCTTGGGAGCCCTCCATCTCACACATACATGATAGTGTTCATCCGATAGTGTGAGAGAGCGATTCTAGTGCGATTGCATCGTGAGGTTGCTTCGAGTGGCACTAGGTGATCGAGTTGCAAGCCGGTGGTGCTTGTTACTCTTGGAGGTTGCCACCTCCTAGACGGCTTGGTGGTGGTCTCCGTCGAAGCGCGCAAGAAGCTTGTGCGGCGCTCCGGAGAAGTGCTTGTGAGGGGCATTGTGCTCGCCCTGCGGGAGTCGCGAAGAGCAACTTTAGTAAAGCGTGTCATTGAGCTACCCTCACTCAAGGGGTAGGTTCTTACAGCGCCCGACGTGCGGGCTTAGCGGGTGATGCTAATTAGCCGCCGAACCACCAAGTGAGCGGTCGACACAACGGGGACTAGCGTGTTGGCAAGCACGTGAACCTCGGGAGAAAAATCATCGTGTCAACCTTATTCTTCCTGTTGGTTTGCATCCCCATTACACAAGCTTGCAATTACTTTTATACATATTAAGCTTGTGTAGTTGCTCTTGTAATTAGATAGCTTGTGTAGCTTGCTAATTACCTTCTTGCTTATGTAGCATAGAAGTAGCTCCCTTGCGTGGCTAATTTGGTTTTAGTAACCTTGTTAGTCACATTGCTTAGTTTGTGTAGCTAAGTATTTGCGCTCTCTAATTAGGCATTGGTTGCCTTGTTATTGAGCATTGCTAGTGAGCTTAGTTAGCTTTGTGCTTTTGCTTACTAGCATGTGTAGGAGCTCCCTTGTCGCTTAAAGTACTAGTGGCATAGGTTTGTGTAACCTTGCTCCTAGAATTGTTTAGGAGAGCTCTAACTAGCCCGGCACCTTTGTTGCATAATTGTTATCTTTGCAAGGTGCTAGTGAACATATATAGTGGGGTATAGTCTTGGCTAGACCGATAGTTTTAATTCCGCATTTGTATCGGTTAGCCGATGTGATTAAATTTTAGAAAAGACTATTCACCCCCCCTCTAGTCCGCCATCTCGACCCTTCAACCTCTACGTCATCATGCGCTCCTTAGCTGTACCTCTACCACTACCCTAGTGATGTTGACGCAGTTGTGTCCACCATGGTGCGTCGCCATACTGCTCGGTCACACATGGCCGGCCTCGCTCAGGCAGTCCCCGACCGTACCGTCACCTCGGTCAGGTCCACGGTGAGCCCTTGCTGCTCGCACGCTAGCTGGTTAACCCGATAGCTGTCCTAGTTCACTAAAACCGTTGCGCCACCATCGTGGATGGCCACACGCCGCTGTAGCCTTCCCCAGTAAACCCCGCCACCCCTCACCGCCGTTTAGCGTAGTCATCTAGGTCAGAGATGGCGATCTACCCGTTAGATAGGTTCGTGCAGGTCCTAGGTGGACGGCGTAGTCACCTGGTGCCGCCGTTCACCGCACCGCCGTGCACAGAGTTGCCGAGGGTGTGCGCGGGTGAATTAGGAAAAACTCAAGGGGTTAAATGAATTTGTCAGAGAGACATAGGAATAGTGTTATGGGTTTAGGTGTAATTTAGGATAAGCTCAAGGTCTCTTTTGCAAAAGCACCGTCTCACGTGTGGGCCACGTCCGCACGGGCCACGCGTAGGTGGGCCACGTGGCTGAATCCACTTTTTCTTTTTTTAGGAATTAGTAATTGTTTTTCCATTTTAATTTCTGAGCTAGATTTGTATAACTAATATAAATTCGTGTAGGTGTCCAAAAATTGCGAAACAAATTTTGATAGGTTTCTAAAATTGTGATCTATATGGTAGTATAGATGGATCATGCATATCTATGTTGATACTAAGGGCTATTAAATCATTTGAAAGTGTTTAATATTATTAGGGTAATTATTGTAGGAATTTTTGTGGTAAATTGGTGATAGCTTTGATCCTAAAATTTTTACAGTAGCTTCATTGTATTATTATGTGCTTACTGTAATTTTTATAGCCCCAATATAGCTTGTTTATTAGGGTAGCTACATATCCATTAAACCTTTAATATGAATAAGAGCATAACATTGATTTAGGAAATTAAGCACCTGTTAGGGTCAGCTTGACACTTGATTTGATTTAGCTGATAGTTAGCTTAGTATCTTAGTCATTAGAGCTAGCTTAGTAGCTTAACATGTGTATTCTTATTTTAAGAGTTGATGTTGTCTAAATACTGAATTGTTGCATCATCATTATCACTTGCATATAGAGAACGAGTCGGCGGAGATCATGACCACCGATGATCATGAGTTTGAGGTGACCGTTGAGGAGTATGAGGAGGAGATTCTCAAGCAGGAGGAGGTCCTGGAGCCACCACTGACTGATGCAGTTGACACCGCGCCTGCCCAAGGCAAGCCCCAGTGCATAACCCTTATTTTTTATAATTACTAAATGTATATATGTGATGTGCATTTACATTACAGGAATTTTATGGAAACCACATGCATAGATATAGCTGTCCTATGAGTCTTACTAATGCAGGTTCGAGTAGCAGCTATGCTTAGGTTTTCGGTAGCGTGTGTAACATGTCGTTACTCACAATAGGTGATTATTATAATTACTCTCATGATAAAAATGATGAAAGGAAAATGGAGACCGGGCAGGGATATGGTATGGGAATTGGTAGGTGTAACGAGTTGTGTCCCACGACCATGGGGCTTAGCTTGGTTACACTATTTTCCCTATCCATGTCAATTGAGGACCGTCCGTTGCTGTGGATGGTAGTTAGATCACAGACTTATTATCCTGAGCACATACTTGCTTATGGGAGTAGGAAGGCTCGTTACGCTCTTGTCGTGGGTTCTGGCTCTTTTTGGACCAACTGATTAGAGGCGGGAAAAGGTGGAGGTCTAAGCACCATATTGAGACCGGGTCTCAAGTATGGGGGCTTGGAGTCCAAGTTTGGACAGGGACCTAGACCCCGTGTCGACGAAATATGGTCGGTAGTCTACCTAGGGGTATGCCCAAGGTAGTAGATTATCGGCAGACAGATGCGCAAGCCCCAAACAAGACGGTGACGCAAGACAGACACAAGGTTTTATCCAGGTTCGGCCACCAAGAAGGCGTAATACCTACGTCCTGCGTCTGATTTGTATTGCTGTATGTCAATGAGAGATGATTTTTAGAGGGGTCCCCTGCCCGCCTTATATAGTCCGGGGGGCAGGGTTACAGATCTGGAAACTAATCCTAGTCAGTTACAATTGCCATATGTGGCCGGCTAAGGATTCCTATTCTAACCGACCAGGATCCTGCTTGGTCACCAAATCCGTCTTGATTCCTTGTGCGGGACTCCGATCAGGTTAACTGGGCCGCACGTCGCCTTTCGGGTGGACCGAACCCATCGATCCGGGCCAGCCCAAGCTTAGCCGTAAGGGTATAGGGGTTAATACCCCCACAGCTAGTCCCCGAGCATCATGTATTATGCTGCGACACGCCATTTTAACCTTCTCCGACAAGTGAGGCTTGAGCCCTTGATGCCTCCGACCACCGTCATCACTGGAGAAGTAGGTTGTCTGAAGAATGTATGGTGCTCTTCCGAAAAAAGAAAAAGATTTCTTGTCCTGAGAAGTGTGCCCACTTGTATTTCTGAAAAGAAATGTAAGTGGTCTTGAAGCATAGCGTCCTTGAACATCAGAAGCGTAGGGGTCAAAAAACAAACACATTCACCGCAAGGTGAAGTGTGCCCACTTAGTCCCCGAGCCTGGTAGTAGGTGACGTAGGCACGTGGTGCCAGGGTCTAAAAAGAATTCCTAGTTTAGTTGAAAACCAAATTGCCGTACAGGCAAAACAAGATGCACCGGCAGGTGCATCGTACCGACGTAGTCCCCGAGCTTGCTGGAAGGTGAAGTATGAGCCTTGTAGCAAGGTCTAAAGAAATGTCTCTTAACTGTATGTAAGTATAAATCACATGTAGCCAAGGAAAACCATTATTCAAGCAGTGGTCGGGAGAGTCCCTGAGCACAGCAGTGGTCATAGCATTTACTGAGTACCGTAATGGTCAGAAAAGTCACCGTGGTCGGAGTGGTCCCCGAGCACGGGAGTGGTCTGGTCAGTCCCCGAGCACAGTAGTGGTCTAGGCAATCCCCGAGCACAGTAGTGGTCTGGGCAATCCATTATCGTGTGCGCCGCTTGTACTATTATTTGATGTATTTTTTTGTCGCCGTACTATGCCAAGTCCAAACTGACACGTCTGGTCAAAAAAGCAAACAGGTATAGCATGGCATTCTGCCCTCTTACTCTTTCTGGCAAACTGTCGCATGGCACCTGTATGAAGGTGCGTCAGTGTGGGCCCTCTCACTTTATCATCGAAGAGGTGCGTACACTGTAAACGAAGGGGCGCGTTTATTGGCGTAGATCTCGAGGTGGTGTGAACAATCGTCCGCTGCGCGTGCGCACGTCTCCCAAGAATCTCAGGCGGACGAAATGACGGAACTCTTTGTTATTTATAATGTAGATCTGGCAAGTTACTGACACCGTTCCCCATTGTCATTCGCCACCGCCACCTTCGTCTTCCTCTTGCCAAACCCTCTTCCTCCGATAATCATCACCAAACCCCCTCGCCACCGCATCCACCCCCTTAGAAAGGACAGACTAATGGCGAAGAGAGACGCCCAGAAGAAAGGCGGAATCATGGCGAAGGAGTGGTGGAAATCGCGGAGCAACGAGCAGACCATTGAAGACCTCGTCGCCATGGGGGTGCTCCACAACAAGGCACTCGCTAGATGGCACGCACCGGAAGGAGAAAGCTTCTCCGATCCACAACCAGGTGAGATTGTGGTTTTCGAAGACTTCTTCAAACGGGGTTTTGGGATTCCAGTGCACCCTTTCCTTCAGGGTCTCTGTTTGTATTACGAGATTGGGATTTGTAATCTGCATCCCAACTCGATTCTTCTTGTCTCCATCTTCATCCATCTCTGCGAGGCTTATGGTGGCTTCCAGCCCCATTTCGACCTCTTTCGCCACCTGTTCTGTCTTCGGAAGAAAGGGAGTGGTGGCTCGAAGATAGCCGGAGGCATCTACCTGAACCTGCGCGACGACATGAAGGCTCAATACTTGCACTGCCCCTGGAACACCTCACTGGACGAGTGGTACAAGAAGTGGTTCTACACCCGTGAAGAGTCGAACACCATCACCCTGTGCGACATGGGGCTGATTCCAGAGAAGAAGAATAGCTGGTCGGAGAAGCCCGAGAACTTAGAGCAGATTGCCGAACTGCTCTGGATGATCCCGTGGGGAAGGCTTGATGGCCCAAGCGTGCTCGGCAACTTCATCAGCCGAAGAATCTAGCCCTGCCAAAAGAGGATTCATCCAGGCTTCGAGTACCAAGGAGGCGCTGATCCAACAAGGACCAGGAAGGAGCCGCTCGACAAGATGGAAATCAAGGCCAGGATTGGAGAGCTGTTCAACCTGGCCGATCCCAATTATGTCGGGCTCAACGCCATCGAGCACGCCTTCAAGCTGGCTCGACCTCCCCCAAAGGTAAATGATGCCTCCTTTTAACTGTAGAGTCATGTTATAGCAAGAAAATAACTGTTTGTCCCCGTTTTGTATCTTAGTTTAATGGTCATGACCGGGTAGTAGTGTTCGTGTCGCCTCCCCCCGGTGTAGAATGGCCGCAAGCTACCGGCCTAGCCGCCTAGACCAGCGCCAGGACCGACGACGTCCACTGGGCGGTACTCGAGACTATGGACGACGCATCGACTAGAGCCGCTGGCAAGCGTCCGGCTGCCAGCAAATGACGCCAAGCCATCTTCCCCCTGTCGGACGACAAAGCAGAGGATGCGGACATCTTCCGGCTCGTCCCTCGAAAGAGGAGAAGGCAAATGGGGTCGACGGAGCAGGGTGGCTCCTCTGTGCCAGCAGTGGTCACATCACCGACCACTGCAACACAGAGGATAAACGAGGGAAACATCGAGCATCATACCCCGACGCCTGTACCGGAGGTGGAAAGAGTCCCGGTGGAAACTGCCAAGCAAGCAGAGCAGGGGCGGTCGAGGAGACGTTCCTTCGCCACATCATTCCGCAAATCGAAGCTGTAAGTATCTATATTTTTTATGTAAGCTTGCAATTTGCATTGGATACTATTATTGTCTGAACTTGTCTCTGATGCATTAGATCGGCATCCACCGAGAGCCCCGACCAGCTAGCCGGGTGCGGCACAACTTTGCCAGCAACAGCGGGACAAGCTGCCCAGCAGCCAGCCATGGAGGGGCCTGTAGTAGGAACTCCGCCTGGACCTCAGCAGGTGGTCGACCAGATGCCAGTCCCCAAGCGGCTGGTCGAGAAGACAGCCGAGCAGAGTACAAGTGCTCCGAGCATGAACCCTACTGAGGCGGATACCATGGCGCCAAGGGAGCCGGATCTAGCCGAGGAGCAGCAGCCAGAAGTGGCCCAGAACGTTCTTGCCGACGCGACGGCTCATGGAAAAGCCCTGGTGGTCGTGGAGTCTGCAAACTCCAGACCAGCGCCGCCTCCCGAACAGGAGGCTGAAGAGGAAGAAGTGGAAGAGGTCCTGGGCCATCCCCAAGATAGGCGACAATATGTATATGTGTCGCGCTATCAGAACAACGAATGGGTCATGCACGAAGAAATCCCAGAGGTCGAAGAGACCTTAAGAGTCGAATGGGCGGCCAAGCATCTGGTGATAGAAGTCCATGTATATTTGGCTTGAGTCCTTGACACTGTTGTGTAGTCGAACTGTCTAACGTAGCTTGTTTGTATGCAGGACTTGATGAAAACTGCAAAATACCGAAAAAGGTGCTTCGACCAGATTGAAGGGATCACGGCGACCAATAAGGAGCTGATGGCTGAAGTGGAACGCTTACGGCGCCAACTTGAAGCCGCCGACCAGGAGAGGACAGACCGAGAAGCACAGAACCAAAACCTGGTCGGCCAGCTCAATAACAAAGAGCGGGAGAAAACAAGTAAGTTTTCACTGTATCATAGCAAGTGCAGGACTTGTGTTATTGTGTTCTTGGTAGTAACAGCTATAATGCAGGTTTAGAAGCTGAAGTGACCCGCCTCCAAGGGGAAAATAGCCGTGTGACCGCAAAATGTGGTCGCCTGAAGGAGGACAATGAGAAACTGGCACGCAGCTAGTCTGAACTCCAAGACCACACCACCAGAATGAAGGATGACCTAAAAAGTAAGTATTCCAGATCACCTTTCTCATTCTATCGCCCACCTTGCATTGTCGTGTCATCACGTTTGATGTCTTGTACTGCGTTTAGTTTTGAAAGTCAATGCTAAGAGGCACCTAGAGGCCATGATCAAAGAGCGCGACGACTGGAAAGCACGATGCCTCAAGGCCACCGAGGAGCGGGACACGTGGAACAAGCGGTGCCAAGAAATGGCAATTGGCATTGTGCCCGTCCTCAATCTTATCGACCCGGCGCTCACAGAGGAAGAGCTAAGGACGCCCCAGCTCGGACTGGTCGAGAGATGCAAACAAGCATGGGGATGGTTCCAAGAATTCGTGAAGGAGGCGGGTGAGTACACGGGTGCCCATGTGCTAAGCATGGTGCGTGCTCACTACCCCCTGATCGATCTCAAACGCCTAGAGGCTGGGTACCCGAAGGAGATAGACCTAGACAAGGCAGAAGAGCTTCGGACGGCCCAGCTGGACTTGTCGTCAAAGATAATTGGCGATATTAACCTGTGTGGAGGTGGGACAACACCTGTACAGGGTATGCCATCGACAAGCCAGCTGGAAATGCCATCAGCTGCAAGCCAACCAACGAAGCCTGCGGTCTCGACCAGCCAGGCACCGGCGGGGCCATCCCCTTCAGCTCGACTAGCGCAAGAGTCCTCGAGACTCGAGTAGGGTATCAGAGGTGGCGAGCAGTAAATGCCATGCGCCCCGACCAGCCAATGTAATAGGCTTAGAGCTATAGAAGGAGGACATAGTTGTGTTATTGTAAACTTGAGCCTCTTCAGGCAAGCTTGTAATAACGTAACTGTATATCATTATAAGCTTGTTTGCTTTATACAAAACATATTTAAGCTTGAAATTTTTTGTTGGTGTAACTAAGTGGGAACATGTTAACATTCTGTTTAGTTGTACCGTTTTGCTCGACACATCATCCCGAAGAGTTTGTGCGGCCCTAGTTGGCATGTGGTCAGAGTGTGAGGTACTATGACCTGTGCACATGTGGACGCGAACAAGTCAAACCAAGGGGGACCTGCCGATCACCCGCAACGTAGAGAGCAGATCCCGTGCACATGTTGGGAGGAACCGGAGACAGGACCTGCTCCGAAAACCGTAGAAGGAGTGGTGGTCGGCTTGTACTGGCTAAGTCAGAATAACCATAAAATTTGGAGTGACACATTAGAGTGGTCGGAGAAATCATAATTGCTTTATTAAAGTAAATCGAAAATACAAGTAGAGTACATATCTCAGTAGTTAAGCATAGAAACGTCTAAGCTTGTCGATGTGCCACGAGTTTGGTACGTCCGTGCCATCCAGGTGAGCTAACCTATAAGACGTTGGACGTGTGACTTCCTTGATCATGAAGGGTCCCTCCCATGGGGTTGTGAGTTTGTGGACACCAGCCTGGTTCATCTTCCACTTCAGGACTAAGTCCCCGACCACGAAGAAACGCTCTTTAACGTTCTTGTTGTAGTACCTGTGCAAAACAGCAAGGTATTTGGCCGTGCGTACACAAGAATCGAGCCTTTTCTCCTCTGCGCTGTTGACTTCTAGCTCCCGTACTTCATTGACCTTGCCCTCATTGAAGTTCTCTACCCATGCTGATCTGAAAGCTATATCTGGTGAGAGGACTGCCTTAGCACCGTAAACCATAAAGTATGGTGAGACGCCGGTGTTACGACTGGGCTGAGTCTGGATGCCCCAGACCATGGCTGGTAACTCCTTAAGCCATCTTCCGGGAGCTTTATCATTTTCTCTGTACATCCTCTTCTTCAATGCGTCCAAGATCATGCCATTTGCTCGCTCGACTTGTCCATTAGCTCTAGGGTGCGCCACCGAGACGTATTTTACAACTATGCTCCTTTCATCGCAGAAGTCCCAAAAAGCGTTCCCGGTGAACTGAGTACCTAGATCAGTAATGATGCTGTTGGGCACGCCGAAACGGTGGATGACCTGGTCGAGGAACGTGACAGCTTTCTCTAAGGATGCCTGTACCAGAGGCATGTATTTTATCCACTTAGAAAATTTATTAATTAGCACGAAGACGCATGTAAATTTCCCAGGAGCCGGTTTGAAAGGCCCGATCATGTCCAGTCCCTAGCACACGAAGGGCCAAGAGGCTGGAATCGTCTGGATCTCATGTGCTGGTACATGGGTTCTCTTGGCGAAGAACTGACAACCCTCACAGCGGCGGACTAGCTTCTCTGCGTCGGCTACTGCTGACGGCCAATAGAACCCTGCTCGGAAAGCCTTACCGACCAGTGTTCTTGAGGCCGCGTGGTTGCCGTAGGAGCCAGAGTGGATTTGGTCCAGGAGATGCTCACCTTCCTCCTTGGTTATACACTTCATCAAGATTTCCTCCTTTGTGTTTTTGCGCCATAACTTGCCATCGACGAGCAGATACTGCTTACTGCGATGCATCAGTCGCTCGTTTTCTATTCGATCAGTATAACCGCTACCATCTGTTAAGTACTTGATGAAAGGTGTCCTCTAGTCTGGCTCATGAGTGGTCGAAAGCGGCTCGGTTGTGCTTGTTGCCGGAACCATAGCCACTAATTGCTGGTCTGGAGCTTTGTCGACCGTAGAATCTTCGTTTTCGATGGAAGGCGTGAGCAGGTCTTGGACGAATACGCCATGTGGGATTTTGGCTCGGGATGATCCTAACTTTGAAAACGCATCCGCTGCCTGGTTCTTGTCCCGGACCACATGTATGTACTCGATGCCATAGAACCTGCCTTCCAGCTTTCTTATCGATTTGCAGTATGCGTCCATCTTTTCGCTGGTCGTGTCCCAGTCCTTGTTGAGTTGGTTGATGACCAGAGCCGAGTCTCCGTAGACATAGAGACGTTTAACACCAAGCTCAACCATAATGCGTAAACCATGCAGGCATGCTTCATACTTGGCGGCGTTATTAGATGCTGGGAAATAAATCCTGAGGATGTACCGGACCTGCTCCTTGGATGGTGACACGAAAAGAACTCCTGCTCCCGCACCGTCAATGTTGAGAGAACCGTCGAAGTACATCGTCCAATATTCATCGGATCCCGGAGAGGCTAGCGTGCTTAAGTCTGTCCACTCGACGATGAAATCGACGAGTGCCTGAGACTTGATTGTAGTACGGCTTGCAAATTCCAAGGAAAAGGGGCATAGCTCCATTGCCCATTTGACGATGCGTCCGTTTGCATCCTTATTGCGAATGATGTCCCCCAAAGGATACTCGGTCATGACCACCACACGATATCCGTTGAAGTAATGTCTCAACTTTCGGGATGTTATCAGTATGGCGTAGAGCAGTTTCTGAATCTGTGGGTACCTGGTCTTGGATTCATTGAGTACCTCACTAATGAAATAAATTGGCCGTTGTACCTTGTAGGCGTGGCCCGGCTCGTCGCGCTCGACCACCATTGTAGTGGAAACCACCTGATCGGTTGCCGCAATGTAAAGTAGGAGAGTTTCGTCTTCTCTGGGAGCAGTAAGTACCGGGGGTGATGTGAGGTATTCTTTTAGCTGCGTGAAAGCAGCGTCTGCTTCCTCCGACCACTCAAACTTCTCGGATGCTTTGAGCAGTTTGAAGAACGGTAACCCTTTTTCTCCTAATCTTGATATGAAATGGCTTAGAGCGGCCATGCATCCGGTAAGCTTCTGGACATCTTTCACCTTTTTTGGGGGCTTCATGTCTAAGATAGCTTTGACTTTCTCCGGGTTAGGGCGTATGTCGTCGTAACTAACGACGTTGCCGAGCAGTATGCCAGAAGGAACGCCAAAGATACACTTCTTTGGGTTTAATTTCCATTGGAACGTATTGAGGGCTGCAAAGGTGTGTTCTAGATTGTCAACAAGGGTACGTACTTCCTTGGTTTTGACAACTACATCATCAACATAAGCCTCGACGAGGCCGTCTTTTATCTCGTCATTGAGGCAGGCCTGTATAGCGCGTTGGTAGGTAGCTCCGGTGTTTTTGAGCCCGAACGACATAGTCGTGTAGCAGTAGGCGCCGAAAGGCGTGATGAAAGATGTCTTAATCTGGTCATCCTTTTTGAGAGCGATCTGGTGATAACCAGAGTAGCAATCGAGAAAGGACAGCAGCTCGCAACCGGCGGTTGAATCTATGACCTCGTCTATGCGAGGTAAGCCGAAGGGGTCCTTAGGGCAGTGTTTGTTGAGATCAGTGTAATCAACGCACATTCTCCATTCATTATTCTTTTTGTGTACAAGAACCGGGTTGGCTAACCATTCCGAATGATACACTTCTTTGATAAATCCGGCTACCAAAAGCCATGTAACTTCTACCCTAATCGTCTCCTTCTTGTCGCGAGCGAACCGTCGTAACTTCTGCTTGATTGGTTTGGCCTTGCTGTTGACATTTAAGGAGTGCTCAATCAAGTTCCGAGGTACACCGGGCATGTCGGAAGGTTTCCATGCAAACACCTCCACGTTGCTCCTCAAGAACCTGACGAGCGCGTCTTCCTATTTGGGATCCAGGTTGGCCCCGATGAGGGCCATTTTGCTAGGATCGCCATCGACCAGCTGGATCATCTTGTGCTCCTTGGACCTGATGTTCTTACACGGAGACTCGAGCTCTAGGATCTCCAGGTGGTCGGCCGAGGTCTTCTTAGCGTCGAGCATGGTCTCGGCCATGCGAATAGAGAGGTCGTGGGCCTCTGCTATTTTGAAGCTGTCGTCCTCGCAGGTATAAGCTGCATATACGTTGCCCCTGAGGGTTAAAACTCCTTTCTCGGTAGGCATCTTGAGCACTAGATACCTATAATGAGGTATGGCCATGAACTTGGTGAGCGACGGTCGACCAAGAATAGCATGGTAGGTGCCGTCGAAGTCAGCGACCATGAAGTTGACGTAGTC
This sequence comes from Miscanthus floridulus, assembly GCF_019320115.1. NCBI lineage: Eukaryota > Viridiplantae > Streptophyta > Magnoliopsida > Poales > Poaceae > Miscanthus > Miscanthus floridulus. The sequence goes on from NC_089580.1 coordinate 144,412,124, forward strand.
AGTGCGGAAGTGGTCCGGGGTCCCGAATTGCACAGGTAGCGTGATCTGCCCGAGAGGTGTAGAGCTCTGTCCGGGGAGAACACCCCAGAACTGTGCCTCGTACGGCTTCAGGTCCGCCTTGGATATTTTCAGGGCAGGCAGGCTGTTCTTGAATAGTATATCAATGGAGCTGCCGCCGTCGATCAGTACCCTGTCGAACTGAACCTTGTTGATACAAGGATCGAGGACCAGGGTAAAATGCCCTGGCTCAGGTATGGCGGCCCATTGGTCCTTCCTGCTAAAGTAGATTTCACGGTGAGACCATGGAGGAAGCCGCGGATCGGTGAGAAGGTTGTCGTTCTTTGCCACGTTCAAGCAAGCGCGGGCGAGCAGCTTGCGTTCTCGTTTGGTCTCAATGGACACCTTGCCGCCGATGATGGTGTGCACGCGATCAGTCAGCTTAATGTATTTATGACGAGGGTCTGCATCGTCGTCGTCGTTGTCCTCATTGCGCTGTTCCCCTGCGTCATTAGGCTTGTCGGACGTATCCGGAGCCTGTTGACGCGTGTAGATAGTCTTGAGGATGCGGCAATTCTCCATGGTGTGGTTCGACTTAGGATGGAGCTGGCAGGGCCCCTTCAATGCTTTGGCGTAGTCGTCCTCGTAGTTACGACGTCCGCCGCCCTTTTTCACGATATTGACCTCGCCGTCGTCTTCCCGAGCACGCTTGCTCCTGTAATCGTCACGGCGGTTGCGCCGCTGATTACGTTGGTCACGGTGTTCGCGGGAGTCGTTGCGCTGGTTGCGGCGGTCAAAATTGTCGTTCCGACCATGATTGCTGCAGTAATCATCGCGGCATGGAGGGTGGTCGGAGCGTGGAACCCTTGCTGCTTCTTCAACGATTATCTTTTTAGCATCGTCAGCGTCCGCGTATTTCTTAGCGGTGGCCAAGAGCGTTGTGACTGATTCAGGTCTCTTCCGAAGGAGCTTGTCTCTTAGGGCGTCGTGGAAGCGGAGGCCGGTGACGAAAGCCTCGATTGCTTCGTTGTCGGAGATTGATGGGACCTTGATGCGCATCTCCGAGAAACGCCGAACGTACTCGCGTAGTGGTTCATCTTTCCGATCTCGGATCCGTTGCAGATCATACTTGTTGCCGGGTTGTTCACAAGTAGCGATGAAATTGTCGATGAAGGCCTGCTTGAGCTCCTGCCAAGAGTCAAAATAGTTCGCCGGCAAGCTAACCAGCCATTGGTGACCTGCATGACCAACAGCAACTGGGAAGTAGTTAGACATGACGTGCTCGTCAGCCATGGCTGATCGGCATGCAGTTTTGTAGAGCATGACCCATAATTCAGGGTTTTCCTTGCCGTCGTACTTCTGAAGTTTCTCGAGCTTGAAATTCTTGGGCCATATGACTTGGCGAAGGTGTGGAGTGAACTGCTTCAGACCCGGCGGGCCGTGGGCGGTGTCATACTCCATACGGTGATAGCTTTCATGGGATGCATGATCATTGGCTCTCTGGTTGATGCGAGCACGTAGATCACGTCCACTGAGGTAATGGCAGAGATCGTTATTGCCACCGCGGTGATCTCGATTGCCATCTGGATTAGCCCTGCGACCGTGGTTATCACGGCGATTGTCGCGGTTATCTCGGCGGTTGTCACCTCGAACGTCGTGGCGGTTATCCTCCCGGCGGTGGTTTTTGTCCCAACCACCATCATGACCACCGTTTCCGCCTTGACGGTTGTCCGACGGGTCATTGTTGTGCGAGCCACGTTGGTTGAGCGGCTGTGAGCGACTTGAGTATTGGCGGCTGTGGCTTGATTCAACTGAAACGGATGGAGCTCGGGCTTGATTCATATCTGCGGTCTGAGCCATAGCAGCCGTCAGATAAGCTTGTATGTCATCACGGACTGCTTGGGTTTTGGGAGTGTTGGGCAGCCGCTGCATTGTCACCATGGCGACGGCTACGTTGGCGCTTGGGGTCTTGAAGACTTGTTTGTCCCCCACCCTGTCGAAAGCATTGTTGAGGTCACGTGGTTGGACCCTTATGCGTCGTGCCTCCTGGTCTGCTTCAGCTTCGATTTGCCGGCGATTAAACCGGTCAATATTGCGTGCTTCGCGTGCAATCTTTTCTTGTTCTATTTCACCAATTGCTGGCGGCTCGTCGTTGCTGACAACATGGATCAAATCCCCTCGTCTTGGTGGAAAAGACAGAAATTGGGGGAAACCCGGGGCGTGGTCTGGTAGATCCAGATCGTATTTGAGGCCTTCATCTTCGTGACGCTGAAGCTCGGTGTGGACAGATGCATTGGATGCGATGCCAGACGAGGAGCTGGAGTCACCCTCTCGGACCGTGTGGACGGATCCTTCTTGATAATCTTCAATTCGGACCATGTTGACGATGTTGCATGGCTTCGGCTGAGATCGGTGTATAGGACACAGATCCGAGCGGCGTCGTAGATTGTACGCGTAGCTAGAGGCAGCGTTTTGTAGGCCGTAGGGCTGGACCTGGTGGTTCTCCGTCGGGACTTCGTACTCGCAGAGTCGGAGACTCGTCGCGAAGGCTGGCTGGCGACGAGCGAAGCACCCCTCAGGAGTAGATACGACCACGAGATCTATTCCAAGTCGCGTAGGACGACTGGTCCGAGCTAGTCGGGTAGATCTATTGTGGGGAGCTGTTACCTGCTCATTAGGTTGGCTTTGAATTGTACTTACTAGAGCTAGGGTTTCAGCGAGTTTGATGCCGACCCAATCGATGGAGTCGAGCAGGTCGGTGTTGTCGATCTGCCTTCCTCTGTAGCGGGGAAGCGAATGACGGGTTGTCGGCATGGCTGTAGGCGTGGTCGGAGCCAGATGTGCCGTGGTTAGAGCTAGATCCATCATGGTCGGAGCTGTATTCGTCGTGGTCGGAGCCGTGTTCACCGTGGTCGGAGCCGTGTTCACCGTGGTCGGAGCCATGTTCACCGTGGTCAGAACCGTAGCCGATGTAGGTGAAGTAGTCATCGGCGCAGGTTGAATCCACGCCTCCTCCGTGGTCATGGCTATGGAGTCGTCGGAGCCGGTGGTCCAGGTGATCTGGCCGACGGTGAATGTGAGGCCGTTGGGCGTAGCCATGGAGCCGGAGATGATGACCATCTTGTTTGCTTGGAGAGCAGTACGCACACCCCCTACCTGGCACGCCACTGTCGACGAAATATGGTCGGCAGTCTACCTAGGGGTATGCCCAAGGTAGTAGATTATCGGCAGACAGATGCGCAAGCCCCAAACAAGACGGTGACGCAAGACAGACATGAGGTTTTATCCAGGTTCGGCCGCCAAGAAGGCGTAATACCTATGTCCTGCGTCTGATTTATATTGATGTATGTCAATGAGAGATGATTTTTAGAGGGGTCCCCTGCCCGCCTTATATAGTCCAGGGGGCAGGGTTACAGATCTGGAAACTAATCCTAGTCAGTTACAATTGCCATATGTGGCCGGCTAAGGATTCCTATTCTAACCGACCAGGATCCTGCTTGGTCACCAAATCTGTCTTGATTCCTTGTGCGGGACTCCGATCAGGTTAACTGGGCCGCACGTCGCCTTTTGGGTGGACCGAACCCATCGATCCGGGCCAGCCCAAGCTTAGCCGTAAGGGTATAGGGGTTAATACCCCCACACCCCGTGATAGGAGTGGAATGGGTTGGTCTTATTTGTGCCTGGGGTACAAACAGGGCGTGTGTTTCGGGGTACCTAGCTAGGATACATTGGTTCGTGAATCGCCATTTCCGTGAGATGGTATGACTTGGTTATAGTCTAGCACCGTAGTAAGAACTAGAATATAAAAGATGGTAATTTGGTTCTGATTTCTCAACCTTTGCTTGAAAGTAGAACATGTGCTTACCTAGAATGGTTAGCTGATGAAGTAATCATGATTGCTAATTAAACTTGATCTTAAGGATGTACTTCTAGTAATGCTTTTCTCAAACAAAAATAAAACAGCAAACTCATATTGCCTACCATACCCCTTGGAGTCGGGAAACTATTTCCACTAGTCGGTAAGTCTTGCAAGTACATTGTGTACTCATGGTTTATTTTACCCTATTATAGGTGCAGCTTGAGGAGTAGCTCTTGTGTGGAGGATGTTTCTGGTGGGTACAGACGGATCCTTGTATCATTTCCGCTAGATGTTTATTTTCATTTCGCTATTTAATTATCGTACTCTGAACCCTGGTATTGTAATTAATAATTTTGAAGAACTCTTGTTGTATGAAATGAACTAAGTATTACAAGGTCGTATTCATTATTGGATTCTAAAGGTAAAATGTGGATTTATTCGAGTTCTCCTATGGGGTGTGCTTGACAAAACTATCCGATGTAGCCAACTTTTAGGGTGCTTAGTATCTAGTGGAAGACGAGCGCCTCTGAAAGCATGTTATTTTGGGCGGTTCTACCACAGGTAGTATAATAGCCAATAATGAGTATACGGGTTTAAGAACTCTTTTCAAAACCTAAAATTCGACCAACAAAAGCTTTGCGTAAAGTAGGATGCGATAAATTATGTAAATATGTATAAGCCCTAGTAATATAGTCTATCTAGGATAGTGGCACCGGTCAATCTTCTGCAGGTACACTAACTTACGCTGCGTAAGAATCGTTTAGCATACAGAAAATGAGTGTGCGATGTGCCAAAAATTATATGTGAATGACGCTATATTCTAGCTTGAGCAAACAAATAGGTCGATTCATGCATCATGAAAAGAGAATCATGCTTAAACTAAACTCCCCCACACGTATAATTTTGGGTAGTAAATTGATAGGATAATAAATAAAGATAAATGCTTTTACTCTTAAAGAAAAGTTCTCGCTTGTAACCATTTATTGGGCCTTGTCATCTCTCTAGTAGTTTGTTTCTAAGTATGGAGGCCTAGTCCCTAACGGTGTGTTCCTATCTGTTTATAGATGAACCTGAGGTCTGGTTACAGGAGCACTAGTGCTGGGATGGGCCGTGGTATTGGTGAAGACCATGGTAAAAATGGACATGGCAATACCAACGGGGAGAGCCACGAGGCCATGCTCCTTGGTCCTCCTCCTCTGCCACCACCACCGCCTCCAATGACTCATGCTGAGATGATGGCTGAGATGTTGGCTGTTCATCATGAGTTAGCCCGTGCCTTGGAGATGCTGGCATAGGCTATTGGTGGCTTCGCTTGTGGAGGCCCCGGTGGCAATGGCGGGAATAGGGGTGGTGCCCGCGGTCCCGAGAGACCCTGTTCCTATTAGGACTTCTTGGGGACACACCCGCCCACATTCACTCCAACTTTAGAGCCTCTAGACATGGAGCATTGGCTTCGTATTCTGGAGTAGAAGTTTTAGCTGCTCACTATGACGGATGAGTAGAAGGTGCGCTTTGCTGCACAACAGCTTCTGTGATATGCTAGTCCTTGGTGGGACACTTTCAATGCCATGCAACCTATGGACCACCATGTGACTTGGCAGGAGTTTACCACTACTTTTCATTAGTACTATATTCCTACTGGTTTGCTAAATAGGAAGCTGTCCGAGTTTCTAAAGCTGAAGAAAGGAAATATGATTATGATGGAATATGTGAACAAGTTCAACCACCTTGTATAGTATGCTAGGACTCATGTGGATACTGATGACAAGAAGATGGACCATTTCAATCGTGGTCTCTCTTGCATCTTGCAAGAGAAGCTATATACAGGGGGCTATCAGACCTTTGTGCTTTGATGAATGCTGCTATTGCTATGGAGGAACTTCAGCATGACTCTCAAGCTGAGTGGAAGAATAAGAGGGTGATCATAGGGTCTTCTAGTCACCCATAGTCACAAAAGGTATAGGTTGTAAGGAGGGTGTCCTATCACTCTCCGGGTGGGCAGTCATCTCATCAGACTTACCAGGCACCTCCCACTTAGTACCGTGCACTTACTCAGCAGGTGCAGCAGCCTTAGGGATGATAGGTTCCACCTTGTCAGGGACAGAGGATCAAGCTGGGTGCTTATTTCAAGTGTGGCAAGAAAGGCCACTATGCTCGTGAGTGCCCCCAGAACCAGCTTACTTAGTCTTCTTAGCCTTCAGCTAACTCTCGTTTGGTCAAGAGGACTATCATTAGGAAGAAGGTGCCCATGAGCCACTCGGGACAAATTAACTTTACTGAGGCTGAGGAGATCCCATAGGGAGAGCCTATGATGGCTGGTATGTTCACCATTGATTCCCACCTAGCATATGTATTATTTGATTCTGGTGCATCACATTCATTCATGAGTATAGAGTTTGTACAAAGGCACAATATATCTACTATGGATACTCCTATTGCCTATAGAATTAGAACCTCAGGTGTGTAGTTGTGTGTTAAAACTTGGACAGACACAGTGAGACTTGTGCTAGCTACTCATTCTTATCGTCTCTAGTTCATGGTGCTACCTAGGCAAGCCATAGATGCAATTCTAGGAATGAACTGGTTGAGAAACTATAGGGTAGTCTTGAACCTTAGGCAACGAATTGTTGAGTTAAAGCTTCCTTCTTCTGAGGATAGAATGTCTCTCCTTATGCCTTCAGTTTTGGCCCTACCAGTTATTGCTCATACTAAAGTTTCTCCTGACCTTGCTTCTATTCCTATGGCCTATGAGTTTCCGAATGTCTTCCCTGAGGATCTACCTGGGTTACCACCGGATTGGGATGTGGAGTTTTCCATTGAGTTAGAACCTAGTATTGCTCCTATTTCATGGCGTCCTTACTACATCGCTCCAAAAGAATTGGCTGAGATGAAGAAATAGTTAGAAGAATTGTTGGAGAAGGGATTCATCCGTTCTAGTTCTTCACCATAGGATTGTCCAGCTATTTTTGTGAAGAAGGACGACACTCTTTGGATGTGTGTGGATTATCGCCCTCTCAATGTGGTAACCATTAAGAACAAGTATCCCTTACCTCGTATTGATACTTTGTTCGATCAGTTGGCTGGTGCCAAGGTGTTTTCAAAGATTAATCTTCGTTCTGGGTATCACCAAATTAAGATCCGTCCATAAGATATATCAAAGATAGCTTTCTCTACTAGGTATGGGCTCTATGAATACCTAGTCATGTCTTTTGGTCTCACCAATGCTCCTACATTCTTCATGTACCTCATGAACTCGGTCTTCATGCTAGAATTGGACAAGTTTGTAGTGGTGTTCATTGATGATACTTTGATATATTCCAAGAACAACGAAGAGCATGCACAACATCTTCATATAGTCCTGACTCAATTATGGGAACACAAGTTGTATGCCAAATTCAGCAAGTGTGAGTGTTGGTTGGACCAAGTGTAGTTTTTGGGACATGTCCTAACACCTGAAGGCATCTCTATGGATCCTAACAAGGTGCAAGATGTATTAAATTGGAAATCTCCAAAGTCATTGCATCAGATTCGTCAGTTCCTTGGTCTTGCTGGTTATTATCGGCGCTTCATCCCTGAGTTTTCCAAAATAGCTCAACCGATGACCAAGTTGCTTCAGAAGGATGTGAAGTTTGTATGGGGTCCGACTTGTGAAGAAGCTTTCCAAGCCCTAAAGAAGTTTCTTACCTCTACTCCTATTCTTGCCCAACCAGATATTGATAGGCCATTTGATGTGTATTGTGATGCCTCTAGGACTGGACTAGGATGTGTGCTTATACAAGACGGATGTGTGATCGCTTATGCTTCACATCAATTGAAAAAGCACGAGTTGAATTACCCCACACATGATTTAGAGCTGGCTGTAGTTGTGCACGCTCTTAAAATTTTGACACATTACCTATTGGGAAATAAAGTGCATATCTACATGGATCACAAGAGCCTCAAATACATTTTCACTCAATTCAAGTTGAATATGAGGCAACGGAGGTGGCTCGAGTTAATCAAGGATTACAATTTAGAAGTTCCTTATCATCCGAGAAAAGCTAATGTGGTAGCTAATATCTTAAGCCGAAAGTCGCATTAGGTTGATGAAGAATCTTTGTCCCTCACCCATTCTGAAGTGTTAGCCCATATTGCTTTAGTCTCGGATTTACTTGAGCAAATTATTATAGAGCAAAGGCAAGATACTTCAGAAATCCCTCATATCAAGAAGTTAATCGCTGAAGGGCGTGGTCCTCATTTCAGTATTGATGATCAAGGTGTGGTAAAGTTCAAGAACCTATTGGTGGTTCCCTCAAGTGATGAGCTTAGGAGAAAAAATTTGGATGAAGCTCACAACTCTAAATTATCCATTCATTCGAGAAGTAACAAGATATATCATGATTTGTGTCACTTGTATTGGTGGCCAAATATGAAATAGGATGTTACCAAATACATCTCAGAATGTGACATTTGTCGAAGGGTTAAGGCGAACCATATGCATATGCCTGGATTTCTACAGCCCTTGCCTATCCCTGTTTGGAAATGGGAGGATATTTCCATGGACTTTGTTCTGGGTTTGCCCCGCACGACAAAGGGGTATGACTCTATTTGGGTCATTGTGGATAGCCTTACCAAGTCCACTCATTTCCTCCCGGTGGAAACAAGGTATTCAGCCGAGTTGTATTTTGATCGGGTTGTGACCCTACATGGAGTTCCTCTTACCATTGCTTTAGATAGAGGGTCAGTCTTTATCTCTCGTTTCTGGGAGCAACTCTAGAAATGTCTTGGTACCCGTCTCCTCAGAAGTTCAGCTTATCACCCGCAAACCGATGGTCAGACAAAAAGGGTCAATCAAGTACTTGAAGGCATGTTGAGAGCTTGTGCCATTTCTTATCTAGAAAAGTGGTATGAATGCTTGACTTTAGCTGAGTTTTCCTATAACAATAGCTATCAAGAGAGCATTCAAATGGCACCTATCGAGGCTTTGTATGGCAAGAAATGTAGGACACCTCTTAATTGGGTGGAAGTGGGTGACCATGGTTATTTTGGACCCGATTTTATCAAAGAAGCAAGAGAACAGGTCAGTGTTATTTAGTCAATTGAAAGCGGCTTAGAACCATCAGAAAACTTATGCGGACAAGAGGAGAAGACCTTTGTAGTTTGAACTTGGTGACCATGTGTACCTAAAGGTATCCCTGATGAGAGGTGTGCATTGGTTTGGAGTCCATGGAAAGTTAGCTCCTTGTTATGTTGGACCTTATAAAATTTTGGAGCGGTGTGGTTCTATTGCTTATCGTCTCCAACTCCTAGATATTTTATCAGTAGTCATAATGTTTCCCATGTCTCCTAGCTGAAAAAGTGTTTGCGAGTTCCCGATGAAGTGGTGAAAATTGAAGGACTTCCTCTCCAACTAGATCTTTCTTACATTGAGAATCCCGTCAAAATCTTGGATTAAAAAGAAAGAGTGATTATGAACAAAATGGTGAAATTTTATAAAGTCCAGTGGCAAAATCATTCGGAGGATGAAGCAACTTGGGAATAGGAGATTTATATTCTAGAACATTATCCCCATCTCCTTTCTAGTTCACCAAGGTAATTATGTAAATTGAAATTTATATCTTATCTCTTTCCCACACTAGGCACACACATGAAATCTTAGGATGAGATTTTGTTTTAGGGGGGTAGAGCTGTAACACCCTCGATGTTATACCCTAAACAAACCACTAAACCCTATCATGAGCATCATGTTTATGTGATAATGCATGTGATAGAATGTATAGATAAATTTCTTGTAACTTAAAATGACCAATAAAAATGTTAAATAAACGTTGATTCAATAGCTCATTTATATCAAGTAGGGTTGAAAACCAATTTTTATTAAGCAAAAAAACTATAGAACATGTGTGTGATACTTAAATAAAGTTTGTAGTACAAACTTTATAGACGACAATGCAACTTTTGTTGTAGAAAAATAATATGACTAGCTAGTATTTTTAATGGCTTGGAAATGGAACTTGAAATCAAATTCAGCTCAAGACTCTGGAGAATTTTAAGTTTGAAAATGGAGTGACAATGCCATTTTGGTGAATTAATTTCAAAAAATTTAGCTAAAGGTCAGTGCTATGTTTTTGTTCCTTATGGTAGTTTTATGTACCCTCTTTAGCATAGTGAAGGCGGTTTAGCTCCAACTTTATTAGTTTAGTTTGTATCAACGCTTTAAAATTCATGCACGACATAGCCTCGGGATGTTTGGCGTCGTGTGCGCGGTCACCGCGTGGCCACCCTGTGCCACCACGTTGCGTCGATTGAGCCCGCTTGGGCTTGGCCGAGGCCGGCCACAGCGAGCCGCTGGCCCCGCGCCCTGCTGCCCTGCCTCATGCTGCCGCCATTGGTGCTGCCACGGTCGTGCTGCGCTGTCGTCGCCTTGTCGTCGCATCTGCACCTCCCCTATGGCTCGGCACCGCTGTCCGCCCTGTCGGTGCCCCACCACTGCTGCACGCATGCTTGGCGTATCCACGGCATCGGCACATGGTCGTACCCGTTGTTGTCTCGGACATAAAGGTGCGACAGCCGCTCATGCTCTATCAGTTGTGGACACGCGCATGCCTTGTCCATAGCGCCTACACGTGTGCATCCTGATCGTGCCGCTCGTGTCCCACCATTAAGCCACCTAACCCCCGACCCCACCCAGCCTTGAAGCGAGCACGACCAAGCTCCAATTTGAAGTTTTTCCCTACCGCTGTGCCGATAAGGCCGAGCTCGGCCATTGCCTTGGGCAGTCCTCCATCTATCCACCCTGACGCAATCCAAGTGCACCGCTAGCTTTGCTTCCACCTCTACGTCGCCCTGCGCTCCTTAGCCGTACCTCTACCAGTACCTCGGCGCCACTGTCGCAGTCATGTCTGCCACGATAAGCCATCGTACCGCTTGGTCACACGTTGTCAGCCTCACTCGAGCAGTCCCCAACCATACCATCACCTCGACCAGGTCCACGGTGAGCCCCTACTGCTCGCACACTAGCTAGTTAAGTCAGTAACTATCCTAGTTCACCGGAACCGTTGTGCTGCCGTCATGGACGGCCACGCACTGCTGTAGCCTTCCCTAGTGAACCCCACCACCCTCACCGCCGTTTAGCGTAGTCATCTAGGTCGGAGATGGCGATCAACCCGTTCGATAGGCTCACGTAGGTCCCAGGTGGCTAGCGTAGTTACCCGATGCTACCGCTCGCCACACCGCTATGCACAGAGTTGTCAAGGGTGTGCATAGGTGAATTAGGAAAAACTCAGGGGGTTAAAAGAATTCGTTAGAGAGACATAGGAATAGTGTTATGGGTTTAGGTGTAATTCAGGATAAGCTCGAGGTCTCTTTTAAAAAAGTGCCATCACGCGTGGGCTTCCCCCATTGCGAGCCTTCTCACGCGTGGGCCGCGTCGGCGTGGGCCGCGCGTAGGTGGGCCGCGCTGTTGAATCCACTTTTTCTTTTTCTTAGGAATTAGTAATAGTTTTTCCATTTCAATTTCTGAGCTAGATTTGTATAATTGATATAAATTCGTGTAGGTGTCCAAAAATTACGAAACAAATTTTGTTAGGTTTCTAAAATTGTGATCTATCTGATAGTATAGATGGATCATGCATATCTGTGTTGATACTAAGGGCTATTAAATCATTTGAAAGTGCTTAATATTATTAGGGTAATTATTGTAGGAATTTTTGTGGTAAATTGGTGATAGCTTTGATCCTGAAATTTTATAGTAGCTTCATTGTATTATTATGTGCTTACTATAATTTTTATAGCCCTAATATAGCTTGTTTATTAGGGTAGCTACATATCCATTAAACCTTTAATATGAATAAGAGCATAACAGTGATTTAGGAAATTAAGCACTTGTTAGGGTCAGCTTGACACTTGATTTGATTTAGCTGATAGTTAGCTTAGTATCTTAGTCATTAGAGCTAGCTTAGTAGCTTAACATGTGTATTCTTATTTTAAGAGTTGTTGTTGCCTAAATACTGAATTGTTGCATCATCATTATCACTTGCATATAGAGAACGAGTCAGCGGAGATCATGACCACCGGCGATCATGAGTTTAAGGACATCGTTGAGGAGTACGAGGAGAAGATTCTCATGCAGGAGGAGGTCCTGGAGCCACCACTGACTGATGCAGTTGACACCGCGCCTACCTAAGGCAAGCCCCTATATATAACCCTTATTTTTTATAATTACTAAATGTATATATGTGATGTGCATTTACATTACAGGAATTTTATGGAAACCACATGCATAGATATAGCTGTCCTATGAGTCTTACTAGTATAGGTTTGAGTAGCTGCTATGCTTAGGTTTTCGGTAGCGTGTGTAACCTGTCGTTACTCATAATAGGTGATTATTATAATTACTCTCACGATAAAAATGATGAATGGAAAATGGAGACCGGGTAGGGATATGGTATGAGTATTGGTGGGTGTAATGAGTTGTGTTCTACGGCCACGGGGCTTAGCTTGGTTACACTATTTTCTCTATCTACGTCGATTGAGGACCGTCCGTTGCTGTGGATAGTAGTTAGGTCATAGACTTATTATCCTGAGCACATACTTGTTTATGGGAGTGGGAAGGCTCATTATGCTCTTGTCGTGGGTTCAGCTCTTTCTAGATCAACTGATTGGAGGCAGGAAAAGGTGGAGGTCTAAGCACCATATTGAGACCGGGTCTCAAGTATGGGGGCTTGGAGTCCAAGTTTGGACGAGGACCTGGATCCCGTGATAAGAGTGGAATGGGTTGGTCTTATTTGTGCCTAGGGTACCAACATGGCGTGTGTTTTGGGTACCTAGCTGGGATACATTGGTTTGCGAATCGCCATTTCCGTGAGACGATATGACTTGGCTATGGCCTAGCACCATAGTAAGAACTAGAATATGAAAGATGGTAAATTGGTTCTGATTGCTCAACCTTTGCTTAAAAGTAGAACATGTGCTTACCTAGAATGGTTAGCTAATGAAGTAATCATGACTGCTAATTAAACTTGATCTTAAGGACGTACTTCTAGTAATGCTTTTCATAAACAAAAAGAAAACAACAAACCCATATTGCCTACCATACCCCTTAGAGATGGGAAACTATTTCCACTAGTCGGTAAGTCTTGCAAGTACATTGTGTACTCATGGTTTATTTTACCCTATTATAGGTGCAGCTTGAGGAGTAGCTCTTGTATGGAGGATTCTTCTGGTGGGCATAGACGGATCCTTGTATCGTTTCCACTAGATGTTTATTTTCATTCTATTGTTTAATTATCGCACTCTGAACCCTGGTATTGTAATAAATAATTTCCAAGAACTCTTGTTGTATCAAATGGACTAAGTATTATAAGCTCATACTTATTATTGGATTCTAGAGGTAAAACATGGATTGATTCGAGTTCTCCCGTGGAGTGTGCTCAACGGAACTGTACGATGTAGCTAACTTTTTGGGTGCTTAGTGTCTAGTGGAAGACGAGTGTTGGTGTTTATTAACGTGTCACTTGTTTGAAGTACTTAGCCACCTATTATAAACCTATATCTCCTAACTTTACTAGGTTGTCATCCTTAGTGATGATGCCAGAGATATTTGTTAGATTACATAGTATTACTAGAATAACACTAAGCAGTTCTTATTAATGCAAGTGACTAGAGAGAATATATATAAATCTATGAATGCAAAGTATCCGCAAGCGCACAGATAATATACAATTGTAGAATTTTACCCGAGAGTATTCCAAGTATCATTATTTATATTTTTACCATTGGGAAGGTCGAGCATGGACATGTATTGATAACTTTTACTATTGAAGAAGAAATAAACCATAGCCAATATTCTACTCACAATAGGGGTAAGTCATAAGATAAGAGATGTATAAATGATAAGTAATGAGAATAATAAACCACTCAGAGCACTCCTTTCTAAAGCATTAGCAAGGTCAGGAAGAATATTAGAGGAATAATTCCTAAGTCATTCTTAATTATAAGTCCAAGCATACATTTGATTAGTGCAATTACACCTAGTAATCATAGCTAAGATCATCATCATATCTATACCTAAGGGATATTACTAAGGAAGATTGAGGGCAGAGCTCGTTCTACCTTCATAATCGGACCCTACTTGCACCTATATTCAGGGAGTGGACTACAAAGGACTCAACGGGAGTGTCACATCCGCGATCTACCACATGACCCAGAATATAGGGTGTATCCACAAGTAAACAACGTATAAGCACCATGCTTACACAATGTCGACCACCCACCCCATGTACATCAGAGTGAGCGCTATACAAACTTATGCATAAACACAATGATAAACAAGCTATACTAAATATATAATCAAAGTAGACGTTGAATATCATAATGAAGAACATGAATAAGATGAACACTGAGATTGTCATAACAATTGTAACTAGCATATAAAAACAATGGAGAAACAAGAGAGAGGGGTACAAAGTTTATACTGAACCACGCTCTTGACAAGATAGGGAATCCAAGCGAAGTCCTGCTTGCCTCTCTCTAGATCTATCCTAACTAGCTATGCTACGGAGGAGAAGGAGCTCTAAGGAGATTAGGGTTTCTATCTTCTCAAATGACTTGATGACTAGGGTACACTCATCGTTGGTACACCTAGATCATCCTTCTTAGCAAGGAATGGTCAAGCAAGGAGGTGGTACTCTAATCTGAGTGTGTTGATCATATTGACTGTCTCTTCATGTGGTTGCCTGGCTTTGTTCTTCCTTCTTCTCTTGTTCTTCTTCTTCTTGGTCACTGTTGTCTCTTCAGGTAGGTATGCCTTTTGTGGATGACTAGGAGATTGCAAGATGCGATTCTTGAAAGAAAACTTCTCATTTCTATCCTTGATTGTGAAGCAGATCTTGGCACTGCCCGCGTAGATGATGGCCTTTGTGGTGCTTAGGAAAGATTGGCCCAAGATGATGGGTGCCCTTTCATCTCCACCTGTTTCCAAAACCATAAAGTCTAAGGGAACATATTATTGTTCCACTCGAATAATGTCGTCTTCAAGAACTCCCTTGGGGTAGCAGAGTGACTGATCTGCATGCTACAAATGCATATTTGTGTATAACAAATTATCTCCATTAATTCGATCATAAATTACCTTAGGCAGATGTTGATACTTGCTCCGAAGTCATAGATAGCTTCTTGGAAAATGTGAGGTCCAATAGTGATGGGGATGACAGGTCTCCCTAGATCGCTTTTTTCTGGCAAGGTATAATCTATCCACCTTCCCATCAATGGCTCTGTGTAGTAGTAAGCTGCATTGTGAATATCGACAAGATTTATAGTTTCTAGATCTTCCAGTTGCCCTAGAATCTTACCTTTATCAAATAGAGGAACAACAGCCGCCATCTAAGCTATTTGTGATTCTATCATTTTATTAAAGCTATGCTGGTTCTTAATGGCAGAAGCAAAGCTATCCATTCTATTATTTATGTTCTCTAGAATTTTATCATTGGAAGCTACCTTTCTAGATAATCCCTCCATAATTTTAGATTGACCAGCAATTAATTCTCTCAAGGGTGGTTGATTGAAATTATTACCTTGATAATTACCTTGGTAGTTTGGCCTTTGTTGTTGGTTCTATCCTTGATTCTATTGAGGATGATAGTAGTTGTTGTTAACAAAGTTCACATCCTCATGGGTCTTAGGACAGCTATTCCCTGCATGCCCAGTGCTTCCACATACTTCACATGTCATACGAGAATCATGAATGTGCAAGACTTCTTGCTTCTCATTGGCTCGATCTTCAAGCTTCTTCATTAGCAGGTCCATCTTGGCAGACAACATGTCTACTTCCTTAAGTTGATGTATACCTCCACCTCTTTTGCGAGTTTGAGCATGTTCTTCATTCCAGCCTTGGTTGGAGGCCATCTTCTCCACAAGAGTGGTCACAGCTGGAAGTGTATGTGATAAGAATGCACCTCCAGCAGCAGCATCCATAGTCTCATGGGTACTGTTGGTCAACCCATGGTAGAACATCTACATGAGTAGCTAATTCTCCATCCCATGATGAGGGCATTCCGCAATATAATCTTGAAAGCGTTCCCATGCCTCAGGGGCAGATGCATCATGTTGCTGCTGAAAACTTGAAATTCTCCCACGTAGAGCATTAGTCTTGCCTATGGGAAAGAACTTTGCTAGAAAGGTAGTGGAGCAGTTAACCCATGTAGTGTTTCTATCTTTATTGGCATGGAACCATTGCTTTGCCTTCCCCAAAAGTAAAAATGGGAAGAGGCAAAGTAGTATGGCATCCTGGGTTACTCCTTTGATGGTGAAGGTGTTGTAGATCTCTAGGAAGTGTTGGAAATATGCACTTGCATCTTCATGTGCCTTTCCACAAAACTGGTTTGATTGCACCATGTTGATGAGAGCCGGCTCGAGCTCAAATCCATTATCTCCGACATTGACTGTCGGTCCAGTACGGATGTTGGCCGTAGTTGGAGTAGAGAACTCATGGAGAGTCCTATTAGCCATGGCTTCAAATTCAAGTGTTAAGCTTCACCTTATATGGTTGCCTTCCAACTTTAACGCTAAGACTTTCTTGAGCTTAGCTCTGGTCTTCCTGATTAATGATTCTCTGCATGCCCAGTGCTTCCACATACTTCACATGTCATGTGAGAATCATGAATGTGCATGACTTCTTGCTTCTCATTGGCTCGATCTTCAAGCTTCTTTATTAGTAGGTCCATCTTGGTAGACATCATGTCTACTTCCTTAAGTTGATGTATACCTCCACCTCTTTTGCGAGTTTGAGCATGTTCTTCATTCTAGCCTTGGTTGGAGGCCATCTTCTCCACAAGAGTGGTCACAGCTAGAAGTGTAAGTGACAAGAATGCACCTCCAGTAGCAGCATCCATAGTCTCATGGGTACTGTTGGTCAACCCGTGGTAGAACGTCTGCATGAGTAGCCAATTCTCTGTCCCATGATGAGGGCATTCTGCAATATAATCTTGAAAGTGTTCCCATGCCTCAGGGACAGATTTATCATATTGCTGCTAAAAACTTGAAATTCTCCCATGCAGAGCATTGGTCTTACCTGTGGGAAAGAACTTTGCTAGAAAGGTAGTGGAGCAGTTATCCCATGTAGTGTTTCTATCTTTATTAGCATGGAACCATTGCTTCACCTTCCCCAAAAGTGAAAACAGGAAGAGGCGAAGTAGTATGGCATCCTGGGTTACTCCTTTGACGATGAAGGTGCTGCAGATCTCTAGGAAGTGTTGGAGATGTTCACTTGCATCTTCATGTGCCTTTTCACAAAACTGGTTTGATTGCACCATGTTGATGAGAGCCGGCTTGAGCTCGAATCCATTTTCTCTGACATTGACTATCGGTCCAGTACGGATGTTGGCCGTAGTTGGAGCAGAGAATTCACCGAGAGTCCTGTTAGCCATGGCTTTAAATTCTGGTGTTAAACTTCGCCTTATATGGTTGCCTTCCGACTTTAACGCTAAGACTTTCTTGAGCTTAGCTCTGGTCTTCCTGATTAATGCTTCTAGATCTTCAACGTAGTTTGTCAAAAGGTCAAAATCGGTCATACATTATCCTGCATAAGATACACAAGTAGACAAACAAGGGTAAGCCTATTTGAGCAGAGGTCAATGGTTATCTCGATCCCATCAATAAGTATAAGTTTATCAATACTTCCTTTGCTAGTTACCTTCCCCGACAACGGCGCTAAAAATACTTCTTGGTGTTTATTAATGTGTCACTTGTTTGAAGTACTTAGCCACCTATTATAAACCTATATCTCCTAACTTTACTAGGTTATCTAATGGAGACGGGGATCCCGATCTTCTGTCAGGTGATGGTAACTATCGTTGTGGCAGAGAATAATACACCAATCCGGCTTCAGATCGAAAGATCGAACCCTGCAATCTTAGCACCACAGCTCCTCTAGTTATCAACCGAGTCACGGACCAAGTTGACCTCACCAAGAAGGCTAATCCCTGCCTGCGCAATGAAGAACACAAGCAAGAACAAGAAAGATCGCAACCAAATTGCAGATGAATGGTTAAACTCACGAAGTTGGGGTCTCACAAACCGATGAACGACGAAATTATTCTTGACAGATTAATCTAAGCAAAATCCAAAACCTAACAACGGTAGTGGAGTATGATTATAAAGGTCTTAGGGTCATCGCCTACCCTAGATGCGTCCCCTAATGGGCCCAAATACGATACACGGTCCAACGGACCAAAAGACGGTGTCGCAGCACCCTGATAGATTCTGGATGCTGACTTGTTTCAATGATTTCCATTGATTCCGAAGAGCTTTTGATGTGAGACCACTTGGGTTGGCTTCCTTATCAAATAGGCTTTCCATCCATATGTGGATCGTTGAAAACGGAGTCCGGATGCATCTTGGGTGATCAGTTTAAGGCAGACTGGTCCTGGAGGCTAAGGCAGACTTGAAATCATGTTGGACTGGGCCTCCGGTTCGTGTTGGACGTCCTTGCTGGTTATCATCACCTCCTCCATGTCCTCTTAGTCCCTCTTGACCCTCTCCAATGTTCCTAAGCAAGATAACATCATTAGGTAGTAGTCTATTCTCAAAAGTATGAAAAGGATCGCTTAATAACGAGCTCACCTCTAAATTGAGTTGATGCATTAGAGCCCGGGTCATTGGACCTTGCATGATGGTTGGAGGATCAGCTGGTACATCCGAAGGAGTGATGTCCTCATCATCCTCCCCCTCTTGAATTGGAGTCGTCCTCAACTCAAGCTCATCTTCTTCTCCCAAATAAGGTTTCAAATCTGCAATGTTAAATGTGGGACTAACCCCGAACTCGGGTGGCAACTCAAGTTTGTATGCATTATCATTTATTTTCTCAATAATCTTATAAGGATTAGCTGCTCTTGGCATTAATTTAGACTTACGCAGCTCAGGAAATCTATCTTTTCTCAAATGTAACCAAACCAAATCACCCGGTTCAAGTTTAATCTCTTTTCTACCTTTACTACCAGCTATTCTATACTTTTCATTCATTCTTTCAATATTTACTTTATTTGTTTCATGCAACTTACGAATAAAATCAGTACGCTCTCTAGCATCACTATGTATTCTCTTAGTGGTAGGTAAAGGCAAAAGATCAATAGGAGCACGGGGGTTAAAACCATACACTACCTGAAAAGGACTTACCTTGGTGGTTGAATGTTCTGCCCTGTTATATGCAAACTCCACATGCGGCAAACACTCTTTCCACATCTTCAAATTGCGCTTCAAAATTGCTCTCAACATGGTAGATAATGTTCTATTCACAACCTCAGTTTGCCCATCAGTTTGGGGATGACATGTTGTAGAAAACAGCAGCTTGGTCCCCAGTTTATTCCACAACGTGCACCAAAAATGAGTCAAGAATTTTGCATCGTGATCTGAAACAATAGTAGAAGGCATACCATGCAAGCGAATGATTTCTTGAAAGAAAAGATCAGCAATATGAACAGCATCGTCGCTCTTATGACAAGGAATAAAATGTGCCATCTTAGAAAAACGATCAACCACCATAAAAATAATATCCCTCTCCCTCTTAGTCCTTGGCAAACCCAACATAAAATCCATAGATATATCAGCCCAAGGAGTAGAAGGAACAGGAAGAGGCATATACAAACCATGTGGATTCAACTGCGACTTAGCTTTTTGACATGTGGCACACCGAGCCACGTATCGCTCTACATCTCGCATCATCCTTGGCCAAAAGAAGTGTATGGACAGCACCTCCTGTGTCTTCTTGGCACCAAAATGTCCCATCAATCCGCCTCCATGTGCCTCATGCAACAACAAAAGACGAACGGAACCAACTAGAATGCATAGGCGGTTAGCTCTAAACAAAAACCCATCGCTGATCATAAACTTATTCCATGTGCGTCCCTCTCTACAATTAAGCAACACATCTTTAAAATCAGGATCAAGCGCATATTGTTTAATGGATTGAAGACCAAAAATCCAGCAATCAAGTTGGGACAACAATGTATATCTTCTAGACAAAGCATCAGCAATCACATTATCCTTCCCTTTCTTGTGTTTGATAATATAAGGAAAAGATTCAATAAATTCAACCCATTTAGCATGCCTACGATTTAGATTATTTTGAGAGCGAAGATACTTAAGCGATTCATGATTAGAATAAATAACAAATTCTTTAGGCCACAAATAATGATGCCACGTCTCTAAAGAACGAACAAGTGCATACAATTCTTTATCATACGTGGAATAATTAAGAACAGGACCATGCAATTTTTCACTAAAGTAAGCAACTGGTTTACCATCTTGCATCAAAACACCACCAATGCTAACTCCACTAGCATCACATTCTAGCTCAAAAGTCTTACCAAAATTTGGAAGTTGCAACAATGGTGTGTGTGTAAGCTTGTCCTTCAAAGTGTCAAAGGACTCCTCTTATGCCTCTCCCCAATGAAACACCACTCCTTTCTTCATCAACTCATGCAATAGGGCAGCAATGGTGCTGAAATCTTTGATGAAGCGGCGGTAGAACCCTATAAGACCAAGAAAATTCCTCACCTGTGTGACGGTTTGGGGAACCGGCCAGCTCTTTATGGCTTCAATTTTCATCTCGCCCACCTCAATTCCCTGTGGAGTTACAACATAGCCAAGAAAAGAAACTTGATCCGTGCAAAAGATGCACTTCTCAAGGTTACCAAATAAACGTGCATCACGTAAAGCATTAAAAACAGCACGTAAGTGATCCATATGTTTATCAAAAGACTTGTTGTAAATCAATATATCATCAAAGTAAACTACCACAAAATGACCAATAAAAGCTCTTAAAACCTCATTCATTAAGCGTATAAAAGTGCTAGGTGCATTTGTCAAACCAAAAGGCATAACTAACCACTCATACAACCCGAATTTGGTTTTAAACGCAGTTTTCCATTCATCTCCAAGTTTCATTCTAATCTGGTGGTAGCCACTTCTCAAGTCAATCTTAGTGAAAATTATAGAACCACACAACTCATCTAGCATGTCGTCTAGCCTAGGAATAGGATGACGATACCGAATAGTAATATTATTGATGGCTCTATAATCAACACACATACGCAAGTTCCATCTTTCTTAGGAACCAAAAGTACAGGAATGGCACAAGGACTAAGGCTTTCACGTACATACCCGTGGTCCAAAAGATCTTGGACTTGTCGCTGAATTTCCTTAGTCTCCTCAGGATTGGTTCGATAGGCAGCTCGGTTGGGCAAAGTCGCTCCCAGAATCAAATCGATTTGATGCTCTATCCCTCTCATAGGTGGCAGCCCCGGGGGTATCTTAGCTGGAAAAATATCCTTATACTCTTGCAAAAGGTTAGTGACAGCAGGAGGTACCGAGCTAACAATATCATCAAGCGAAAACATAGCTCATTTGCATACCAAAGCATAGCAAATATCATCATTAGAAATTTCAGCAAAGTCACATTTTGTTGCAAGCATAACACCACCCTTCAATTTAATCCCCTCAGCCTTAGAAATAGATGTAGACTTATCCTTTTAGGTGGGAAAATAGAATTAGCAACTTGCTGATTTTTAGATTGAACATCATTCAAACTAGCAGCGCGTTCTCTATCAGCTTGTACAATTTGAGCAGGGGTCAAAGGTACCAAAGTAATTTTCTTTTCTTTATGCGTAAAGTGTATTTATTACTTCTACCATGGTGTGTAGCATCATTATCATGTTCCCAAGGATGACCCAATAAGAGTGAACAAGCTTACATAGGTACCACATCACAATCAACAGAATTAGCATAAGAACCAATAGAAAATGAAACTCTGTAAGTTTGTGTTACCTTTGCTTTACCAGAATCATTTAGCCACTGAATATGGTATGGACGAGGGTGTGGCCGTGTGGTCAAGCCAAGCTTCTTGACCAAATTAGAACTCACCAAATTGTTGCAGCTACCTCCGTCAATAATGACACATGCGCAACGGTCGCTGATGACGAAGAAAATCTAGAACAAGTTATGGCGTTGTAGCTTCTCAGGTTGCTAGACTTGTGAGATGAGCACCCGCTGTACAATGATGCTCCTATAAGTCGTCGTAGCCTTGTCACCAAGGACTTCGCTGTCCTCCTCATCTGCATCTTGGTCTTCTTCATCCTCAATGTCAGAGGTGCTGATGTAACCATCTTCTGTAGCAATATATGCCCGCTGACTTGGGCAGTCCTTCTGCAGATGGCCAATGCCATTGTCGTAGAACCGACCAATTTATAAGAGTACAAGTACAATGGCAGCCCGCAAGCGGTCGCACTGTCATACTTGAACCCATATAAACCCGGTAGTCCGTCGAGTACCACGACAGTTCTCGATAAACGATTTACAACAACCAAGATCGCACATGATTCAACATACATGCCACATATTACATAAAGTTCACAGATACATTTCATCATCAGAGTACGAATAAAAGTTATTACAAACTGAGTTTGATAGCTAAAGCGGAAGCAATTAAGTTTGAAAATAAAGTTTCCAACATAGTTTGATACAGTGCCAAATAGGATCACGGTCCACAAAAGCAAAGATAGGGATTAATAAAGAAGCCTGCCCAAGGCTTACTCCTCATCCACGGTAGGATAGAAGCAACTCTTGCAATAACCATGATACACAGTGCCATCTGCAATAATGGGAAATAAAACCCTGAGTACGAGAAGGTACTCAGCTAGACTTACCCGTCATGAACCAGAAATAAAATGACTCCAAGGATTATGCAAGGCTGTATAAGTGGACATAACTCGACAACATTTTGCATAAAAGCAATTGACTCATTGTACAGTTACAATTTCTTTATCAAGTTAATTATAACTATCCATTTCTAGATTAGCAACTATCCTGTGCCAAACATGTGGTATATCAATTGAGAAGCATACAATAGTAACCATAGCAGGTATTGTAATTCCGTATTCATCCGAACCATCATGTTCCATAACACAGTTACTACGATGTTGGGACTAGCCAAGTTTCTCACTATCCGGAAGAGACGGCGATTCAAATCGATTTCAACCAGCTGGGAATTTATTCCTAACACAAACCCAGGTCTACCAGCCACGATAGCCTTAGGTCACCTTTGGTACAACTCAAGTACACATTTCGCGGGTCCGTACCACGCCGCACAATCTGGAACACCAGATGCCAGGTCATTCAGGCCTAGCCTGCCCTTGGGCTCAGTCTGATCATTCCCTAGAAGGAGCGCACAACAGAACGGGTCTCGGCCTGAGTTGAATTACTCCGCTTCGTGGTCGGAATGAGTTATCCGGCCAGCTAAGTGAGAGGCATGCGTTCAATCTTGTCAAAAGCGCCAACAACGGTACGGTCCTTAATCGACACAGACGGGGATAGATCCACACCCAAGACCTCCATGTCTTGTTGCTTCTCTATCGACCTCCCGCCTGGTCTTGATTTTCTTTTACCCCATGGTTCTGTTCCACAATAGCAAATATAGCCAACCGTGCTCCGGTATCCACCTATATCTCGCAGGTGATAGGACATCACCTGACTTCTACCGGTCTAATGCATCAATCATAAGTACTTAAGTAAACATTTGTAAAATACTGGGAGACTTAGAATGCTCCAGGGCTTGCCTCGTAGAAAAGAAGTAGGGCGGTGGTCAGGGCACTCCGGAAGCTCTTTAGGATTCTGCTCCACGCCTTCGGGAGCTGTGGCTTGCGGATTCTCCTGCTGGTCCCCTTCCTCTGCTTCTTCGAATTCCAGCAACGTTATCTCTTCCTCCGATCCTAGATGCATGAATATGGCATAAGTATTACGAATGCATATGTGTTAACAAGTGCATCATGTTTATTGAGTAGGTGCATATCTCTTCTCGATTATTTAATTAACTACTTCCATAATGCATCGACTATACCACAAAACAGTAGCTACTTGTTTCACTCATAACTGGGGTTCTACTAATCCAAATACAGTGATCTTGGACTTTCTGGAAAGCTTATCAAATTATCTACAACTTTGTTATTAAGCATTTTTACAGCAAACATCATCCCTATCATGCAACTTATCCAACTACAGAATCTGTTCGGGAACTAATCTAATTCGCATTACAATGTAACAATACTTCTACTTCATGTAATCATTCAAAGTTTGACAACACAAAGTCTACCAACAGTTTAAGCATACCAAATACATCCAAGAAAATATAATGGTGAAGCCTAAACTATATCTTTATATGCCTTTATTATTTTATTTGGATACATAGGTTAAATAATAAATATATACAAATGTGCATCAAAAATTCTTAAAAATTTATAGTGCCTTACTAATGCTATCAAAGGACTACTGCAAAAGTTTCATACCATTTTATTTAATAAAACACTCTGTACAAAAATGACAAGATAGAAAGGCTTACAATAGCAAAAATAGAAAACCCTAGTGAAAAGTGTCAAGCAATAGATTTCCTATTTTTCTTAGCATCCTTATGGTACTAGGATTACCTCCAACAAATTTCATGAGTTTTGGATTCATAAATAATTTATAAAAATTCATACAAGGATTAACTATTTATAAAAGAAAAATCTATAACTATAAATCTACACATACACTGATCCTCAAATTTTTACCAAAGTTCATATATGACAAGAATAGCTTACCAAAAATTTTCATAATTTTTGGAGCACAGGAACTCTAGATATAAAATAAACAAATTTACATGTATTCAAAAACACACTTCAAATCTCTATTTAAATCTCCAAAAATTTCTACTGTAAATGCCAAGAACATATTTTTCCTAAATACTACACTTCCTAAGGAACACTACACAATTTATTGCACAATTTTTGAAGCTACCAAACTGAAGATATATAAATCACAAAAGAATTCAAAAACTAGAATCAAATGAACTATCCCACACTCTAACTGTCGCTGACCGGTGGGACCCGCTGGTCAGGGGACCCCACGCGTCAGTGACTCGAAACAGGGCAGCGGTGCTGCACAGCGTTGGCGTGGCCAAAGCTCAACGACGGTGAGTTCGCCGGCGGTGAGGTCTTCACCACGTGACCTACGTGACCTAGCGCGCCGGTTGAGTTACTCGGAGAAGGAAATGAAAAATGGAGCACGGGATGGGTCGGGCGGGCGCTGGCGGTGTTAAAGCCACGCTCTGGCTCATCACTGCCACGCTAGGCAGAACGCCGGTGACGCGCGGCCAACCGCGACGTCCACGCGACGCGCGACGACTGACGCCGGTCAGCCACTGAAGCCAGCGTTTCAGATTTGATTCAGTTCATCAGAAAACACGATGGCCTCCTGACAGCGTGTTTTCACATCGATCAAACTCCTAATCCGTGGAGTATTAGCTCACACCATCTAAACCAAAATTGTAGCTCAATGTACCAGCTACAACTCTTGTTCAAAGATCCTGCTCTAATTCTCAACCAATAATGAGTAATGTCATCTCCAAGATGGGTTTGTCAGGCTATCAGTGAACAAGGACTTAGCAAAATTTCATAAGTCATGAGATGTTGATTTTTCTGATTCTTGTGATACCAATTCAAGCATGTTAGAAGCTAAATTAGTCAATGACCCAGAAATAAAAGTTGTTCCTTATGCCAAATACTACAACTTTGCTTTAGTGAGCTCCTCCATGCAAGGTCTCTAACACCTAGTTCAAACTTGGTCAAACATGTCACATTTAAATGATGATACACATCAAAGCATGGCTTAATGACCTTTTTACCCCTAACCATGAATATCAAAGTTGTTCATAATGATACTCTAAACATGTTTAAGCAATTTGCAAGGTCATTTAATCATTTCATGCAGTAGTCACTCATAGGGCTAGCTAGTGTAATCACATGAAACTTAAGTGTTGGTTCATGAAATGTGACCATTAACAAAGTCCTATTTCCTAACCTAGGTGTTGCTATATGTTTGAGTGACTCACATCCACCAAGTACCTGTGTACACTCATGATCATATGCATAGACACATGGAGACATGAAATAACGAGAAAAGTTGCATATGTTTAAGAAACATGCGATAACAAGCACACGTTGCAGATGTTTCAATCCAATATTTCAATGGTAAATGCTTGTTTATGAATGCTTGATGATCATGCTCATGTTATGCAAGTCAAGTTATGCAAGGCTAACACCCGAGGTGTTACAGCCCCTCCCCCTTATAAAAATCTCGTCCCGAGATTTGCAAGACCTACCATTCTTGGAAAAAGGCGGGGATAAATTTCTCTTAGATAATCTTCTCTTTCCTACGTAGCATCTTGTTCACTCTGATTGTTCCACACCACCTTATAGAACTTAATAACCTTACTCCGTGTTACTCTCTCCATCTCCTCTAATACTCGAATTGGCTTTTCTTTATAGGTCAAATCCGATTGAAGCTGCATGTTGGTGGGTGCAATAGCTTCTTCAGGTACTCGAAGACATTTCTTCAACTGAGAAACATGGAACACATCAAATATTACACTCATCTCTGGTGGAAGTTGTAACTTATACGCAACATTTCCTTTTCGTTCCAAAATTTTGTATGGCCCTACATATCTTGGTGAAAGCTTCTTTTTCATCCCAAATCTTTTCACACCTTTCATAGGTGATACTCTCAAGTATACATAGTCACTCACTTCAAAAGTTAGTGGTCTTCTTCTTCTGTCGGCATAACTCTTTTGTCTTGATTGAGCTGCCTTCATATGTTGTTGGATGATACATACTTGCTCTTTGGCTTCATTGACAAAGTCAATACCAAAGTATCTCCTTTCACCGGGCTCAATCCAATTCAATGGGGTTCTACATTTTCTGCCATACAAGGCTTCAAATGGAGCCATCTTGATACTCGCTTGATAACTGTTGTTATAGGAGAATTCAGCTAAAGGTAACCATTTCTCCCATGAACCTTTTGAAGATATAACACAAGCTCTAAGTAAATCTTCTAGGATTTGGTTCACTCGCTCTATCTGTCCTGAAGTTTGCGGATGGTATGCTGAACTTCTGATTAGCTTGGTCCCCAAAGCCTGGTGTAAGTGCTCCCAGAAACAAGCTATGAACTGTGGTCCTCGATCTGAGATTATAGTCCTGGGTACTCCATGCAGTCTCACGATCTGGGAAACATATATCTCAGCGTATTTTCCAACTATATACCGTGTGTTCACGGGTATAAAGTGTGCTGACTTGGTGAGACAATCAACAATAACCCATATTGAATCGTGACCTTGTGGTGTCATTGGAAGGCCTGTGATAAAGTCCATGCTGATTTCCTCCCATTTCCATCTTGGAATAGGCAATGGCTGAAGTAGTTCGGCAGATTTCATATGGACAGCTTTTACTCTACTGCAGTTATCACACCTAGCAACATAGGCTGTGATCTCTTTCTTCATCTTTGTTCACCAAAAACGGGTTTTCAAATCTTGATACATCTTACTACTACCCGGATGGATAGACAATTTGGATGAGTGAGCTTCATCTAAAATTTGATTCCTTAGCTCACGGTCTTTTGGTACCACCAGTCGGTCCTCAAACCATAATACACCTCTTTCATCCAATCTAAAATGTTTGGTTTCTTGCTCTTGCATTTTTCTCTTGATGTGACTTATTCCTACATCGGTCTGCTGTAGCTCTATGATTTTGCTCTCAAGTGAATAACTGATCGTGATATTGTGTAGTACAGCAGGATGTAACAAGTTGAATCCATCTTCCAACAATGCCGCCACAGTGTTGCAATGAGACTTTCGACTAAGTGCATCGGCCACTACATTAGCTTTACCCGGATGGTAATGCACTTCTAAATTGTAGTCCTTAATTAGCTCTAACCATCTTCTTTGTCTCATGTTCAGCTCTGGTTGGGTAAAAATATACTTGAGACTTTTGTGGTCAGTGTATATATGACATACATTGCCCAATAAATAGTGTCTCCATATCTTTAATGCATGAACAACTGCTGCAAGTTCTAAATCATGTGTAGGGTAGTTGACTTCATGTTTTCTCAATTGCCGAGAAGCATATGCAATAACTCTTCCTTCTTGCATAAGCACACATCCCAAACCTATTCCCAATGCGTCACAAAATACATTAAAAGGCTTTTCAATGTCTGGTTGTGCTAGCACAGGTGCCGTAGTCAACAAAGTTCTGAGGGTGTGAAAAGCTGCTTCACATTCTGGTGTCCAATTGTACTTCTCATCTTTCTGAAGTAGTCTAGTCATAGACTTAGCTATCTTTGAGAAGTCTGGAATGAAACGACAATAATATCCTGCTAACCCTAGAAAACTCTGAACTTCATGAACCGAAGTTGGGGCTTTTCAATCCATGACCTCTTGTACTTTTGATGGGTCTACAAAGATTCTATCCCTAGATAAGATGTGACCTAAGAAAGGTACTTTGCTCAACCAAAATTCACATTTGCTAAACTTTGCATAAAGTTTATGCTCTCTCAGTCTGGATAAAACAATCCTTAGATGTTCTTCATGATCTGTCTCATTTTTTGAATAAATCAATATATCATCGATAAACACGACCACAAACTTGTCAAGTTCGGGCATGAATACCGAGTTCATCAGGTACATGAAGTAGGCTGGAGCATTTGTTAGTCCAAAAGACATAACCAAATACTCGTATAAGCCGTACCTAGTAGAGAAAGCAGTTTTTGGTATATCTTCCGGTCTGATCTTTATCTGATGGTAACCTGATCTCAAGTCAATTTTGGAGAATACCTTTGCCTTCGCTAGCTGATCGAACAAAATGTTGATGCGGGGTAACGGATATTTGTTCTTGATGGTCACAGCATTGAGTGGTCTGTAATCTACACACCTTCTCAATGACTTGTCCTTCTTTTTTCACAAACAAGGCTGGACATCCCCACGGAAATGAGCTAGGTTGGATAAGACCCTTGTCCAATAGATCTTGCAATTGAACCTTAAGTTCCGCTAACTCATTGGGTGGCATTCTATGGGGCCTTCTTGATATGGGTGCCGTACCTGGCACTAACTCGATCTTAAATTCCACGTCCCTATCCGGTGGTAGACCTGGTAATTCCTCTGGAAATACATCCGGAAACTCACAAACCACTGGGATATCACAAAGTGTGGTGGTTTGGATAGCACAAGCTAAATGTTTGTTAACACTGGATTTTGGTCAATTCTGGAAGATGACAGGTAGACCCACATGCGGGAAGAAGAGTGTTCGGCAAACAACGCAAGCGGTCGGCTAAATGCTTGTGCGGTCGGTTATTCTGGAAGGCGGTAACTCCATTCGGGAAAACAGAAGATGGCAGGCAAGACCGATCGGAAAGATGAGAGTTGTATTAATAAAGGAATCTATAAGTTTAGGGTAAGGAATCGTAAGTTTCCAAGTTTGTTTAGAAGTTCCTTTGTAAATCGTAGTCCTTTGGGACTCACATTTTGTCTAGGGTATAAATATTGACCCTCGACCATTGTAATAAGGGTTCACAACCAAATCAATACAACCGGCCCCGTGCCAACTTTCGAGTCCTTTTGTCGTGTCGTCGAGTTCTTCGAGAGGAGTCATCGATCCGTCGACCTCCGTAAGTTCCGACAACCTTGTTATCATGTCTAGTATCATGCGGTGGATTTAGACGTGATGCAAGTAGTCTTGTTTGTTTTTTCAATGATCGTGCGGCGGATCTTTGCTTGACAATCAAGAAGTCTTTGCTTATGCTTTGCTTATGAGTAAATACCGTGCGGCAGGCGTTTGTTCAATACGCTTAGTGAAAGCAAGATAGTTATCGGCTCTATTAGATATGGCAAATCTAAATAGATTCATTAAGTTATCCAGTGTTGCATGTTTTAAATATTTTATATATTTGTAACACACTTCTGCCCGATCTAGATCAATATTGTTCGGCCCTCCCTTATGGTTTTATTCGCGCTTCAATGATCATTGTTTTCGTATTACCTTCGCAAATAGATAATACGCTCGTAATGGCTGAGTTATTTTGATCTAGATTGTCACATGTCGTGGGTTCGTGTATTTTAATTACGTTTAAGCTTTGACGAAACTAGGTGTCGTGCGGCAGATGCAGGTTTTAGATTAGTTTGAATGTATTTATTTGCACGTTCCTGCTTCATGGACCCCAACTCGGCTAGATTGCCGAGCTTGGTTATGCATTAACTCATAATCAATTTCACTTGTTCAAACATGTCTTCCCATGCACGTATATTCGGCAATCAGATCTCCACATGCATTTATCTTATCATTAGCTGAATGGTTTATGAACTCATTGGCAGACAGCTCTCTATAGCTGTATGTCATTGTAAGTGGCTTCAGGGCCGTATATGTGGAACTGTCTGGTATTACCCGACATGTTCCAGTTTGACATTTAATTATTTTGTCCCTTGTTAGTTTTCAGGTCAAACTGACTGGCACGCTTCCGGATAACGAAGCACCCGGGAACCCGATTGAAGCTACGCTTTTCGGCTTGCTGTGTGTGAGGCACAGTGTCACATTTTGTGTCAACAATGTTGGAGTTTGAAATTGCGGGAGAGTGGTACTAGAAAAGCATTCCCTCCCGTGGGTTCCCTCAACATAATAGTACGGGTGCTAGTGTCAATAAGAACACCATGATCCTTCATCCAATTCATGCCTAAGATTACACTTATCGATAACCCAGGCAATATTATCAAATCCGTTGTGTACTCCCTCCCTTGTATAGAGATGAGTACATTTTTTACTATCTTTTTGGTAGTAACAGTACCCCCTGCTGAACTTATGTTATAACCCCCTTTACTTACTTCAATTATTTCTTGATCATGTCTAGATGCAAATACTTGACTCATAAATGAATGAGAAGCTCCCGAATCAAATAAAACAACAGCGGGATGCTTGTTGACGAGAAACATACCAGCCGTGATAACTTCTCCAGCGGGCACTTCTTCAACAGCGGTATAATGCACGTGTCCCTAACGTGCCCTGGCATTCGCCTACCTCTGATTGTTCTGATTCTGGTTGACATTCTTCTTAGGGTGGGGGCATTCCTTGGACCAATGACCCAGTTGGTTGCAGTTGAAACATGGTTGATTATTTTTGAATCCCGTGGAGCTGTCCTGACTGCCATTTCCTTTTGGTAAGGCAATAGTGAACGCCTTATGGAATGGTTTCTGTGGCCTGTTATTCTGAACTTTAGGTGGTGGAGGCCTAAACTTGGGTGCAGGTGGATGGAATTGTGGCCTAGTTGTGATAGGCACTTTTGACTGGAAAGATCCGGAGGCACCGGCCTCATATGCCCTCTTGCGACCCTTAGCAACTGCGTGCATGTTGTTGTGGTTTTCTTGGGTCAAGGCATCACTAATAAACTCATTGTACGTGGCACACCCAGAATTGGCCATGGTCTTCATCAGTTTGGTACCCAGACCTCACTTGAAACTCTCTATCTTTTTCTCCTCAGTATCCACAAAACCTGGAGCGTATCTGGACAAGTTGTTGAATGCGTGCATATATTCTATGAGAGTCTTTGTTCCTTGAGTGAGCCTCATAAATTCGGTCGCTTTCATGCGCATCAGGCCTGGGGGAATATGATGTCCCCTAAAAGCCAGCTTGAAATGTTCCCAGGTCACTCGTGCATTAGTAGGCAAGGATGACAGGAAATGTGTCCACCAGATCCCTGCTGGTCCTTGCAATTGATGAGAAGCATACTCAGCTTTCAGATGCTCGGTGACCCTCAGCAGACGAAATTTCTACTCAATGGTATTTAGCCACTCGTCAGCCTGCAGTGGTTCTTCAGCCACCTTGAAGATTGCAGGCTTCGTATCCAGAAACTCCTTGAATGTACTGTGCTGATTTGGCTCGGCCCCTGGTTGATGTGGGTGGCCACAAGCGGTGTTTTGCGCGATGAGGCACAACGCTTCCTCCATTGTCCTTTGGCTCCCTAGGAACTAGGTAAAGAACTCCTGAGCAGACGGCGGCAGTGGGGGTGGCAAGTCATCATGGTTGCCATCCTGGCTGCCACCAGCTTCAGCACGGGTGCACGTCATCTACGAAGTTGCAATAATAAGTGATTATTGGTTGATGCCAAGAGATTGCAGATGAATCATAATCATGCCAAACTGAAATTACTGAAGAAAATTCTCAAATTCACAACAACAACAGAGGCATAACAATTCATTCTCTCAACATGACATCACCAATTTGACCACTTATCGCGCTCATAACACATGCAAATTTAAATCGTGATTACCAACAAAGGACTGGAATTGCATTGATGTTCAACCAAACGTGCGATAGTCATGCGATTAACAACATTACATGATAGTCGGATTACTATTACCAAATTCGAGCTACAGGTCCATTACATGAATAAAGGTGATACATTGGCCCCTCCACTAAGTACTAAGTGATCTAATCCTCATCATGATCACTATTAAGGTCAGACGTAGGATCATCTCCTTCCTCAGGCTCCACTTCTTCCTCTTCCTCGTCCTCCTCTGGATCCATCTCTGTGGCTCCAGGCGGAATATAAGGGTGGAGCTGGTTATTCAGCAGATGAACCTCTTCATGTAGGTTATCATTGTATTCTTCTGCATTGGCCAGCTGCTGCTCCAGCTCAAACTGTCGAGCTCTCAGAACATCTTCCCTGGACCAGGCTGCATTCCTCTGGTGAGTTAACCGAGCCATCTCTACATTGAGCCTCTCAATCTCGGCGTCGTGCTCCCTCTGAAGCTGACGTCGGTCCTCGCGGGCATGACCAAGAGCACCAGACACACGTCTGAGGCTACCTTCTACTCCATCTAACACCTTCATCACTGCAAACATGGCGTTCATGGCAGGGTTATCACTGTTCTGCCCTTCTGCTACACCAATCTCTAAGGATCTTCCTCTTGCCTGCTGCCACGAGTCAGTGGAGGGGTTGCCCCTCGGAAAGACTCCAACCAAAGCGGCTGCCAGCTCCTGAGGAAAACGATCCATGATATCCCTCAGGATCCCAAAGGCTGCCCTACCAGCTGCTTCTTTAGCAGTCCTGCCAGTTGACTCATAACACCAACCTGTCCACTCAGAATCGTCACCTCGGGGATGAACAACGGCCTCCACAGTAACCAAAAGACCTTCTCCCAACTGCTCATTCGCCCAAAAGTAGCAGGGTTCCATTCCATCAGGATAGCCTACATAGCTGAGCACTCTCCACAAGAGTGTAGGCATCCCAAACTCTCCAAGAAACGTATGGTGTTGACGGGTACGTGGAGCAAGCTGACGGCTGGGAGCTCTGCCTCCGGTGGACTTGCGAGCGGTCTGCTTTGTGCGTGCCATCTGCACCATTAACATGTACCACTTGGTGAGACAATGCCATAATGGATAAGAGTTACATAACCGAGTAAGAATTTTATAAGGGGAGGAACAATTTAATTATGTGAATGGTAATTATCATGATGCATGCTCGTTCCGTATGTCCTCACAAACTTAGGAAAAATTTGTTTCTAACGGTAGACACGGTGGCATACATTCGTTCTCTCATATATAGCGTAACTAGTCGAGCTACACGTTTCGTTGTTAGTGTACCTGCATAAGAATTTCATTTCAGCCCTAAACCCATAATGAAATATGCAGAATGTAATTGTAAATACTTCCATATATGTATACTCATACATATACTTCCGTATCAATCTACCCGACAATAATTTAAACCCATAATTAAATACGTACCATATACACATACAAGCATGCATACATAGCCATACCAAAGCTAACTCTTCCCGACCGCACGCTCACATCTTACGGTCATACACTCATCATCTTACCTTGGCGTAGAGGCATTTGATCCATACATTATCACTCAAGTGAATGGCATCCATACTATAGCATGCCGTATGGACGACGAAGTAAAAACCCCCATATTAGTACTTAAATAGCCACCAATAGTCCTTAATTTGGGCATAAGGAAAGTGATCATTGGCACACTTTAGATTTCATATACCTATTAATATAACTATTAGTTGCTAGAGAAGGGTTTTTGGAAAACAAAAACTTTTGTTTTAATTACACATGTGACAATTAATGTTGAACCTTGCTCTGATACCAGCTGTCGTAGAACCGATCAATTTATAAGAGTACAGGTACAATGGCAGCCCGTAAGCGGTCGCACTGTCATACTTAAACCCATATAAACCCGGTAGTCCATCGAGTACCACGATGGGTCTCCATAAAAGATTTACAACAACCAAGATCGCACATGATTCAACATACATGCCACATATTACATAAAGTTCACAGATACATTTCATCATCAGAGTACGAATAAAAGTTATTACAAACCGAGTTTGATAGCTAAAGCGGAAGCAATTAAGTTTGAAAATAAAGTTTCCAACATAGTTTGATACAGTGCCAAATAGGATCGCGGTCCACAAAAGCAAAGATAGGGATTAATAAAGAAGCCTGCCCAAGGCTTACTCCTCATCCACGGTGGGATAGAAGCAACTCTTGCAATAACCATGATACACAGTGCCATCTGCAATAATGGGAAATAAAACCCTGAGTACGAGAAGGTACTTAGCTAGAATTACCCGTCATGAACCAGAAATAAAATGACTCCAAGGATTATG
The DNA here is from genome assembly GCF_019320115.1 of Miscanthus floridulus. Classification (NCBI taxonomy): domain Eukaryota; kingdom Viridiplantae; phylum Streptophyta; class Magnoliopsida; order Poales; family Poaceae; genus Miscanthus; species Miscanthus floridulus. The sequence goes on from NC_089580.1 coordinate 144,446,482, forward strand.
CAAGGCTGTATAAGTGGACGTAACTCAACAACATTTTGCATAAAAGCAATTGACTCATTGTATAGTTACAATTTCTTTATCAAGTTAATTATAACTATCCATTTCTAGATTAGCAACTATCCTGTGCCAAACATGTGGTATATCAATTGAGAAGCATACAATAGTAACCATAGCAGGTATTGTAATTCCGTATTCATCCGAACCATCATGTTCCATAACACAGTTACTACGATGTTGGGACTAGCCAAGTTTCTCACTATCCGGGAGAGACGGCGATTCGAATCGATTTCAACCAGCTGGGAATTTATTCCTAACACAAACCCAGGTCTACCAGCCATGATAGCCTTAGGTCACCTTTGGTACAACTCAGGTACACATTTCGCGAGTCTATACCACGCCGCACAATCTGGAACACCAGATGCCAGGTCATTCAGGCCTAGCCTACCCTTAGGCTCAGTCTGATCGTTCCCCAGAAGGAGCGCACAACAGAACGGGTCCCGGCCTGAGTTGAATTACTCGGCTTCACGGTCAGAACGAGTTATCCGGTCAGCTAAGTGAGAGGCATGCGTTCAATCTTGTCAGAAGTGCCAACAACGGTACGGTCCTTAATTGACACAGACGGGGATAGATCCACACCCAAGACCTCCATGTCTTGTTGCTTCTCTATCGACCTCCCGCCCGGTCTCGATTTTCTTTTACCCCATGGTTCTGTTCCACGATAGCAAATATAGCCAATCATGCTCTGGTATCCACCTATATCTCGCAGGTGACAGAACATCACCTGACTTCTACCGGTCTAAGCATGGCTAAGCATATATTCGATCCTAGACCTATACCGGTTAAAGGTGTAATATCTGGACAAGGAATTTATATGCAACAAGTGGTTCCATTCAACCCTTATAACCTAATGCATCAATCATAAGTACTTAAGTAAACATTTGTAAAATACTGGGAGACTTAGAATGCTCCGGGGCTTACCTCGTAGAAAAGAAGTAGGGCGGTGGTCAGGGCACTCCGGAAGCTCTTCAGGATTCTGCTCCACGCCTTCGGGAGCTGTGGCTTGCGGATTCTCCTGCTGGTCCCCTTCCTCTGCTTCTTCGAATTCCAGCAATGTTATCTCTTCCTCCGATCCTAGATGCATGAATATGGCATAAGTATTACGAATGCATATGTGTTAACAAGTGCATCATGTTTATTGAGTAGGTGCATATCTCTTCTCGATTATTTAATTAACTACTTCCACAATGCATCGACTATACCACAAAATAGTAGCTACTTGTTTCACTCATAACTGGGGTTCTACTAATCCAAATATAGTGATCTTGGACTTTCTGGAAAGCTTATCAAATTATCTACAACTTTGTTATTAAGCATTTTTACAGCAAACATCATCCCTATCATGCAACTTATCCAACTACAGAATCTGTCCGGGAACTAATCTAATTCACATTACAATGTAACAATACTTCTACTTCATGTAATCATTCAAAGTTTGATAACACGAAGTCTACCAACAGTTTAAGCATACCAAATACATCCAAGAAAATATAATGGTGAAGCCTAAACTATTTCTTTATATGCCTTTATTATTTTATTTGGATACATAGGTTAAATAATAAATATATATCAAATGTGCATAAAAAATTCTTAAAAATTTACAGTGCCTTACTAATGCTATCAAAGGACTACTACAAAAGTTTCATGCCATTTTATTTAATAAAACACTCTATACAAAAATGACAAGACAGAAAGGCTTACAATAGCAAAAATAGAAAACCCTAGTAAAAAGTGTCAAGCAACAGATTTCCTATTTTTCTTAGCATCCTTATGGTACTAGGATTACCTCCAACAAATTTCATGAATTTTGGATTCATAAATAATTTATAAAAATTCATACAAGGATTAACTATTTATAAAAGAAAAATCTATAACTATAAATCTACACATGCACTGATCCTCAAATTTTTACCAGAGTTCATATATGACAAGAATAGCTTACCACAAAAATTTCATAATTTTTGGAGCACAAGAACTCTAGATATAAAATAAACAAATTTGCATGTATTCAAAAACACATTTCAAATCTCTATTTAAATCTCCAAAAATTTCTACTGTAAATGCCAAGAACATATTTTCCTAAATACTACACTTCCTAAGGAACACTACACAATTTATTACACAATTTTTGAAGCTACCAAACTGAAGATATAAAAATCACAAAAGAATTCAAAAACTGGAATCAAATGAACTATCCCACACTCTAACTGTCGCTGACCGGTGGGACCCGCTGGTCAGGGGACCCCATGCGTCAGTGACTCGAAACAGGGCAGCGGTGCTGCACAGCACTGGCGCGGCCAAAGCTCAACGGCGGTGAGGTCTTCATCGCGTGACCTACGTGACCTAGCGCGCCGGTTGAGTTACTCGGTGGGACCTCTTGTCGGGGCTATGCACGGCGACGGCGCTCATGGCGGAGCGGTGGCGCTGGACGACGGCGCTACGCCGGTGGAGGCTATGGTGGCTCAAATAAATGCTATGCCGAGCATCACCGAGCTACGGTGGACCTAGCTAGTGCCCTATCGTGGCCTAGGGTGGACGGTGGCGACGTGGCCACGGTGACAGGGCTAGCGACGGAGCTCCGGTGAGCTCGTGCGTGTTGCTGTGGCTTACCAAGCGCGGTCAGCGAGCGTGGGTGGAGGCAGTGAGTCGCGGGGGCTCTAGTGGAGGCGTTGCAGTGGTGGAGAAGCGACGAGGGCGAGCGGGCGTTGGCTATGGCGACGATGGAGGCTCTCGGTGATGCGGAAGCTCGGCAGCTGCGCGCAAGGACAAAGGAGGAGCCGAGGAAATGAAAAATGGAGCGCGGGATGGGTCGGGCGGGCGCTGGCGGTGTTAAAGCCGCGCTCTGGCTCGTCACTGCCGCACTGGGCAGAACGCCGGCGATGCGCGGCCAACCACGACGACTGACGCCGGTCGGCCACTGAAGCCAGCGTTTTAGATTTGATTCAGTTTGTCAGAAAGCACGATGGCCTCCTGACAGCGTGTTTTCACGTCGATTAAACTCCTAATCCGTGGAGTATTAGCTCACACCGTCTAAACCAAAATTGTAGCTCAATGTACCAGCTACAACTCTTGTTCAAAGATCCTGCTCTAATTCTCAACCAATAACGAGTAATGTCATCACCAAGATGGGTTTGTCAGGCTATCAGTGAACAAGGACTTAGCAAAATTTCATAAGTCATGAGATGTTGATTTTTCTGATTCTTGTGATACCAATTCAAGCATGTTAGAAGCTAAATCAGTTAATGACCCAGAAATAAAAGTTGTTCCCCATGCCAAATACTACAACTTTGCTTTAGTGAGCTCCTCCATGCAAGGTCTCTAACACCTAGTTCAAACTTGGTCAAACATGTCACATTTAAATGATGATACACATCAAAGCATGGCTTAATGACCTTTTTACCCCTAACCATGAATATCAAAGTTGTTCATAATGATACTCTAAACATGTTTAAGCAATTTGCAAGGTCATTTAATCATTTCATGCAGTAGTCACTCATAGGGCTAGCTAGTGTAATCACATGAAACTTAAGTGCTGGTTCATGAAATGTGACCATTAACAAAGTCCTATTTGCTAACCTAGGTGTTGCTATATGTTTGAGTGACTCACATCCACCAAGTACCTATGTCCACTCATGATCATATGCATAGACACATGGAGACATGAAATAACGAGAAAAATTGCATATGTTTAAGAAACATGCGATAACAAGCACACGTTGCAGATGTTTCAATCCAATGTTTCAATGGTAAATGCTTGTTTATGAATGCTTGATGATCATGCTCATGTTATGCAAGTCAAGTTATGCAAGGCTAACACCCGAGGTGTTACAGCCATGGCAGCGGTGGCACTGAATGCCCGAAGTGCGTCCCGTCGATGCAACGGATGAGGAACTCTTGGTAGGCACCTACAAATAATTTTTACCTGAATCTGAAGGTCATGCGGGAGGTGCCTTAGGTGTAGCAGAAACTCCAGAGGCTGCTGGTCGCTTGCTCGCTGGTGGAGGCACCCAAAAAGTGGTTGGCTTGGCTAGCCCTGAAGATGGTGCCAAGCGTGGTGTGTATGTGCTGGTGCTGACCTTGCTCTTGCCCTGCTGTTCACGCCCCTGCAATTTCTTTTCTGCAAGCATAGCAAACTGAAACAACTGGTTGACAGTATTAAATTCTTTATAATCAACAATGTCCTAAATCTCACGCCTCAAACCCAAATAAAAATGACAAATGGCATCTTCGTTTCCCTCCACAACACTACAGCGCATCAATCCCTTTTGGAGCTCACCATAGTAATCCTGTACAGATTTATCTCCTTGTTCTAAACGCATCAATTTCTTACGCAAATCTCTATGATAAGAAGGAGGAACAAAATGATCACGCATAGCTACCTTAAGTTCTTCCCATGTACCAGGTAAAGCATCCTGTGCAGCTAGCCCATTCCACCAAATAATGGGAAAATCCTTAAACTCACTAGTAGCTTGACAAACTCTATGATGCTCAGGCACAAGGTGGGCACTAAACTTTTGTTCTACTGTCATCTCCCGATCAAGATATCCCTCAGCATTGTAATGACCCGAAAAAGATGGTATTGTGAACTTAATCTTAGCATAAGGATCATCGGGTACACGGTGATTATTACATTGATGGTGGTGGACACCACCCATACCTGTCGTGTTGCGGCGAAGACGTCGTCATAATCTTGCTTGTCGGAAGGCTGCTCGATCCATGTTTCCAGCGACATCATGCACTGTGTCTTCTGGCAAGAGACCATCGGTGTTGCTGCTGGAGATGTCATTATTGTTGACCGCCACCAATGTTTCCAACTCAGTAGCCTTGTTGGTTAGTATGGAAATTCATTTGTCCAACCTCTCCATGCTGTTGCCAATGTTGAGTTCAATGAGTGCGTCAGTGACGGCCTTCCTGATGGCCTCATTCATCCTTTTTTGGGCATCCTCTACAACAGCTTGTAGTTGCTCTTGACTGACACACTCGTTGAAACCCTTAGGGTTGTTATCTCGAGTCTATTCACCTCCTACCATTGTAAACACAAAAACAGGAACAAACGGTGAAAGTTATCCCTACTAAATGACTATGTGGTTGCAGTGGTGTCACTTTTCACAGCAAGTGGAGGCATCTTATCAAGCTCTTACAAAGTTCTTACCAACGCAAGTAGTGGGCGGTACAACCGGTGGCTGGTTCGTGATACCTGTGAGCTAGTGGTACCGAGATTGCAAAGCCCTTTGTCTGTACTGATCTGAAGAATTTGTGGAGCTTGGAAGGCAAACAAAGAGTAATATGTATATCTGGCACACAAGTCAGTAACAGAAAGTAATGCTAAATTATAGTCCAAAATACTTATTCTCGTTGCTGGTCTAAAGTGTTGCAAGTACCAGGTGTGTGATAAAAGTATGGTGGATAGCAAGGTGATAGGTATGAGAAAAACAAGTATGGTGGATGGAGACAGCAACACAAACAAGTAACCAGACAACACACGCTAACACAGCTCACTTTGGTCTTCTCTATGTGCTCCTCTAAATATTGTTCCTCTTTTGCCCCTCTCTTTTTTCTATTTTTTGGGCTATCGTTGTTTTTTTGGGAAATTTCAACTTTTTATTTTATTTTTTTATATTTTTTCTTTACTTAGGAGCACAAAAGAAGTAACCACAGAAAATATGAGCTCAAACAAGTGAAAGACGTGGCATGTGGAATTTTCAGAAAACTAGATCAAAATCGATAAAAACCTTGTGACCACGAAAAGAAGATCTTGTGACTAGTTTTTGACCAATTTAAAAATCTTTGACCCTAGCAAAGTCGGGGATGGGCGGATCCAAAAAAAATTTCTGATCGATTTGCATATATAGAATGTCGAAAACAGAGTTCGTATGCAAAAACTAGACCAGTTTTAAGAATTGGCTCCGAATTAGAGGACAAAACAGGAACAATGTGTGCAAAATTGGTCACAACAGCCAAGATTTGATGGAAATGATGGGGAAAAACACACGAACTGGACTCTAACATGACCTAACCAGCAACAAGACCTCGACCAGGACACAAACTCAACACGACGGACTCTAAAACTAAAATATGCAAAGACTACGGCGCGGAAGGTTCTAGGACAGGAAAAATAAGTATAGCACTGGACTATGGGACGAATGCGAAACACTCAAACTAGGGAATAAAAGTAAACCTGACGGTATACCTTAGCTCTGATACCACTTAATGGAGACAGAAATCCCGATCTTCCGTCAGGTGATGGTAACTATCGTTGTGGCGGAGAATGACACACCGATCCGGCTTCAGATCGAAAGATCGAACCCTGCAATCTTAGCACCACAGCTCCTCTGGTTATCAACCGAGTCACGGACCAAGTTGACCTCGCCAAGAAGGCTAATCCCTGCCTGCGCAACAAAGAATACAAGTAAGAACAAGAAAGATTGCAACCAAATTGCAAATAAATGGTTAAACTCACGAAGTTGGGGTCTCACAAACCGATGAACGGCGAAAATGTTCTTGACAGATTAATCTAAGCAAAACCCAAAACCTAACGAAGAATATTCTAGGTATCATTATTTATATTTTTACCACTGGGAAGGTCGAGCATGGACATGTATTGATAACATACTATTGAAGGAGAAATAAACCATAGCCAATATTCTACTCACAACAGGGATAAGTCATAAGATAAGAGATGTATAAAAGATAAGTAATGAGAATAATAAATCACTCAGAGCACTACTTTCTATAACATTAGCATGGTCAAAAAGAATATTAGGGGAATAATTCCTAAGTCATTCTTAATTATAAGTCAAAGCATATATTTGATTAGTGCAATTACACCTAGTAATTATGGCTAAGATCATCATCATATCTATACCTAAGGGATATTACTAAGGAAGATTGAGGGCAGAGCTCATTCTACCTTCGTAATCGGACCCTACTTGCACTTATATTCGGGGAGTGGACTACAAAGGACTCAACGGAAGTGTCACATCCGCGATCTACCACATGACCTAGAATATAGGGTGTATCCGCAAGTAAACAACGTATAAGCACCACACTTACACAATGTCGACCACTCACCCCGTGTACATCAGAGTGAGTGTTATACGAACTTATGCATAAATACAATGATAAACTTGTTATACTAAATATATAATCAAAGTAGACATTGAATATCATAATGAAGAACATGAATAAGATGAACACTGAGATTGTCATAACAATTGTAACTAGCATATAAAAATAATGGAGAAACGAGAGAGAGAGAGTGGTACAAAGTTTAGACCAAACCATGCTCTTGACAAGATAGGGAATTCAAGCGAAGTCCTGCTTGCCTCTCTCTAGATCTATCCTAAATAGCTATGCTACAGAGGAGAAGGAGCTCTAAGAAGATTAGGGTTTCTGTCTTCTCAAATGACTTGATGACTAGGGTTATGCCTAGAGAGAGAGGCAGGGGCTAGATTATATAGCCCTAAGCGTCCAAAGTGAGCCCTTGGATCAAACCAACTTAAGCAATGACCTAGATGCATCCTTAAAGGCGGTGGGAGACCGACATACGAAGCTGGCTGACAGGTGGGCCTAGGGGGGCCGGGCGACCCCACCTGTCAGGGGGTGGCCCTCTTCTTCGGTGACGTGGCTTCTGGACTCTTCAAGAGTCTTCCCATGTAGGTACCATGGTAGAACTTCGTATTTTCCTTTGACGATTAGATCCTCCTTGGTGGTTTACTGATTAAACCCTGCTAGAAACGTAGATTCACCAAAACTCATGGAATTTATTAGTTTAAACCCCTAAACCTTCATTGGTGATTATATTTATGCCCTTATACATGTTTAATTGATGGTTTATATTAGTTGTTAACTACCGTCAACAACGAGCGCCTCCGAAAACATGTTATTTCGGGCGGTTCTGCCACAGGGACGATGGTGAGGTTTGGCCACCTAGGTTCGAGCCGGCCAAGAACATGGTGGGCACTTCTACACTGATGCAAGAAGGCTAGCCGGATAGCCAAGCCACACCCAACCCCAACGACGCGACACCCACACCGCGCGAGGCCGCTCGACGTCTCGCACGGTTTACCGAGGAGGTGCAGCTCAAGCAAAAGGAGGCAGCAACCAAAAGGCCCTTCCAATTAGGAGCAAACGGATTGCCGCTCAACCGCTGGTAAACATACCGACCTCCAAGCGAGGCAAGGTACTCCTCATGCAGAGGATGTGCATCGTGCCACCGACAGCTCCAGTTTCATCTGCGTGTAAAGGAACATACGACGCCTTATTCGCAGAGAACTTGACGTCGAGCCACGTGGCAGCTCTGGACGAGTTGTTCCCAGTTACCAACAACGGGGCTGGTAGAAGAGCGCTCTTTTCGGATGGCGGAGTAGGGTCGCGCAGCCAGCAGCGGAGAAGCACAGCTCCGTAGGTCGCTGCGGTGCTCTTATTTGGTTGTTTGCCATTTAATTATGTAATATCGACAGTCTACTAGGAAAGTCTAGTCATAGCACCTAGCACGCTCATCAGAAGCGTGTTATTTGTATGGTTAAAATCTTCTTCTTAATTATAATGATACGTAAATTTTTGAGTATTCGAGAAAAAAACAGTGAATGCACTCACGGATGCTGGATAATGTACAGACAACTGCTGTGCAGGAAACAACACTTCTTAATTCTTAATTATGGCCTCGTTCGGCTGGTATGATATTTGGCTTATTCGGGTTTTTTTAGCCGGAACAGTATTTTTCTCTCACAACATTTCAGCCAGAACAGTGTTTTCAGCCATGTTTCAGACCAGCGAACGGGGCCTATGTCTTTAAGGTACTCTTTTTTAAAGGCATGTTCGGCTGGTATTAAAACCGGCTGAAACTGTTTTGTTGTGAGAGAAAAATACTATAGATTTTAGCTGATAAACCGGAAGCGAACGGGCCATAAAATTGGAATGGAATATGCGGTACCAACCACAAGTTTATACTGATCATGTTACTTGCTTCAGTAGTTCCACACTACTTAGCACCTTTTATCTCTCGATTTATCTCAACGTGCTATCATTGAAACCTTCAAGAATCAAGAGGTTGCCCCCCTCACTAATCACGGCATACATGCAGGTAAAGATGTTCTTGTCATGGCTAAGATTGGAACTGGCAAAAGTGCAGCTTTTCTGGTAATATTCATTTGCAAGAAGGTACTTTAAGATTTATCTCAACTTGGTTTCACGTAAAAAAAATCTTCCAGGCGTCCAAAGATAATTTTGGCCCACGGCGCGGAGAAGTAAGGTCGAACGAGACACCACCACGCTTGGTCGCGGCCTCCGCCCTTTCCGCAGTTGGCCTGTTTGTGCGTGGGCCGTAGCCCGAAAAAACTGCCAGATGGGCTGCCGGCCTAACTGGGACTGGGTAGAGCGGACATCCCGCTCCAGGCCACGATGGCCCACGCTATTATCCACCATGTCATCCCCACAATCTCCGTTCATCTCATCCCAGATCATCTCTCGTCCAATCTGATCCCATTTTCCCATCCCCTTCCGATTCTCCGTCGCCTGAGCGGCTGAGCCAGCCTGCCAAGCCAAGCCAAGCCAGGTCGTCGCCTCCCGAGTCCCGGACCCGACGCCGCGACTCCCTTGCTCCGTCGGCCCGTCCGCGAGCGCGGCACCACCTCGGATCCCGCCCCAATGGCGACAGCGTGCCCGCCGCTCTCGCTGCCGTCCACCTCCCTCTTCCGCGGCAGGTCCGCCCGCGCCAGGCCCAGACGCCGGCAGCTCTCGGCCATCCGCTGCAGCGCCGTCGGAGGTGAAGCTCCTTCTCTTCTGCTCACAGGTTGGGAGGCTTGGGCTGAGAAGTTAATTTAGCTGCTCTTTTGACGTGATGGTGCTTCAGAGGCGGTAGTGGAGGAGGCCTCGCCCGGGACGGCGGAGGAGCCGCTGCTGGTGAGCGCAATCAGAGGGAGGAAGGTCGACAGGCCACCCGTCTGGCTCATGAGGCAGGCTGGGAGGTACATGAAGGCAAGTCCACTTCCATTTTATTACGATTTTCTCTGTTCGTCTGCTAAGCATTTTTGTAGTTAGCATTCCAGTGCGCAGCTCGATGAACGTTCTAAATTGGTTGGTAGTGTTATAGGCATAGTCTCAACTCTCGAAAAGTGATCGGTAGGTTATGTGAGAAATAGCAGAATTAACCAAGATTCTTCATAGAAGGGAACGAAAAATGCTAAATATTTGTAGGGTGCTATGATGTAGACTCCAGTGGCATGTGGGAAAATGGACTAGTCAAGGGGGAGCTACTTTCTGTTAAAAAAAAAAGGGTGGGGGGGGGCTACTAAAACTCATCGTCAAAACTCCCTTTAAAATCAATGCCCACTCCACAGTTGTTCTACCATTTTGATGTTTAAAATGAAGCTTGATTCCTGTTCACACACAACAACGGCCTTGAAAAAAAAGATGCTTGCACTAGTGATTGCATATTGATCTAACTGATCCTGGTTCTGAACTTGTTCGATTTTTTCATAACCATGGCAACTTTGTGTCTGTGACTTATGGTTTACATAACAATGTCAAGTTTGCTGTGGCATATTGAATCAGGATGGGTCTATGTTTTATTTAAAGGCATGCCGGCATGCTTTATTTGTGCAACCAATAGCGATCATCCATCCTTACTAACTTCTTGCCCTTTGAATTTCCTGCAGAGCTACCAATCGCTCTGCGAGCGATATCCTTCGTTCCGTGAAAGATCAGAAAATGTCGACCTAGTTGTTGAGATCTCTTTGCAACCATGGAAGGTTTTCAAGCCTGATGGAGTAAGCTGCAGACTTTAGCCTTTTGTGTATGTTGTTTAAAAATTAAAATCAACAATAACAACATAGCCTTTCAGTCCCAAGCAAGTTGGGGTAGGCTATGTTGTTTAAAATCACTGTTTGGAAATTATCACAAAGCCTACACGAATATCGTGTGCAATATCTGTTATTCTTCTATGTATGGTATTCAGTGTTGTGCTAATATTTGTCATATGCTTTTATTAGGTCATCTTGTTCTCGGATATCCTTACTCCACTTCCTGGTATGAACATACCTTTTGACATTGTGAAGGGAAAAGGTCCAGTGATCTATGATCCTTTGAGAACAGCAGCTGCTGTGAATGAAGTCAGAGAATTTGTTCCTGAGGAGTGGGTCCCTTATGTGGGGCAGGCTCTGAATTTGTTGCAACAAGAGGTTAGTATATGTTGTTCAGTACCTAGACATGAAAATTGAAAAATGTGGTCAATTGGTCACTAGAAAAACATGCTCATGTGGAACTAGGTTTGTCCCTGTTATGATTTTGGTAGTCAACTCACAGTTTTCACTTTCTAATTGATCAACCCTATTGGTTTCACAGAGTATATATCAGTCTATTTAAGTCGCAGGCAATCTGGGCTCATCTTTTAAGTTTTAATGCAACAGTATTTGGAGCTTGCTGAAGGGCGGGCCTGGTGCAAGCGGTAGAGTCTTACCGCCTGTGACCGGAAGGTCCCGGGTTCAAGTCGCGGTCTCCTCGCATTGCACAGGCGAGGGTAAGGCTTGCCACTGACACTCTTCCCCAGACCCCGCACAGAGCGGGAGCTCTCTGCACTGGGTACGCCCTTTAGTATTTGGAGCTTTCTAGAGTCATGAATACATTATGGAATAATTACATCAAGATAGTGCAATTGCTCATGCTGAGTAGCTCATGTGCATTTTTGAATGGGAATGATTTCATAAAATAAAATTGTTGGATTTCAATTTTCATCGCATATGCTTTACTTTTCTTTTGGTCAGCATCAATCCATTGTAACATTTCAGATAGGGCTTGACATATTCCGCAGTTTGCCTTACTGAGAATCTTAGCCTATATAACTGATCAGTCCAGTTTTCATCCAACAATAAGATGCCTCTATTTATTTTCGTAAAAAAAAAATTCAATGCCATTGGGAACTTTTTTTTGTTTTTGTTTTTGCTGTTGTGTAATGCAAATATTGTAAAAAGAAGTACAGTTTATATTTGCTGTCCGTTATAGTCAAATGGCATGGTAAATGGTACATTGAAACAATCAATCTCCATTCTTCAAAAGATTGGAAAATAGTTTAAGTTTCAGTAGAAACTATAAACATGTGTCTCTCTAATCTTATTTGGATTTTTGGTATTTTGCATGGCATTTCATTTTCAGTGTGTAGAGGTAGTATCGAGGTACATTTCAAACATACGATAGTTTTTCTTCTTGCTATGAGTGACTAAGTTGTTTCTTTCTCAGGTTAAGAATGAAGCTGCTGTACTAGGTTTTGTTGGAGCTCCGTTTACCTTGGCATCTTATTGTGTGGAAGGAGGTTCATCAAAGAACTTTACAATGATTAAGAAAATGGCCTTCTCCGAACCAGCGGTATGGAAAAGATCTTTGTTCCACATGAATGCTGTTCTACTCAGCACAATCCCTTGTGAAAATTGCAAATGCATGTAGGATACTGAATGAAGGGCGGGCCTGGTGCAAGCGGTAGAGTCTTACTGCCTGTGACCAGTGTTTTTAAGGCGTCGCCTAGGCGACGCCTAGGCGTCCAGGCGTACCCAGCTCGCCTTGGAAAACTGGCGCCTTGTGGCCTAGGCGTCGCCTAGGTGCCGCCTAGGCGTCCAGGCGTACCAAGCACTCGCCTGGACGCCTAACCGCCTTTAAAACTATGCCTGTGACCGGAAGGTCCCGGGTTCGAGTCGCGGTCTCCTCGCATTGCACAGGCGAGGGTAAGGCTTGCCACTGACACCCTTCCCCAGACCCCGCACAGAGCAGGAGCTCTTTGCACTGGGTACGCCCTTTTTTTTATGTAGGATACTGAATACTACACAGTTTGCTTGGCTTCTAGCATGACATCTGAATAACTTGGTCTATATATATCTCAGAGTACATCAAAAGGACATTTTTAGAGTTTATTAACACGGAGCATATTTTAAGTTTGTTACATTATTTCATTATTTTTTTCTTGATCATCCTGAGTCTTGTTATAAAGCTTTGATCTTGACAGTTGCTTTCGTGTTGTTGTAGATTCTACATAATTTGCTACAGAAGTTCACAACATCGATGGCTAACTATATTAAATACCAAGCGGACAATGGGGCGCAGGCTGTCCAAATTTTTGATTCATGGGCTACTGAACTCAGCCCAGCTGATTTTGAGGAATTTAGCCTGCCTTATCTAAAGCAGATAGTGGATAGTGTTAAGGTAACACATCCTAACTTGCCTCTGATACTATATGCAAGTGGATCCGGGGGCTTGCTAGAGAGGCTTCCGTTGACAGGTGTTGATGTTGTGAGCTTGGACTGGACAGTTGATATGGCAGAGGGCAGGAAGAGATTGGGATCTAACATAGCAGTTCAAGGGAATGTGGACCCTGGTGTTCTTTTTGGATCCAAAGAGTTTGTAAGCAAGCGGATTTACGACACTGTGCAGAAGGCTGGCAATGTTGGACATGTATTGAACCTTGGTCATGGCATCAAGGTTGGAACTCCAGAGGAAAATGTTGCTCACTTCTTTGAGGTTGCGAAAGGGATCAGATACTAAAGAACCTGGTTCTTGCCTTTCTCCAATCGGCAGAAGTTGTAGAATCGGTGGTTGAGGATAGATGCAGAAAGCCACGTGTAGTATAGAGTACTTGAATATATTTTTGTGATTGATTCTATCTGTCGCTTTTCAAGTTCTGATTTCAGTGTAATGTTGTAAGCAGATTTGAGTCGAGGCGAAATGAAGTGCCTACTTGTTTATAGCACTATAGTTCTGTAGCAATCAAGTCTTTTCTACGAAGCAGAAGTATTGATCATATGTTGATAGAAATATTTCAATCTTAGCCATCGAGGGGGTGTGTTCTTGTATTCTCTTAGAATACTAGTTATATACATTTTCTTTTCGTGGTATCACTCTTGTTTTTTTTTTTTTTTTTGTTCTTGAGGTTAACTTCGATTCCTAGATAACTTGCTTGTGATCTATCTCGTTAAGTTAAATTTTCAGCTGTGATTTTGTATCGCACTGTTTAGAATTCCTACCTTGTAAAGTTTGATTGATCCAACTGAAAGGTTATTCGTTCTTCAGGTATTGCTTGCATGAATTTTAGAAATTCTATAAATTTTAGGAATAACACCTGATCCTACATAGAGAATAGTAGTTTGGATCATCAAGCAAATGTAGTTAGTTGCTGAAACATCTGCATCATACTTTTAGTGTTGGTACTGGTGGCAAACAATGGAAGACAAGGCGTTGTTCCTGTGGGAGGTGTTACCAAAATATCTCTATTAAATGATACACATGCTCAAAAGTGAGCAATTAGCAATGCTGCTTAAATATTGAGCAAAGTATGTAGGACTGCAGGGGGATGCCATGGTTAGATGATTCTTTTCCTTACTGATGAAGTCCAGCTGCTTGCTTCAGCTTTACCTGAAAGCGCTGAGAGCAGGCCAACGGTGCAGTCAGGTGGTGCGTATGCCATTGTTTTTCTATGGCTGCTGCATCCATGCTTGTACTCCCAATTTAATCCTTCAGCTTTATCCAGTATGACACGGTGCGCTGTTTGATGATATAATAAGCGTATATTAAAAAAAAAGGAGGGTTCTTATTTAAGAATAAAACTGCAATGCAGCGATCAGGTCATGTTTGGTTCTTTGCTTGATCTACTGCTGCTGACAGATCTATTTATGTCGCCTTAGTTTGTTCTTAGTGTTATGTTAGCTTTTGGGCGGAGGAAAAAACTTGTCTGTGCCTGCCGCGCTTATGGATGTTTATCTGCATTTGGGCTTGATGCTATCCTGATCTGATGCTCACAGCATAATAAAGTAAATAAAGCAGATTAGTATATTTATCAACCCGCCGGCTGCAACTCTCACGTTGATTTAGGAAGGTGACATTTGAAAAGGAAACTGCAGCTTTTGTTAACTTTGTTGTTGTGATGGGCCCCACTTGATTATTCGTGTCAAATGGTTAATTAGACTGACCGATGGATTAATCCTAGTTTGACGGAAATGACCTGGATGGTCACCTCAATTTTCCCCTTTTCGTACTAATTCTTTGTTTTCTGAGAACGGGAAATGTATGGATTTTTTAATAAGATGAAAAAATATCGGTAATGCTTGAGTTAGGGCGACCATCCGCTCGGACTCCGGCTCCCTAGGCTTGCCCCGGCCTGCTCCCCTCAAGGTTCATCTCAAAATAACGAACGCAGTTTTCTTTCTCCTCGCCCAGTCGCTCGCTGCGCCGTGATGTCCGCACCGTCCACCAAGCCATGCTGCTCCCCGATGCCACACTCTTCGCTTCCCCCGCGCCCTCCTCCATCTCCACCCCTCCGAGTGCCGCCGGCCGCCTTGCTCCTTCTCCACCGCGCTCACCGAGCGCTGCGCAGGCGCGCAGGCGCCGCCCGTCGTGTGTGGCCAGGAGGCCAGGAGAGGGGTCGTCGCTAGCCGGGCCCAGGCCAAGTGCAGGCACAGCTGGTCGCTGCTAGGTCGCGCCACCATTCTCGGCCATCGGCTGGCTGGAACCATCCATTCCCCGGTCCGCTTTGCGTCGTCCGGAAGAAGAAAGGCGAACAACACATGTTTTAAGAGTATGTTTCAAGTGTTTCAGATGTTCTATAGGTATGTTGTAAGTATTTCATATGAATGTTGCAAAAGTAGATCGGGATGTTGCATATGTTATAATGGTTGTACAAGTATGTTGCAAGCTTCTGTTTTCAATGTTTCATCTGTTTTTTCACAAGCATATTGCAAATGCGTTTATCTGGATGTTGCATATGTTTTATACATATATTGCAAGTATTTTATCTGGATGTTGCGTATGTGTTTGCAATGGTTTTTAAGTGTTTTCAGGTGTTTTTACAAGTGTGTTCATACACATGTTTCGAGTGTTTCATGTGCCTCAGACGTGTGTTTCAAATATTGTATCTGGATGTTTCAAAAATAGATCGGGTGTTGCACATGTTGCAACGGGACCCACCTGCCGCAGCCACCTGCAGTAGATGTTGGGGCGCCACCGAGCAGGCGCAAACGACAGAGGGGCGTGAGAGGTCCCCACGCCGGTCTAGCGGCGCGGGCCCTGCGTGGGCGCGCAAAACGCGAGCACTGCGGGGCGTGCAGCGTGGAGGCAGAGCGTAGGTGTACGGGAAACGAAGCACAGACGAGGGCGGAGGGCGAGCGTTCGAACGCGTGCGTCCGTCCAAACATCCGGGCACTTGCGCTTCATATTGACGAGGATGATAGAAATCTACGACCCGTTTGGTTTGGACTTTGTACCTGCATATACAGCCACATTTCATAGTTGCATGGTGCCTCTCTAGCTTTAGGCTCCGTTCGACTTACCTTAAATTTGGTTTGTTCGGCTTCTTTTTTTCAGCCGAAAACAGTGTTTTTTCCTTACAATATTTCAGCCAGAACAGTGTTTTTCAGCTACTTTCAGCTAAATTTCAGCAAGCCGAACGGGGTTATTTGATACACGCTCAATTAGACGAGTCTGATTCCTAACAAACGGCCAAACTTCTGTTTATTTATTTTTTTATATATAATAGATAAAAAAACCGTGAAACCCAATCTATTCGGCTGATTGTTTTTGCGGCTGATAAGCCGACTAAAGTCTTGTTCACTTGAACTTATCCGTCATAGTATATTGTTTTTCTCTCACAACAAAACGGAATTAGCTGGCTTATCAGCCACAAAAACCACTACCCGAACAGCTCTAATACTGTATCGTTGTGAGAAAAAATATCATATCATAACTGATAAGCCTAGATTATAAACCATCAACCTATCAAGGACCCTATTTCATGGGCAACCACCTCGGCAACCCCATCGGTAGCCCGACACCGCAACAGCTACAAACCTCGTCCTGTCGCTATAGGAGCCGCGACTTCTCGCGCCTTGATCGGACGAGAACCTCTCTATGCTAAAAAAAAGAGCACCTCTCACCTTCCATAGTTGCACAGGTAGCGACAGGCGGACGAGCCGGCCTGTTTGGTTCTAACCCTGGTGAAGACGTCTGGACCAGGCAGCTCCCCAGATCGTCGATTTTGAGATCGAGCTGCCTGGGCGAGCACCCTGCACCCCAAGGCCACGCTGTGAACCAAACAGGCCTCAAGTGACCATCTAGCCTAGAGTGTCCACCCGAGGAGAAAGCCGATCGAAAGGCCGGGGGCCGTGTGGGTATCGTATCGGATACGTGCCGTGTTGGTGTTGATCGGGTAGTTGCGGTTGGGCGTCCCTATCCAGCGGAAAATATCTCGGGTGGCGGCCGTGCGAGTGCGATGGTGACGGGATCGATGGATGGTCGTTGACAGCTCATCGATCCTCGCTTTCTCCCTTTCTATCAGCCCGTTTTGGTTTCCCCCGTTTTGGTTTCCGTCGGAACTTATCACCCATCAGCATCGGTCACGTTTATCAGTCCAGAAATCAATCAGCAAACAGACTATATCTTCTTCTTCGCAATTTCTTTTTCTTGTGTATAACTTTTGGATTTACTTTTGAGCTCTTATCTTGTTATCTACGCATTCCTCCTTTTATTATTATCGATTGATATTTTCTCGATAACTAGCAAAAATACCCATACGTTGCAACGAGACGTATGGTTTATTGTACGATTCTCGGACATCACTATCTATGTTTATCAAATTTATTAATTGGGCTTAATCCAACCTTAAGTGAATCAAATAAATCTTAAGACACGCTGCCCTCGGATTGCATGTTTTGTTGGTGGAGATGCACGGAAAAGAGAGATGAGCTGCCCACTCAAATTATGGAAACTATACATATTGCCTAGCTACCGAACAATTCCTTCACAATGAGGAGAACAAATGTTTCAAGCTTGTGTGGTTATTTGTCTCCTATAAATCAAAGTTTTTTTGCCCGCCCATCTGAGAGACCGAAGAGTTTCTTCTTTTGACTGTTTTTCTATTCCGCTGCCCCGTTTGATGGATTTTTGTCAGATTTAAATTCGTCTTGTATACGCGTATACTCGTATTTATTTGCGTGCATCACCAGGCATGCAAAAATACATAGAAAATGTACGTGCTCGACATGTGCATGCACGGCAAAGAAACAAGCCACCATGGCTGGAACGCCGGCGGCCTTATGTGCAGCGCCTGTATATGTATGCATGCGTACAACTTGAGCTGGCCATGGTATATGTACGTGTATCAGGCTATTATTTCGTGAACACGGATTATATTGAGCCTACAAGATAGTCTGGGCAGCGCGGCACAACTTGGCAAGCGGTCCGGCACATTCTAGAGGCCTGGCCTTTGGTGTAAACGGCCGGCAGATACGTTGACCACTTGGCCGCGTATGTCTATCGGCCGCAAGCTGTTAACCAAATATATACGTACATATTTTGGGTTTGCTTCACGTTATGCAATGGAACTCTATCTTGCTGGGTCCATGGCCAGACTGCATGGGATCGGAGGAGAGCCAATTGAGTTCGGTCCTAGATAGAGCAATCACCACGTACGTCCGCCCAGAAAACATCTCAGCTAATTGGCAAGTCGAGTCCGTTTTTTTATTGGAAAAAGACGTGAGTTTTCTAGAAGCGTTATCACAAGGGATAATTGTTGTGAAAGGAACCGGCCGGCTCCGGATATCTCTCAGGCCTTAACAAATTTTAGGCATTTAATTTCTTTTATATGTGCATCACGAAATTGTACTTTAGCTTATTGCATTTCCTCATGAATAAGAGAGTCAAAAACAAAATTCTTTTAGAAGCAAACAAACATTATTAAAAAAAACTCGGACCGTGGGGGATTAGCATATATGCGCCTCCCAAGCATTGCGCTTAAGGTAGAGCACTTCTCACTTGTAATGGATTCATCCGGAATGAAAGTGCGATAGTTTTTTTTATCCCGTTGCAACACACATGCATATTTGCTAGTTATAATAATTTCTATGAAATTTACTCTTTTTTTTCTCTGAAAAAAAAAACAGCCCTTGCACCCTCCTATTTTATTGTCCCGTAGCGAGACATCCTGATCCAGGCCGAACCCATACAAGGTCGTTGCCCTTTTGTTCTTGATCTGGGTTTCAATTCAGGCCTTGTTTAGTTGGCGATTTTTTTTGAAAAATAGTACTGTAGCACTTTCGTTGTTATTTGGCAATTAATGTCCAATCATAGTCTAATTAGGCTTAAAAGATTCGTCTCGTGAATTTCATCTAAACTGTGTAATTAGTTTTATTTTTTATTTATATTTAATGCTTCATGCATGCGTCCAAAGATTCGATGTGACGGAGAATCTTGAAAAATTTTACAAAATTTTAGAAACTAAATAGGCACTCAGAATATGGTCAACACGTATTAGCATAAGGAAGCTAATTTTTGTAGGCTAACCAGCCTTGACCTTTTATTTTTCTTTTTTGGCCATCACCAGCACGTCTGGGACAAGGAAGCCAAGTTCGGCTACTTGTCTATACACAGATACGTGACTTGTAATCGTGACTTGTTAGTATTTATAGTACGTGACTTGACCACGGAAAAATAAAAAGAGAAAATAAAACTTTTAGCCTTTTGTATTTAGATTAGAATTTCTATTCGGGTACTCATCGGATGGATCTATTTAGATTAGGATTTTACGATCCAGGCCTCAAAAACATATATTCAAACGGTAGACAGCCGAGTAGAAATAATTTTTACATTCACATAGTTAGTTAGAAAAGGCCATAAAAAAAATAGAAAGAAGGGATGGCCGAAAAAAAATAAGTGGGGAGAAATTTTATTTTTTTATTATTAGTTATAGATATAGATGCATATCCGTCTTCGCGGATACATGATCGAGCTAGCCAGGTCATCAGGGCAGCCGCCGGTAGTACGTAACCTCATCTCTATCCGTTTGCGCGTGCTGCTACGAAACAAATCTTTCGCCCTAGCTTACCTTTTTTTTCCTCTCCCGTAGCATTTGAATACTGCGAGGTGGAGTATCATAGATCTTCCAAGTCCCATCAGATGTATTAGTAGTAGTAGCACATAACATCGATCGATCGGTGTCGAACGGCGGAACTACAAGTCTTATTATTCATTCTATTAAAAAAACATCGACTACGAGGGCGCTGGTTGATATTGCCGGTTGCCGCAGGTCCTAGCGGACGCGAACGTATATCACTGTCGTCGCAACATTGTTCCATCAACAAACCTTGCGTGATGGCCCTAGATTAATTATTCTAATTTCATCTCTCACTGGAGTGTGGACGCCAATCAGTGTGGCTCTACAGGGGATCCGATCCGAAGAAGGGATGTGCATGCTAAGCTGGTAGTAAGCTTTAGCGTTTATCGCAATATGGTTTGTTCTTGTTCGCGACTCGAGCAAGAAATAATTTGGCGTCTGGTCTGACTGTGCCAGGCTGTTATCCGATCCAATCCAACAGTCCTACGTCACTGCACTATGCAGATATTTTCTCTGCCTTTCCACGCCAATACGCCATCGTCGAAATGTTTATTTGGTGGTCTGCCCAGTTTAGCTGGACGCAGCTGCTAGTGCGTTGGTTACTAAATTGAAAAGAATCTAGTGTAATGCGACTCGGTTAACGCTTAACCTACTAGCGGCCGCCGAGGCCTGAGGACGTCGAAAGCTACTCCCTGCCATTCCTCTGCAGCTCTGCTTCTGCTTCCCTTCGGGACAAAGAGTCGAAGACCAGCCCCGTCGATCCGGGTCATCCGGTGTACTGTGTGCCCTGAGAGATCTCAGATCGGCCTAGATCGCTCGCTCGTCAAGTCTCTGTTCTCTGATTTCAGCACAACATATTGGGACGCTTTCTTTACCTCCTATACGGTGCTAGTGCTACCGGCAACACACTTTCTGAATGAAACGAGCTAATCCACGGGTGGTGGGGCTCGAGGTCAAGCGAGGCACCCAAAACCAAATCGGAGCAGGACCCAGTGCAAAGGTGCGAGCTGTACACCACCACCGCGGCAGCACCGAACACCATTACGGATCACGAGGAATATGATTACTCTAACTGATCACGAGGGAAAAATAAACAAGTTTTTTTTCCTTTTTGAGAAAGGGAAAATAAGTGTGTGTTTAGTTCGCGAAATGAAAATTTTTGGATGTCACATCGGATGTTTTAAGATATCGGAAGAGGTTTTCGGATACTCTGGAAACTGCGAGACGAATTTATTAAGACTAATTAATTCATCGTTAGCGCATGTTAGTTACTGTAGTACTTATGGCTAATAATGGACTAATTAGTCTTAAAACATTCGTCTCGCGATTTCCAACCAAACTGTGCAATTAGTTTTTTTTCATCTATATTTAATACTTCATACATATACCGTAAAATTCGATCTGATAGTTTGGGTTAAAATTTTTTTGGGAACAGACCTAAACAAGTGCTCCACCCCACTCCACCGTCAGTCTCAGCCTCTCAGGCAGCAGCAGCCATGCTGCTCCGTTGTCTAGTCTAATGTCCAATCCAACAAACAACAAAGTAAGGTCTGGTTTAGTTTCTAAAAATTTTCACCCTAAATTATTATATCGAATTTTGTGGCATATGCATGGAGTATTAAATATAGACGAAAAAAAACTAATTGCACAGTTTAGTCGGAAATCGCGAGACGAATGTTTTAAAACTAATTAGTTCATGATTAGTCATAAGTGCTACAGTAACTAACACGCGCTAATGATGAATTAATTAGGCTTAATAAATTCGTATCGCAGTTTCTAGGCGAGCTATGTAATTAATTTTTTTATTAGTATTTAAAACCTCTTCCGACATCCTCGAAACATCCGATGTGACATCAAATATTTTTATTTCGCCAACTAAACGCAGCCTAAACAATGGGCCCAGCTGAGAAACCAATGCTTCTGTTCTGATGGGCCCACGGCCACTCGTGATGCTGAGTACGGAGTAGCAAGCAGGTTAGTACTCTCCCAGTCCCAGGCAGCCCGAGTTCATCGACCATCGAAGCTCAGTGCCTCCTCCGCCTATAAAGGGGTCTCTCTTACACTAACCTGATTGATTGAGTCAGGAGAGGAATCGCGTCTCCGCTTTCTTCTCATGCACAGCGCTCCATCTTGCTTGAATCTTTCTGAAGACGAGACCTGACTTGGCGAGGCTCTTCCGCTTCGCCCGGATCGCCGGGATCAGGTACCAGTGCACACCACTTCCCAACTCGATCTTGTTGCGTCCAAAAAAGAATCTAACTTATCGACATGGCTTTGGATTTTTAGTTTTTTTGTATCTGCATGTTTGCCCGTTCATGTGATAAAGTGTATATATTGGTGAATCCTGCACCTGCTCCTGGTTCTGAAACACCAATATATATACTCTTGCAGCCTCTTGATTTAGGCCTGCTCTGTACAGATATACACGGAAGTCAGGAGTCAGTTTGCCCGTGCCTTGTTGTGTCCAATAGAGATGTGAACATGTAGTTGTCTAGTTTTAGTTGGATTGACCTGTGATTTCAGATCAATCTACCTCTCAGTACATCAATTCATTCTTTTGATAAGAGTATCATGGGTATTTTCTCTTCTTGGCATTGCAATAGTAATGTACCAGTTGGCCTCCTCATGAACAAACCACACCCAAGTACTAGAAGCTAGGGTCATTTTTTCAGCCATCCATGTATGGACTTCTTGCATTGACAAATTGTTATCTATTCTAGTCTTTGTGGAATCTATGATGCAGATCGAGCTTATATAGGTTCTCTATCAAGTAGCCTTAGCTCTTCTTTTTATCTCGTAAAAGGACACACATAAATTCAATTTTGATATTCCTGTACATATTTTGATTTATAATTTTGGGTTAAAAGGGCCTAAAATTTATTCAAATTCTTGTGAAATGAACTTATTTCTTCTTCATGAGTCAAAACAAATAAAAGAGGTAGTATTTATCTGTACAGAAATATTCTCCTTTTCATTTTTTAAATTCTTTTTAGTTAATACTAATCAATTTTGTGTCTAAATATTTGTATTTTCTATTGGCAATATTGTCGAAAATATCAAGGGATGCAGAAAGATGTGGTTGCATGATAGAGTACCTTGCTTGGGAATTGGCTGAGTACCCAAACATAATTGTACTTTGCTTGATCTTGATGAGCACACACATAATGGGGCTACGAGTGGTAGCTCAATCATCATCTCAGGTTACTTTCTAGGTGGAGACGGCTGAAATTGTTGGTCACTTACAATTACAAGCATCCCCTACATCATTGTTGCCTATCACCAACTTATTCAAGTTTGAAAGTCATTGCTTTTATCGTGGATATAAAACACTGAGAAGATGGCTGAGAAAGAGAATATTCTAATGCAGAGATATGAGATGGGAAAGTTACTTGGAAAAGGGAGTTTTGCCAAAGTTTACCATGCTCGCAATGTTAAGACTTCACAAAGTGTTGCTATCAAGGTGATTGGCAAAGATAAGATCTTGAAGTGTGGTCTTATGGATCAAATAATTCGAGAGATTTCAGTGATGAAGTTGGTAAAGCATCCAAACATTGTCCAATTGTATGAGGTGATGGCTACCAAAACAAAGATATATTTTGTGATAGAGTATGTCAAGGGAGGAGAGTTGTTCAACAAGGTTCAACGTGGAAGGTTAAAAGAAGATGTTGCCCGTACATATTTCCAACAATTGATTAGTGTTGTTGACTTTTGCCACAACAGACAAGTTTATCATCGTGATCTAAAACCTGAAAATCTTCTTCTTGACGGAAGTCGCAACTTAAAGATCTCAGACTTTGGTTTGAGTGCACTTTCAGACTGCAAGAGAAAAGATGGGTTGCTCCACACAATATGTGGGACTCCTGCATATGTTGCTCCAGAAATAATTAGTAGAAAAGGGTATGATGGTGCAAAAGCTGACATATGGACTTGTGGAGTGATCCTCTTTGTGTTGTTGGCAGTCTATCTTCCTTTCCAAGACAAGAACTTGATGGACATGTATAAGAAAATTTGCAAAGCAGAACTCAAATGGCCAAGTTGGTTTTCTTCAGATGTCCGAAAGCTTTTGCGGCGTATCCTTCATCCAAACCCTAATAGAAGAATCTCTATTGAAGAAATAATGAAACATCCTTGGTTTAGAATTGGTCTTGATGCAAGATTGTCTGATTCTACTATGAATACAACAAGAGATGCTATGCCTATTGACGTGGATTTGGCTTTGGATTCTTTAAATAGCAATATAGTTGAGTGTAATTCAGCAGCAGAGGAACTTACTAATTTGAATGCTTTTGATATCATCTCTCTTTCCAATGGGTTTGATCTCTCAGGTATTTTTGAGAATAACTCAAACAAGGAGGAGTCTAAATTCACATCTACCAACACAACTTCGACAATTGTCACAAAGCTCATGGAAGTTGCAAAGGGTTTAGGACTGAAGGTTATAAAGAAAAATGGTGGATTGTTGCAGATGGAAGTTTCCAAACCAAGAATAAAAGGTGTGATGTCCATAAATGCTGAAATATTTCAAATCACACCAAATTTTCATCTAGTGGAGATTAAGAAAACCAACGGTGATAGCCTTGAGTATCAAAATTTTATGAACCAAGGTATGAGACCCGCACTGAAAGACATTGTGTGGGCTTGGCTAGGTGAATAATTTGATGAGAAGTAGAATCATCAACTTTAGATATTGTGACAAGTGTAACGCTGATAGAAATTATCAAACAAAATTTTGTTATTGTACTTCGCTTTTATTTTCATGTTCATGCAATGAAATTTTCTTTCTATTGACCATACTATCGGAACATGGTTTCTATCACAAGGGAACATTTTAATAATCATTTATTTCTATTAGTAAAAATTAGATATTAGAAAACAAGCTGAACCAAACAAAACTAGTATTTTATCTGAATTTGCTATGTGACAAGATAAGGTTAGCTAAGAAGTTATGCTTTACTCTAGTATAAATGTTAAGAAAATGATGCATGTTATGATATAGAAGTTGTTTAGACATCTACTTCCTTTTGTATAATTGAGAGCTTTGGTTTATTTGGATTTGTTATCTATCTACTAGTTTTGCTGGAAAAAAAGCGTGATGTTTACAACCATAAAGCTTATAGTTATGAAAAACTTCATGGACAAAGAAACATTATTTATTAGTTTAAATTAGACACAAAAAGCGTTGAAAAAGTATATTAATGTAAGAAACTAAAAAGATACCTCACTATATTTTGGCTTCCCTTGGATAGAAAACTTAAGGAAAATGTCCTCCTAACTTGTTTTTTCTAGATCAACCCCTGGACAAGTTAGTGTCCCTTTATAACGTTCATATTATGGTGACTAATGTACTTAAAACATTGCCCTTGAGTATATAGAACACTCTAGACACATCTAGATCTTTGCTACTCATCAGTTGTCTGAGCCTTATTGGCCCCATATCGACTCTTGGGGGGTTTCGGGCCTTTTCACCAGAAGTCATAAAAAAGGGTAGCAACTGAATCAAAGATCGGCCAGATCGGGTGGGCTTATTCGGCTATGGTTCTTGCTGCACACATGCAGTGCAATCCACAGGGCCGAACATGTTGGATCTCTACACTAGATAATGCCAAAACAACAACAGTCTATCATGTTATCAGCCTGTTCGGTTGGCTGATTCGTATCGTTGCTGGTTTATGAAGAAATACTGCTGACTGGTTTGTATGAGAGAAAAATACTGTTCCGACTGGAAATTTACGATCGTTTACGACAAGCCACGACCAAACGAAGAGGCTGCTTGTCTGTGCTGACCCGCTTCGTGTACGATTGGGCTAAGTACTAGTACTGGGGTCTTATCGCCGTTGAAATGGAATTCGCAAATTACAATACAAACACATGCTCATAAACATGCCCGCATATTAACCCTAATAAACGCAACACATATTCACACAGTCCACCCATATAAGCGTATTCGAGAGACTAGGTTGTCAGGTCCTAAGATTGTCGAAGTAATCGTCGTCCTGTTTATTTGGGTTTGATTGGCTGATAAGTTATGGCTGAAAGTACTGTTGGCTGATTTGGTGTGAGAGAAAAATACTATTCGTTGGCTGAAAAAAGTACGGCTTATAAGCCAAATAAGCCCAAACGAACATGGTGCATATATGACTTATGTCGACGAGCAAATTCAAGAACATATCTACATACAAGTGTTGCTCAATCACCTAGGCTATTCTTCCTAAATCATTGAACCTCGTGCAACCTTTGCTTCGCCGGGAGCTATTTTGGTTTTTATTAATATTTTTAACCTCCTCCGTCTCTGGTTTCTTGTGGTAGATGCCAAATAAAGTCACACCCACACTGCATATACATATACGCATAGAAGTCGTGACTAGAGTGCCGAAAGCAAATGTCTAGCTTTCTCAATGACAAGTGAATCAACAGTTTTTTTTATATAATGGAAGCAAATATCTAACTTTCAGAATGAGAAGTGAATCAACAGTTTTTTTATAACGGGAGTTATCAACAGTGTTCAAATCTTACAGAAAACGTCGCCATCTTTAGGGATGATTGGGTGAACGGGGAAAAAATAGCTGGGCGAAAATAGAAAAACGTCGACAGCAGGGTTCGAACCTGCGCGGGCGAAGCCCAACAGATTTCAAGTCTGTCTCCTTAACCACTCGGACATATCGACGCTCTCGCAACAGATTTCAAGGCGCATTATACAAAATTACTGCAAGTATCGTTTGACACAACCAGCTAACATTTACATGTGGCCACTTTGAAAGCCTCTTTTGTTATTTTTATTTGTATATAAACATAGATGCTCAAATTCATACACACACACACACAACATGTTCCTATGAACGCCTGCGAGGAAATAGTTAGCCATAAATGTGAGCAATTGTGTTGAGTTGTTAACTCGAACCAAGTTCCACTCAACTAAGCTACACTTAGTTCACATTCACAAAGGTACTCCTCAAATTACTCCAATTTATAAACGACAAAAATAAAAAAGAAAACAACCTTATATTTTTTGGTTCTATCTCTTGTATAATTGACGACCCATAGTTGCCAAGGATAATGGTGCTTGTGCATACCAAAAAGGTGAATTTTAGACCATAGGTACCTCAACGCACAAAGGTAAAATTTGGGTCCAATTACGTAGATCTCAATAGCATACATAGCAAACAACTGTCATTCACTACTCTAATTAGCAGCAAAAATTGCTACCGGTACATTTAGGAACTAAAAATACTACCTCATTCCTCATATAAAATATCTTGATATAATTAACTACTAATGGCAAGGTTGAACTACATCTGCATATTACAATACTATAAAGTACAGCACTGATTTTGGGCCAACTTATATCAGTTTAAAAGGATTCTCTCTTCTTCTTGTTCTTTGATTGCTTCGCCAGGAGAACAGAAAGCCCAGTCAATGCAAACTTCTTCCTCTTTCCTGAAACTCTTTGGCGAGTAGCCATATCTTCTCTGCACAAAACACCACTCCTGTTTAGAATCTGACCAAGTGAGATATCTGGTATCTCGCTTGCTTTGTCATCCCAAACACTTTTGTCATACCCATCAGGTCCCATTAACTTCATACTCAGTATCTGCCCAATTGATAATGTTGGTTTGTGTGATCTATCTGAAACATCAGAAATCATATCTGTGGTGTGCGAATCTTCGCGACGGTGAGCTGCATTTTTGAATTTTGGGGAGCCACCAAGAGATCGCTTTTTGTGTCCACTCTCAGATTTCCATCTACGAAGAATCTCTTCCACCGCAAGTTTCCCATGGTTTGCAGCCTCTACCCTCTTTAGGGCCTCTTGTAGCGCCTTCTTGCATTCCTCAACCTCTACTTTGGCATCCTCGAGCCTCTTAACGGACTCGGACTCTGAATTGCTAGCAACATCTACCTGCAGCATGGCGTCTTCTACTTTCTTCCTGGAGCTTTCATCAGCTTCAAGAGCTTTGGAACACAGTGTGAAATACTCCTCCATCGAGAGAGTTACTCCATCAGAAGCGGTGTCACCTTCAAAAGAACTTTCGCTGCTCAGTAGTGCTTTGATCTGAGCAAGTGCAGGGGCTTCCGCTGCTCTAGCGGCATCTTCCATCTTTCTGGCTGCAATGCACCTGACCTCAGCTGTGCTAATGCTGGCCTTTGCCTGCTCAATTTCTGCAGCCAGCACCATTGCTTCAGATTTCGAATCATTTGCCATGCTCCTGAGCTGCTGCACCTCAGTGGTCATTTTCTTGATCTCCATAAAAATGTCTGAGGGGTCTTTGCGTCTCCTCTGCAGATCCTTCAGCGTTTCCATCTTTTGTGCTGCCTGATCCAGCTCATCCTCCAAAGAAGAAACCAATGAAGTGTTAGAGGAGAGCTTTTCTCGGCCTCTTTCAAGCAACAATTTCTCTTTTGCTATGCTATTTCGTAGTAGCTCAACTGCAGCCCGCACTGCAGCCAGATCACCTGTAGTTCTGTTCAGGCTTGCCTTTGCCTGCTCAAGTTCCGCCGGAACTGAACCTGAATGATTTTCCTCTGCACCTTCCATGTCCACTTCGACGTTGATGTTTTCAGGCTGCTGCTCTTCAGGTCCTGCCTTAGAGATCTGATCAGCTTCATCAGACTTCGCAGCTTCTTCAGGGGATGTTTCAGTGGCTTCCTTCTGTATCTTCAGTTTCAGGTGTGCTATGATTTTCTTGGTTGCCTCCAGTTCCTTGAGCACATCAAGAGTTTCCCTCTCTTTGACGGCCAGCTCGTTTTCTAGCTGTGCAGCCTGCTCCTCTGCGTTGATGGCCTCTGCAGCTTGTTCAGAGTGTTCATGTTTCTGCAGGTTGCAAGCGTGGGAAGGAAAGTAAGAAACGACATCATAAAATATGTAGTATATGTAGAATGGGGAAAAGATACAGATCCCGGAATGAGGAGATGCCTTTTTAGTCCTCGCTACAAACGTCGAAGGCAAAAAAAAAAACCACACAATAGTTTACACACGTCACTCGACACTACTTGAGCTTTGCCGAAATAAAAACGGAATGCTGCACCAAGATTGCGAAGACGTTATTCGTGGAACTACAGTGACCACCCAATTAGGAATCCAATGCTAAACTCTCTCGTCATAAATGTGCAGAGTACAATGCATAGTAGCAAGATTAGCATCATCTGTTCACTCTGTTGCTGGCTTGCTGGGGGCAGTCACAGTCACTCGCGGGACCAAGCAATTAGGAAAAACCGAGATGGAATTGATTAGTATATGTGCTTATTGACGGGCAGCAATGCAAGCACCAATGCACCAGCATATTTCCAAATCACTGCAGGAGAGTAAAGTAGCCAGGTACCGACATCTAACAGGAGCCAAATGCCGAAATCCATCCGGACAAGGAGGAGGACCCATCAACCTCGGAGCTCATAATAATCATCAACTAGCAGTTGGATTCAGCTGCAGCAACCGCAGCAAGCTATAGCACGGCAGGGATCGACGGAGGAGCAGGAAACGGGAGAAGAAAAGAGGCGGCGGGTGGTCACCTTGGAGGGCGCGAACATGCGCCTGACGAGGTCGGAGCTCCAGGCGGCGCTGCCGCCGAAGCGGTCGACGGCCTCCCGCACGGACTCGAACGGCGCGGACGTGTCGATCTCCGCCTTGCCGCCGCCTGCCGCATCGGGGGCGGCGGCCGTTGCTGCGCATTCGGCCTCGGAGCTCATGGGGAACGGTGGGATCAGTTTCTTGGTGGCGCACCACACTGGTGACTGGTGCGCGAGGAGAGTGGAGAGGAACTGGCTAGAGGCGGAGGAGAGATGTGGGAATACGGGAAAGCTGCGGGGGTTTTCAAGAGCGAGCGAGTCACCCGGCGAGAGAGACGTTGACCGCCCGCCCCACCAAGGAGCCGTTGGCCGTTGCGTTTTCGTATTTTGCAGCACAGCCCCTCCTAATTTTTAAAGCTTTGTAAAAAGAAAAAGTTTGCACTTCCCACCAACGTTGCCGTGTCACGGTGGCACATACCCTAACCTTGACTGATGACTGTAAACAAAGCAGTCTTGCTTGGTCTGCCTGTTGCTGCTGCCACTGCCAGTGCCAGCGAGCGCCCACGCACAACAAGGCTGCCACACGTTACCGTTTCCCTGCAGCTGCAGCCTGCAGGCCGCAGCGGCTGCTTCCTCGGTTCCTCTGCCTCTGCCACACCGAGACCGAGGCAAATCAAGCGGAATTTTTTTTATTTTTAACATTTTTTAATTCTAACACTGTTTTTTTAAGTAACACTTTGACGTGTCTGTTCCCATGACGCGGCAAGTGCGTCATGCATGATGGCGTGGCATGGGACGATCAACAGCCGCAGTGACCGCGGACGTGACGGGGCCGACGCGCCGTACATCATGCCGCGCGCCAGGGCCGACCCTAAGGGCGTGCGGGAGGTAAGACTGAACAGGGCCTCAGATTTCTAGGGGCCCCTAACTTCCAACGCTTCAGACCATTATATGCCCACTAATTATATATAGCCCAAGTATATATACTCCCTCTGTCTCGATTTATTTGTCGTTTTCGATTTTCGTGCCACAAATTTGATTCGATTTGTAGAAAATATTAGTAATATTTGTATCTCCAAATAAATTTATTAAAAAACTAGATTCAAAGATCTTTCCGATGATAGTAATTATGTATCATAAATATTAATATTTTTTAATATATATTTTGTTAAAATTGTTTCTCGGGAAACGAAAGCGATAGATATTTTGAGACGGAGGAAGTATAATCGATTGGCTCCGCTCAGTTCGCACCAAGGGCGCTGGAGTGCCCGACAAGCGGCGGGTGTTAAGGCTTGCTGCTGCCTACGTGGTGTGCTAGTGCCATCCTGCCAAGATGAGGTTTATCTCCGACTCCGAACTCTCCATTTTTAATTGATTTTTCTCTATTCAGTTCTATTTCTCCCGTGTGTTGATGAGTTAAAATTGATCGGCTCCTATAAAAAATTGATTGGCTAACAGGTTAAAATAATTGATTGGCTAACTGGTTAATTAAACAATTGATTGGCTAACTGGCTATTCGGAGAATCTGAGTTCAAACGCTGCCTGCAACATTTACGTGGCTAGTAATATATATAGTACTTTCCAGTGGAGTTTAAAAATGGAGTATGTTCCATTGGTTGGCCAAAATTTCCAAGGAGACCATGAATTTGATAATTTGTGGTCTTAAATTGAAAGCCAACAAGTGAGTAGTGACCGAGATAAAGTCCTTCATGTAAACTATAACTATTCATATATCTTGAAAGCCGTAACGAATCTTTCGGAAAAAAAACTATTCATATATCCATTGCTATATCAGAATAATATATTATAACATATACATTATTATATAATTCTAGTTTTCTAGGCAGGTAGATCTGTTTCTAGAGTTTGGAACAGGGCTCCGGATTTTGCCGGCTCGGCCCTGGCGCGCGCGAGGCTTTACTTACTCGTTGTGGCGCTAGCTCCCTCCCTCTGTCTGTCTGCCTGACTCGAGGTGAGGCCGCTCGCGGCGTCCGCGCCATTGCCTTTCGGCTCCCCCACGGCCGGCCGCCGACTTTTCCTCCCTTGCCGGCCCTCTCCCTACCTTCTCCGAAGCTCCTCCTCGACGTTGTGAAGGTAATGAAGCTCCTCCTCGACCTCCACGGTGGATCAAATGATTTGAATGAGTAGTTAGGGTATGTAGGAAAATATGAGTTCGTTAGAATGTTGGATTGAAGGATTAGGATTAGGATTGTCAATGTTAAGGTTAATTGATTAGTTAGAATTATGATTACCATGTATTCTAAGGTCAATTTTTATATGAATTTTGCTTGTTTGAGTTTGCATCTCAACTTTTATATGTGAATAAATATATGGATACACGGTTGATGTACCAAATTTTATTTTTTAATGACAAAAGTATAGTTTTTATATAGTTTGCATGTTTACATCTAAGATAGAGTTTACACCAAAGTGTAGGTTATATTTTATTTGTTGTAATGCAAATGGTTTTCATTGACATTAATTTGTGATGTTTTAATTTTTGTTTGTTAAATTACAACCGTTTTTTTAGATGCAAGACATGTATCGGAAGGAGTTTTGGCGAAAACGGAGTCGTCCTAGAGAATTATACCCCGACGCGTCTAGCAAAGATGCATCCGTCCCTCCTCCTCCTGACCTTCCCGTCTACAAAAGCATTTCAAGAAACTTCATCAAGCCGTCGAAATCGTCGTACGTACTGTCCATAATAATATTAATACATATACTAACTAATCTAATATTAACACATATACAAAACTAACTACAATAACTAATTATACTAAATAAAATAACTAACTAGACTCACTAACTCTACTAACTAAACCAACTAACTTTACTAACTATACTATCTTACTATACTACCTATACTAACTAAACTAACTAGCTTGACTAACTATACTAACTATACTTTACTAACTATACTAACTAATCATTCAAACTAATTTTGCATCTTAACCCTAAGTAACAACAATTTCGATTCAATCAATAAATACACAAGGGAAGTCCCTTGACAATGAGGGGAAGATTGGGGCTTAGCCAAATCCACCCATAGCGACGATGTGGCCGGCGGCGGCAATGCCCGTCGCCGATGGGCTTCTTCTGGGACCAGGAGACAGAAGGGGGAGGGGTGCGGCACACCACCGGCCGGGCAAGGAAGGGACAGGGGGGGGCGCAGGTGAAGGAGACGATGGAGAGAGGCCGGTCGGCGGTGGGGAAGGGGCCGCTGCGCCGACGACGAGCACCGCTCCTGAAGCGGCCTAGAGAGGGAGGAATGGGGAGAGAGGGAGAGAGATAGGCGGGTGGTCGCGGGGGGGGGGGGGGGGTTGCGGGCGCTGGCGGGTGGACACGGGCGGCGGCGGCGGGCGCGTCTCCCCCTCGATCTGTTTCACTCGAGTGTGATAGAGAGACAGTGAGGAGAGAGAGGCCAGGCCACAGTCCTGTGTTGGGCTTCACCGTGCCGTGGGCCATGGGGCGGCACTGCTGCGCCAAGATGTGTGGTGCGGCATCTCCTGCCACGTCAGCGGCCATGGCCCAGAGAAGTGCCACGTCATCGCCGTTGCCGTGCCAAGCGTTGTTTGCCCGCGCCGTGGCAATAGACGTGACCAAAAGTGTTAGATTTAAAAATAAAAAAAAATCGGTGTCTGATTTGAAAATAGTTTTAAAAAAGGTGTTAAAAAAACACCAAGCCCAACACCAGCGGAAACGAGCGTGGCATCAAACGGTCGAAAATGGAGTAGCTGGCGGGGGCGCCGGGGCGGTGATGGTGCTCAGCTCAGTTCCACGAAAAGCCGAAAAATGATGCAGCCGGACACCGTGCGATGAGTAATGAGTTGCCGTTGCACACCGCCGCGCCCGCGCACTGCAGTCTGCATCCAAAGGAACGCAGCATCCGCCGGGCGACTCGTCTTGTTCCCGTATGTGTCTGTGTGTTGGCGCGCGCGGATCACGAACCACCAACTACCCTAGCCCCTATTGTGTGCAGATCATATGTCCCTTGGACGGTGAAGCAATAAAACACTCTGCCTGCCAGTGCCGGCACACGGGAACTGATTGTGAACGTTGCCGGAGAGAAGACGACACAGCAAGGGGCTGCTTCGTTTCTGGACCGTTGCCAAGATCTGAATGTGATATAAACAAAACCAGTTGCTGATCCCTATCCATGGTACTATAATTAACACTGAATCAGTTGCTACTAGTACTACAAACACGAGCCTCATAGCTTGAGCTTTTCTTAAAGAAAAAAAAACATCTTGACTGCGTGAGCTCCTTCTGTTTGGGTGTGTGGCCATTTCTGCAAGTGAGCATAGTATATCCGAAACAGACAGTTTTGCAGCTGTCTGCCTGTCCATGTTTCTGGGATCCCAAACGTTACAAGCCCATGAACTATGTTCTGGGTTTTAGCCCATGTGCTGCTCTAGAAGAAGACCAAAAAGGATGGGCTCTCACTATTAACAAGCCCATACTTGTCCGACGCAAAAATGGTTTGTCTTAAAAATAAGAAAAGGTACCACAGGCAAAGTTTTTTTTTAAAAAAAAAACACAGGCAATGTTTTTTATGGAGCCTTGGTGGCAAGCCAGGCAAAATGATCCATTTTAGCCCCACGTTACTTTATGTATTTTCATAATCGTAGATGTACGTAGCTTTTTATAGAATATAATAATTAGATACAGTGCCTACTATTACCAACAAAAATTAGAGTTTATCAAATTAAAGGCTAGATGTTTCTGATTATTGTAAGAATTTTTTATAATTTATTTTTTCTAGCCGAGGATTAATCTGAAGTAATAATACAATTTTGATGAAGTTGCCAAATCTATTGTAAAGTCCAAAAAATTGATGTACCAAACATGTTAAAATGAAACGACTTCTCAAGTGGAAACCCGATCTGACAAGGGATGGGCGCTAGGTGTACCTGAAAATACTAACTTATTCCAGATCCCTCTCTCCTATTTATTATGATTTTTTTTATTAAACACTTTTTTTCCAAAACACCAAGTAGAGCTCCTTAAAATCCGGTCACACAAGAGACGGTTGGGTGGAGCTAAAAATACTAGCTTCTTCCACCCCCTCTCTCCTATCTATCATGAGAAGTTTTTTACCAAATGTTTTTCCAAAACAACTTTAGCTTCACTATTGGAGATGCTTGTGGAGTTGAAACCAAAAGAATGTTGCTCCACCAGTGAAGCAGAACCGTACCAGACGGGGTTTTAGAATTGCACGTTTTTGCAGAACCCTACCACTAGCTAGTGATGCAGAAATTTTCGTGAATATTTCGCTTCCTTTACATTTTCCCACTTCTCATGAATAGTGTATGTAAACTGCTTGTGATTTACCATGGTCACTCCCACCATCTATAGGCTTACTTGTCTAATCTTGTTAGTTTTCTTAGAGGGTTTTTGTTTTTCTTTTTAGTTTGGACTTTGGAATGGATTCAGTTATGCAATTGAGAAACAATATTGGCATTTAACACTAGATAAAGATAGATTAGAAAATAGGTTGTTGAACTTAATAAATCCAAGGATATATTCTCATAAATTTTTAATCCCTACATATCCAGATCAAAGGATATCTAAAGATCATTATGTTCAGTGGTAAAAAACACAAGACAACAAATAACCATATTTAAAATTTTATCTTTCAATTACAACACATAATTTAATAAAACTTTAAGTGTGAATATAATTAATTGTCTAATAAGCCCGATATACAAATCTGTCTGTTTGCTGTTGTTAATATATCTTGTAGCTTCCCATAGTTCCATTTGCCTAATCATGAATGCATATAAAGATGTTGTTGCTCACTTGATCTGTTGATCTTATATGGTTGTTAATTACTACAATTTGCTTTTAAAAGTTATAGATGTTAAGCATTACACCATCTTAATACAAATTCTTGTCTTCCAAAATTGTTTAATGCAATCAGTTTGTCATTCCAAAAAAGTAGATAATATTGTATTTAAGAACACTAGAGCACTGCCCATAACACTCTTGTGTTGTGTAGCTTTCCAAACGTCTCTTTTAGTTTGGTGAATTTAAGCAATGCTCAACGACTCCAATCTCAAATGGAATGAATGTAAAAGAAAAGGAATTACAAAAAGCTTGGTGAGCACAACATGTAGTGTCGGGTTCAAAAACCCGGGGTCCCCAATGGAACCGCTTCCCGACAATACTTGGCCCAGCAGGCGACGCAGCGACAACGCGCGTCTGGGCCGGCCCAGATACACAATGACAGGTCAAGACCATGATCCGGTCCCCGGCCGGCACCTCCGCCCTAGAGACCTGGTCGGAGCCCCGACCGGAAGGCCTGGCCGTGGTGGGACCGTAATCTGACTCCGACCCCGTTCCTCCGACCGAGGATATGCCAGACCTTTGCTCGCCTCTCTTTCCCGACCGACACGGTCGGGGCCATTGGGAACGACTAACCAGGACGCCTGCTCGGTGTGGGCCCGAGGAGCATGCAGAGCAGATAAGGTAAGGCGCTCAAGTCAACCGCAATACTGAGGACTGTACCCTGCCATACCCTGCGCACCTATAGAACGATGTCATCAGGCCATGTCAGACAGACACTATACAGCCTGCCAGACGCGTCAGAGCACAAACAATATTGTGGGCGCCGTCATTTGCCGTCCTAGGCGAACATTGTGCAGCCTACTAGGTACAACAGGTCATGATAGTAAGGTGGGCGATGGCAGCATAAACAGTATGGTAGGCGATAGCATGCCGTACCCGACGGTGTGGGCGACAAGACTAGGTAGCACCCGTACACACTCTCTCCCTTTCCATCTTTGACTTATAAGGCCATCATTTTCATCTATAAAAGGGGATGCACTCTCTCCAAAAAGGATACAATCTACACGCTCTCAACAGCGGATAAGCTTGGACACACAGAGCATACGCTCCAATACTTAGCGCACATTTGAGCATCCATCACTCTCTTCCACTCGGATCAGAGTCCGGCCGGGCCTCTAACACCCCCTTCTCATTCCTTACTCGTTTGTAACCCAACAACAAACTTTGAGCACCTGGGCTCAGAAATAAAGTCACCAACCGACTGAAACTAGATGTAGGGCACGTTGCCTGAACTAAGTAGAAATCCTATGTCATCGCGTGCTAGGCCACATCTGATCACAGCGCATGGCAAAACTATAATTATTTATTTGTTGGCCACATTTCGCACTGACAGTTGGCGCCGTCCATGGGGAAGACGCCGTGCGTTCATGCTTTTGGTCATCGGATGGCCCACCTTTCCACCATCTTCGGCATGGCGGGCTCGAGCTATATGATTCGCTTCGGCTCTGAAAGGATCAAGATGCCCAAGAGGGGGGGGGTGAATTGGGTTAATTCTAAATTTTCTTGCAATAATCAAATCCTACGGATGGCCCAATTAACCCCTTGTGCCTAGAAAGGTGTTTCTATCAAACTAACGCACAAAGGACTTGCAACCTATGTTCCAAACTTACTCTAGCATAACAATTCTATGAATGTAAAGACAAGTATGAATTGCTCAAAGTAAATACTCAAAGTAAATGCTCAAAGTAAAGAGAGAGAGGAATGCGGCGATGTTTTGCCGAGGTATCGGAGAGTCGCCACTCCCCACTAGTCCTCGTTGGGCACCGACGCAAGGGTGTAGCTCCCCCTTGATCTGCGCAAGGATCAAGTGCTCTCTACGGGTCGATTCTTCGACACTCCGTCACGGCGAATCACCCAAAGCCACTCACACCTTGAGTTGGGTCACCCACAAGCTCCGCCGGGTGATCACCAAGCTCCCAACCACCACCAAGCCATCTAGGTGATGGCGATCACCAAGAGTAACAAGCACGAACTCTCACTTGACCACGCAAAGCCTAATGAGAAGATGGATGCACACGTTGCTACTCTTGATTCACTAATGAGGCTACTCTCTTGAATTCTCAAATCTCAATCACCTCACTAGGGCCTTGCTCTTCTTGGCACTCACAAACATGTTTCTCAGCTGTTGGAATGAGCAAAAGTAACTTCACACACGAGTGGAGCTTCTATTTATAAGGCAGCCTGAAAAACGAACCGTTATGAGCTTCTGCGGGGTGACCGGACGCTCCGGTCGTGTTGACCGGACGCTCCGGTCAGTTCAACCCGCGAACCAGTAAAAATGAGTTGACCGGACGCTGGCAGGGTCCGGTCAGCACTGACCGAACGCGTCCGGTCGCATGAAACCCTTACTGGACCCTTACTGGACTCGACCGGACGCTGAACCCTCAGGGTTCGGTCAGTACTGACCGGACGCGTCCGGTCACAGATTCCCTTCTCTGGAACCTTACTGGAGTCGACCGGACGCTGCCTTTCAGCGTCCGGTCACTTGACCTCTTCAGCGTCCGGTCGCACCGAACGCAGACAACTGATCAAATGAACTGACCGGACCCTGCGGCCAGCGTCCGGTCACACTGGGGCCAGCGTCCGGTCAGCATTTGACCCTCCATACACTTCCAACTCTCGATCATATGTGAATGAAGTTTGCTCCAAAGGATCTTAGGCATTCATAGGAGCTATCTAGAGCTAGTTTAATAAGTGTGCACCACACCTAACTCACTAGACTCAACTAGGTCAAGCTACCCGTCCATACCCCCCTTATAGTATGGCCAAAGGAAAAACAAAGTCCTAAACTACTCTATGTGTCTCTCCAACTCCAATCGACACTTAGAAGTAGTCATCCTTAACCTTGTAGTCCATCCTTTGAAAACCGAAATGATTTCCATCGTAGGGGCATGACCTCTTTGATTGCCCAATCGATCTCCATTACCATGACCTAACTTAATTGCCTCTGCAAAACATACGTTAGTCATAGTAATCTTGTATTGTCATTAATCACCGAAACCCAACTAGGGGCCTAGATGCTTTCAATCTCCCTCTTTTTGGTGATTGATGACAATACCACCTCGAGTATGTGAAAGAGTGAGGTTTTTGACGGGCTTGGTTCATATAAGCTTTTGTCGATAAGAACAAAAGTGTTAGTCAAGCTTATATGACCCAAGCCAACACAATGTACTCAAATGATATGAATTAAGCATGAGTACGAGTAATAAAGCTCATTTGCATCGGAGTATAAATGCGGAAGCAAAGGCAAATGAGCATAACACAAGTGATATGACATATACATAATGTAAAGTAGAGAGCGCACATGTCATATATCACAATCACGAAGATAGCACTATCACATAGATATAATAATATGCACGGAAGTAAACACACAAATGCATAAGTAATAGTGTATCACACAAATGAAACTCCAAATGTATATAATAAGCTAATACTATATAACTAGCTCCTCCTAGATCACGCTCCCCCTGAGTCTACATACTCGAACCCTCTCCCCCTTTGGCGTCAAACACCAAAACCTAAGGGTCGGTCGGCGGGGCTGTAGCGGATGAGTCGGGCGCTGAAGTACGTGGGGCAAGCTAGAACTGGGCACCATCATCATCTGACCCTAAGCTCTGTACTGACTGACCCTCTGTGGTAGGAAGTGTCGCTGAAGCGGTCTGGGTCTGAGCTGGGGCTGGTGCTGCCTGTGAAGCTGCTAGTATGTCTGTGGTAGGATCTGACGAGGCGACAGACAAGGGGAGCCTCTGAGTAGTCACTGCAGCTGGAGCTGCTGTGGAAGGACCGACAGTATACATATGAGGTGGTGTAGGCATGCCGGTCAGCTCGCTGAAAGATGCTCCAAGACTCCTGGAGACTGATGTGTCAGGCACAAAGAGCGAGGGTGACTGCTCTGGTGAGAAGCCCGTGTGATATGGAGTGAATTGCGGGGCAACCACCGGTGAGGACAACCACTGGGACACCTGAACTATAGGTGAAGCAAACTGAGCTGGAGGCTGTCCCTAACTCTGAAGCCCGCTGGGCTGTATAGCTGGAGTCATCGTGGTGGAGGCAGACTGAGCAAGTTGGGGCGAAGGCTGTGGCAGTGGGGCCCCAAGTGCTGTCACTACATGCTGCATAAAGCCCATAAGCTGCTGCTGCATGAGTATCTGCTGGTGATGCATCTACTGCTGCTGCTGTTGGAGAAGCTGCTGCTGCCTCTGGAACTCGTCCTGACGAGCCTGGAACTATGCGAAGTTGGCAGCGGTCTCCTATGCCTGTCGTGCCTAATCCTGCTGCATCCGCTCAAGAATGGCAATCAATGTGGGGTCCGTCTACGATGCTGGCGGAGCTGAGCTGGAACTGCCGGCCTCTGCA
Organism: Miscanthus floridulus; assembly: GCF_019320115.1. Classification (NCBI taxonomy): domain Eukaryota; kingdom Viridiplantae; phylum Streptophyta; class Magnoliopsida; order Poales; family Poaceae; genus Miscanthus; species Miscanthus floridulus. The sequence goes on from NC_089580.1 coordinate 144,486,104, forward strand.
TCATGTCTGCGTGGAGGCATCTAAGGAATCGGCAGATAGTCATCATCCGAGCTATCACTGGACTCGGTCATCTCCTGCTGTGCCTCAAGCTACTCCTCTATGGCGGCAATGCCTCTAATGATCTCGTCCTGCTGAGCTGCTGACTCTGGAATATCTAGACGATGACTGGGATGAGCTGGTGCCTGTGGAGTGCTGTGCCTGATCCTCTGTGCCATGTTATATGCGGGAAACTCTGTAGTGGCAGCCCTGTACTCTACAACCAACTCAGGGGTCCTGACGTGCACACACTATAGCATTAAGAAAGTGACCCAATGTGCATAAGGGAGCTGTCGGCGACCCTTGAAGCCCTCAGCAATAGTATCCTCCATCTCTGATAGAAGGAGGTCCCAAATATCGAACACGGTCTGCTGCATCAGGGCATTAAGGAGCCAGAGCTATAGACGAGTCAGACCCTCCCTGTATCCCAACCTGGAAAGTAGTGTCCTCCTGATGATCGCCTCTAGCACATGAGCTGTAGGAGTCAGGTCACTGGGGTTCCTGCTCGACCCCTCACCAAAGGGCTCCTTGAAGCAATGTCTCACCAGGTCTATAGGAGGCACCAACCCTCCATGAGGACGCCTGGGAGGCTTCTGCTGTCCATAACAGACCTCATGCAACTTTATAGGCTGCTCCTGTAATCTCAGTATCTCCCGGGCCCTGAAGCTCATCACCCGATAATCTCTGTCGTTGAATGCAAAATGAATGAAGTTGTGATGCGGATCAACGTAGAGTGAAGCATAAAACTGCTGGACCTAAGATGATACATATACTCCTGTCCGGCCAATCAGATCTGCAAGCCCCGGCAAATATGACAGATAAGGGCGGATGTGCTCTCTAGCTGCTGCCACAATAGACTCCAAACTACAGACTCTCTGTGATCTGAACACTACCCCACTGTTCAGATATGTGTTGTAGAAGTCCTCCTGGAGAGGTGTATAGAACCCCTCAGCTGCTCTCTCATCCCTGCTCGGAGGGAACCACATGTCGAACTCAACAAAACGCAACTAGCGAACCTATCTGGCTGTGGCGGCCCTCAAGTCGAGGTGTACCACTAGAGGCGGACCCTGTGGTCTGGACGGTGGGCGTGAGCCCCTACGCTGTGTAGCTGGCCTCGGTGGAACTATGGCACTGGTTCGACCAGAGCGGCGTAGCTAGGGTGTAGGCACGGTCTCCTTAGTCTGCTGACCCTCCTGAGTCTCCTGAGCTAGCTGAGGCTCTGCTGGTGGGGGCTGCTGCTGTGCCTCCTGCTGGGACCCCCCTAAGGTCAAGCCTCCTCAATAGCGAGTCGACATCCTACCATCATGACAGTCCTAGGTAGACCACCATGATGATGCTCAGCCTCCTCAAGTGCTGCCCTCTGTACTGGTGTGAGTTGTGGATCTGCTATGACAACACCACTGCGAGCACCTCCTCTCTCGGCACACTCTGCGGCCTCTGCAACAGCTGCTGCTCTCGCTGTCTCTGCGTTGGGGTACTTGCGCTTCTTGGATGTCACCTGCTTTGTTGACTTGCCTTTCAATCCTACAGGCTGGCGAGGTGGGGGCCTCCGATCATCATCACCTGGGCCACCACCAACGTTCTTGGTGTGAGCCATCTGAACTGACAAGAGGATGAACTACCGCTGATGAAGATCAACTATCAAACTAACACTCCCGAGGCTCGGTCTCGATCCATACTCGCGAGCTTGGCTCCGAGTTGACTGCCAACTGCCACGAGAATCACAACGACACCGACTTGCTGCACGATAGAATAGATGGATATACGAATAAATACCATATATCTAATAGATGCGAAAACCAAGGAAGCAAGCAATGTAGGTACGAAATTGAGACGACGGGCATGCTACCTGACGAGTCGGCGATCCGAGAAAAGGAAAGACGTCACGCGGGGGGGGGGGGTCCTCGGAACCGGCTGGGGCTAGAGTTACGAAGAACAGCGATGAACCGGTGTCCCTAGATTATTTGAAATCAGTGCATTGAATTGCAATATGATATAAGCAAATCAAAATTGGAACAAGGAACTAGCCTTACCAAAGAGGAGAAAGGCCTAGGGCACTGGAGTCGTCCTTGAGTGATGCTCGGTGCCTAGAAGCCGACGACGACGCTGGCCCGGAGGGTGCACGGTGAGCGCGCTAGGGAGTCCAGCACGAGGCTACGGCGGCGCTACGAGGTGCTGTGGCGTGGTGGCTTGGACGCGCGGGCTCGGGATGAAGCTGTGGTGGCGCGGCGAGTTGCGGTGGTGCGGGAGTGCAGCAGCGGCGATCTGGCGGTGGCTTGGGCTAGGGCAAGGCGAGGTGAGGGGCGAAAAGGGTATGGCTGCGGTTAAATAGATCCCCCAAACGCGATAGATAAGGAAACGGAGAAAAGAGTCTTGAAGTCGCGTGAAATCCACTGACCGGATGCTCCGGTGGTAGCGACCGGACGCTACCACCCAGCGTCCGGTCGATTCCAGAGAGGTCCAATTCCTGTAGAATCGGGACCGGACGTGTTCGGTGGTCTATGACCGGATGCAGGCAGGGTCTGGTTAGTACAGCTTGTCCTTCCTTCGATCGACCGGACGCTGGATCCCCTCCTGACCGGACGCACAAACGCAGCGTCCGGTCACTCCTTCGGCAACAGTTCGCCTCCTGTGAATTGACCGGACGCTGGACAACAGCATCCGCGCGCAGCATCCGGTGCACCTTTTCCAGCAAATCTTTAAAGTTCCTTCACGCTGCCTGTTTCCAATCAAGTCCCAACTTGAATAAGATCCAAATAAACACCAATTGGGACTGATGTGAGTGACCTCTCTCAAACCTTCATATTTTTCAAAATATTTTGTCTTAGGCTATAATTCTTTTTAAGAAAATAGGCAATAAGAGGGCAAATGGAACAAAACGACAAAACAACATTCATACATATGCAATACTTGTAAGTAAATCTAGTTGCTTGTCAAGTTTGATCCAAGGTTAAGCTTCTTCACACGCTTTTCGGCGGTTATCTTAACCATGTTAGACAGGCCCTATATGCATTGCCAAAAATTAAACATGTTGTATATTACAATGAATGCAAGGGACAACACAAGCTCAATTTTTAGTGAAGTTACTAAAATCAAGCACATTGAGCTCACTCCGCAATCTACAAAATGTAGCCTCATCTAGCGGTTTAGTGAAGATATCCGCTAATTGATCTTTGGTTCTTACACCTTCTAGTGATATATCATTTTTAGCAACATGATCTCTTAGAAAGTGATGGCGGATATCTATGTGCTTGGTGCGAGAGTGTTGAACCGGATTATTTGCAAGTTTTACCGCACTTTCATTGTCGCACAAAAGAGGTACCTTTTCTAGAACTACACCATAGTCTAGCAAAGTTTGTTTCATGTATAATATTTGTGCACAACAAGCACCCGCGGCAATGTATTCCGCTTCGGCGGTGGACAAAGCCACACTATTTTGTTTCTTGGAGGACCATGACACAAGTGATCTACCAAGCAAATGGCACCCTCCGGATGTGCTTTTTCTATCCACTTTGCATCCGGCATAATCCGAATCGGAATAGCCAACTAACTCAAATATAGCTCCTTTGGGATACCAAAGGCCAATGCTTGATGTGTGCTTAAGATACCTAAGGATTCTTTTTATGACAATTAAATGTGTTTCCTTAGGACTAGCTTGAAATCTAGCACACATACACACACTAAACATAATGTCGGGCCTAGATGCGGTTAAATATAACAAGCTACCAATCATAGAACGGTAGAGAGTTTGATCAACTGAGTTACCTCCCTCATCTAGGTCGAGATATCCATTGGTAGGCATTAGTGTCTTGATTGGCTTACATTCATCCATCTTGAATCTCTTGAGAAGATCTTTTGTGTATTTCTCTTGAGAGATGAAGATACCTTCTTTCATTTGCTTGACTTGAAAACCAAGAAAGAATGTAAGCTCACCAATCATGGACATCTCGAACTCCTTCAACATCAATTCACCAAATTCTTTGCATGAGTCTTCATTTGATGATCCAAAGATGATATCATCAACATATACTTGACAAATGAAGATATGTCCATCAAGCTTCTTGGTGAATAGTGTGGTGTCGACCTTTCTAATGGTGAAGCCCTTCTCAATGAGGAAATCCTGAAGATGCTCATACCAAGCTCTTGGGGCTTGCTTAAGCCCATATAGTGCCTTGGACAACATATAAACATGATTAGGATATCTAGGGTCTTCAAACTCGGGAGGTTGATCAACATAGACTAGTTCATTAATAAAGCCATTTAAGAATGCACTTTTCACATCCATTTGATATAGTTTTATTTCATGGTGTGATGCATATGCAAGAAGGATACGGATGTCTTCTAATCTTACAACCGGTGCAAAGGTCTCTCCAAAATCCAAACCTTCAACTTGAGAGAATCCCTTTGCAACTAGTCTTTCCTTGTTCCTCATAACAACACCTTGATCATCTTGCTTGTTGCGGAACACCCACTTCGTTCCAATGACTCTTGCACCTTTTGGTCGCTCTTCAAGAGTCCAAACTTTATTGCGAGTGAAGTTGTTCAACTCTTCATGCATGGCATTGATCCAATCCGGATCTTTTAGAGCTTTTTCTACCTTGGTAGGCTCATAGCAAGAGACAAAAGAGTGATGAGCAATAAATGAAGTAAGTTTTTGAGATCGAGTCATTACTCCCTTTGATGAACTCCCTATGATGAGATCTTGTGGATGATTTTGTAGGAGAGGTGTATTTCTTCTATTGACCACTTGGGGAGGAGGTTGTGGAGCATCAACATCTTGTACTTGTACCACCATTTGCTCATAGGAGATATGAGTATCTTCATTTTCTACTCTCCCATCTTTTTCACCATCTTGTGGTACACTTGATGAGGAAGGTTGATCAATGATTTGTACATCATCTTCATCGTCTTTCGGCTTGATGTCTCCCACCGGAATATTCTTCATAACCTCCCTCAATGGTTCATCACCTACATCATCAAGATTCTCATGTGCTCCTTGGGAGCCGTTAGATTCATCAAATTCCACATCATATGTTTCTTCAACCAAGCCGGTGGCATGATTAAATACTCTATATGCTTTGGACTTTGATGAGTAACCAACAAGAAAACCAATATCACAACGTCTTTGGAACTTCCCTAGGTGTTGCCGCTTCTTGTAGTTGTAGCATTTGCAACCAAACACCCTAAAGAATGAGACGTCCGGCTTCTTCCCATTGAGCAACTCATAAGGTGTCTTGCCAAGGAACTTTTGAAGGAATAGGCGGTTTGATGCATAGCATGCGGTGTTGATTGCTTCCGCCCATAGAGCTTTGGGGGTATTGTACTCATCTAGCATTGTCCTTGCAAGAGTGATCAAAGTCCAGTTCTTCCTCTCAACTACACCATTTTGTTGAGGAGTATAAGTTGCGGAGACTTCATGCTTGATTCCAACTTCATCACAATAAGCTTCAATATTTGTGTTGTCAAATTCTTTCCCATTGTCACTTCTAATTTTTTTGAGCTTCACTTCAAATTCATTTTGAGCTCTCTTGGCAAACTTCTTAAAGCAAGATGCAACTTCGGATTTGTCATGAAGGAAGAACACCCATGTATACCTTGAATAGCCATCCACAATCACAAGACAATAGAGATTTCCTCCCAAACTCTTGTATGTTGTTGGTCCAAATAAATCCATATGTAAGAGCTCTAGCACTCTTGTGGTTGACATGAAAGCTTTGGTTGGATGAGTGTTTGCAACTTGCTTACCGGCTTGACATGCACTACAAAGCTTGTCCTTCTCAAACTTCACATCCTTCAACCCTCTCACCAAATCATTCTTCATTAGCTTCTTGAGTGAGCTCATCCCAACATGAGCAAGTCTTCTATGTCATAGCCACCCAAGTGTTGTTTTGGTGAATAGGCAAGTCTTTAAATTTGCATCTTCGGAGGTGAAGTCGACTAGATATAAGTTGTTGTATCTAAATCCATTGAATATCACTTGATTGTCATCTACCTTAGATACAACAACCTCCTTCTCGGTGAACAAGCATTGGAAGCCAAGATCACACAATTGCCCAATGGATAGTAAGTTGAAGCTCAATGAAGCAACATATAGCACATTGGAGATAGAATGATCATTTGATATTGCCACTTTGCCCAATCCCTTAACCTTGCCCTTTGAGTTATCTCTAAATGTTATTTTCTCTTGCCCATCTACCTCTTCATCTAGTGAGGTGAACATATAAGGATCACCGGTCATATGTTGAGTGCAACCACTATCAATAACTCAATGACTTCCACCGGTCTTGTAGTTCACCTACACACATGAGATTCAAACTTTAGGAATCCAAACTTGTTGAGGGCCCTTCACCTTCTCAATAAGTGACTTAGCCACCCAAATCTTCTTAGGCCTACTCTTGTTGGGGGGTCCTAAGAACATGACTTTCATCTTTCCACTAGAATCTTTTCTAAGCATGTAGTGAGCATTGAAAGCAAAGGATCTAGCATGCTTGGGCAAGGGTTGTGGCGGTGGAGTTTGGCACTCATGAGCAAAGTGGCCTTCTTGTCCACACTCAAAACATCTCTTTGGCTTTGGCTTTGGCTTTGATTGTTGTTGTTGAGCTTGAGCCTTCTTCTTCTCTACACTTGCAACATATCCAATCCCACTTCTATCCATCTTCATGACGGTATTCATGAGTAGCTCACTTTGGAGATGCTTGCCTCTAGCAAATTTGCTCAATCCCACCTTGAGATGCTCTTTCTACATCTTGAGCTTCCTATTCTCTTCCTTGAGAACATCATTTTTCTTCTCTTCCTTGAGCTTCTTGTTTTCTTCTTTGAGCTTCTCATTCTCAAGGATCAACTCATTGTCATGATCAAGAGTTTCTAGCACAATGGTGTTGTGGCTTTTCATCTCTTCAAGATCTTTCATGAGCTTCTCATTTTCACTCTTGAGCTTGACATACTCATCATAGTCATTACACTCAACCACTTGCTTGCCTTTGCTACTAGATCCATGCTCAATGCTTTCATCAATCAAATCATCACATGATGTGGCTATATCAATCTTAACAACATGGTTAGTAGCATCATGTGGCTCATTTGGTAAGAATTCTTGAGCAATAACAAGTGTATCATGATTGATTTTAAGAGTAGTGTATTCATCTTTTAGCTTGTTGTGACTAATGATGAGCTCATTGTGCACCCACTCAAGTTTATCATGTTTATCCTTAAGCTCTTTCTTAGAAGATTTGAGCTCCTTGAGTTTGGATGATATAGCATCATTAGTTTCTCTAAGCTCATTATTAGCCTTTTCCAATGTATCACACTTAGCTAAGAGTGAATCATTTTTAGCATCAAGCTTTTCATTTATAGCTCTACTCTTTCTAATGATCTTAGTGTATTTTCTTAGTATTTTGACAAGATCATCATATGTAGGTGAATCATCATCATCGCTATTGCTATCATTATCATTAGCATGCTCATCATCACTACTATCATCACTCTTAGTTACCTTGCATTCACCTTTGGCCATAAGGCATAGGTGTGTAGAGGATGATGGCAATGGTGGCGGTGTGGATGCAAGATCAATAGCAATAGCGGCCACCTTTTTATTGTCACTATCATCATCGGATGATTCACTTAATGAATCAATGTCCGTGAGCCAATCACCGACAATGTAGGCCTTTCCACTCTTCTTCTTCTTGTGGAAGTCCCTCTTCTTGCCATCTCTCTTCTTATATGGCTTCTTCTTTTTCTTTTCATCTTCATCTTCATTGCTTGAGTCATCTTTCTTGTCCTTGTTCTTGTTCTTGAACTTGTCTTTCTTGGGCTTTGTGCATTGATGAGCTAGATGGCCAAGTTCGCCACAATTGTAGCAATCCATCTCAGAGATTGGCTTTCTTCTTGAGCTAGTGAAGAGCTTCTTCTTCTTGCTGTCAAACTTGATGCCACTCTTGTTTAGCTTCTTTAGCATCTTGGCGGTCTTCTTCACCATGAGAGCAAGACTTTCTTCATCATCTTCATCAGTCGAGCTCTCATACTCAAGTCTTGCTTTGCCCTTATCTTGGCTAGCTTTGAATGCTAAATCCTTCTCTTTCTTCTTTGTAGAGGATGAGCCGTCTTGTGGCGTGATGTGCATGTACATCTCATGAGCATTGATCTTTCCTAATATTTGTGTCGGTGTAGCGGCGGAAAGATCACCTTGATGTAGCACGGTCACAATATGCCCATATTTGTCAATGGGGAAGACACTTAAGATCTTTCTCACAATGTCGGATGGTGACATTTGAGTAAGTCCAAGCCCATTGACCTCCTCTACAAGAACATTTAAATAAAAATACATTTCATTAGCACTTTGTTTGGGAAGCATCTCAAATGAATTTAGCTTTTTAATCACAAGGTGATAGCGTTCTTCACGCTCACTCTTGGTTCCCTCATGGAGCGCACAAACGTCCGACCATAGAGCATGGGCGTCTTTGTGGTTCCTTACACGATTGAACACATCTTTACAAAGGCCTCTAAAGATGGTGTTGCGAGCCTTTGCATTCCATTTTTCATAATTAACCTCATCGCCTTGTAGGTTAGTAGCATTTTGAGGTTTTGGGAAGCCTTGTGAGGTGGCTCTAAGAATACCAACGTCTAGAGCTTCTAAGTACGCCTCTATGCGGATTTCCCAATATGGAAAGTCATCTCCCTCAAAGATAGGAGGAGGTCCATCCCTGTGAGACATCTTGCTCTAAGCGGTTAAGCTTAAAAATGTGAGCACGAGGCTCTGATACCAATTGAAATGATCAAGATGCCCAAGAGGGGGGGGGGTGAATTGGGCTAATTCTAAATTTTCTTGCAATAATCAAATCCTACGGATGGCCCAATTAACCCCTTGTGCCTAGAAAGGTGTTTCTATCAAATAACGCACAAAGGACTTGCAACCTATGTTCCAAACTTACTCTAGCATAGCAATTCTATGAATGTAAAGACAAGTATGAATTGCTCAAAGTAAATACTCAAAGTAAATGCTCAAAGTAAAGAGAGAGAGGAACGCGGCGATGTTTTGCCGAGGTATCGGAGAGTCGCCACTCCCCACTAGTCCTCGTTGGAGCACCCGCGCAAGGGTGTAGCTCCCCCTTGATCTGCGCAAGGATCAAGTGCTCTCTACGGGTTGATTCTTCAAAACTCCATCATGGCGAATCACCCAAAGCCGCTCACACCTTGAGTTGGGTCACCCACAAGCTCCGTCGGGTGATCACCAAGCTCCCAACCACCACCAAGCCGTCTAGGTGATGGCGATCACCAAGAGTAACAAGCACGAACTCTCACTTGACCATGCGAAGCCTAATGAGAAGATGGATGCACACTTTGCTACTCTTGATTCACTAATGAGGCTACTCTCTTGGATTCTCAAATCTCAATCACCTCACTAGGACCTTTCTCTTCTTGGCACTCACAAACGTGTTTCTCAGCTGTTGGAATGAGCAAAAGTAACTCCACACATGAGTGGAGCTTCTATTTATAAGGCAGCCTAAAAAACGAACCGTTATGAGCTTCTGCGGGGTGACCGGACGCTCCGGTCATGTTGACCGGACGCTCCGGTCAGTTCAACCTGTGAACCAGTAAAAATGAGTTGACCGGACGCTGGCAGGGTCCGGTCAGCACTGACCGGACGCGTCCGGTCGCATGAAACCCTTACTAGACCCTTACTGGACTCGACCGGACACTGAACCCTCAGGGTCCGGTCAGTACTGACCAGACGCGTCCGGTCGCAGATTCCCTTCTCTAGAACCTTACTGGAGTCGACCGGACGCTGCCTTTCAGCGTCCGGTCACTTGACCTCTTCAGCATCTAGTCGCACCGAACGTAGACAGCTGGTCAAATGAACTGACCGGACCCTGTGGCCAGCATCCGGTCGCACCGGGGCCATCGTTCGGTCAGCATTTGACCCTCCATACACTTCCAACTCTCGATCATATGTGAATGAAGTTTGCTGCAAAGGATCTTAGGCATTCATAGGAGCTACCTAGAGCTAGTTTAATAAGTGTGCACCACACCTAACTCACTAGACTCAACTAGGTCAAGCTACCCGTCCATACCCCCTTAATAGTACGGCCAAAGGAAAAACAAAGTACTAAACTACTCTAAGTGTCTCTCCAACTTCAATCGACACTTAGAACTAGTCATCCTTAACCTTGTAGTCTATTCTTTGAAAACCGAAACGATTTCCATCATAGGGGCATGACCTCTTTGATTGCCCAATCGATCTCCATTACCATGACCTAACTTAATTGCCTCTGCAAAACATACGTTAGTTATAGTAATCTTGTATTGTCATTAATCACCGAAACCCAACTAGGGGCCTAGATGCTTTCAGGCTCGCTGGAGTTTTCCACACTCCCACTTGCTAGGATGTGGATCCCTCCTATCTTCGTGCCACTCTAGACCTTCCTCTTTGGGAGTCTAGACTTTGTCACCGACCAGCTCGGCGTACTCCACCTCCGCGAGGAGGTGCTTGTCCCGATGCCCACTGGAGGAGCAGCACCCTCCACCTAGCCCCAGGCCATTTAATGACCTCAACGTCGAGACACCCACGCTTCGCCTTGAGCCCATGCTGGGCTCAAACCCCATAGTGAGCGATGTACATATTGTTCTTTACTTACTATTTAACACCTTCCGCTAGCTCTTTGAAGGGACCCCATTGTCCCCACTGTGACTACCACATGACCAGTTCCCCTACGGCTTCACATCCCCTGTGGACACGTGCGCACGGGAGCTCCAAAGGATGCTGATGATGCCCCCTCTCATGTTCGAGTTCATGGGGATGGCGGGCTATGCCCCCACCTCCTTCCACGACCTCATCGATGATGAGGTCAAAAGCAATGGCTCCAGCATTGGCGACGTCATGGCACCTGGCCACCCTCTATCCTAGGAGTGCGCTATGGCGGATGCCCCAAGATAGCTATCAGAGGTAGTGGAGTCTCTATAGACTCACACTCCTCTGGACCCCCGTGCATAGGCCCTGACACATTCGTAGGAGCAAGGCGAGGAGTTACGACAAAGGCACCTACGCCGGCGCGCCTAGCGCATCACGCCGTGCCACATGCATGTAACCCGGCGAGCGGTGCTTGGGGTCATGCCCATCAGGTCCAGTGTAACATACTGGATGGAGGGGATGATCCTCCCTTAGTTTGCTCGGGTTGTCCAGAACATCGCTGCTATGGTGATGCTTCTGCGTGGACTCCCCAAGCCTACCGACCCCTAGGAGCAGACGATCCACCAGAACCTTCGGGCGTTGGTGGAGACCACCGCCATTTAGTAGGCGGAGAGCTCCACGTCGCGACACTGGCTTGTGGCCTCTTGCCCAACCGGGGCACTGGGGCCACACCAGTCGAATCGCTCCGTCCACTCACCACAGCAGTTGTGGGACATGGAGCAGGAAGTCGTGGCCCGACCTAGCGCCCGCTCCACACTGACCACCTATGCTCGAGCAGCTTGGGCCGAACCATGACGCTCGCAGCATGATCAACAATTGGTGCCATACTCAGCACGATCATGACGTCCATCGAATGGCGGCAAGAGCGAGCAGCACGGGCCCTGGCCGGACCACCGAGGAGTACCAGGACACGCACCCTAGGCGTGGTGGTCGACCAAATGACCGGAGCCCCAGCCCTAATGGCCTAGGGCCATGGGCCTTTGGTCTCCGCATCCAGAAAGCGATGTTCCCACAGCGTTTCCAATCGCCTACCAACATCGCCAAGTACACTAGGGAGACAAACCCCGGTGTATGGCTCAAGGACTTTTGGCTCGCCTGCTGAGCCGGTGGAGTGGATGATGACTACTTCATCATCCAGTACCTCCCCATCTATGTGGGGGAGCATGTTTGGGCATGGCTCGAATTCCTTTCGTCCAACAGCATCCGCGACTAGGCGGACCTCAAGAGGGTCTTCATTGGGAACTTCTAGGGGACGTATGTCCATCCTGGGAATTCCTGGGACCTCCAGAGTTGCCAACAGGAGCCCAACGAGTCCTTATGGGATTGCATCCATAGGTTCTCAAAATAGTGCAACTCCCTTCCTGATGTTGTCGACACAGACATCGTCAGCACGTTCCTCTCTGGGACAACCTGCCAGACCCTGGTCCACAAGCTCGGCTATGTGAAGCCCCATACCACTCGCGAACTGCTCATCATTGCCATGAACCACGCCTCCGATGAGGAGGCAGTCAGGGCGGTCTTTAGTAGCGGTCAGGACAAGGGCAATTCCAAGCGCAAGGACCAAGGCGAGGGCCCCTCCACACAATAGGGCAAGAAGAACAAGAAGGATCGGTGTCATTCGGCCAACCTAGCTTTGGTCACCGCTGTCGATCACATAGGCAAACAGCCCCGACAGGGCCAGTTCGACCACTTCGATAAGCTTATGCAGAACACATGCACCAACAATGTCTACCCCGTCAAGCACCTCTACAAGGACTGCAAGCTCCTTAAGCGCTTTCTGCGGCAAGCCAAAGGAAGGGAAGTCAAGGAGGACGTGGCCAAGAAGGGAGGCATGGTGGGTAATGATGGAGACAACTTCCCCGACCCCAAGGAATGCCTCATGATCTTTGGGGGATCTAACGCCGTCCACTCCAAGCGTCAGCACAAGGTACGCTACCGAGAGGCATGCGCCGCCGAGTCGGCCATTCCCTCTTTCCTTGGTTGGTCGGACTCCCCGATTAGTTTTGATCAGAGAGACCATACTTCCCACATCGCCCGATTGGGTCACTACCCGCTCGTTGTCGACCACATCATCCACAAGAAGCACCTCACCAAGGTGCTGATGGACGGAGGAAGTGGCCTCAACATTCTATACGTCGACACCCTCGATGCCATGCGCATCCCCTGGTCAGAGCTCCGTCCCGTGAGCTCTCCCTTCCATGGTGTGATCTTGGGGCCATAGGCGTACCCACTCAGGTATATCGACCTGCCCATCACGTTTGGCAATCGAGCCAACTTCCGCTCGAAGGTCCTGACCTTCGAGGTGGACTTTCTGGGGTCCTACCATGCCATCTTGGGGCAGCCATGCTACGCCAAGTTCATGGCGATCGCCAACTATACCTACCTCAAGCTAAAGATGCTAGGACCGAACGGCATCATCACTGTGGGTGGCACCGTCTCGCACGCCTACACGTGCGACCACGAGCATTACGAGCTCACCACTGCTGTCATCAACTCCATCGAGCTCCCAGAGCTTGGGAATTCAATGACTCCAGCAGTCCCTGACTATAATGGGCCAACCTCTTTGAGTGCCTTCCATCTGACCAAGGAAACCAAGGCGGTGGAGATCGACCCCACTAACCCAACCAAGATGGTGCAGATCAAGACCAAGCTCTCGGCCAAATAGGAAAGCGAGCTCGCCGACTTCCTACACGCAAATTGGGATGTCTTCACATGGAAGCCTTCTAACATACCGGACATACTGAGGGAGGTCACCGAGCATGCACTATGCGGCATCCTGGGCTCAAAGCCCTCCAAGCAACGCGTGCGTCGCTTTGATGACGAGAGGCACAGGGCCATAGGCGAAGAGGTCGCCAAACTTCTGGCAGCCGGATTCATCAAAGAGGTATTCCACTCCGACTGGCTAGCCAACCCTGTTCTTGTGAAAAAAGAAGAATGGGAAATGAAGAATGTGTGTTGATTATACTGGCCTCAATAAGGTGTGCCCAAAGGACCATTTTCCTTTGCCACCTCAGGATGCGAAATCCTCTCCTTTCTAGATGCCTTCTCAGGCTACCACTAGATTGCGATGAAAGAGTCCGACCAGGTCACGACCTCATTCATCACCCCGTATGGTTCGTACTATTACGTAACCATGCCTTTCGGTCTAAAGAACGCCGGCGCCACCTACCAACGGTGCATGAAGCAATGCTTCACCGACCAAATTGACCCACCCGACCAACCTGACCAAGTCGAGCGGCCAAAACTGACAATCGCCATCTATGTAGATGGCATAGTGGTGAAAACGGCTTAAGCTAGCGACCTGATCGCAAACTTGGCCGCCACATTCGTGAACCTCTGAAGGTTCAGCGTCACATTAAATCTCGAAAAATGTGTTTTGGGGGTTCCAAAGGGGAAGCTACTCGGATACATCGTGTCCGAGCGCGGCATCGCAGCCAACCCCAAAAAAATCACGGCCATCTCCAACATGGGCCCTATATGCAACGTCAAGGGCGTGCAGAGGCTCACCGGCTTCTTGGCCGCCCTGAACCGGTTCATCTCCCGACTAGACGAACGAGGGTGCCTCTCTACAAACTTCTCAAGAAGATAGACACATTCGTCTAGACAAAGAAGGCACAACATGCTTTAGAAAAGCCTCAAAACGTCGCTAACATCGGCCCCAATCCTCGTCGCTCCCGAACAGGGAGAACCTCTCCTCCTCTACATCACGGCAAGCAACCATGTGTTAAGCGCCGCCCTCGTCGTCGAGAGGGAGGAGCTGGAACACCCCCTAAAGGTCCAACGACCAGTGTACTTCATCAGTGAGGTACTCGTCGACGCCAAGGTTCGCTACCCCCATGTCTAGAAGCTTCTATACGTAGTGTTGATGGCGACCCGGAAGCTCCTGCACTACTTCACCGATCACGAGGTCATCATGTCACTTTGTACCCACTAGGCGTCTAAATCCTATTTGGTTACCCTATGCGGTACAACAAACCAAGGGAGAAAACACCAAAGTTCCAATAAATAGCCTGCCTCCACGGCGTAATGGGCACATGAATTACAAAGTAAATACAAGCTTTCATTAAGCTAAAAACACAAGCCCCGGGCTTTTACAATAACACACAAACCGTGTGTGAACAACCATGGGACTGCTCCGCACCTTGGAGCATGAAGCGGACTCCTGGGCGTCCTCAAAAGCCCCTTCACGGCTTTACAGAAGTCTCAAAAGGGGCTCAGGGGCTTCTGTTGGGTTCATAAACTAGGGGTCCCCAATGGACCCGCTTCCCTACAATACTTGGCCCAGCAGGAGGCGCAGCGACAACGCGCGTCTGGGCCGGCCCAAATACACAATGACAAATTGAGACCATGATCCAGTCCCCGACCGGCACCTCCGGCCAAGAGACCTAGTCGGAGCCCCGACCGCAAGGCCTGGCTGTGGTGGGACCGCAGTTCGACTCCGACCCCGTTCCTCTGACTGAGGATATGCCAGATCTTTGGTTGCCTCTCTTTCCCGACCGACACGGTCGGGGCCGACTAGGAACGACCGACCAAGATGCCTGCTCGGTGTGGGCCCAGGGAGCAGGCGGAGTAGATAAGGTAAGGCGCTCAAGTTAACTGAAATACCGAGGACCATACCCTGCCATGTTAGACGAACACTATACAGCCTGCCAGACGCGTCAGAGCACAAACAGTATTGTGGGCGCCGTCGTTTGTCGTCCTAGGCGAACACTGTGCAACCTACCAGGTACAGCAGGTCATGAACAGTAAGGTGGGCGATTGCGGCGCAAACAGTATGGCGGGCAATGGTATGCTGTACCCGACGACGTGGGCGACAAGACTAGGTAGCACCTGTACACACTCTCTTCCTTTCCGTCTTTGACTTGTAAGGCCATCCCCTTTGTCTATAAAAGGGGATGCGCCCTCTCCTAAAAGGATACAGTCTATATGCTCTCAACAGCGGATAAACTTGGACACACAGAGCATACGCTCCAATACTTAGCGCACGTTTGAGCATCCGTCACTCTCTTCCACTCGGATCATAGTCTGACCGGGCCTCTAACACACCTCCTTCTCATTCCTTACTCGTTTGTAACCCCACAGCAAACTTCGAGCATCTGGGCTCAGAAATAAAGTCACCGACCGACTGAAATTGGATGCAGGGCACGTTGCTTGAACCAGTATAAATCCTGTGTCATCGCGTGCTAGGCCACATTCGATCACAGCACACAATAAAACTATAAATATTTACTTGTCGGCCACATTTTGCACCGAGATATAGTGTGCTTCTCGTTCAACGTTTGTGACTTACCATTGCAATTTTCTCATGCCACCAGGTGAGGTTGCCCTTGTTTTTCTGTTAAAAATTGACATGTTCTAACGACTATCTTAATCTCTTGCACAACTGGTGCTTTGGACCACGCCACTGACAAGAAGACCCTAAAGGCCATTGAATTGGATATGATAGGGGAGCGTACCAGATTTGCATACCAGTGTTCCTGCATTATGTCCCATATTCTATATTATATCCCATATCTTTTATTGGACCTTAGAACCGGATACGGGTCATTCGAATATTTGATATCTATCTCATATACATATCAATACATATCAGAAATCTAATTTTGAGTATTCAGAATTGCATACAGTGAGCATATTAAATGTTCGGATTCAGATATGGACTATCCAAATAGTGTTTTGACCCTTTCAGGACGGACGAATATCAGAAAGTATCCGTCCCATTTTCATCCCTACTTAAATGGATAGGTGTTGGGTGGAGACAGTGGCGGAGCCAGGATTCCAAACTTGGGTATTCCTACTTCCACGTCAATAAAAAAAATCAGTTGTTTTTAACTGCAATGAGTGAAAATACTACAAAATATGAACCAATTTGAGAGGATGTTTTTTTTACTATTTTGGGCTTCAATGAGTGAAAATACTACAAAATATGGCATTATACATATACATATACAAGTATATACACATATATACATAGAAGTGTGCTAAAATAGTTGGGTATTCCTGGAAATACGGGGAATACCCTCTGTATCCGCCCATGGGTGGAGATGAAAAATACTAGCTTCTTCAAGCTCTCTCTTTCCTATATATTATGAGGAGCTATTTTATCAAATATTTTTTTAAACATCAAGTGTAGCTCCTTTTAAAATCCAGTCTCACAAGGGATGGACATTAGATGGAGCTGAAAATACTGTCTTGTTCCAGCTCCCACTCTCTCCTATCTACCGTGAGAAGCTGTTTTACTAAATGTTTTTTCTAAAACAATTTCAGCTTCACCAGTGAAGTTGCTCATGGAACTCAAGTCAAAAGAAAATTGCTCCACCAGTAAAGGAGAATCATACCAAAGAGGGTTTTATAGTTGCACGTTTTAGCGGAACAGAGGGAGTGCATTAAAAATTTTTAAAAAAGAGGGACTACTCTATGGATTATTGAGAATTGGTTGAACCACACTCCAAAACAAGAAATCAAGAAAGTCAATCTTTGGCCTGCGCACTTTGTTCACGTACGCATATATCAAGAAAAAAAGAATTCGATTCTTGGGACTCCTAAGTGTATGGAGACAACATTATCTTGGCAGTAGTAGTACAGGAGCTGAACGGTACCAGTAGCAGCGTATGCGTAGTACAAGTGTACAAAGTTCGGGTGCTGTTGTGGTTGTCGTTGTCGTGCACTCGTGCTGGGTGCATATAAAAAAACGCTTAATAACGGAGAAGCAAGTACGACCAATGAGCTTGGGTCACACATGCAGCTGAGTTAGTCTTGGGTAGGTCAATTAGATCACCTTCATCTCATATTCTCATGAAGCTTGCCCGCTGAGCAAATCGAGGCAACTTCCCCGCGATTAGTTGCCGGCGATCGTCATGCATTAGGATATCATCATCATCAGATCGACCGGTGGTTAGCTAAAAAACGTTGAGCAACAAAAGCCTCACCGCACCGCAGCCCATCCATCAGTCATTCAGTCTCCAATTTTCCTACCTACCAGCTGGAAATCCTGAGCATTTCATAGAGTAGTCAACTCCACACTCCTTTCCTTAGTTCATCTACTGAATCATTTATCTCACTTTAACGCTTTCTGCGCGAAACGCTAGCTTAGGTAGCTTGCTTGCGTAGAACCGAGTCGACGAGTCAACTCCATGGGCTATATAAATCGCTTCCAGTAGTGCTTTTCTCGCATCCACTGGAGACAAAAGCCAGCTTTGATCGGTGAATTAGTTGTCGTCTGATAGCTCAATTAGTTAGCTGATTAACGTGGTGCAGAAGAAGCTGTTGAGCTTGCCGGCGATGGTGGCTTCAATGTCTCACCGTTTCGTGGCGGCGGCGTGTGTCGCGACGACCGTGGCGTTCGCTCTCTTGGCCACGACCAGCAGCGCGCAGCTGGACACGCACTTCTACGACAGGGCGTGCCCGGCGGCGCTCCCCACCATCAAGAGGCTCGTGGAGGAGGCTGTGGCGGCGGAGCCCCGCATGGGCGCGTCGCTGCTGCGGCTGCACTTCCACGACTGCATGCATGCATGCATGCATTACTAGCAAGTTAATCGCGTCCCACCACGCTGATGCATGCATGCATTTCAACATCTCTCCGACATGATCTTTATCTTTGTGCTTGGTTCAATTCAGGGGTGCGACGGGTCCATCCTGCTGGATGACACGCCCTTCTTCACCGGCGAGAAGATGGCCGCGCCGAACGCCAACTCCGTCCGCGGCTATGACGTGATCGACCGCAGCAAGGGTGCCGTCAACGCCGCCTGCAGGGGCAACGTGGTCTCCTGCGCCGACATCGTCGCCGTCGCGGCACGTGACTCCGTCGTCGCGGTTCGTTCATTCGCCTCCATCGTCTTGTTGCACGCACGCACGAAAACCTTCACCACCCGTCCATGCAGCACGCACTGCAGCTAATTAACTAGTTAGTGGCGCATGCATGCACGAATGCATCGTGGTCGTCTTTCCCATCATGCATGCAGCTGGGACGCCCGTCGTACAACGTTCCGCTGGGCCGCCGGGACGCGCGGACGGCGAGCCAGGCGGCGGCGAACAACAGCATCCCGGCGCCGACCTTCAGCCTGGACCGCCTCGCCTCCACCTTCGCGTCGCACGGCCTCTCCCTCCAGGACCTCGTCGTGCTCTCGGGAGGCCACACGCTGGGCTTCTCCCGCTGCACCAACTTCCGGGACCGCCTCTACAACGAGACCGCCACCCTGACCCTGGACGGCTCCCTCGCCGCCTCGCTCCGGGCCGTGTGCCCGCGGGCCACCGGCAGCGGCGACGACAGCCTCGCCCCGCTCGACCCCACGCCCGCGCACTTCGACGGCGCCTACTTCGCCTCCCTGCTGCGGAGCAGGGGAGTCCTCCACTCGGACCAGCAGCTGTTCGCCGGCGGCCTCGATCGGCGTCACGGACGCTCCCGTGAGGTTCTATGCCGCCAACGCCGACGCGTTCAGGAGGGACTTCGCGGAGGCCATGGTGAGGATGGCCAGCCTGAGCCCGCTCACCGGCAGCAGCGGCGAGATCCGTTACAACTGCAGGAAGGTGAACTACTCTTGAGTGGATTTGGTTCGCGCGTGCACAGCTCACAGCTGACGGGTCAGACTGTTCATGTGGTCGTGTCAAACATACAGAGTGTGTTATTTGAGATAAGTTCTCTACATTTATGTTGTTCTGCCACCGGCAAAAGGGAGCTTTAGGGCTGGTTCTTATTTTGCTGTAGTCTTTCGTTTATTTGATTCGCAGTTTGTGAGGTAAGACTGTTTCATCTGATGTTTCAGTTGTACTACGCATTTCAAATTACTACTGTACTTCGATAGAGAGGAAGCAAAGATGTTTTTAAGACAGATGAAGGATGATCTGCACCTTATTGGTAAAATGCTGGTGTGCTCAAATCATCTTTTGCAACAACTGCAGGGGTTTTCTGCTCGTGCGTTCAGTTGGTGGACCTACTACTAATGGCGTCGTCTCTCTTGTTGCTATTGCCATGGCGCCTTTGGTTTTCTTGGCTATATTCTCACTTTTTCTTTTGGAATTACAGCAAAACGTTGCCATAAGTTTTATTAGAAGTAGAAAATTAAAAAAAAATGGCCACCTAGTCTATGGAATTCTAGATAAAAAAAAACAGCATAAAACAACATTGGAACAAACCACAGCCCAAATAACAACTCAAAATCATAAGCAAAAACAACATTCCACCATCTCAAGACTTGAAATTTTCACCAAGAGAGAGATCCTCCCTCTAATAAGAGACACAATGTATAAAGATTGAGACAATGCCTCTTGGCAAGGGGATTGATGCCCATAGGTGCCATTGTTGTCAAGGGCTTTCGCAAAAAGGCCCAAAAGCCATCACGAGCAACACCCCTCCCCCTTTCCCACCCCCATAAAATTACACGAGATCTAAGTTGTGACCAGTCTCCCTTGCTATATGGTTGGATATTGGCATATATAGAGATCCAACAAGGGGAAAAGCGCAGAGACAACCACTAGGAAGAGGATTCATCCTCAAATGCATTTTCATGTCAACTAGCGAAGATTTGTCAGGGTGGGGTGGAAGGTGGGATAGGTGTGGTGGAGATCTCGATTGGAGGAAGATGTGGAGAAAGAGAAACAAGGAGGACAAGGAAGGAAAACAAGAAGAGGTGAAGTTGGATGAGGAAAAAAAAGAAATTCCTTCCTAGCAGCTAGCTCTGGATCTGCCACTTGGCACAAGGACTACCTATGGTGCTCCATTTGGTCACATGTACCCCTTCCACTTTAAAACCTGTATGACTTTTGGCTCAAATTTTGACCTAACAATATTTATTTAGTTACTTAGCACGTAAAATGAAATGACTACTACTAGATATAACATAAGAAAACTTGCCTAATATATTTTCTATTTACAGTAATATAGAAGACCAGTAGTCAAACGGATGAACAAAATCAGTGGTGCTATATCAAATATATAAAAATAGAGGGAGTATGCAAAATGACAAGTTTTTCTTTTGTCAAACTTTTGAAGCTCGGAAGACTACTGAAGTACTGATACGTTAAAAGTATATATGTAGATTTGAAAAAAACGAGAGAGAGAAATTATAATGGGTTGATTCATCCTGAAGCGCACTTTCATATTTTTTTATAGATATAGTTATGGAAGTATTCGAATAAAAAATAGTGTCCTTAATATTTACAATTTGAAAACCATGTTACTAGTATTGTGACAGGGGAGAGAGTAAATAAATACTAAATGCAAGTGTTTGTTGAGTGACCGAACAGGCCTCCAGAAGTTAAGGGGCCCACGATCAACCATCAGTACCGCTATTAAGCCAAGCAAAAGAAAGCCTAACTAGTCTAGTTGTAACTCCTGCTGCCTTGGTCCTAAAATAAAAGGAATCGGGTGTTCAAAATTTATACCAAAATATAAAGTATTTTAGGACCTCATGTCCTCCCCCTTCTCTGCTTTTATTGACCGAACACCACTTTCCTTCTAGACACGCCATACATTTTCTCTCTAATTTATGGCAGGAAATAATAACATGTAAATATTCCTTTTAAACTAGAAAAGCAATAACCACACTTCCTCCTAATTAGTGAGGGGTAGTACGGTATTTTGCCATGCTCCTTGTTTTGTTTGAAAATTACGTTCCTTATATTTTAAGATGGAGTATTAATCTATTTTCTACTGCAGGGTGGTCATCTCATCTTCTTTTTTGAAGAGAAGAGGAATGATTAAAACTAGGCACAATAAAACCCCAAATTATATAAATAATACTAAAATAAAAATAAATAATATTCTATCTAAGATCTTCCACTGTTGTCTTCTCTAGGGGTTTTGATTGATACATTCGATGCTGCAGATGAAAAGAGCACAATCAAACATCAACGCATGCTGAATCCACCGACCAACCTGAAAACCTTGGACGTGCTATAAGATCCAACGATTTGAAACTGGATCAAATCACATCTGAATCAATAAAAATCATCAACGGTTGAATCATTGGGTATATATAATATAACCTGCAAATTCAGCACCTTCAAAATCTTGATCCACCAAGTTGAATGTTTGATTTTCTCTCCACACTCATCGACAAATAAGGTCGACGACTTGGAGTTAATATCTCCACAGAGAGTGCCCATGATGAGCACATTTTTCCTTGCATATAGTAGCCACAAACAGACCTCCTGGTGATGAAACTTACTCCCACGATGGTGAACTTGTTGTGGTCATCGCTGAAGCCATCACATGTAACAAGCTACCGATCGAACATTAGTGTTGATGTAAATGGAGAAGTGATTTTTGTTTGATCCCCACCAAAATCTGACTGACGAGGAGTGATTAAGCTGCTCCAAGGAATGCTGCTATACGTCTCTAACAATCATCCTTCCAATTAATAAATTGCAACTTCTCTGTTCCCCTCACCATGATATATGTTCTTGAGTTGGAGCCAACATGTTTGGCTTTCGGTTATTTGTATTTCCAAAATGTAGGCCCTATTTTGCTTTTCGCACCCGGGCCTTAATGCCGCTTGTGTTTCCACTCGAGATGTGCGTTGGTTGCCTTCACAGTTTCACATTATGAATTTATTTTCCTCTAACAAAATACACAAATGACCCAACAATCTTATTCGACCATAGCACGACACGACAACACAACACACTGGGCCGTTGGCCCAATGGTTTCTCAACCGCGGGTGCACGCGCAGGGTGTCCAGGCAGGCCGGACTCTCAGTTCACGCTGGAGCAACTGAGCCTGATCTGGCCCTGCGAGCCGGTGAGCACGCCGACGCTGCCCATGCGCACCATGGCCGCGGCGAAGTCATTTCTGAACTGCGCCGCGTTGGACGCGTAGCTCTGGACCAGCGCGTCGGTGGAGCCGCCGCTGAAGAGCTGCTGGTCGGAGTGCAGCACCCCGCGCTGCGAGAGCAGGCCGCGGAAGAAGGCGCCGTCGAACGTGTTGGGCGTCTCCAGGTCCATGGGCGCAAGGTTGCCGTTGCCGCCTGACTGCGGGCAGTTGGCCCGGAGCGCCGCCGCGTCGGACTGGTTGAGGTTGGACTCGCCGTAGAGCCGGCTCCGGAAGTTGGCGCACTGCGCCTGCCCGACCGTGTGAGCTCCTGCACGACCACGTACGTATGAGTTGTCATGCATTGGCGGATCATGTATTGTCAGTAGTGTGTGTACAAGCAATCGAGTTGCATGAACCTGAGAGCGCGACCATGTCCGTGGTGGTGAGCCCCTTCCTGGCGAAGCCGCTGATGAGGCTGTCGAGGCTGGAGCCCGGAGGAGGGAGGTCGCTGTTGGCCTGCGAGAGGCTGGCCGTGGTGGAGTCCCTCCTCCCCAACAGCACCGTGTACGGCGGCCCTCCTAACTGCAAGCAGCGAAAGGAAGCAGAATATATAAACATCATCCGGTCTCGGTCAGTGCTGCTTGTCTTGTCTGTCGACAACATCGAAATCTATGCGCATTTCCTTCATTATTTGATGGATCGATCTTACGGTTAGGACGGAGTCGCGCGCGGCGACGGCGAGGATGTCGGCGCAGGAGACGGTCCGCGGGCAGACGGCCTCGACCTGCGCCTTGATGCTGTCGACGACGTCGAAGCCCCTGAGCGAGCCCCGGTTGGGGAACGAGCTCTGCTCCCCTGTGAAGTTGGCCGTGTCGGCCAGCAGCACCGACGCATCGCATCCCTGCTGTCACGCCACGGAATGCATGCAGGAGTACGTACGTGAGCTAGCTAGAGGTGGTGTTGTTACGCCACGGTATGCATGAGCGGCGGCAGAGACGACGATCGAGGACTTGCCTGGACGAAGCAGTCGTGGAAGTGAAGCCTGAGCAGGGAGGCCCCCATCCGGGGGTCCCTGCTGACCGCTGCCGTCACGGCGCTCCTGATGGTGCCCAGCGCCCTCGGGCACGACGAGTCGTAGAACGTCGCCGACAGCTGCGCCGACGCCACAGCGGCCACGGCCAGGAGGACGATCGCCTGAACGGAAACTGAAGCAGCAGCCATGGTACTGTGACAGTATCTAACTATCTATCTTTTGACTGATCGAGGCGCAGGTCATCGATCAGTCACGACTTCACGCAGATATAGCACTGGCCACTGCTACTCCAAACGCGCGTACCAGAAACTATCCCAGTGGCCCCGTCACGGTGCCGTGTCTGCTAGCTGGTCTGAATGCAGCTAAGAGCCTGTTCGTTTAGCTGTGGCTTGTCGTAAACGATCGTAAATTTTCAGCCAGGACAGTATTTTTCTCTCATACAAACCAGCCAACAGTACTTCTTTACGAACCAGCAACGAAACGAACCAGCCAACCGAGAGTGTGCCGGGCTGCCAGCGACGCATCTCTGTTACGATAGGCCTTCCTAAATCCTACTAATTATGGAAGGACAGAGCGATCTTCCGGAATAAATGCATCTCTGTTACTGCTACTGCAAGCATAGACAAGGGCACTCCTATTGCAGAAATCATCATAGTTTCTATGGACATTAATTATACTGCCACCTAAGTGTTTTGCTGATGTGATAAGGTAGTTATTGAAAAGAGAGTATAAATCATAGAAACTGAGTCTAAGTTAAAAACCATGTCTACACGAGAACCAAGACATAAGGGATGTAATTGGTAGAGAACGGAGAAAGAATGTACGTGACTAGATAAAAAATTGTTCGTAGAAATTACTCGCTGGGGCCATGGTTTATATATATAATGTCTATAAAAATTAATAGGTATAGAAACTAGTCTGTAATATTGGAACTGGTCTAACGTTTGCTGAAGAAAACGTGCGCGTACAGGCCAAACTCCATACTACTATCGCATGATGTTGATCGGTTAACGCACGTATCCAGCTGAATCGGTAGGAACCACATGCACGTCTGCCTCGCCTCTGCCTGCCTGCCTGCCTGATATGTACGTGTGAACACACACAACAAAACAAACCAATTCCTTCTACATAATGCATGCATGATAGCATGACCCTGGCAGTGTTCTCGTACAGTTTTTATCTCAAGGATATATATAAGGATTAGTGCACTGTAATTATTTACTATAGCTAACGTTATATGTGCTGATACAATACAAATCCGTCATTTTCTGTCTCTTTCTGTCCTGCAGGAAGCCATGCCAGGCCTGTACTACGTACTGATGATGGCTTGTATTAACAACGACGACGATCATCAATTAGCTGGACATCTTAAAAAGAAGCAAAATTCCATATGCGGTAGGGACCTTGTACACCTGGCTGCACCCTTCCTTGCACGGATTTTTTTTTAATTTTAACACTTTTTGATAACTAATTTTAAATTTAACACTGTAAGTTTTTTTTAAAACTAACATTTTTTGCTGCACCTATTGTTCTGGCGCGGCCAAATGCCTGTGCCGCGCCATGCATGGTGCCGCGGTAGAGGTCTGACGTGGCGACAACCGGTTTTGGTGACCGTTGACGTGGCAGCTCTTGCCGCGCTACCGACCTTGGCGCGGCAGTGCCGCGCCCTGATCCGTGGCGCGGCAGAGCCGAATAAATACTGCGCCCAGCCCTGCCTGTCCGAGCAGTAAGCCTGCCTGGCTGCTGCGCCCGCCGCCCGACCGGCGGTACCTGAACGGTTTAATCCGAACGCGTCGCGCCGATAGTGGAAGATATTCTAAGTATTGCTTGACGTAAAATCAATAGTAGATTTGTTTCTGTCTTTTATTGATTTTTTTCATGGCCGAATAGAGAATTTGATAAGCCAATGATTTGTTTTTCGTCTTTCATAATACGGTTAACCACCAATTTAACTAATTGATTATAAAAAATTGCCACCGGCGTCGAGATACGCCGGGACTGCCGGTTTCCGAACTAGTTGGTACTTAATCTCGCCGGCAGTGCTGCCGCGATGCAAAGAAACGAATATGAAACAGATAAATGAAGTCCGTGCACAAGTTGACAAGCTGCCACATAACATTTTCATTGTTTTGACATAAGTTTGACATAACATAATCAAATAACCCCGTAAGTTTTGGACACCAATATTCGTTTGACCTAACAAACTAAGACCCAGGAGTGTAAGAATTTCTCGGACGTCTCTGTCTCTTCGGATTTGTAGGCAACACATTGGGAGTGTAGCCAACGTCGGTATGGTCGCGTCGACGGTGCGTACGGCTCGTACCCTACAAGTACGATTAATTATAATTCTTTATGATCGTTAGTTCATGGAGCCTACGTATTTAAATAAACTATCTTTGATAGTACCTGTGAGGCTCCTTGGGTACCAAGCGGGCACCACCTAGCTGAAACATGTCGATCTCATGCTGCGGCCAACCATCGCACTGGTCGTGCTGTCTGCGGAAGCCCGGGGGGTTGTCGTCCTCGTCGTTCTCAGTTACAGGGTCCTTCCCAGTGCTATGATGCGGTGGTGTACGCACTGCGGAAGTGGCACCCAACCGCGCTGAAGCCATCGGCTGAGAAGAGCTGGCTGGTGTCCTCAAAGAGGCTGAAGACGTGCCACCCGACCACGCCGGGAGTGGCGATTCCTCATAAGGAGTGTCCATGCAGCTCAGCTTCTGAGCTAGCTTCCTGCAGTTCTTCTTCACCTTCTGCATAACGTATATACATTAAAGAAACATTTTCAGAACGGACAAGTTTATGTTACCTCCGCAAAAGCCACGAGAACGCTTGGCCCCTGACTTCTAGACTCGTGAAGCCAGAACGTTGCTTCGTTGGACAGCCTTGACAATTATGTCGCCTGGGTACAGAAATGCGGTTGGACAGTTTTAGTACACATACTTAATACCAAAAGGATAACAAATTGTACCATTCAAGTATATTACCACGTATCTTTGAAGCGGGGCTCTCTCCAGCTGTGTGTCCTCCCTAGTGGTAACGTCGTACACATCTTCGATGACATCTTCCTCCGAGTCCTCGTCAATCGCCACGTTAGTGTACGGAGGCTTGATATGTGTCCTTGTAGACCTGTGAAGCCACTGTAGGTACTTGTCGAAGGTGTGCTGGTCGTGTGGAGGACCCGCATGGATCGGATGTCGTACCCTGTTCTGCCATAAATGGATGCGCAAGCTGTGTGTCATGCGCCAATCCTTGGTCTTGTACCTCTTCCTGCGGTCATACCTGCAATAAAACGATGTTAGTTGTACCACACACCTCTGGATTGTAGCATTGATATTAATCGATAACGCACCCGTGTAATTCTTGGTTGTTGGAGTAAAGCGGTGGTGGGCAGCCTGTCATTCTCCCAAATTGTCTGCAGACCCGGATGGGCAAGTGAATCTCGACCACATGGAAGAAAATAAGAGGGACGCCGCAGCGATACTCGTCTAACTCGTCCCTAGTGACAGGACCGAGATAGTCCTGGAGCTCCCGAGAATCCCAAGGACACCGATGCACCTGAAATTTCGTAATTGAGTTAGGTTGCGATATAGTGTACATCGAACAAGACACATGTATGATAGTAAAGAGAGCGTAACCTAGTGTTGTGTCAGGACATCGAGACCGTCCGTGTACTCCCTGTACTTGCGCCTCGCATTCCCTCTAACTAACTCTGCTTCCGTCCAGATATACAGAGCTGTAGGGAGTGTATCCTGCCCTGCATTGAACACGATAATAAATTAGCCATTAATAATGAATTCATATGTAACTGCCTCTAAAAATATAGTCAACCGAAGTACTTATTGGTAAACCAATATTAAGGAGCCTTCCAACGGGCCATCGTTCCCAACACCACACCTGAAGTAGGTAGAGCAACCCCCAAGGTTCGCATATCCTGAGATGCGACGGTAGGCAACGCATAGCTGTCAATACGTCCATGCCAGAACTGCGCTGCCCCAGCTGTATGCCGCTATGTTCTCCCACGGCTGTCGTAATATGTCAAGCAACATCCAGCTGATCGTGTTGTCCAAGACGTCTGGGAAGAGGAAAGCACCAAGAAAGTGCCAGAGCTACACACGAGCGAACCTGACGATCAGAGCCTCCTCAGCCTGTGGGTCCAAGTAATCAAAGCGCTCCGTGATCCAGGACGATAAAACCCCAGAACTTTTTCTGAAATTGACCAAAGAAAATGAGACCCCATGGCTGCAGGAAAGCAATGCAAGTATTAAATAGGCTTGAATTACTCACTTATTTTTCTTCGAAGCATCGTCGTCTGGTGGAAGAAAGCCAGTAAATTGAGCCACCAGCTCCCTCCAGTGATCGTTGTCAACTATCCCTGTCACTGAAAGTCCCCCCAACCGAAGGCCTAAAATAGCCTTTACGTCCTGCAACGTCAAGGTCATCTCGCCACAAGGTAGGTGGAACGTGTGGGTCTCAGGCCTTCACCTGTTATAAGAATAGAACGACTGTTAGTTGCCTCAAATTTGTTAGAAGAAAGTTTACGTACAAAGAATGCACTCGCACCTGTCTACAGCTGCAGTAAGTAGTGCTGGGTCAAGGGGCGGAAGACCGTGGTTGACAACACAAACAAGCTCGAGGAAGCCGGCACGCCGTATGTACGGCGCATAACGCTCGTCCCACTGGTGCGCCCTGGTGTGCGTGCGGGGCCTCAAAGGTGGCAAGGACACCTCTGCGTCATTGTCACTCAAGATGTGTACTCGGTGCTGGTCGTCGTACTCCACCTCAAAAATAGGGTACAACGGATGCTGCGTGGGAGGAGCCATCCTATTACGAATTGATAAACAAAGCGTTAGAGTATCCAAATTAACAAAATTTAAATTAACATTAATAAGTTCACAAACAAATCACTAACCTAACTATCCTAAATCCCTAAACCCAAAATCCTAACTATACTAGATAATAAATACATAATCAATCCCTAAAATACCTAAACCCTTTTGGGTTTAGAGTAAACTAGTATCTATACCCAAAATCCCTAACTAAATAACTAACTATAAACTAAATAATAAATATATAAACAATTCCTAAACCCAAAATCCTAACTAGAACACACAATCTCAAACCTACGTAAATCACAAACAAATTCACTAACCTAACTATCATAAATCACTGACTATCATAAATCAATACCAACCATAAAACCATAACTATCCTAAATTACTAACTATCCTAAATCACTAATTATCCTAAATCAATAATAATAATAAAATAAAATCAACCCTAACTATTCTAAATTACTAACTATCCTAAATCACTAATTATCCTAAATCAATAATAATAAAAAAAAATATGAAATCAACCCTAACTATCCTAAATCACTAACTATCCTAAATCAATAATAAGCAAAAAAAAAATGAAATCAAGAGGAGGTACCTTAGGAGCGGGCGGCCTTGACGCGCCGGCGTTCGTGGCGCTGCGCGGCGAGAGTGGCCGGGCGCGGCGTGGTCGGGTGGGCGAGGCCGGGCGGGCGCTGGCGCCGGGCGCTGCGCGGCGGCTGGCGGCGCTGGCAGCGGATGGGCGAGTGAAGGCGTTGGCGGCAGGCGAGCGGGCAGGGTGCGTGCGGGCGAACGGGCGGCCGGCCACGCGGTATTTATTCGGCTATGCCGCGCCATGGATCAGGGCACGGCACTGCCGTGCCAAGATCGGTGGCGCGACAAGAGCTGCCACGTCAACAGTCACCGAAACCGGTCGTCGCCACGTCAGACCTCTGCCGCGCTACCATGCATGGCGCGGCACAGACATTTGGCCGCGCCAGGGCTATAGGCGCTGTCAAAAATGTTAGTTTTTTTTAAAAAAAACTTGCAGTGTTAAATTTAAAATTAGTTATCAAAAAGTGTTAAAATTAAAAAAAAATTCTCGTTGCACACGCTTGCATAGTTGCATGGATCGGAGCGGGAGCCGGGAGGTATGCGTCGCCGTCGTCGGCACCATACATAACCAAGCCCTCATACTCATACTCATACTCAGTACTCCAAACCTGTATCGATTTACTATCACTTGATTGCGTTATTGTCTCCATGATACGACTACAACATGCAATCCAAAGAATTCCTTCTCGTGTCATCACCTTGTAACTTCGACCAGTCTCCGACACAAGATTTTATATTTCTTTCTTCGAGAGGAGCTAACTGATGGTTAAGGGCCTGTTCGGTCAGTGCGGAAGGAGATCAGGAATTATTCCTGCTGATTAATGTTATGCAAATTAGACCATGGTTCCGGCTAGGAATCATTCCAAGTGTCCATTCCGAGGTAACCGAACTCCAGTGGTCAGGTTATTAAAATTGTGATCCTGAATTAGATCTGAACTCCAGTGGTAGGATCGCAAATCGTAGAAACACAAGTAATAGGATTGTAGAATCGTAGATTCTATTTATTAGAATCGTAGAATCAGTCCGATAAACCAACATCGTAAGATCATAAACAAATAAAAATCGTAAAATCGCAAAATTGCAACATGGCATCACGAGTTTAACAACTATGCTTATGGGCATGTGGCTCATATAATTTTTACTACAGTTCAAACATACAATAATTAGCTCACCATAAAAATTTCACCACAATTGAACCATAAAAACTACAACTATGAATTAATTATAGAAAAGAATAGATCTAAAGCTACAGAAAAAATATGTACTAAAACAGACCACATTATATATTCACTGTGTATACCTACTCATGTGGAGTCCAATAAATTTAGATTTTCTATTTTATGTTTTTTTGTAATTTACTATGATTTTTTAAAGATTTAACCGAAGCAAATAAAAAAGAAAAAGATAAAATTGCCTTTGAAAACTGTTTATAACTGGTTAGGGAGGTAAAACGAATGGTTTTAAAAATTTAGGAGGTGGTTTACTCGGTTTTAGAGTTCAGAAAGAAAAAACAGACTTTTACAAAAGTTAAGGGGGTAATGTGGTTTTTTTTTGTTACCAAATAGAGCATTTCGTGGGTCTTAGTCTTACAAGCCCAACTCTAGAAAGCCCATAAGATAAAGCCCGTCGCGATGTTCGGTCTTATCTGCCACTGCAATTAACGAACTTTCCACGTGGGCCACACCTCCTCGCATCGCCTCCCTCGACGATGGCCGCCGCCGCCGCTGCGTCGGCGTCGTGGCTTCTCCGTAGGTCTATATCCTCCGCATTCCTCGCCAGGCGCGCGGGCCCTAGCATCCTGCGTACAACCCTCTGCTATTCCTCCTCCGCATCCGCCTGCCCCAAGCTAACGCCGTCACTGCCTCCGCCGGACACATCCGACAATGATGGCGGCGGCGGGATGAGGTGGGAGTCTGCGCGCAAGAAGAGGGTGGTGCTCCGCATCGGCTACGTAGGCACGGATTACCGAGGTTTTGCTCGTCGACTTTTTAATTTCCGCCAGGGAAATGGGTGTCATGGAGCTTTGACTGAATGCTATTGCTATGTGCTTGGCAGGGCTTCAAAAGCAGCGAGAGCTTGGCGTGGATTCGAGTAAGTTCTGAATTATTAACTTGTTTGGGCTTGCTTAAAGCTATTTAATTTTGCTTGCGTGTTCAGTGTAGTTTTTTTTTTGGCACTGTTGCTGCCTGGTAGAACTAGATGACTCTTTTCGTGCTAGTTGCATTGCGTTGCTGCTAGTGGTTCTGTGCATTGGGGCTCTAATGCTTGTTCACTTGTTGAATGATTCGAACTTTCACCGCGATGTTTTGTAATCCTATAGAATGATTGTGAAAGGTCACACACATGATTGACACAAGTGCCATTTCTATAATATGGATACTGAATCACAGATGCACTATAGACTATAGTTGCTCCTGGTTCTTTTGTTAATTATCAGAAATTCAGAATGATGCATTGACAGTATAAGATGTAGATTAATTGTTCTGAGCTCATTCTGCAGCCATTGAGTCAGTCTTGGAATCTGCCATCTTCAAGTCAGGCGGAATTCTTGAGAGTAATTATGGAAAACTGCAAAAGGTTGGGTGGGAAAGGAGTAGCCGAACTGATAAAGGGGTAGGTTTAACCATTTAAGCGCTTGGTTTTTATGAAGAATGCATTTATTTTTTTTCTAGAAAAAAAAAGGCTTGTATGGAAGGGCGGGCCTGGTGCAAGCGGTAGAGTCTTACCGCCTGTGACCGGAAGGTCCCGGGTTCGAGTCGCGGTCTCCTCGCATTGCACAGGCGAGGGTAAGGCTTGCCACTGACACCCTTCCCTAGACCCCGCACAGAGCGGGAGCTCTCTGCACTGGGTACGCCCTTTAACAAAGGCTTGTATGCATGCTTAGAATGGACTAATTTCAGGTACACTCATTGGCTACAATGATTTCCCTTAAAATGGAAATCCCTGATAGAGCATGGGAGGATGATCCTGATGGTATTGCTCTTGCCAGTATCATCAACTCAAATTTGCCGGACAATGTGAGGGTATTTAGTATCTTGCCTGCGCAAAGGTAAATGGGTCATTTATTGTACAGAAATAATAGAGAATAGAGGATTCATTCCATTATACTTAATTTTTATCATGGCATGGTGTGCATTGAACTATAGGAGTTTTGATGTAAGGAGGGAGTGCTTGTACCGTGAGTACTTCTATCTTCTTCCTGCTGAAGTTATTGGAATTAAAGATGGTTATAGCCCTGAAGAAATGCAAGAGCACTTGTCTGAGTTCAACAGCATACTGAAAGGTTTCGAGGTATGTGCCTGATTCAATGTGTCTCGTTTATTCTGTGGCTGTGCAGTATTTGTAAAACAATAGATATGTCTTCCATGAAACTAATGATAACATGCAAGTGATTTGGGGAACATCCTTATATGTTGAAATCAGAAAGAGGCCGTGGCGGTGAGTTTTATTTAATGAGCATATTACATCAGAGGTCATCGGACCTATCCAGTTGACCCATGATTCCACGAGCCTTAATCTTGGATTCTGCCCTGGTATATGTACCTGAATTGCTTAGTACGGTCTGTGATTTCTTAATTAGAAGATAGAAAAAAGAATCTTGGAATGCTTATGAACATTTAACCATGCTAAGTGAGGCATGCGTCATAATTAAGCATGTTTATCTGTTGGTACTTTTCCAATTGCTTCACTGCTGGATGCTTCAGTGGGCAGTTAAACAAGTTCAAGCTGCTTTTTGGACTAAATTTGAAGGTTCAAGTACTGACACAACTGAAGAAGTGGAGTCTAGTTCAGTGTACTCTTGACAGTTGCTAGACGATTACTGCTTAGGCATAACACAAATTTGTAGAAGCCTGGACAAATTAAATCCATAAGATATTTAACTTTTCAAGCACACCCTCTTTCACCCCAATATGCATATTAGGGGAAGACCTTGTCAGAATAATTTTTCTTGTTGAATTACTTTGCATGCACACAAATTTCACTATATCTTCTCAACTTGTAGGGAAACCATCCATTTCATAATTACACAGCACGTGCCAAGTATAGGAAGGTCCTCGCGGGAAGACACCGAAGGGTGAAAGGAGCAAGCTCGATGTTGAAGTCCATGTCCTCCGAAATGGGTATGGCAGAAAGCTCTTCTGAAGAAAGCACTTCTTCAGATCATGATGAGGACTTGAATATTTCATCAATCATTGACACTGGTGCATCAGAGGACAATTGTGTGAATGATATTCTGAAACTTTCTGAGAATCGGGTGCAGATTCAAGCTAGGTGGCTGCATGAACCTGATGAAAGTGATAGATTAAATGCTTCACATTTCAGAGATATCATTACCTGTTCCTGTGGAGAGTTGCAAACTTCATCAGGAATTCAATTTGTGGAATTGACCTTATGCGGGGTATCTTTTATGCTACATCAGGTATGTATAATCCATTGTGAAATTATTATTAATGTAATACTCCCTTGCAACCGATCAGGGAAAACTAGATTTCACAAGATTACTTTTAAGGTTGAATACTCTATTGCTAGACTTTGTTTTTGTTTTGGGTCTTTTATATAGCTAACCTATAGATACATACTCCCTCCATTCCAAATTATAAGACGTTTTAGCTTTTCTAGATACGTAGTTTTTGCTATGCACATAGATGTATACACTATGTCTAGATACATACTAAAAACAATGTATCTAGAAAAGACAAAACATCTTATAATTTGGAACAGAGGGAGTACTTGATTTCTCAAATTCGCCCCTCTAAAAAACCAGCTCAGTAGATTTGTATATATGATTCTGAATTGTGTTACTTGATATTACTGTCAAGAAACTAATCCCTCTGAGAACTTGAGAAGCTCACATGCCTTTTAAAACAGTTTCTACTTTACTAACCAGTTCATTAAATAGTAATATTCACTGCCAACAATCTAGTTACATTTGAGAAGTGACATGATTGTTAGAACAGTCTGTTGGGGTTGTTCATAGGACACAATTAATTGCTGATACCCAATTACTGAAACTATCATGCAGACATGTTGTTATGACTTTGTAGTCATGCTGTTCTTTTTCTTGACCTCAGATCCGGAAAATGGTTGGAACTGCCGTGGCAGTGAAGCGTGGATTACTACCCAAAGACATCATAGAACTGTCTCTTGCAAAGTTTTCTAGAATCGTGCTACCAGTAGCCCCTTCAGAAGTTCTGATCCTTAAGGACAATAGTTTCTGCACGAAGAGCAAGGAAGGGAGAATCGTTCGCCCTGGGATCCAGTCAATGAACAAGTCAGCAGCAATCAGGAAGGGCGTTGAGGAATTCTACAAGGCGGCTCTTCTGCCAGAAGTAGCGAAATTCTTGGGCCCCTCTATGCCGCCATGGAAAGAATGGCTGGAGAACTTGGACAGGTTTGCTGGCATACCAGATTCACAGCTGGACGAAGTTAGGGAGGCCTACAGAGCATGGAAGGCTGATTATGACCGCGTGAAGATGGCTAGAAAGAGTGCTAGCAGTGTCTAATTTCATCACAATGCTACTCAGCAGTCTCGCAAGGTGGATGGGCAACTGAACTGAACTGTTCACTGAAGAGAGCGGTGTTTTTCACTTTCAGCCGCTTCCTTGTATTGGACCTGTAGGGTTGGCAATGTTGCCACCTGTGTGGTGTTCTGGATGAGGGGATTTAGTTCAAACCTGAAATGATTCCTAGAGATTTGGATCTGTGTTGAGGCCCCGGGTGCTGCAAGCATTTCTGCTCTGCCGAGGGGTACAAGGTTGAGAGCCAGCCAAAGGTGTTGGCTGACCACTGCAGGACAATTCGCAGGTATGCAGATTTTTGCTTTCATTGCATTGCAGATTTGATGACTAAAGTCAAGCAAGCAAAAAAAAACCCTCCTCTAATCTATACGCTCGTATGGCACCGTTGTAATTCGCCCCATTTTGTTTTGAATGAAGAATGGATATGCAGTCCGTCAAGCAAGCAGCGTGCGTGCGTGCATTGTTGTTCAGTTGATGCTACTAGGAGTATTCTGTATTCACATGGAGCCATTTGGATTGCAAGGCACATGCACGGATGCATATGCACCCCCCGTGTTGGTTTCACGTGGACCATGATGCTCGCTGTCACTGATGCTGCTACCTACTGTAGCTAGCTTGTTTCAACCGAACGTCTCGTCAGTCAGCATGCATGCGGGGGCACTGACTAGTGCAGAGCCACGGCACGGCAGTGCCCTCCCTAATTGTCGCCTCACGAGCAGCAGCTGCCTGTGCGTGCGGCCAAGCCCCGCCCGTCTGGCGTCTGGAGGCCGCACTGCACGTCTGCACGTCGGACCGCAGACGCGACGCCAGGGGGAGATGGAGGACGAAGACGAGCTGAGGACGCATCCTGACGACGACGACGGACGTGAAGCAAGCCTCGTGAGGCGCATGGCATGGCAGGGGGTGCAGCGGCGACCTGCCGGGGGGCCCGTCCCCCCTGTAGCCCTAGCTGTGCAGCATGCTGCGCCGTGCATGATCCCGGCCTCCCGGGTTCGTCCGTTGGCTCGACAGGGCCAGGTGAAAAACAAGGCACCCGCGCTCCCGTGCGGGGAGGCGACAAGCGCTGGCCCTGCCACGGTCGTACGACACGCCTGGCCGGACGCGCGGGGCTGGGGGCATGTCACCGTGAAGGCGTGAATGAACTAGTAGCTAGCTAGGCCGCGCGCGCGCGCGGAGCATGCAAACGATGCATGGGTGATGGCACGACGTACGCCCTGCCTGCCGCCTCCGCGCGCCGCGACGTCTGCCGCGCCCGGGGTGGCTTCGTCAGCTTGCTGTGTCGTCCCTAGCTGGCTTGTTCTGTGCGAGAGCGAGCTGATGCTGATGGCATCCGTACGTATCGCCCTCGCCCTCGTCCTCGTCCTCGTCCCCGGGCGGGCGCATGCAGCACGGGTCACAGGCGACGCGGAGCCGTCTGTCACGAGAGCGTTGTAGCGATCGATGCGGCTGCCACCTTGCCGCGCCCCAGACCCAGGATCAGGATCAGATCATTCAGGGTGGTTGATGGATGGATGCCTGCTCTGCTCTGCTCTGCTCATATCTCGCTCCGCCGGACCCGGACCTGGACCCGGACCCGGGTAGTAGCCTGCCCAGCCGTGTGTGTTCCCTAAAGAAAATGGCGCCGCAGCTTTTAAAATAACTGCCTCCCTTGCTTTGGGCATCATATCGTCGATCTCACGGTCACGGTGAGAGCGACGCTCCATCTCTATCTCGGCGCGCGGTGTTTGTTTGTTGGGAGGGAGAGACCCGAATGAACCAAGCATCGTCGTCCCATTGGCTGCCTTCCTGTGTTTTTGGAACCCGTGACTTCTGCCGTTTTTAAATAAACATGGTCACGGTCTGCACCCTGTACGTACGTGTTTTGTCTGGGCAGATCAATCAACCTGTAATCAAAATATCTGATACTCCTACGGGGACGTGTATAGTAGTATATCTTATCGATCGATGCTCTTCTTCAGCCACTGTATATGTTTCAGGGACTAGCAGCTAGATAGGTCGATCGAGCTGCCGACTTACCAGGAGCAATTAACCACCGCTAGCTGCTTTTGTTCATGTTCAGTCTTTTCCAGAAGTTCATATTTCATTTTGATTTCATCTCATGATGGATTGATCTGTTAGCGGATCGGAGTATATATATATAAATAAAAGAAACCTTCATCAATATATGAAAGGGTAGTTGCATGCCAGCTCTATTCAGCTTTGCTTCCAACCTCCCACATCATCATCATCATTCTTACATCATGGATGTATGATCGATCTTATTGTCATCATAGACATATATTATATATGTAAATTACGGCGTCCCGCCCCCCCCCCCCCCCTAATATTATTACACAGGAAATGGTGCTGCTACGAACGAATTCACCGGATCATCAGCACGACAGCACTTGCTAGGGAGGAGCAGCTATTTCATCTTGCCACCGATAGATATATAGATAGAGGAAATAGAAGCATAAATAAAAAATCAAATTAAAGAGAGGCAGCTGAGAAACAGAGCTACTAGCATACAATGGGTCTCGGCTTGATGTGTATCCTTGAGACCACTACATACGGTCCAGGACAAGAGGACGACCAATGCAAGCAAGTAGAGGCTTGTGTGTGCTTACGCGCTCATCAGCCTGCCTGCTACTCCTCGTCCTGCTCGCTGCCGCTCTCGGAGCAGTTCCTGACGGCCTGCAGGACGGCCTGCTTCACGACGTGCTCGTCCACGTTGTCCGCCACGTTCTGCGTGCACACAGGGCCAGGCCACCACAGTGAGTGAGTGAGAGAGAGAGAGAGAGAGAGAGAGAGAGAGAGAGAATTAATTAGCAAGTAGCGTGTCAAGAGAGAGAGAGAGAGAGAGAATTAATTAGCAAGTAGCGTGTCAAGAATCCTCATCAGACCGACACGACACGACGATAATAAACCATATCATCAGCAACTGACGACGACAACGATGGACGACGATTATATTGTGCTTAATTACGTACCTCTCCGCCCACAGCCTCGAGGCGGAAGGAGTCGGCGCAGGAGGCGGTGGCCTGGAGGACGCTGAGCCCGAGCTCGTCGAAGGCTTCCAGGACGGAGACGAGCAGCCCCGGGCAGCTCTTGTCGGAGAACACGTTGACGAGGAACGACCCCTGCACTCCTAGGGTTTCCACGGTCACCTGCATTGCATTGCATCCGATCCGGCGGTCCACCCGGCCGGCCCGTTTCGGTCATCATTGATCAATCAACGCTAGCTAGCTGCTGATCAACTGACTGAATAATGCAGACGACATGCATGGAATGAAGCAAACGCCCTCGCTCGTCGGCGCATGTGAACTACTACTCCTATGCTGGTCCTACTCGTGGCTGAACCCAAACTTCACCGATTGGTTAGCATGTGAACTGCTGCCTGCTGGGGCACGCAGTAGCAGTACTAGCTACTACTGCTTCTTTTACTCTGGTTATATATATACGTAGTATTACTGTATATGTGCATGGTGATTTCTTTCCATGTATATCTATATCGTACCTCTACATGACAAAAGATCGACATATATGCGATGTGATGTGATGAGATTATACCATCGGATAGGACGACGACTGGTGTGTCAGCGCGTCTTGCGCGCAGGCAATCTCCTGGTTCAGCCTCACCACCTTCTGCTTCAGCTCCTTGATGTACGCCGACGCGTCCATGATTATTGATGTGTTGCTCAACTGCGTATATATTATGCCCATGTCAAGTACGTAATTAATAAACACGAATCATATTTGATATTTGGATGGATTCAAAGAGCAGGAGAGAGGGTATCTAATTAATGCAACAACTAACGACAAGGTTGCAGAAGTGATAATGGATGCATATCATTCAAACGTTCTTGAATTCTAAAGAGCAATGAAAAGAATTTGGGAAAATATCAGGAAGGAAGAAGAAGAAGCAAAGATTGAGCAAGCAAACTATGTTATACAGCGTGGGAATGAGTGATGGAGCGGAGGATCTTCAGTTTCTCCTGAAGAGCAGCCGCCTGCTTCTTGCGCTCCCTTGACATCATCTTTCTCTCCGAGTCTCTCACTCGATCTACAAAGTCACACGATAGACGGCCGCCTGACAGCTTGCCCAATGGAAGCAAGAGAGAGAGACAGAGAAGTATAAGGTGTGGAGCTTGAATGGAGGACCAAGAACGAAGGACTCGATCTATCTATATAGTCGTGGTCTCCCGGTCCCGTGGGCAGTGGGCACTCACGTGACCTTATTTGTCGACATAATATCATCGTCAGTCCTTCGAGAGGTATCCCACGAAGGTAGATTGATCAGCAGAGATGCGCGTAATCAAGAACAAGAAGGCAACGGGAACACAAGAGTTAGACAGGTTCGGGCCATCAGCACGACGTAATACCCTACTCCTGTGGTTTGTTGGTTTGTATTGGCTATCATATGATATTGCATGTGTTTTGAGGGGATCCCCTACCCGCCTTATATAGCTGGGGGTAGGGTTACAAGTCAGTTAGATCTAAGAGATAACCGGTAGGTAATAACAGATTAAAAAAACACGGGATCGCAACATATCGTAACAGATTATGCCGTATCTTTAGGATATCTTCCCGGTGTCTTGCGGGGCGTGCCGAGCAGCGCCGTGCTCCGGTAAGGCTTCGTCTTGTGGGCTAGACCACCCCTGGGGGCGCAGCCCATGTAGTCTGTCGTGGATATCTGAGGTCGTACCCCCCACAGTTAGTCCCCGAGCGCTTTGTATCCGCTGTGCAACACCGTCTTGAGCTTGTCCGAGCAGGTGTAAACAAAGCCGAGTAGGCAGACTCATAGTCCGACTTCCCTAATGAGTCGCCGAGCAGTTGTGGACCGTCGCTGAGCAAAGTATCCCATGTAAGGCTTGCCAGAAGGATGCAAGGAGCTCAAGTTCGAAATCAAAAATTTTCTTGCTGTGAACCAAGTGTGCCCACTTAGAGTCCGACCACGAGAAAGGGAGATAATCTTCTTCAACTTCGGGAGGCACGGAGTCTTCCAGATTAAAGAAAACACACTCACCGCAAGGTGAAGTGTGTCCACTTAGTCCCCGAGCCTGGCAGTAGGTGACGTGGTCACGTGGTGCCCGGGTTCAGAAAGTAAAAGAAAAGACAGAGAACCAGCCGAGCAGGCAACCAGTCCACGGGCTTAGCCCTGAAATAAAAAGCGCATATTCACCGCAAGGTGAAGTGTGCCCACTTTATTCCCCAAGCCTGACAGTAGGTGACGTAGTCACATGGTGCTAGGGTCAGAAACAATAGTAACTAGAAGAAGTCTCCAGTGTGGTGAGAAACCGAGTCATAATGATGACGTAGTCCCCGAGCCACAAGTGGAAATCTCGGATAAATCAATAAGTACCGATTACTCAAATCATGGAGAAAAAATCGGAGTAATGCTTGTACAGTAAAAATTACTGAGCCTTGATGGTATTGCGGAGAAGTCGGCGAATATTCGGTGTGCAGTTCCAAGTTGCGTCGAAGAATGGGCGATATGGACCACAGTTGTGCGGAAGCCCAGATAACGGCCCACCACGCCGCTTTGGGGAATTCGGAAAGGCACAAATCAATACGGTGCAGTTTCCCAAAAACCCTTGAATGCAAAAAGTGGGTATGGTTTCTTTATAACTACATCGCTGCACTCCGCGCTCCCACCTTTGCCACTTCACCACTTCATCTTCCTCCTCAGCCTCGCGCTCCTCCATTCACATTCACACGCGCTCCGCCGCTAGGGCTAAAAAGCTTGCGAAAAAAGGCCAGTTCCGATCCAGATCTGAGGGATGGCTCCGAAGAGGGAAGGTGGTAACCCGAAGAAGGCGGCCGCTGGGGCGAGCCGTGACAATGAATGGGTGCCGTCACTCATGGGGAAATGAAGCTCAACGAGACGGTGGAGGCGGGCGTTCTTCCTAACCGTATCACCGCCGAATGGCGTCCGACCGATGGTGAGCCCTATCCGATGCCACACACCGACGAGCTTGTTGTGTTTGAAGATTATTTCTGGTGTGGATTAGGACTTCCGGTACATCCTTTCTTGTGGGATCTGTTAGAGTATTGGGTAGTGAGCTTGTGTAATCTTCACCCGAACACTATTTTGCACATTTCCGTGTTTATTTTACTTCTGCGAGGCCTATCTTGGCATTCTTTCCCCACTTTAATCTCTTCCGACACTTGTTCTGGCTCAAGAAGAAAGCAGGGGGTGGTTCCAAAGTGGCCGGCGGTGTGTATCTACTGCTCCGTGATGGGATGGTGGGCGAATACATTACTGTGCCGCTAAATACCTCGCTGAAGGGATGGAATGCCAGGTGGTTCTACATGAAGCAAAATCATCCTGTCATCTGATGCGATGTTGACCAGATTCTGAAGAACCAGAGAGCTGGTCGGAGAAACCAACCAGTGCCGATATGGAGCAGGTGAAGGAGCTCCTCGAGCTAATAAGAGGCATGCAGATGAACGGAGTGGTGGTGGCGGTGAGATTCATAGTGCGCCGCGTCCAGCCCTGCAAGTAGAGGGCTCATCTAGGCTTTGACTTCAAGGGATAGACTGATGGTACCAGAGAGAGGGCGGAGAGACTGACGAAGGAGGCTGTGCTACGTCGGGCCGCTGAACTATTCGCTCCAAATGTGCCGTTCAGCGTGCTAGGGCAGCCAAAAGCCTTCAACTACATGAACCCACCTACTCAGGTAAAAATCTTGATTGTTGTTCCAGGTGCTTTTTATACTGTGCTGGCACCGAGCAGTGGACTGATTCGCTTGTGGAAAGATCCATTTGCAGGAACGGGCGGCGTACTTCTCGGGCGTGCCGAGGAGCGATTGGCCAAAGGCAGTGGACGCTAGGCCGACCACTCAACCGGAGGAAAGTGCCATCAGCGTCTTGTCCAAATTCAGAGGCGGAGGTGCTGGTCAGAAGGAAAGTCCCCCCCGGTATCGAAAAGGATTGGGGGAAAAGGGCGGCGAATGACGAGCCGGCCCAAAAGAAGAGAAACACGATGGATGTAGCTCCCCGCAAGATGGGCGGCATCTCACTTGGTGGTGATCAGACCACTTAAATGCAGAGCACGGCGATATCCGAGTGGTCA
Source organism: Miscanthus floridulus (assembly GCF_019320115.1). Taxonomy (NCBI): domain Eukaryota; kingdom Viridiplantae; phylum Streptophyta; class Magnoliopsida; order Poales; family Poaceae; genus Miscanthus; species Miscanthus floridulus. Next base: position 144,527,605 of record NC_089580.1, read on the forward strand.
GACGACGATGAGGCTCTAGTAGCTCCCCCTTCGAGCACTAAAGTGTCATCGCACAACATACGCATGGAGGTGCAATCGAAGGGAGGGAAAGGAGTCACCGAGCAGCAGGCGAAGAAGACGCCGACAGTGGGGGCCGCAAGACCTCTGGCCTAGGTCACACGGGTTGACCCCAGAGCAGTGCCTGGGTGCTTGGGGAGGCAGCGTCAGTTCAGAACCATCAACCGAGAAGTTGATGTGTAAGTATCTTTGCCTTGGGATCGGTAGCTTTCTGATTTTTATAGTTGCGGTGACTGATGGGCTAAACTAATGCAGAACGGGGCGCGTGGAGGACCTAAATCCTTCTGGCCAGATTGGCGAGAAGGCAGGGGCTGATCCTAGGGAGGATACATTACAGATGGACTCTGTCCTAGAGTCCCGGGAGCTCATCAGACTGCGGAGGAGTCGACCACCGCTGTTGATGGAGTTGGCGGCAGAGAGCAGTTGGCGATGACAGCGAGCGATTCGGTGGAGAAGCCAGGAGCAACGGTGAGAGCTGCCGAGTCTTCAGAGGCTAGAGCGGGAGCTGCCGACATCATGCCAGAATCGGCGGCGCAGAGGTTGACAGCGTCGGTGGAGCAAGCGGCATGCCCTAAGATGCCACAGGGCGTGGTTGGTCATTGTGTGCGGCCACCAAGCCCCCAGGCAGCACCACCGGCTATGGAGGAAGAGGATGGGGTCGAGGAGATTGAACGTGAAGAATCACAACCTCAAGCCGTCCACATCCTCCACAAGCGAGATGATGAAGTTGTGGTCATGGAAGAGGAGGACACCACCAGGGAGGTGAAGAGGCTACGGTCCACCCTTTCCACTACTATGAAGCAAATTGAGGTTAGTGTTGCATCAGCGGTGTTCGTCTTTGGTGTTGAAGACTATGGTCCTTTACAATCTTGGTGCTTTACAGGGCATTACGCGAACTATTGTACAACGACAGCAGTTGATCAAGAGGATGGAGCCCCTCGCCGAGGAGAACAAGAAGCTAAAGGAGGCGGTGAAACTGATGGAGAAAAACATCCAGAGGGCCCTGCGTGAAAGGGACCTTGCTGAATCAAATGTGAGGGACCTGGAGTACCAAAAGGGCACCTTATCCGAGCAGTTGAAAATCGTCTCCGAGCAACTGGAGCACACCTCCGAGCAGCTAAGAAGCAGCTCCGAGTAGCTGGAGCGCACCTCCGAGCAGCTAAGAAATGTCTCCGAATAGAAGAAAGGTACTGCGGATCGGTAAATTTGTTCTGCATTACCGAACAGTCTTGATGTTGCTGTTGACCGTTATGTTTGTAGAGCGAGATGCAGAGCTCCCCCGGTTGCGTTAAGTCATCAGCCAACTCCAAGAGGAGAAAGAGAAGGCGTCTGGGTGAGCGGAGAATCTAGCCGAGGATCTGGAGGGCGAGTAGTTTGTGGTCAGAGTTGTTGCTGATACGATTTCTTCGTTTAACAAATCCCTTTGGTGTCGTAGAATACCGTCGAAGAACCAAGGCGCAGTTCAACATGCTGGAGCTGGAGGCAAGAACTTAGAGGGGAAAACTTGACGCTGTGGTGGCCAGAGTTAGGCCGGTGCTCGACTGTATCGACATGGAGGTAGCTCCTCAGCCCGACGACAGGCCACCCCGTCCGGACACCATCATTGATAGGTGCAAGGCAGCGTGGGAGAACTTCAAAAGCTTCAACCGAGATGCCATTGTCTCCATCATGGCGCATGCCCTGGCAGTGGTCCGGTCCCACTACCCTGCGATCAATCTTCAAGCAATAGGGGCCGGATTCACTAGAGGGACGAGTGCGACGAAGCAGGAGCAACTAAAAGATGAGGTGGAGGACGCGGCGAAGAAGCTGGCTGGCGATGTCGATCTGTTCGGCGAGGTAGACGATGAAGGCCAAGCGCAATAACTTGAGTGGAGAGGAACCTGTATGGAACAGCTGGAGAGGAGAGTTAAATGCACGAGGGCATAAACAAACATTTATGTATTTGTATAAATGTTGTAAGTAGACGTTGTATGCATGTTTATGTGGCTTGGCAAAAAAGAGATGTGTTGTTAACCCTAACACATTTATACGTGGTATAAGTAGTGTCCGAGCAGTTAGTTCGTTACTGAACTCTTGGCCTTGGCTAGCCCATATTCCATAACGTCGAGCGGTGGAGCCTGTGCACGTGTAGGTGGAACAGACGTGACTGAGGAACCACAGCCAACCACCCATAACACAGAGCGCTGGAGCCCGTAGCACATGTAGGGAGGGATCGGAGATAGGGTTTTCTCCAAAGAACATAGAGCGGAACGTGTGCTGCTCGATGGCTGGCGAAATATCTTAAAGATATTTTAGTATGGAGAACCGGGGCGGAGCATTTATGGAGATCGTGTATAATTGTCGGAGTTTGTTAAGGAGTAGCTCAGAGCTGGTAATCGTAAGTGGAGATTAAACTGGAGTGGAGAAATAATGGAGATAAATTATGGCGACAAAAACTTCATTCATTATGGAGTGGAGAGTACATATCTAGAGCGTTTCAAGGATAGAAACGTATAAGTTGCTCGATGTGCCACGAATTGGGGATATCGATTCCCTCCATGTCACATAGCCGATAAGACCCTTGTTGGGTAACCTCTTTGACCACGTAAGGCCCTTCCCAGGGAGAGGAGAGCTTGTGCACCCCTTTGGTTTTCTGCTTTCTATGGAGAACGAGGTCGCCGACCATAAATGAACGACCTTTGATATTGCGATTGTAGTATCTTCACAAGCCTTCTAGGTATTTGGCTGTGCGGATGCAAGTGATCAGGCGTTCTTCTTCAGCTCTGTCAACATCCTCTGTCCGAATAGCTGTGGCTTGCTCTTCATTATAATGCTCTATTCTGGGTGCTCGGAAGGTAATGTTTGCAGGAAATACGGTCTCTGAGCCGTAGACCAAAAAATATGGAGATACACCGATGTTGCGACTAGCTTGAGTGCACAGTCCCCAGGCCATTGCTGGAAGCTCTTTGAGCCATCTGCCCAGATGCTTTTCCTCTTTCTGGTATAGTCTCTTTTTGAGGGCATCGAAGATCATGTCGTTCGTCCGTTCGACCCGGCCATTGGCTCTAGGATGGGCAACAGAGACGCATTTGACGGAGATGCATCGGTCTTCGTAGAAGTCCCAAAAATAATGACCAGTGAATGTAGTTCCAAGGTCAGTGATAATGCTATTTGGGAGACCGAATCTATGGATCATATCTTCGAAGAGCTCGGCTACCTTCTTTGCAGTAGCCAAAACAAGCGGCTTGTATTCAATCCATTTGGAGAACTTCTTAATGGCAATGTACATGTACCAAAAACCGCCTGGTGCAGGCTTGAAAGGCCTGATCATGTCGAGTCCCCAGCATACAAAAGGGTAAGAAGCTGGGATGGTCTGCAATTGCTGCGCCGACACGTGTATTTGCTCAGTGAAAAATTGACATCCATCACAACATCAGACGAGGTCTTCTGTGTTGGCGATGGCCATGGGCTAGTAAAAACTAGCTCAGAAAGCTTTGCCTACCAGGTTTCTGGAGGCCGTGTGATTGCCATAGGAGCCGGAGTGTATTTCAAGGAGTAGTTTTACACCCTCTTCTCGGGTGATGCATTTCTACAGTATCCCTTCCTTAGCACTTTTCCTCATCAAGTTCCCATCTACCAGCATGTAATGCTTGCTGCGATGGATTAGGTGTTTAGTTTTAGTCTTATCAGCGGGTACGTCGGCGCTGGTGAGGTATTTGATGAACTATTCTCTCCAATCTACAATCGGCGAAGGTACTGCAAGTACCAGCTGCTCGACGGGGGGGATTTCTTGAACTTCCTTCTCTTCCTTAATAGATGGCATAAAGAGCTCTTGAATGAAGACCTCATGCAGAATCATGGTGTGAGAAGAGACTATCTTAGATAGGTGGTCAGCGAGCTGATTTTGATCTCGTAGCACGTGGTGGTACTCGATACCGTAGAATTTTCCTTCGAGTTCCTGATCTCGGCGTAGTATGTGTCCATCTTCTCACTGGAGCATGACCAATCTTTGTTGACTTAGTTGATGACCAGCACGGAGTCTTCGTATACCATGAGGCATTTGATGCCGAGCTCGACGGCTATATGGAGTCCGTGGAGACATGCTTCATACTCCGCGACGTTGTTAGAAGCTAGAAAATGAATTCGGAGGATGTAACAGAGCTTGCCCTTAGTTGGAGTGATGAATAAAATGCCAGCACCAGCACCGTTGATGTTGAGGGCGCCATCGAAATACATCACCTAGTGCTTGGGGCAAGCAGCGGGGATGGACTCTTAGATCTCGGTCCACTCAACGATGAAGTTAGCCAGCGCCTAGGACTTAATGGTTGGCCTGCTTTTGAATTTTATGGAATAAGTGCCGAGCTCAACTGCCCATTTGATGACGTGTCCATTGGCCTCTTTGTTACAGAGGATGTCCCCTAGAGGGAACTCTGACCACGACAATCTTGTAGTACTCGAAGTAATGGCGGAGCTTGCGCGACGTGACCAGAATGGCGTATAACAGCTTGTGAACTCGAGGGTAACAAGTTTTGGACTCATTAAGAACCTCACTGATAAAGTAGACCAGATTTTGTACCATATAGGCGTGTCCAACTTCCTCGCGCTCGACGACGATAGCTGTGCTAACGACGCGAGAAGTAGCGGCGATGTAGATCGATAAGGTTTCGTCTGGCTAAGGCACCGTCATGATCGAAGGCTTTGTTAAAAATAACTTGAGCTACTCGAATGCCGTATCAGCTTCCTTTGACCAGGTGAAGCACTCGGAGGCCTTGAGTAGTTTGAAGAACGGTAGTCCCTTTTCGCCGAGGTGTGATATAAAGCGGTTGAGAGCAATCATGCACCCTATGAGCTTCTATATATCCTTTACGTAGGTCGGCCGTTTCATATTGGTAATGGTAGAAACCTTGTCGGGGTTGGGTTCGATACCACGGGCGCTAACGATGTAGCCTAGGAGTATGCCGGACAGAACTCCAAAGATGCACTTTGAAGGGTTCAACTTCCATCTGTATTTTTTAGGTTGGCGAACGTTTCTTTGAGGTCGACGATGAGATTGTCGGCGGTTTTGGATTTGATGACATCGTTGATGTAAGCTTCGATGTTGTGGCCTATCTGGATGGCCCTTTGGTAGGTTGCCCTGCATTTTTGAGTCCGAAGGACATGGTGGTATAGCAATACGCACCGAAAGGCATGATGAACGATGTTTTGATCTGGTCGTCCTCTTTGAGGGATATCTGGTGATAGCTGAAGTAATAGTCGAGGAAGGAGAGGAGTTCACAGCTGGTGGTGGAGTCTACAACCTCGTCTATCCGAGGTAGACCGAAGGGATCTTTAGGGCAGTGTTTGTTGAGATCGGTGTAATCAACGTACATTCTCTATTCTTTATTCTTCTTTCGAACAAGGACTGGGTTTGCCAGCCACTCAGGATGATACACTTCTTTAATAAATCTGGCAGCTAGGAGTCATTTTATTTCTACCCTAATAGCCTCCATCTTGTCTGGCGTGAATTGTCGAAGTTTCTGCTTGATCGGTTTGGTGGTCGGCAAGACATTCAAGGAGTGCTCAATCTTCTCCTGTGGTACCCCTGGCATGTCAGTAGGTTTCCAAGCAAACACATCGGTGTTGGCATGTAGGAAGGAGACAAGCGCTTTTCCTATTTGTGGTCGAGATGAGCCCCGATCTTGACGGTCTTGGTGGGGTCATCGAGGCCGAGGTCGATCTCCTTCATTTCCTTGGGCTTGGTGGAGGCACGTGGAGGCTCCAGCGCTAGGATCTCCAAGTCGTCGGTGGGCACCGTCTTGGCATCATTGACCATGCTGGCCATCTAGATGGAGAGGTCGGTGGCTTCGGCAAGGGAGAGACTCTCTATGTTGTAGGCGTAGGCGATGGAGAGGTTGGCCTGTAGAGCCAGAACTCCTATAGGCAAAGGCATCTTTAGTACCAGATAGGCACAGTGCGGTATGGCCATGAACTTGGCTAGAGCTGGCCGACCAAGTATGGCGTGGTAGGCGATGTTGAAGTCGGCGATGTAGAAGTTGATGTGCTCGACACAGAAGTTGCTTGCCGTGCCAAATTGTACCAGGAGGGTGATCTCTCTAAGCGGTTTGGATGCCCTACCAGGTACCATGCCCCAGAAGGAGGAGTCGGAGGGAGTGAGGTCTTCTATTCCAAGGCCTAGCTCCTTTAGGGCTCTAGCGAAGAGGAGGTTCAGGGCGCTTCCGCTGTCGATAAGTACTTTCTTGAAGAGTACTTTCTTGATGGTTGCATCAAGGATGAGGGGGAAATGCCCTATGTATAGGATGTCCACCCACTGGTCAGCCCTGCTGAAGGTGATGGGGACCTCTGACCAGGGGCGATAGCTGGGGTTGGCGATAGCGTCTTGTGTGTCGACGGCGAGCACCCGGTGGGCGGTGAGTTTTTTATCCCTTTTGCTCTCGGCGGCGGTGAGCCCCCCCCCCGAAGATAGTGGCGACCACTTTGTCATGATCCTGGAAGGCGTTGTTGTTGTCCCCAGGTGGTCGGCGATCTCTAGCTCCGTCGTTGTTGTCGTCGTCCTTCTTGTTGGTCTGGAATTCCTTAGCCAGGCCAAGGCAGTCCTTCATCTTGTGTTTGCTATTCTTGTGGAGGGGGCACGGTCCTTCGTGGATCTTCTTGTACTACTCATCATAGTTATGTTTGGCGTGAGGTTCATCAATGGTGGCGATGATGTTGTCTGGTCAGCGACGGCGATACTGACCAGCTTTGGACCCTTCCGACTGATCACGACCACTATCATGATGGTGGCCGTAGTCATCGTAGCGGCGGTCATTGTGGCGTCGTTCACTGCGATGAGTGCCCGCATCCTCGTTGAAGCGAACTTTGGCCTCTTCGGCGTCGGCATACTGATTAGTGGTCGTGATCATCTCGCCAATCCCCTTTGGTGGCTTACGATTGAATTTGGAGCGAAGGTCGCGGTGATGGAGAACTCTAATGAAGGCGGTGTTGACCTCTGCTTCTGTGATGTTGGAAATAGAATTCCTCATCTCAGAAAATCATCTGATCTAACTATAGAGGAGCTCGGACGGTTTCTGATAGATGCGATTTAGATCGTGCTTGGTGCCCGGCCGAATACACATAGCCATGTTATTGTCGGTGAAGACTTTCTTCAACTCTTCCCAAGATCCAATGGAATATGGGGCGAGGCTCGTGAGCCAGTTCATTGCGGTTAGCGTGAGCATAACAGGAAGATAGTTTGCCATGACACTGGTATCTCCTCCGGTGGCACGCACAACGGTGGCATAAGCTTGTAGCCTCTGCGTGGGGTTCATCCGCCCCTCGTAGGACTTGACCCTAGTGATTTTGAAACCATAGGGCCACTAGAGTGTTCAGAGTGCTCTCATGAATGCTTGGGGGCCTTTAGGATCGTCACCGTTGGGATCTACAGCATTGCTGGTGTTAAGTGGCTGGAGGGCTGCATTCGGATCACCAAACTCTTGCTTGTATTCTTAACGCCGGCGTACTTCCTCTTCATGGCGAGGGAAATGGCGCCCATCGATATGACGTCGTGCGTCCCGGAGGTTGTTGACGTGTGCTCGGACATCTTGATCCACTTCTTGGTCGTGTTGGCGAGGGTAGTTGATACGGTTCCCCCTAGCTCCCCCCTGGAGGGGTTGTCCATCATCACGATGCTGGTCGGCGAAATGGCTTCTGACAGGGCGGCGATTGGATCTTGGCATGGTAGATTGGCAATTCGAGCATGTCGAGTAGGAAGGTCCCTGATCCTAGCGGATCTCGTTGACCTAGCAGTGCACAGCTTTAAGCATTGCGGCGACCTTGGCAACCTCTGGCGTTTGCTCGAGCCGAGTGAGCTCATTAGCGGCTACGGCCAAGTTGGCGCTTGGGGTCTTGTAGACATCATGGCCGTCGACATAGATGAATTCATCGTCGAGGTTGCGGTGGAGTGGGCGTGGCCTCCCTTAAGAGTCGAGCTATTCTCCATTGCGAGTAGCCTCAGCTAACACAATGGCGGCCTCATTTGCTCGGCGCTGCACATGGTTGGCATTTCTGGTGATGTGAGCTACGCGGTCCTCATCGGTTTCTCCATCCCGTGGAGGGCTATCGATGCTGACATTAAAAATCCCGCCTCCTTAGAAGGGTGGGAAAGGAGGTTGGACGGCGACGGTTTTGGCGACAGTCTCCGTGGAGCCCTAGGACTCGAAGTCTGGATTTTCCTCCAGGATGGTGTGGAGGGATGCTTCGGGACGTCAGCCGATTTGCAACATATTGATAGTCGGTGAGAGGTGGTCGGCGATCGCGTCGGTGAGAGGATAGATGTCTCTCGCCTAGTCGGTGAATTTGCCCCTTAGGGCATCCTAATGGGTGGTGGCCGTAACCCCTGGAGTTTCCCGATCAGCCTCCGATAGATCGGAACTGGAGGGTGGTCGACGCTGAACCAGAGTGGTCAGGGCCGATTCTGCGATGGAGAGGCAGCCGGCGAGCTTCTGGCCAACCTGATCGATGGATACGATCAGATCGTCGTTGTTGATCTGCTTCCTCGGATAGCAGGGTAGCAGGCGGTGAGCTGTTGGTGAAGACGACCTTAGAAGCGGTTTCGAGATCGGATCTGTTGTTGCAGGTGTTGGTGTGGTCGGCGCAGAATCGATCTGCACCGGCTCAATGATCTCTCCGTCTTCGTCAGCATTGATGACCTAGGAGATCAATCCGACCATGAAGATCTACCCGGGCTTTGGTGTAACACCTCTGGTGTTACGAGTTCGCTTAGCACCAAGATTTAGACCTAAGAGGGTTTATCGAAACGATTTTCTCGGATTTTAAAATTTAGCTTATATTTAAAAGTGTCATTTTGGCGAATTATATCGAACAACGGGTTAATTAGTTCCTAGATGTTTTGTTTCTATGAGTTAGTATGACGTATGGACTAGTACTTAAAAATGTCTGATAACAAATAAAAGGGCGAATGGCTTGTTTAATTGATTAAGCATAAAAAAACAAAATTTATAAATAAAAATACGCTACGACGGATATATAGTACTTAAGTAAAATTCGGAGCATGATTTTTGGTTGCATTGAAAATATATATAGTCGGCTTGGAAAATGAATATTTGAGGGCTAAAATGATATATAATGTGGGTAGAAAAATTATGCCATCAGCAAGGTAAGAACGTCGTGAGTGTGTTAGTATGTTTGTTTCGAGTATTGCTGTGGCGTTTGTTAGTTTCAAAATTAGTTTGAAAAGGAACGAAATGGAAAACCCGTTCGTAGTTGTGTCGATAAATAATAGTCAATGTGAAAAGTGATTTTTATAGAGCGACAATAATATAGAACGCGTTGGGGACGTGTCGTTGGTGCTCTGTTCAATAACCGGCAACTATTGCGAACGATCTCGGTCGCTCACCACAGCTACCTCGCTCGCTCTCGGCCGTTCATTCCATCTACCCGAGCTGCCGAAGCCACCAGCGCATAGCACAAATATGCATCCAAGTAGCAAATATGCATGCATCACTAGCAGCGCTTAGCGAGAGCAAGCCTCGGTTGCTGCCGCCCCCGCTAAGCGCCACCGTCCAACTCGTCGCATCACCCTGCAGGACCATCAATGCCTCTTGTCTTGTCTCTATTGCCTGTCTTGCCTGCCTCTGCGGTCTGCCCTTGCTTGTCTGGATTGACTCTGCCGAGCCGAGTACCGTCGTGGCAGCGCTCGTGTTGCCTTGGCCTACTCCCCGCGCCCCTCCTTTTTTCTCTCCGCGGCGCACGCCATGCGCAAGCCACAGCGCTGTCCTCCCAGCTCTAGTCCGCCCGTAGCCGCCCTTCCTCCCCCTCGCGAGCACGCGCAAGCGCTTTGTAGGCCCATAGTGTTGCCCCTCGGCCGTGCCAACTGCGCACGAGCGCACGCGCCCCTCGGCCGCGTGCCGGGTCTACTGCTCCTCGGCAACCCTCCTTTTTCCTCTCCGCATCGCGCGCTCGTGCCTGGTCGTGGCCGCGCACCATCCCACGCCGGACCACAGCCTGTAGTGCTACCCTCCCGCGCCACCATCGTGCGCCTGTGCCCGTAGTGCTGCGTTCCCCTTCCCTGCCATCGCCAGTCGCCATGCCTCCCCCGCGAACGCGCATGCATACCCCACGATCCCATGCTGGAGTTGCTGCCATAGCGCGCCCGCCCGTGTTGCCCGCACAGCTCCGCCTCGCTAGCCACCGCGCCCTCGCACTGTAGGCTACCGCCTTCCCCGCATCGCGCACCGCTCTTTCCTTGCCCGCGCGCCGGCCAGCTTGCTGCCTGGAGCCGGCGAAGCGCCCTCGCCGCTGAGCCGCTTCACCTCCGCCGCCGTCGCCCCATGGCCGCCCACATGCGTGCGTGGCCACCGTGCCGTGGGCCGCGCCTCGGGCCTTGTCGTCGACGACCGCGTGCGGCCAGGTCCGCCGCTGCCCCGCGCCGTCTTCCCCACCGGCGGGTGCGCAGGTGGCTGGGATTTGGTCGGCCGCGCCCGTCCCATGCCTCCTCTGCTCTTGAGAACGAAGGGAAGATGAGATAGTGTGAATAGAAATTAATACATGGTTCTTATTATAAAATACATGACTCATGTTAATAGTATCTAGAGTATCGTGGGTTAATTTAGAGAAAGTGCAAGGGCCTCTTAGCACATGTGCCGTCGCCACCGTGCCCAGACCGTGTTGGGACGGCTTGCTGGGACAGCCAGCCGCTGACTGCACACCTAGGCCGCCTGCGCCATTGCCGCGCGCCTTGCTGGACCGCTGGCCGCGCTCCTGCCTGGGCTGGCCGAGTGCCACTCTCTCCTGGACGGCGCGCGTGTCTAGGGGCCGAACCAAGCCGCTGGCCCCTTTAGTTTTCTAAAGTATTTGTTAATTTAGTTTTAGAAATAAACTTATAAAATCAATATAAATTTGTGTAGTTGTCCAAAAATTATGAAATCAATTTTGTAAAGCTCCTAAAATCATGATATATCTAATAGTGTATTTTGTTCGCATATGTTCGGTATGTTTTTAGGGTTGCTTTAATTATTTTTAAAATGTTTAATATTGTTAAAATATGAACTTGTAGGAATTTCCGTGATAAATCGGTGATAGTATTAACTCTAAATATTTTACAGTAAATTACTAATATTATTAGCTGCTCACGGTAAATTTTTGTAGCTCTAGAATAATTAGTTTGCTAGATAGATAATGATGTCCTATTTTGAATAAAGATTAAATTGGTAGAATGGAATAAAGAAACAACTTGGGTTTGTATAACTAAAATATTTGTTGGAAAATAACGCCTTATTCGATAACAGGGGTATGTAGCCTAAGTACGATCGTTGTTAGAACTGGCTTGTTAACTTGAGAGGCGTAAATCGTATTTTATGAGTTACGATTGCAGTTGATTAATTACGTCTTTGCATTACATCGCATTGCATATCATAATAGGGGTGTCGATGGATCGTAGAGTCATCGGGAGTTGCTGGAGAAATGATGCTTTTGAAGATCGTGTCGCCATAATGGAAAGCTAACTTCTGATTATATTTTTACCCAGGCAAGCCCCGATGCATAATCCCTACTTTTCTGCACTTTAAGTTATATTTGTGCATTAAGTTTTAAGGAGTTGAATAAAACCCACTTGCATACATATCTTTATCCTATGAGTCTTACTAGTATGACAGGATCATGTAGATTGCTATACTACAGGACTCTGATAGAAGTCGAGTGATTGCCTGCCACTCGCGAGAGATAGGAAATATATTATTGGATTATTATCACTTGGAATATATAACTGGTTGAAACGATAAATGGTGACCAGGCAGGGATATAGTTTGGGTATTGGTGGAAGTAAGAGGTTGTGTCCTGTGGCCAACGGAACATAGCTTGGTTACACTGTTTTTCCTGTCTGTGTCGGTTAAGGACCGGCCGTTGCAATGGACGCTAGGTAAGTCACAGACTTATTATTCTGAGCACATACTTGGGTATGAGCGCTTGGAAGACTTGTTACTCTCTTGTCATGGGTTCCGGCTCTTTCTGGATCGACTGTCATGGTGGTTTTTGGGTTAGAAGGTCCTTGCAACGCACTGAGTCTAGGACTCAGGGACGGGGCTTGGAGTCTCAGTTTGGACGGGGACCTGGAACCCGTGATAGGAGAGTGGTGGGTTGGTCCTGCTTGTGCCTAGGGTACAAGCGGGGCGTGTGTTTAGGGTACCCAGCTGGGCACATTGATTCGCGAATCACCACCGTGTCGGTACGACTTGTCTTAACTCTAGCATCGTAGTAAAAATTGAAAGATGAAAGATGAAAAAATGAACTCTGATTGCTTATCACCTGTTTGAAAGTAGCACAAGTGCTTACATAGAATGGTTAGTTAATGAACTAATGCACTGCTAATAAAAATCGAATATAAGGACGCACTTTTAGTAATGCTCGTGCAGATATAATAAACCCACAAGCCATATAGCCTTGCATATCCTTAGATTCTTTTCTTTTCTCCTGTCGGGTAAGTCTTACCGAGTACAATTGAGTCCTCAGGGTTTTATTTCCTCCTGTTGCAGGTGACAGGTGGAGGCTAGAGCTGACCTTTGTGTGTGGATTCTTCCTGGTGGGCTCAGAGAGGTTTTCCTTTATACTGCGATCATAGTCTTTATTTATAACTCTCACTAAATATTTTTATAAATGAAAATTTTATAATATGCTGTCCTAGTTTATTTATCAATGCATTCATCATGCCATGAATAGATGTTTAATTCCGCTGTAACTCTGTTCACATGTTTATATTCTGCTGTTAACTTAAATTGTTCATAACTCTGATAACGTGTTCATGTCCCGCTATTATAAATAATAAATATTATACTCTGATGTTACATGGAAAGTGATGTAGGAAATGGCTAAAATATTGTAAGCTTTATTCTCTTATTTGTGATCCTGATGGAAAAATATAGATTTTTGGGTTCTCCCTTGTGGTGTGCCCGATGAAACAGTATAATTTGGTGTCCTCCCTTAAGTACTTATTGTCTAATGAAAGACGAGCACTCCTGAAATGCATTAGATTAGGCGGTTCTGCCACATTTTGAGAGGACGAAGAGCCTACAAAATGTACCATCTTGTTCGTCATAGAAACAACACGCACACCCCTACCTGGTGCGCCAATTGTCGACAGAATATTGTCGGTAGTGCTCCGAGGGGTATCCCACGAAGGTAGATTAATCGGCAGAGGTGCGCGTAATCAAGAACAAAAAGGCAACATGAACACAAGAGTTAGACAGGTTCGGGCCATCAGAACGACGTAATACCCTACTCCTGTGGTCTGTTGGTTTATATTGGCTATCGTCTGATCACCCTGATCGCTTGTTGGTTTCAGCCAGGCTTATTTAACCAGCCAACAGTGTTTTTCTCTCACAACAAACCAGCTTCAGCAAGCCCAGAAACCAACCAGCGCACACGCCGGATATTGCGTGTGTTTTGAGAGGGTCCCCTACCCGCCTTATATAGCTGGGGATAGGGTTACAAGTCGGTTAGATCTAGGAGATAACCGATATGTAATAATAGATTACAAGGATCACATGATCGCAACATATCCTAACAGATTATGCCGTATCTTCGGGATATCTTACCGTTGTCTTGCGGGGCGCGCCAAGCAGCGCCGTGCTCTGCAAGGCTTCGTCTTGTGGGCTAGACCACCCCATAGGGGCACGCCAAGCAGCGCCATGCTCCCCAAGGCTTCGTCTTGTGGGCTGGACCACCCCTGGAGGCGCAGCCCATGTAGTCTGCCCTAGATATCCGGGGTCGTACCCCTCACATTATTGTTCTTCTGTTGCTATCATGCTGCTTCATGTGTAGATACTTTCTTTCTCCAGAAAAAAAAACACAATAGTGAAAAAGGAACGGGGAAGAAAAAACATTTGAAACACACAGGGCATGTCAAATCTCTTCGTATATCGAGAGCGGCTTTTGGGTTGAACTAGCAAGCCGGTGCATGCAACTACTCAGTCTTAGGCCGGGCCACAAGTCTGAAGTTCAAATCCAAGCAAACAGAATTAAATTAAATAATTAATTATGTTTTACTCCTATTTTCACGTTAAAAGCATGAAAGCAGCCTCCTCACGAGCAAGTGGTAAAGTTAAAGGTAGTCCCAACCCAGAAACTACGATGCTTTCTATATTCATTAATTAAGATGCTAACTAAGTAAAATGGTCACGTGACATTGAAATTAACAATGAAAGAGTAGGAAATGATTTCTTAGATAAGAAACTACGTATACATGGGAAAGATATAAATATATGCGATAAGTAGATGATAGGAGAGAGAAGAGATGTGATTGAATTCTTTTTTTGAAGAAACCATCCATTAGAAATCTAATTTCTACGTATATTGTCTGCACGGGGCTGCCCTAAGAAGTGAATTCCCTATTAAATTAGCTTAGGCTTTCAGGTTGGACTAGTCAGTACTTGCAACTCAATAAATACCTGTGAAATGTTGGAGCCTAGTGCAACAAAATACGGTTTTCCATGAAAGATCTTCATATTTTTTCATGTGTTAACTGCTAAGTTTTTTCTTGTCTTCTACTAATACGTAGCTACGGATAAGTAGATGACATGCATGGAACGGTCCCTAAAGTATTTTGGACCTGGATGAGATCACTTAGATACATTAGGGAGTCAAATAGATGATTCAATAGTTAGGAGGACCTAGCTGAGAATCACATAATACTTTAAGGACCGACCATGCAATTTACTCTAAATTAAAGATGCCAGTGTACTTATATATTTCTTGTATGGACGTATGTATTCTCCCCATGATTATTTTACGGCCGGGCCGGGAGAGCCAATGGCTTAATAATCAGTAAAAAGTTTATTGTTCGTGTACGTGCAATAAGTACAATTTTATATTACATGCAGCTCGTGATCGGCAAGGCAAGTTGGGGCTCTGCAGTGCTCAAACGCATTACAAGAGAGATAAGGCAAGAAGAGTTTGGCGAGACACAAGCTAAGGTCATTCGTGTTATCTAGAAGACAGACATGAATATAATTCGGCCAGTGCATTCCGTGTGCGTCATATGTCGAGTTTGCCTGGGTTAAAGGAACCTGCATGCACGGCCAAGATTCCGTACGTTCCGCATTGCATACAAAAGAAGCGATATCATTATCCTCTGGCCGCTATATATATGAACAACTTGAGGTGATGATGATGATGATATATATAGAGAGAGAGAGAGATTGACACAAACACACACCTCGGATACTCACAGCAACCATTGAAAAGAACCGTGGTTCAAATCAAAACAACGCTTTTCAAACAGAAACAGGGCATATATAAAATGTATAATATACTCTCCGATCCGGTAGTAAACAAGTGATACTCCCTTTGTTTTGTTGTTACATTGTAAGTCGTTTTAGTTTTATTCTAATTTCCAAATCAAGCATTTTTCTAACCTTGATTATGTTTATATAAACAAATATGTTAATGTCGGTGATATGGACTCAGGGCACCTCACCGTCCGAATAAGAGCTCATTACCACCAGGGTGGGCCGAAGCTGGTGAAGATGAGGTCCAACCGAAACGGGGTACGTCATTAGATGTGCTGGACAAGTAACCTATCGTGTAGAGCTTAGATGCCGACTTCTACAAAATATGGTAGTTATTCTATTTAGATTTTCTTATAATTGACTAGAAAACATATCTGTAATATGGACCTAGGGTACCTCACCGTCCGAATAAGAGCCTATTACCACCATCAGGGTGGGGCAAAGATGGTGAAGATGAGGCGCAACCGAACCAGGGGTACATTAGATGTGGTGGATAAGTAACCAATCGTATAGAGCTTGGATGCCGACTTCTACAAGATGTGGTAGTTATTTTTGCTTAGATTTCCTTGTAACCGACCAGAGTACATATATGTAAACCTGTTGGGATCCATGTAACCCTATCCCCAGACTATATAAGGAGGAGTAGAGAACCCCCGATCGGTGTTTTCGATACTCATAGGCTACATTGCATAGACTACTAGGCATCAACACCCCTTATAAACTTGAGCATTCAAGATAAGAGATCTACTCTCAACTAGACGTAGGGTACCTCATATATGAACCAATATAAATCTATATCCGTGTGCTACAATGATCTGCATTGCCGGAGCAGATACCTCCGACAGTTCATATTTACAAAATCAATGTATATATAATTCAAATTTAATTAACGCAATAAAATGAATCTGTTCTCCTATAAAGTCGATCAAATTTAGACTAGTTTGATTTAGTGCAAAACTAAAACGACCTACGATCTAGAACCGAAAGGGAGTGTAGCTTTCAAACCCAGCG
This sequence comes from Miscanthus floridulus, assembly GCF_019320115.1. NCBI lineage: Eukaryota > Viridiplantae > Streptophyta > Magnoliopsida > Poales > Poaceae > Miscanthus > Miscanthus floridulus. Next base: position 144,543,927 of record NC_089580.1, read on the forward strand.
CACAAACACATATATACCTCGGACTAGTATCATTGGTGGTGGTCCAAGCGTAGCTTGCTACAATGCAAATAAGCCCAACTTATTATTTTCCTATAGGTAGCTCTCGATGTTGTATATTCACCAGCAGCAGGCACGCATGCCGCATATATGCTTGCACGGACGCAGCGCACCATTCACCAAACATTCCCCACAGCTAGCGATCGAACACAAGGAATGGAAGCCCCACGCAATTTATCACTAGATACTACTAGTACTGTGTGGCTATAGCTAGCGCTAGGTTGGCGATCGAGTGTACGTATATATTTTACGTCCCCCTCTTGGCGCGGCGGCTCAACTTGCATTGCTCGCGAGCCCTAAAAAAAGGGGAAAAATTCGGTGAACCATCCCTTCTAGGATACCCGTGCGGACGTGTGGCTGATGCGTTATTATTTGCATGCGGATGTGCGCGCTCGCATGCGTGATGATGATGCACTGCATCGAGCCCGCCGCGCGCCACACCCACCCTACTACCGGCCTGCCGCCCGCCCTTGCAACTTGGAGCCTGCCTACGACCTGCCTGCCTGCACTGCGCTTGCAGAACGACGGGCAAATTTGCATCATCTGCGTCGAGCCGTCGACCGGCCGCCGGCGCCCGAGAGCGCTTTTGATGCTGCATCAGTAGTTGTGACGTCGCCGTGGGTGCAGGAGACGACAGCGAGAGACAGAGAGAGGGTGGCCGGGCACGGGGCAACGCGGAAGGGGCCGGCCGGGACGGGAATCTGCTCGTGAACACCGGGGGGGGTGGGGGGACGCGCATGCAGCACCTCACGCACCTGCGCGCAGGGACGACGACGCGCCTTGTTGCGGAGTGGCAGCGGCAGTGTTGGAATAATGCATGGAGGAGGAGCACCCGAGCGCGACAAAGGCAGATCGAGATGACCGGGGGCCGCGCGGCTGGCGGGCGGGCGAACCAGACAATTCGCGCACGTCATGTAAGCAGGCAACAGACCAACAGTGGTGGGTCGGGACCCGGGATATATATATATAGCAGAGCCGTTCTGCTCGTTCTCATGCGCCTTGCATGCATGCTGAGATGACTTTCAACTCAACCGGCTAACTCATATATAGTCATGCATGATTAGTACGTATTATTATGAGCATGCGTCTATTTTATCTGTGTTCCACTAACATTATATTATTATTACGTGGAACTTATATATAACTAATATAATTTAACCTATATATCGATCACGGTGCCAGGCCATCGCTCCACCGCCACCGCCACACCGTTTGTCCTCTACAACCATTCAACCAAAGCATTCCTCAAGGCCTATCAGCAGGGACCTGCTAATACAGGCCACCTCAGCCTATAGGGACCAATGACACCACTCTCTTTGAGGGCTTGTTCGTTTGATACCAAAACCAAGGGGGTTGGAGCCAAGCAATCCCTTTGATTTTAGGATCAAACAAACAAGGCTTCAAGTAAAATGAGCCCTTCATCGCGAATTGTGCCTCGGCGGTGCGCTTTAGCTGTTGGAATTTCAAATACTACTTCGTCTGTTTGAAGTTGTAAGTTGTTTTAATTTTATTCTATTTCGAATCTATCTGGTTTTGACCAAGTTTGTATAAAAGTTCAACAACACCATATAAATGCTCTTGTGTTAATAGTGATTTAGGATAAAACTAAAACCACTTAAAGTTTGGAGGTGAAGAAATAGTTATTTTCAGTCTGATCGTCCCTATAGCTTGTTGCATTATTGCATACAACTATTGCATGTAACCACTTGTGTATCTCCTGTTCTCATACAAAAGCAGTGTCAAAAACTGTTTCACACTAGAAATGCTATCAAATGATTGTCTTGACCCAAAGTATTTCAATCTCGATGCTGCCCTTAAGCCCACAGTGCAAAGTATTTTCCCTAAAGAAAACATTATTGCTAGTCACTTTTTCATAAGACTAATGAGATTTTGGGGTTCCAACGGCTATTGTGTTAGGAACATTATTACAAGTGTACAATATATCAAATTAACAGATTGTTCAAATTAATACTGTTTGATTCTTCAAGCGTTTTTCTTTCATCGAATCTTAGCGCATTATACACGCTCGCGCGTACTTTATTTCCGTGGATAGTCATCATGGTCTATTTCTAGAGAATTCCATTGTTGCTTTTGGCCAGCTGGATTTTTTTGTCATTCTCATAGAACAGCATGGGAGTTCAACATATATATAGCACAATATATATGTTAATACTACACGGGAACTTTGTTTGTTTTTGCAAGCTAATAAACGATGAGATGTGCTTGCCGCAGCTAGCACACAAGGCTCCAAAGGAAATGCTTTCACGGGGAGAGATTTTGCCGCCGCGCCTTGTCTGCTTCTCCTCGTGTTGGCGCCGGCCCACACGTGCCGATCGCTTCAAATGGCTGGCACAACAACAAAAAAAAACAAAAAAAAAATTGTAGTGTTCATCATGAGTTAGCGCTCGTTTGTTGTGTTGCGATGATGCGGGGACAGCCGATTAATTGAACTGGCAGTCTAATCGGATTGTATGTCTGTGGACACTGATTTTCTTTCAAAAAGAATGTCTCTGTGTGGCGCGCAATGGATCGATATAGTATTATTACTAGCTATAAGAGCTTATCGGCGGTGGTATTACTTGTTTTTATATCAGCAGCAATATTACATGGTTAATTCTTTGCTTAGTTTGTAGATGCTACTTTGCTTAGTTTGTAGATGCTACTTGCATTGTCACCGAAACTATTAACATGTACTGTAACCCACAACGTGAAAAACAGTTTGTACTAACGGGACAATTTTTTTATACGAACGGCTGATGATAGAGCCTCCCCTACAGTGATGTGCTCGGGAGCCACGAGACCAGCCACCCCTACAAATAGAACAGCAGGGGTGGCTGGTGATACGAGCCGCCCCTATAAATGGATCGGATTTACAGGGGCGGCTCACTCACCAGCCGCCCCCGGTATTGCTATTTGTAGGGACGACTGGTGATTGAGCCATCCCTATAAATGCCCGCGTATAAATACCTACGATTTATAGGGGCGGCTCAATCACCAGCCGCCTCTATAAATGACCCACATATAAAGCAAGATGCAGCACCTTCTTCCTCCTCGGATCACTCACTCCAACCCGTGAAAGAAAGGTGGAGAGGCCATGAGCACCTCCCAAAAATTGTTCTACTAAGGGAGAAAGGTTTTGGTCTCAAATCCTTTGGTGGAGAGGTTGTAGACGGTAAGAAAATGCTATTCCACACTTTTTTTGAAGTTTTAATGGCTGGTTAGTGAGTAATTAGAGTTTTGCTTTTCTCTCTCTTCTATGGTGCTTGAGCTACTTATGAAGCAAATTAGACCCAAGTTTTGAATATACTAGGATAAATTAGGGAGGAGAACAAGATCATACCCTTATTTGGTCCATGTTTCTTGATTTTAGTGAACAATTAGTTAGTTTTATAGATGTTTCATGTGTATGTAGATCTAGATCTAGGGTTTGGTTTTTTTTATTAATTTTGGTTTTGTAAATTTGTGTTTGATGAAATTAGACTAGAGTTTGCATGAAAGATATTGGGTAAAATATAATTGTTGCTAATTGTTGTCTTTGAAATTATTTATTGTAATAAACAAATATGTATTTTAATTATTTATGGATAAATAGGCCATTAATTAATTTTCTTCTACCATGGTGTGTTTGTATGCTTCATGTAATTATATTTGATTTATATTCATATATATCTGAAGTATATACAATTATTCTCAAGTAATTATTAATTTTATTCATTTTTATATATATCTGAATAAGTAGTCCTTTATGTTTGTTTTGTTGTTGTTATAAAAGATGGAGTACAGAAACTCTTGGATGTATGGTTCGTTAAGGTTCAAGGTAGGTTTCCGTGAAGAGGTGGATAAATTTATTGAGGCCGCAAAGAAGCATGCAACGACATTGACAGAGAATAAGGATATAATTATTTATCCCTGTAAAGATTATAAGAACCGTATGATATGGACAAATGTGACTATCATCAGATCACATTTGATTATGCGAGGATTTGTTGAGGACTACACAATATGGATTCATCATGGTGAAACAGTTATTGTTAACGACGAGGATGAGGAGGAATACGACGACGAAACCCTAGAATCCCTGTCCTAATATTCAGCAGAGCTTGATGCAAGAATGGATTCAGAGTTTCGCAATGAACAAGGTGGTGATGCTGGGTGGTTGGGATGGTAACGACGAAGGTGGTGCCAATAATGATGGTGGAGCACGTGTCGGGGATGAAGATGATTTTGAGGACATGATTCGAGCCCTTGGACCAGAGATTTTACTAAAGAGCCCGAAAGGTCTAGAAAATTTGGAAAGAGTGACAAAAGCATCGAAGGAGACTGTGTATGGTGTTGAAAAGGGCTGTCCGACACATTGGACATCGCTACATTTTGTGCTTGAGCTACTCATCCTGAAGGCTAAGTACGGCTGGTCAGACTGTAGTTTCAATGATCTATTGCACCTCCTATCATGGGTGCTGCCACAACCAAACTCAGTTCCCGCCAACACATACCAAGCGAAGAAGGACATAAGTCCATTGACAATGGGGGTTGAAAAAAATCCATGCATGCCCCAACCATTGTATACTTTTCATGGCGAAACATTCAAGTCACTAGATAAATGTCCCCGGTGTGGGGCAAGCCGGTATAAGAACAATGACCTTTATGGTGGGAACGAAGCCTCCACAGGGAAAAAGAGGAATAGGAAGGGTACAAAAAAGGTGGTACAAGAATCTCAGCCCCCAGAGGACACTCCATTAGGCAACGATGCAAAGCAGAGAAGAATTCCTGCCTTGGTAATGTGGTACCTACCAGTGACCGACCGCTTGAGACGTATCTTCCTAAACCTTAAAGAAGTCGCACTCATGACTTGGTGGGATGATGAGCGCAAGGTGGATGATGATAAGATTGCACACCCGGCTGATTGTAGTCAGCGGCAAAGGTTTGATGAGAAGCACAAAGAATTCAGCGATGACCCAAGAAATGTATGGTTTGGCTTGAGCACCGATGGAATGAATCCCTTCAATGAGAGGATGAGCGACCACAACACTTAGCCAGTGATCTTGACCATGTACAACATCCCAACGTGATTGTGTTAGAAGAGAAAGTACCTTCTCCTCACTATTCTTATTTCTGGCCCTAAACAACTAGGCATTGATATAGACGTGTTCCTCGAGCCTTTGATGCAAGAAATGGAGAGGTTATGGTGGCATGGGGAGCCGATGTACGATGCGTTCTGAAAGGAGGACTTCATATGTAGAGCAATAATATTTGTTACTACCAATGATTACCCCGCGTTGTTTGCTTTCTCTGGACAGATCAAAGGGAAGACGGGATGCTTGGTTTGCTTGGATGGTACTACATGGGTGTACCTGGATGCATCCAAGAAGATAGTTTACCTAAGGAACCAACGCTTCTTAAAGACAAGTCACAAATACCGCAGCAAATTATTCTTTAGATTTTATGACAACACCCCGGAGATTGAACCCCCTCCGGAGAGACGTCATAACGGAGAACACGTGTACAGAATGGTGAAAAACATACGCGTCATCTATGGAAAGAAGAATCTAGATGAGACGAACAGAGATAGAAGCACGCCTCCTGTCGAAGACGTACCTTTCAAGAAACAATCGATCTTCTTTCAGTATCTGCTTTATTGGCCAAACTTGGAGGTCCCCTATGCCATTGATGCTATGCACGTGCAGAAGAATGTCTTTGAGAGTCTCATTGCTACCTTGCTAGACACAGGCAAGTCAAAGGATGGTCTGAAAGCACGGAAAGACATGGTGTAGCTAAACGTGATGCCACAGCTTCACCCGGTACCTGAGGCTAATGGAAAATACACTCTGCCCGCGGCGTGCTTCAACCTAACACTAGACGAGAAGAGAGCTATATGCACTTTCCTGAGGGGGGTAAAAGTCTCGACTGGGTTTTCAGCGAATGTGAAGAAGCTAGTGTCGATGAAGGACTTGTCAATAACACACTGCAAGGCTCATGATTGTCATGTGACGCTGATAGTATTTCTACCTATTGCAATCAGGGCTATAAAACCAGAGTTCTTGAAAATGGCCATCACCCGCATGTGCTACTTCTTTTTGAAGATCTCACAGAAGACGATTGGCAAGCAAGAGCTGAGTGACCTACATGAATTTGTGGTGGAGACACAAAACTAACTAGAGATGTGTTTACCTCCTGCTTTTTTTGATATAATGCCACATCTCATGATTCACATGGTTCATCAGATACATGCGTTGGACCCTTGCTACTTGCAAGAAATGTGGTCCTACGAGCGGTTCATGTCGGTTCTAAGTCGATACATGCATAATCGAGCATACCCAGAGGGCTCCATGATAGAGGGTTACAGTACTAAAGAAGTCGTCGAGTGCTGTCAAGAGTACCTAAAAGTACAGAAAGGGATTGATAAACCCGATTCTCGTCACAAGGGTAGGCTGGCTAGGAAGGGCACCAGTGGTAGAAAAATGTTCATCGACCATGATTACAAAGAGGTGAGTCGGGCGCATTACAGTGTCTTGCAGAGTACACAACTGATGCAACCGTACATTGATGAACACTTGGCTATCATTCTGGCGGAGAGAAATGGCCGTTCAGATGATTGGGTCGTGAAACAGCACAGTCAACGACTAACTACATGGTTGAAGGACCAAAACATACCGCCTGGAGAAACCATAGACTCTATTACTATCAGTAGGTTGACGGAGGAGCCATCAAGACAAGTGACATCTTGGAATGCTTATGACATCAATGGGTATACGTACTATACCCACGCAAAGGATAATAAATATGTGAACCAAAACAACGTCGTTCGAATAGAGGCTCTCGATGGATTGGGGCGAAAGATCCAATACTTTGGCATTATTGAAGAGATATGGGAACTTGACTATGGAAGGGATATAACGGTGGCCCTGTTTTGATACCGCTGGATCAAACAACACCAATTGAACGAAATCGAATTGAGAGTCCTGGACCTCGAGAATCTAGGCTACCAAGATGACCCTTGGGTGCTCGCTTCACGTGTCGCACAAGTTTTCTATATGTCTGACCCACAAAGTAACCTCCCCCCGAAGAAGAAGACAAAGCATGTGGTTGCCTTCGAGAAACAGAACATTATTGGAGTTGATGGCGTGGACGATGTTGAAGCTTACAATAACTATGATGAGATGCCGCTATTCACAGACTTTCCTAAGAAGATCAGTGTCGTGGAAAAGAACCTACCCAAAGACATATTGCCATGGAACAAAAAGGTGTTAAGGGGAAAGTCGTTACAGCGGGCTAGCTAGTTGTTGAACGTAGAGTGTTTGTGTAAGTGTGTGTTTGTAAGACTTCATTTATGCATACATGTGAGACTATATATTTATGTATGTGTGTAAGACTACATATTTTTGTATGTGTGTGAGACTACATTTATGCATGTGTGTGAGACTACCCTTTGCAACATTCACATAAATCTATTTCAACATCCACTCTATTACTACTAAAACTTTATGAAATCACTTAACACTTTATGAAATGAAGAAATGGCCAAAATAAAAGTAGGAGATCTTGACGAGTTATACAACTTTTATATTCATCACCTTTACAGCTAAAATCATTTAGTGGTTGAAAATCAGATTTGAAGCTATTATTTTCTAAAATTCAAAATTTGAATTGTTCAAAATTAGTGACAAAGATAGATGACTAGACTAAAATGATAGAGCATGATTTTAGAAAATTTTAGAAAAAAACCATAACATTTGGAGTTAGTATGAGGGATAAAAACTAGTTATAAGTTTCAGCCATAGATTAAAAAAGAGAAATCACACTTGTTCATCATTGATCATCATGAACAGTTGTGATTCTTCTTTTTAATCTCTGGGTAAAATTTGTAACTAGTCTTTCTCCCTCATACTAACTCCAAATGTGATGATTTTTTTTCCTAAAAATTTCTAAAATCATGCCCTATCAAGTTAGTGTGTTGATTTGGCCATTCTTTTCATTTGACAAAGTTTGAGCACTTCAAAATTTTCAAATTTAAAAAATGACAAGTTCAAACGAGATTTTCAACCATTAAATGATTTCAGCTGAAAAAGTGATGAATACCAAAGTTGTATAACTCATCAAGATCTACAACTTTTATTTTGATCATTTCTTCATCTGACAAAGTGATAGTAAGCATTGTTCACAAATCAACATGTTTCTTGTATAGTTCATGAAATTATGAGTCATATGTGAATTTGTGAACAATGTTTACCAATATTTTGTCATATGAAGAAGTGACCAAAATAAAAGTTGTAGATAGTGATGAGTTCAACAACTTTTATGTTCATGACTTTTATTGTTGAAATCATTTAAGGTTTCAAAATCTTGTTTGAAGTTGCCATTTATTAAAATTCAAAATTTCAACTATTCAAATTTGGTCAAATGAAAATAAGATCAAAATAAAAGTTGTACATATTGATGAGTTCTACAACTTTGGTATTCATGAGTTTTTCATCTGAAATCATTTACTCTTTCAAAATATTGTTTCAAGTTGAAATTGTTTGAATTTTAAATTTTGAATCATTCAAACAAAGTCACATGACAAGATGACCAAAATAAAAGTTGTACATGTTGATGAGTTATACAACTTTTATGTTTACAACATTTTCATTTTATTTCATTTAATGTCATTAAATTATAGTCGAAGTTTGAAAATTCAAATTTTTAATTTTTGTTTTTTTTTGTTTTCTATATTGTTTTGACTACAATTGTTTTTATATATATTTCTACATATATAGAATAATACAAAATATTATATTTTTGCATATATACAATTGTTTTTATATTACTTTGTGTTTTGTGATATAAAAAATACAGAATTAATAATTTAATAAAATAGAAAATATTTGTAGGGGCGACTGGATCAGGAACCGCCCCTACAAATGCATTTGTAGGGGCGGCTGGATCAGGAACCGCCCCTAGAAATCGTCCTAAGTATAAATACAAGGGCGCACGGGTGAAAATGTGTTGGACGATCTCTTCTTCCTCTCGATGTCATTAGGCTGCCCACTTTTTCTCTGGCGCCCTGTCGCCGCTGCCTCCCAAACCTCTCCCGACGCCCGTGCCCCCTCTCTGCACCCCTAGACCTCTCCCGACGCCTGTGCCCCCTCTCCGCACTCGCGCGCCCCATCTCCACGGCGGCTAGGGTTTTAGAGCTCCCGGGCGGCGGCGCTAGGGTTTTAGAGCCCCCGGCCGCTGCCTCCTCCCCATCTCCGTGCCGTCCACATCCATGACCCGGTCCGCCGCCGCCTCATTTTTGACCTTGAGGTGCCGCTGGCCTACTCCCCGCCCTCCTGTGGCCCTGGTGCGTCGGTGTCCGTGCTCCCTCCTGCGGCGAGTGGCCACGGTGCCCGAGCTCTCTAGCATCCGCACTCCTTCCCTAGCGTCCACACCTCCAACGGCGGGCGACCTGGCTGCCCGTGCTCTCTAGTGTCCGCGCACCTCCACCGGTGTCCGCGCTCCTCCACAGCTTCCCCTACACCTAACAGGTAATTCGGATCCACCTTGTGTTAATTTGGCTTTTATGTTAATCAACCTTGTTGGCTTTGTGATAGTATATTTATTTACTTAAAAGCAAATTCCAATATAAATAAATGGGATTAATGTGCAGCGGATTTATTAAAACTTAGTGTTGATTGTTAAGTGTTAACATGGTGTGTGTGCGCCATTACATGTGATTGGTTATATATCGTTGCTTCTATCCGGTGAACGGGGCCGCGCGGAGGGGTCCTGAAATTTGGGCTTCGTCCGATCTCATTGGGGTTTTGGTGGGGTTTTCCATTGGGTGGTGGCCACGCGTGGATGGTGCTTCCGTGCGTCAGAAGTTAATTTGTTGCCCAAACCATGAGCGGTGTGGTGTTTGGTTCCAGTGCAAGCGGAAATGCCCTTGTGATTGTTGCTTTTCTCGAGTCCTATAGATATAGATCGACTAAGACTGGTGACTTAGTTTTTGTAGGATCCTGTTTTTCTGATGATTGATGCATGTGTCATGTGTGTGCTTCTATGTGTACTGTCGAATCTAGTTTATGTGCCAATTTGGGACAATTAGGTGGCTACCACCTTTGCATCTCATTCACTGAACAACTTGTTATCTGCTAGTTCATGGATTTTGCAGCTAGACCTTTGCCTATGTGCTTTGGTTATGCTCGTGGTCTGAATTCTGGTGTCTCTGATGGAGGATCGTTCATTCTTATGGTCTAGTATCTGCATCATAGTACTCTATGTGATTTCCGTACTTTCTAGATTTGGAGTTGTACATATTATTAGTGGGTCAGAGGAAGTATGTTTCAGTGCTCTCGGATTTCCTTACTAGTCTTATGTCACTGAGTTTTGATACGTCAATATAACCTTTAAGAATATGCCTGCTTGTCTGCCCATATTTTCAAGCTAACTGCAACTTCCTTTTTTGGATTAGTGGTACTTTGATCTCGTACAGATTATGCAGCATAAGGTTATTTATTTACTTAAAAGCAAATTCCAAGTATAAATAAATGGGATTAATGTGCAAGCGGATTTATTAAAACTTAGTGTTGACTATTAAGTGTTAACATGGTGTGTGTGCGCCATTGCATGTGATTGGTTATATATCGTTGCTTCCTATTCCGCTAAACATCACGGTTCCTAGAATCTAGAAGTATTGAGTCGGGCGCTGTGGCTGCGATGCCTAAAACCTAATCATGGTTGTGATTCTGCCTTCAAAACCCGAATATGAATATAAGTTTACCATTCTCATTCTTTTTGCTTGTACTTGTACATCCTTTTTAACATAATCTTGGGTGTGCGACTGTGCGTCACCTACACTACAGCCTGACCTCACAGCATTTATGTTTTTTCACTTGTGAACTTTTGGTGCATCCGATCTTATCAGGTTTGGAAATTTCAGTGGGGTTTCAATTGGGTGGCGATGCGTGGGAACTGGGAAGTGGCCCCTTACATTAGAAATTTGTAGCTAAATGCATGTGCACTGGGGTATTTTATTATACAGGAAGCTGAAATGCCTTGTTATCTGTGGCTTGCTTTCTAAAGTGCTAGATTCACTAGATTGGTGTAATAGTTTTGGGCCCAGAAGTTGTATACTGTCTTACAGTAATTGGTCATTATTTATGGAATAGGAATAATCTATAGTTAGTAGTCTCCACTTGCCATTGAAATCTGAGAGTATGATCAAGAATTAATAGTGCTGTCAGTAGCATGTTGTATCAGCTTCAGCAACCTTAAGGAAACAATAAATTGCATTGACTTAAATGTTTGATGTGAGAGAAGTATTTTACATATCATACTGCTAGAATATAGACGTGTTGCTTTCTGATGAGAACATTGTTATTTATTTCGTTTGTGTGCCTGTTATCAATTGGTATAGGGAGGCTGGTTGGGTCCTTTCTTAAAAAAAACTTTGTAATTTCGTTGTTGTTAGTAATGGAATCTGATCTTGTGTTTCTTAATTCTTACTCATTCTACTACTACTAGTACTACTACTTCTACTACTACTACTACTACTACTACTTACTACTACTACTACTACTACTACTACTACTACTACTACTACTACTACTACTACTACTACTACTACTACTGCTCCTACTACTACTTCTACTACTGTCCTACTACTACTAATTTCTGCCTTTTGCTTATAGCAATAAGTGATTTCCTATGTTTCACATTGGCCGGTTTCTACTGTTAACTATATTTGTGATATTTTCTTGGACTACTCCTCCTCCTACCACTACTCCTGCTACTACTACTACTCCTACTACTACTACTCCTTCTCTGTTTTTTGCTTATATAATGCTGGTGTGTAGTGGCTATTGCTACTACTACTACTACTTAACTACTACTACTACTCCTACCACTGCTCCTACTAGTACTCCTCCTGCTCCTACTACTACTCCTCTATTTTTTTGCTTATATACTGCTGGTGTGTAGTGGCTGCTGCTACTAATACACCTTCCACTACTCCTACTACTACTCCTCCTCCTCCTACTCCTCCTCTTACTACTCCTACTACTCCTCCCTCTACTTGCTACTCCTACTGATGCTCTTCTTTCAGTGATGCTCCTACTACTACTCCTAAGTGGCTACTGCTCTTACTCTACTACTACCACTCTACTGCTACACTTACTCTACTCTACTACTTTCTACTTACTACTACTACTTGCTACTCCTAAGTGGCTGCTGCTCTTACTCTACTACTACCACTCCTCTGTTTTTTGCTTATATACTGCTGGTGTGTAGTGGCTGCTGCTGCTACTACTACTCCTCCTCCTCCTAGCACTACTCCTACTATTCCTCCTCCTACTACTCCTCCTCCTCTTACTACTCCTACTACTCCTCCTCTTACTACTTCTACTACTCCTCTTACTACTTGCTACTCCTAAGTGGCTGCTGCTCTTACTCTACTACTACCACTCTACTGCTACACTTACTCTACAATACTACTTTCTACTTACTACTACTACTTGCTACTTCTAGCTACTAACTGTTGGCTGTTGTTGCTTTTTTTTGTCAAATCTCCCAGGACTCGCCCAGGACTTGTTGTCCTATCTTTTGGCATCAGCTGCTGCTCTTTGTTTGCTAAGCAGCTGTTGGTTTTTTTTGCCAAATCTCCCCTCTCCTCTCCTCTCCTTTGTTTTGCCGATGATGAAATTGTCCAAGTCCATACATTATATGGAATATGAGCTGATGATCAAGAACTTGTGAGGAACTTGGCATCATTAGCAGCCGCCCCTACATTACCTTCTCCTCTCTTCTCTGTTATGATGCCTTGAGGCTCCAAGTTCAAGATCCAGATGATGATTGACATGTTTCTGAGGCCTCTACCACTGCTACTACTTCGTTTTTTATATATTGTTGTTTTATAGGACTACTTTGGTTTATAGACCTTTTTTATTTCTTATACCTTCTCGCGTACCTAAAGCACACTTTCTTGCATCTATTAGAACAAAGCAGCGAAATAATGTCACGGACACCAGATAGTGCAGCCCGATGCCCCGAGCATGATGAGCAGCCAACCTATGAGGAGCAAGCACTAGAGGACCAGCTTACTCAGGAGCAGTTCGATAACGAGATAGAAAAGGATCTAGAAGTGATGCTTACTCAGGAGCAGTGTGACGAGGAGGAAGGGGGAGCAGAAGGAAGAGCAGGAGAGGCTGCTGAAGGCGAAGAAGTTGATGATGATGATGATGAGGACTCAGAAGAGGGATATGTAAGTCCCGAGGATCCTTTCCCACGTGAAGCCAGAAGGAGGCCAATGGAGGAAGATTTGGACAAGGATTTTGACCCGAACGAGGAGGTAGGGAAAAAGCCTTAGCTTGTAAATTTTGCTAAAGCTTTGGCTTGTGTTACCTCTGCTAACACTTTGACCTAGTCAGTATATATAGGTCCCTTCCTAAAACTCAGAAAAGATGACATCGACGTCCGCGACATCTCGCTGGACAAGATGGAGTAGAGGAAAGGAGAGCAGAGGCAACAGCCACAGAGACGGATCACGATGCCTCTACTCCACAACCTCAAGACACAACCATGACTACCAAGCCTAAGAGGAACGAGGGGATAGAAAGGAAATCTATATCCAGATAAGGCATGCTATGTGATAACGGAGGTCAGGGCCAGCAGGGGAGATCCTTGAGCCAAAGGAATTAAGAGGATGATTCCATAATAGCGATCAGGGGACCCTAGTAAGAGATAAATTGAACCCAGCAATCCCTAACTAGAAAGAGGTACCAGAGAACAAAAAGAATGAACTATGGGATAGGCAGCTGAAGCTCAATTTTAGATTTCTGAAGGGTAAGCAAGAACTGGTAAAAAATGCTTTCAGGATGATGGGAGAGTCATTCCGACATTGGAGGTCAGGAGCTCAACATGAAGTATATCCAAAAGGGGTTAACTCCCTTCAACGAGTTTGGCAAAATAACTCCTAGTCAATGGGAGGAGCTCGTGGCTCAAAAGACTTCACTGGAGGCATTGGAGCTCAGTGCCCGTAACACCGAGCTGGCGAAGAGGAACAAACACCACCATCATCTAGGCCCCGGTGGCTACTATGCCAAGGAAGAGCAGTTTAGGAAGATGGATCGAAGAGGCCGCAGCTGCTGGGAATATCGATGTGACAAATTTGAAGGTACGCTCAAGGAATTGGATATATGCGAGGAGTACAGAATCATCCGGCGGTAATCTTAAGTTTGATAAGCTAGAGACCCAAGAGGCAGTATCAAGGATACTGAAATATGCTGAAGACAAGGAGAAGGGCTCATTCAATCCTTCCAGAGAGAGGGATGAGCTTAGCCTTGGCTTGGGAAACAAGGAGCACACAGGCCGCACCAGGGGGCTAGGGAAAAGGATGACCTGGAAGCAAGGATTCGAAGAGGACAGGCACATGTACAAGAAACATGGCAGAGACTGGGAGACTATTCTTGAGCTCTAAGTGAAGGCTCTAGTTGTGAAGATGCTTGAGGAGCAAGGACTATCTACGGAGCCATGGATATTAGTGACGCCGCCGGGAGAAATGGCATTAGTTGGTAGCCCTCCGAAAGTTCCTAGCAGCCAAGGTTCCACTACAGCCACAACCCCCATCGATCACATATAGGAACCAACTAGTTGCACCTTGGTGTTTCTTAGTGGCCGGCAGAATACTGTGATGGAGGTGGCAACGGGTGTGGCACATCCTCTCGGTGGCTTACACCACAATAATAAGATACCACCGGACTACACTTGGGTCGAGGTGCATACCGTGAAGCCCGAGTTCATGTAGTGGAGGATAGACTACACAACTCCTGAGGGGCTGGTGTTACTCAGAGACGTTATTGGGCAGTTCATCCTCTGGCACAAATGGAATATTATATTGACTGCTTCTTCGCCGCATCCCCCTCTCCAAAATTTGGAGCGAGTTGTTGAGGTCGGGGAGATATTTTCACCGTCTCATGACCACCACATTCCTGAGATGCCACATTCTTCCCCGCCTCCTAGCGAGCATGTGCCTGATGAGATGCCACAACCTTCTCCTAGCTCAGTACCAAGCAAGTGCATGATGACATGCCATAGTCTTCTCAACAAGCACAGTCGATACATGAACAACGAGTGCCTCCTGAAGAAGGTGATGCACATGAAGATGAGGACGTGCCTGAATGGAACTTCGAAAGAAGCATCCAATCACCATAAGGCCAGTTTATGTTCCGATGAAAGACGTCTCGTCGGTGTCCAAGTGGTATTCCCATGACCAGTTCAAAGCCTGAGAACCAAGTTAAAAAAGTCCCATCACTGGGTTCTGAGGAGGCCATCACTAGCAAACTCCACCAAATTGCAAATGCAGTATCCAAATGTTGATGCCATCAAATGGTCAAAGGATTGTCCAAAAACATATGAAAGAGGCAAGCCCTTCCTACCAAACCAGGACATCCAGCGCCTACCACTTGGAATGAGAAGGTTCCATGATTGGTACTTGCGTGTTCTCCCAACGAGCATAGACCTCATACAAGCATGCTTCCCCACCGGCATATTTGGAAGCCCAGCCAGGAAAATTGTCTTTGACTTCAATGACATGCAGACATGCTTTCACCTAGGAGCAATGGAGATGAATCTAATTCGCACTGTGGTGCCTATAAGTCCTTGTCCTCCGATATGATATGAATGTAATCTTTGAATTTTGTTGTAACTAACCCACGCCATGATTTGTAGAATGCAAGTGCACATTGTCAAACAAATGCCAAGTGTGAAAGCCGGGTATATAGACCCTCAAGCTATAGCCCAAACAAATTTTAATTACCCTAAACAGTGGAAACTAGATGCCAAAGAGCTAGCTGCTGCAAAGACTCTTCGGGAGAAAGAGCACATCCGTACGGCTGAAACTAAGGGAAGAGTCCCTTAAGGTTGCAGCATACATTGCCCTGGCTTTCAAAATTCTCCAACAAGCACTCTACTATATGGCTACCATACAACTTCGAGTAAGTTTAACTCTATACTTAAAGCTTTGTTCGATATATTTTATTCGATGCAAAAGAGCTTATCTAGTTCTATGATTAAATCCATGCAGCAACCACTGGATTTGTATAGCCGTCGATGTTAGGGAGGAGCATGGCATGGGTCTTTGATTCAATAGATAGGGACCCGGTGACATACAAAGACTTCATATCGATTCTCAAGACGTATACATATCGACAATCCTCATTAGCTTATATGTTTGTATACATACTTGTAACGTTCACTTTTGGATACTAACAAGTTGTATTTGCTAAAATAATTCGAACAGGCATTTAGGTTCTATGTCACTACACATCACGGAAGGCATGATCCAGCAAGGAAGGAAAAGCTGGCTATAAAAACACTATGTGCGGTAAGTGTAACTTACTTCTTCAGTACTCCATTACATGGCTGTTAAAAGCATTACTTAACATTTTCATATGCAAAACACACAGTGCCCCAAGCAGAAGCCTAGGAGTGTACATTATGGATACTATATATGTTCTATGATGAGTAACACCGGTGCCTACAGGAGACACCCTTAAGGGTAAGTTTGAACCTCTTCACCCGTAGTATAAAAACTTCGTACATGGTATGAAATACTAAACCGAAACTTGTTCTCTTGTAGTGGAAAGAAGAGAGAGAAATGAAAAGAGACCCATACAAGGATGACCAACTCTTAGAGCTCATCGGCGACCTTTGCAACTTCATATTGGACCAGATTGTACACTGTCAAAGGCATCTACCATGACCGAGAGTCTGACTTAGGTAGTAATCCTCAGTACCAACACCTTCGTGAGACTGAAAGGCTAGCTCTAGGACGTTGATAACAATGTGTATAGGAATTTGACATTGGTTTTACCTTAGTGAATTATGTCTATTTAATGATGGATTGTATATATTCTTGTGAATTGGACTTGTAATTGTAGTTTATATAATACTCTTGTGCTTGTAGTCTAAGGGGTTAAGAACGCTGATCGCGGGGCGTTCGGCAGCACGAATGCGGTTCGAAACATTGGTCGAGGGCGTTCGGCAATGCGAATGCTGGATGGAATATGCAGAAACAAACAGTGTTTCTGGTCGAATTTGAATTATAAATTTGAATTTTTTTGGCAGGGAAATTGTATTGTAGGGGTGGTTCTAGACTAAACTGCCCCTACTAAACAGGTATTATAGGCACTGGCTAGCACTACAAGCCGCCCTACAAATCGATTTGTAGGGGCGGCCTGAGAACCGCCCCTACAAATGCATTATTTGTAGAGACAATTTTGTAGGGGCGGCTGGCCAAACCACCCCTACAAAGGGTTATGAGCCTGCCCCTAAAAAACATTTCTATAGTAGTGACCATGTATATATCTTACACTGTTACTAATTAGAGGCTTCAATTGGTCTTAGGGTCAATTTATGTGATTGCTATGGAATAATTAAGTACCCCCCATCCCAAATTATAAGTCATTCTAACTTTCTTGGAGAGTTAAAGCATCTTAAGTTTGATCAAATTTATATAATAAAATAATAATATTTATGATATCAAATAAATATCAGTTAAATTCTTCATTAATTATATTTTCATAGTATACCTATTTAATGTCATAAACCTTGTAATTGTCTTTATAATTTTTATCAAACTTGAGAAGTTTGACTCTCCAAAAAGTTGGAATGACTTATAATTTTGAACTCTGATTTTGATTATCTTGGGTGCCTTTGCTTGGACTTCCCAAACCTGCTTTGGCTTCCAAAAAAGCCAAAATCCAACCAAAGGGGTTAGCTTCCACCCAAGTTCTTGAATGAAAGCAACTTCTTCCTAGTTCATTTTTCACAGCACCTCTAGACCTGCTTCTACCAGCTAGGATCATAACTTCCGTGAAATTTATCCACATGCCACTCGTTATGCGCATACACACTTTGTTCTTTCTCTTCCTTTCCCCATCGCATGAACAGTTCATTGAGAATAGAGCCTGGCGATCCTAGGTTCCCGTGTCCCCATGGCCTACGCTCCAAGCCGATGGTACCAATTTTTTATTTTAGCCCTTTTTTTTGAAAATTTTCACAAATATGCCCCTAGAGGAAAGATTTCAAAATATGGACCCCTAGCTCGGCGCCATCGTTGCTAGCGCTGAGCTCTTAGGCTCAAGCAGACGTGGAGGTGACATGGCAGGAAGCTCAGCGCCGTAGATCCTGGTGCTAAGCTCGGCGTCATAGATCTTGGCACCGAGCTTGACGCTGGGGTGACTGGCGCCGAGCTTGGTTTTAACCCCGGCCCCAACTTTTTCTGCCTGAGCTTCTTCCTCTTCTTTCTCCTCCCTCTCGGGTTTTTTCTCTACCCAGTTCGCCCTATCTCACGAATTGGCATATTGGACCTTGAAAACTTTGATTTGATCCATAGATCTTCGAGACAAGGTATCCTCGCTCCCCTCTAGTTTTTTTCGCATCGATTCGGTATATATTAGTCGGATTTTTCAACCTAAGAATCGTCATTACTTAGGATTTCATTCTATCCATGAATATTTGTATTATACAACCATAGGATGATGCTAAGGCATGGAAAAGCTAGCAAACCTTGGTAACCACAGTGCATGTAGTTATGTTATGGGTTCATTGTTGTGCATCAAATGGGAAACCCTAGGTTTAGGGTTTAATGTTAATTGCTTTCGGTTCTTAGAACAAAATTGGTTGTATTGTAGTTATGGTTCTCATTGATATTTATTTGTGATGTTTTGATTTTTGTTTATTAAATTACATCTGTTTTGTTATATGCAAGAAATGTATCGGGAGGAGTTTTGGCAAAAATGGGATCATCCTCGAGAATTATACCCCGATGCGTCTAGCAAAGATGCCCTCAGTCCCTTGACCTCCCTGTCCCTAACTGTGACTGTGGTTTCCTGGCCCACATTTTTCAATCGAAACATCCGGACATAGTGGTGCGGTGCTTCTACACTTGCAGTCGTTTTAATGTAAGAAATTTTTTCACTATCTTTTTTCTTTATTTGTGTAAGTATGCTATTAATATTTTGTGGGAATCTCATTGTGTAGGACCATGAGAGGTGCTTTTCTTTCAGTGGATCGATGGTGCAGACAAGTTTGATCCTAGGTACCTCCTTTTTGATGATTGGTTTAGAGGGAGACATCCACATGAGCACTTCAACTGGTGGGTTCCACCCCCCCTAACCCTCTGCCAATGACGGCTAAGGAGAAGCACCTAGCCACAGTTAGATGACTCGAGGAACCTCCTCTGTGCGATTGCGGAGATCGAGCTGTGATAAACTCTGAGAATACATTGGAGTTTGTGTGTCCAAACAAGCATGAAGTAAGTGCAAAGTGTATGTGTTGAAATGTTGAGCTATATGTGTTCATGTACTAATGTCACCTTATTTAGGTTTTTTCAATGGCGAAGTGTCATTTCAAGGAGTGGTTGTATGGTCCTAAGAACAAATGGCCAAAAGAACCACAAAAGGTTAAGAAAAAAAGAAAGAAAGGGTAATTTACAAAGCACCTCCTGTCATGTGCGAATGTGGTGGTAAATCCAACTATGGCCTAGTCTCTTCAAAGCTTGAAATAGGCCATTATTGCGGCCATATGGTTGACTATGATGAGGTTGGTTATTTTTGTGGTAAACATGAAATTGTATTTTGTTTATTTTGCTAAGACATATATGATATAATTTTTTGTTTGAACAGAGCACTAGGAAATGCAGGTGGGAATGTTATGATGGTCAAGCTAAGTTCTTGGATGAACTGTAGGGGAGGGAAGTAATTGCACGGAAGAGAGGATATGGACCTGACTACGTCAACCTATTCGTTAAACATCATAAAGAAAAGATGCGTGAGTTTGCTAGACAACGCGGTATTTGTAACCAGATCGATGTTGGGCTTGACAAATGGGGATTGGAGAGACGGATGACGTTAGAGGAGGAGAGGGCTTTGGTGTCGTAGAATACCGTCGAAGAACCAAGGCGCAGTTCAACATGCTGGAGCTGGAGGCAAGAACTTAGAGGGGAAAACTTGACGCTGTGGTGGCCAGAGTTAGGCGGCGGTGCTCGACTGTATCGACATGGAGGTAGCTCCTCAGCCCGACGACAGGCCACCCCGTCCGGACCCATCATTGATAGGTGCAAGGCAGCGTGGGAGAACTTCAAAAGCTTCAACCGAGATGCCATTGTCTCCATCATGGCGCATGCCCTGGCAGTGGTCCGGTCCCACTACCCTGCGATCAATCTTCAAGCAATAGGGGCGGATTCACTAGAGGGACGAGTGCGACGAAGCAGGAGCAACTAAAAGATGAGGTGGAGGACGCGGCGAAGAAGCTGGCTGGCGATGTCGATCTGTTCGGCGAGGTAGACGATGAAGGCCAAGCGCAATAACTTGAGTGGAGAGGAACCTGTATGGAACAGCTGGAGAGGAGAGTTAAATGCACGAGGGCATAAACAAACATTTATGTATTTGTATAAATGTTGTAAGTAGACGTTGTATGCATGTTTATGTGGCTTGGCAAAAAAGAGATGTGTTGTTAACCCTAACACATTTATACGTGGTTATAAGTAGTGTCCGAGCAGTTAGTTCGTTACTGAACTCTTGGCCTTGGCTAGCCCATATTCCATAACGTCGAGCGGTGGAGCCTGTGCACGTGTAGGTGGAACAGACGTGACTGAGGAACCACAGCCAACCACCCATAACACAGAGCGCTGGAGCCCGTAGCACATGTAGGGAGGGATCGGAGATAGGG
The DNA here is from genome assembly GCF_019320115.1 of Miscanthus floridulus. Taxonomy (NCBI): domain Eukaryota; kingdom Viridiplantae; phylum Streptophyta; class Magnoliopsida; order Poales; family Poaceae; genus Miscanthus; species Miscanthus floridulus. Next base: position 144,564,669 of record NC_089580.1, read on the forward strand.
TTTTCTCCAAAGAACATAGAGCGGAACGTGTGCTGCTCGATGGCTGGCGAATATCTTAAAGATATTTTAGTATGGAGAACCGGGGCGGAGCATTTATGGAGATCGTGTATAATTGTCGGAGTTTGTTAAGGAGTAGCTCAGAGCTGGTAATCGTAAGTGGAGATTAAACTGGAGTGGAGAAATAATGGAGATAAATTATGGCGACAAAAACTTCATTCATTATGGAGTGGAGAGTACATATCTAGAGCGTTTCAAGGATAGAAACGTATAAGTTGCTCGATGTGCCACGAATTGGGGATATCGATTCCCTCCATGTCACATAGCCGATAAGACCCTTGTTGGGTAACCTCTTTGACCACGTAAGGCCCTTCCCAGGGAGAGGAGAGCTTGTGCACCCCTTTGGTTTTCTGCTTTCTATGGAGAACGAGGTCGCCGACCATAAATGAACGACCTTTGATATTGCGATTGTAGTATCTTCACAAGCCTTCTAGGTATTTGGCTGTGCGGATGCAAGTGATCAGGCGTTCTTCTTCAGCTCTGTCAACATCCTCTGTCCGAATAGCTGTGGCTTGCTCTTCATTATAATGCTCTATTCTGGGTGCTCGGAAGGTAATGTTTGCAGGAAATACGGTCTCTGAGCCGTAGACCAAAAATATGGAGATACACCGATGTTGCGACTAGCTTGAGTGCACAGTCCCCAGGCCATTGCTGGAAGCTCTTTGAGCCATCTGCCCAGATGCTTTTCCTCTTTCTGGTATAGTCTCTTTTTGAGGGCATCGAAGATCATGTCGTTCGTCCGTTCGACCCGGCCATTGGCTCTAGGATGGGCAACAGAGACGCATTTGACGGAGATGCATCGGTCTTCGTAGAAGTCCCAAAAATAATGACCAGTGAATGTAGTTCCAAGGTCAGTGATAATGCTATTTGGGAGACCGAATCTATGGATCATATCTTCGAAGAGCTCGGCTACCTTCTTTGCAGTAGCCAAAACAAGCGGCTTGTATTCAATCCATTTGGAGAACTTCTTAATGGCAATGTACATGTACCAAAAACCGCCTGGTGCAGGCTTGAAAGGCCTGATCATGTCGAGTCCCCAGCATACAAAAGGGTAAGAAGCTGGGATGGTCTGCAATTGCTGCGCGCCGACACGTGTATTTGCTCAGTGAAAAATTGACATCCATCACAACATCAGACGAGGTCTTCTGTGTTGGCGATGGCCATGGGCTAGTAAAAACTAGCTCAGAAAGCTTTGCCTACCAGGTTTCTGGAGGCCGTGTGATTGCCATAGGAGCCGGAGTGTATTTCAAGGAGTAGTTTTACACCCTCTTCTCGGTGATGCATTTCTACAGTATCCCTTCCTTAGCACTTTTCCTCATCAAGTTCCTATCTACCAGCATGTAATGCTTGCACTGCGAGGATGGGGTCATTTATTTTAGTCTTATCTGGAAGGGGTACGTCGGCACTAGTGAGGTACTTGATGAACTGTTCCCTCCAATCTATGACGGCGAAGGTACTGCAAGTACCAGTGCTCGGCGGGGGGGACTTTCTTGAACTTCCTTCTCTTCCTTAATAGTGGCTTAAAGAGGTCTGAATGAAGACACTAGGTGGAATAACGGTGCATGAGAAAGAGCCTATCTTAGATAGGTGGTCGGCGAGCTTATTTTGATCTCGTACCACAGTGGTGGTACTTGATACCGTAGAACTTTCCTTCGAGTTTCTAATCTCGGGTCAGTATGCGTCCATCTTCTCACTAGAAGCAGGACCAATCTTTGTTGACTTGTTGATGACCAGCGTGGAGTCTCCGTATACCATGAGGCATTTGGACATCGAGCTCGATGGCTAGTACGAAGTCCATGGAGACATGCTTCATATTTGGATGGCATTATTGGAGCTAGGAAAATGAATTCAGAGGACGTAACAGGAGCTTGTCCTTAGTTGGAGTAATAATAAAATGCCAGCACCACACCGTTGATGTTGAGGGCGCCATCGAAATACATCACCAGTGCTCGGGGCAAGCAGCGGGATGGGCTCTTGGATCTTGGTCACTCAACGATGCAAGTAGCAGCGCCTATGACTTAATGGTAGGCCTACTTCTGAATTTCTAGGAATAGTGCCGAGCTCGACTGCCACTTGATGATGTGGGCCATTGGCCTCTCTTGTTATGGAGGATGTCCCCTAGAGGGAACTCGGTGACCACGGAGGATCTTGTAGTACTCGAAGTAATGGCGGAGCTTGCTGACGATGACCAGAATGGCGTATAACAGCTTCTGAAACCTGAGGGTAACGAGTTTTGGACTCATTAAGAACCTCACTGATGAAGTAGACCAGACGGTTGTACCTTATAGGCATGTCCAACTTCCTTCGCGCTCGATGACGATAGCTGTGCTAACAACGCGAGAAGTAGCGGCGATGTAGATCGATAAGGTTTCGTCTGGCTAAGGCACCGTCATGATCGAAGGCTTTGTTAAAAATAACTTGAGCTACTCGAATGCCGTATCAGCTTCCTTTGACCAGGTGAAGCACTCGGAGGCCTTGAGTAGTTTGAAGAACGGTAGTCCCTTTTCGCCGAGGTGTGATATAAAGCGGTTGAGAGCAATCATGCACCCTATGAGCTTCTATATATCCTTTACGTAGGTCGGCCGTTTCATATTGGTAATGGTAGAAACCTTGTCGGGGTTGGGTTCGATACCACGGGCGCTAACGATGTAGCCTAGGAGTATGCCGGACAGAACTCCAAAGATGCACTTTGAAGGGTTCAACTTCCATCTGTATTTTTTAGGTTGGCGAACGTTTCTTTGAGGTCGACGATGAGATTGTCGGCGGTTTTGGATTTGATGACATCGTTGATGTAAGCTTCGATGTTGTGGCCTATCTGGATGGCCCTTTGGTAGGTTGCCCTGCATTTTTGAGTCCGAAGGACATGGTGGTATAGCAATACGCACCGAAAGGCATGATGAACGATGTTTTGATCTGGTCGTCCTCTTTGAGGGATATCTGGTGATAGCTGAAGTAATAGTCGAGGAAGGAGAGGAGTTCACAGCTGGTGGTGGAGTCTACAACCTCGTCTATCCGAGGTAGACCGAAGGGATCTTTAGGGCAGTGTTTGTTGAGATCGGTGTAATCAACGTACATTCTCTATTCTTTATTCTTCTTTCGAACAAGGACTGGGTTTGCCAGCCACTCAGGATGATACACTTCTTTAATAAATCTGGCAGCTAGGAGTCATTTTATTTCTACCCTAATAGCCTCCATCTTGTCTGGCGTGAATTGTCGAAGTTTCTGCTTGATCGGTTTGGTGGTCGGCAAGACATTCAAGGAGTGCTCAATCTTCTCCTGTGGTACCCCTGGCATGTCAGTAGGTTTCCAAGCAAACACATCGGTGTTGGCATGTAGGAAGGAGACAAGCGCTTTTCCTATTTGTGGTCGAGATGAGCCCCGATCTTGACGGTCTTGGTGGGGTCATCGAGGCCGAGGTCGATCTCCTTCATTTCCTTGGGCTTGGTGGAGGCACGTGGAGGCTCCAGCGCTAGGATCTCCAAGTCGTCGGTGGGCACCGTCTTGGCATCATTGACCATGCTGGCCATCTAGATGGAGAGGTCGGTGGCTTCGGCAAGGGAGAGACTCTCTATGTTGTAGGCGTAGGCGATGGAGAGGTTGGCCTGTAGAGCCAGAACTCCTATAGGCAAAGGCATCTTTAGTACCAGATAGGCACAGTGCGGTATGGCCATGAACTTGGCTAGAGCTGGCCGACCAAGTATGGCGTGGTAGGCGATGTTGAAGTCGGCGATGTAGAAGTTGATGTGCTCGACACAGAAGTTGCTTGCCGTGCCAAATTGTACCAGGAGGGTGATCTCTCTAAGCGGTTTGGATGCCCTACCAGGTACCATGCCCCAGAAGGAGGAGTCGGAGGGAGTGAGGTCTTCTATTCCAAGGCCTAGCTCCTTTAGGGCTCTAGCGAAGAGGAGGTTCAGGGCGCTTCCGCTGTCGATAAGTACTTTCTTGAAGAGTACTTTCTTGATGGTTGCATCAAGGATGAGGGGGAAATGCCCTATGTATAGGATGTCCACCCACTGGTCAGCCCTGCTGAAGGTGATGGGGACCTCTGACCAGGGGCGATAGCTGGGGTTGGCGATAGCGTCTTGTGTGTCGACGGCGAGCACCCGGTGGGCGGTGAGTTTTTTATCCCTTTTGCTCTCGGCGGCGGTGAGCCCCCCCCCGAAGATAGTGGCGACCACTTTGTCATGATCCTGGAAGGCGTTGTTGTTGTCCCCAGGTGGTCGGCGATCTCTAGCTCCGTCGTTGTTGTCGTCGTCCTTCTTGTTGGTCTGGAATTCCTTAGCCAGGCCAAGGCAGTCCTTCATCTTGTGTTTGCTATTCTTGTGGAGGGGGCACGGTCCTTCGTGGATCTTCTTGTACTACTCATCATAGTTATGTTTGGCGTGAGGTTCATCAATGGTGGCGATGATGTTCTGGTCAGCGACGGCGATACTGACCAGCTTTGGACCCTTCCGACTGATCACGACCACTATCATGATGGTGGCCGTAGTCATCGTAGCGGCGGTCATTGTGGCGTCGTTCACTGCGATGAGTGCCCGCATCCTCGTTGAAGCGAACTTTGGCCTCTTCGGCGTCGGCATACTGATTAGTGGTCGTGATCATCTCGCCAATCCCCTTTGGTGGCTTACGATTGAATTTGGAGCGAAGGTCGCGGTGATGGAGAACTCTAATGAAGGCGGTGTTGACCTCTGCTTCTGTGATGTTGGAAATAGAATTCCTCATCTCAGAAAATCATCTGATCTAACTATAGAGGAGCTCGGACGGTTTCTGATAGATGCGATTTAGATCGTGCTTGGTGCCCGGCCGAATACACATAGCCATGTTATTGTCGGTGAAGACTTTCTTCAACTCTTCCCAAGATCCAATGGAATATGGGGCGAGGCTCGTGAGCCAGTTCATTGCGGTTAGCGTGAGCATAACGGAAGATAGTTTGCCATGACACTGGTATCTCCTCCGGTGGCACGCACAACGGTGGCATAAGCTTGTAGCCTCTGCGTGGGGTTCATCCGCCCCTCGTAGGACTTGACCCTAGTGATTTTGAAACCATAGGGCCACTAGAGTGTTCAGAGTGCTCTCATGAATGCTTGGGGGCCTTTAGGATCGTCACCGTTGGGATCTACAGCATTGCTGGTGTTAAGTGGCTGGAGGGCTGCATTCGGATCACCAAACTCTTGCTTGTATTCTTAACGCCGGCGTACTTCCTCTTCATGGCGAGGGAAATGGCGCCCATCGATATGACGTCGTGCGTCCCGGAGGTTGTTGACGTGTGCTCGGACATCTTGATCCACTTCTTGGTCGTGTTGGCGAGGGTAGTTGATACGGTTCCCCTAGCTCCCCCCTGGAGGGGTTGTCCATCATCACGATGCTGGTCGGCGAAATGGCTTCTGACAGGGCGGCGATTGGATCTTGGCATGGTAGATTGGCAATTCGAGCATGTCGAGTAGGAAGGTCCCTGATCCTAGCGGATCTCGTTGACCTAGCAGTGCACAGCTTTAAGCATTGCGGCGACCTTGGCAACCTCTGGCGTTTGCTCGAGCCGAGTGAGCTCATTAGCGGCTACGGCCAAGTTGGCGCTTGGGGTCTTGTAGACATCATGGCCGTCGACATAGATGAATTCATCGTCGAGGTTGCGGTGGAGTGGGCGTGGCCTCCCTTAAGAGTCGAGCTATTCTCCATTGCGAGTAGCCTCAGCTAACACAATGGCGGCCTCATTTGCTCGGCGCTGCACATGGTTGGCATTTCTGGTGATGTGAGCTACGCGGTCCTCATCGGTTTCTCCATCCCGTGGAGGGCTATCGATGCTGACATTAAAAATCCCGCCTCCTTAGAAGGGTGGGAAAGGAGGTTGGACGGCGACGGTTTTGGCGACAGTCTCCGTGGAGCCCTAGGACTCGAAGTCTGGATTTTCCTCCAGGATGGTGTGGAGGGATGCTTCGGGACGTCAGCCGATTTGCAACATATTGATAGTCGGTGAGAGGTGGTCGGCGATCGCGTCGGTGAGAGGATAGATGTCTCTCGCCTAGTCGGTGAATTTGCCCCTTAGGGCATCCTAATGGGTGGTGGCCGTAACCCCTGGAGTTTCCCGATCAGCCTCCGATAGATCGGAACTGGAGGGTGGTCGACGCTGAACCAGAGTGGTCAGGGCCGATTCTGCGATGGAGAGGCAGCCGGCGAGCTTCTGGCCAACCTGATCGATGGATACGATCAGATCGTCGTTGTTGATCTGCTTCCTCGGATAGCAGGGTAGCAGGCGGTGAGCTGTTGGTGAAGACGACCTTAGAAGCGGTTTCGAGATCGGATCTGTTGTTGCAGGTGTTGGTGTGGTCGGCGCAGAATCGATCTGCACCGGCTCAATGATCTCTCCTCTTCGTCAGCATTGATGACCTAGGAGATCAATCCGACCATGAAGATCTACCCGGGCTTTGGTGTAACACCTCTGGTGTTACGAGTTCGCTTAGCACCAAGATTTAGACCTAAGAGGGTTTATCGAAACGATTTTCTCGGATTTTAAAATTTAGCTTATATTTAAAAGTGTCATTTTGGCGAATTATATCGAACAACGGGTTAATTAGTTCCTAGATGTTTTGTTTCTATGAGTTAGTATGACGTATGGACTAGTACTTAAAATGTCTGATAACAAATAAAAGGGCGAATGGCTTGTTTAATTGATTAAGCATAAAAAAACAAAATTTATAAATAAAAATACGCTACGACGGATATATAGTACTTAAGTAAAATTCGGAGCATGATTTTTGGTTGCATTGAAAATATATATAGTCGGCTTGGAAAATGAATATTTGAGGGCTAAAATGATATATAATGTGGGTAGAAAAATTATGCCATCAGCAGGTAAGAACGTCGTGAGTGTGTTAGTATGTTTGTTTCGAGTATTGCTGTGGCGTTTGTTAGTTTCAAAATTAGTTTGAAAAGGAACGAAATGGAAAACCCGTTCGTAGTTGTGTCGATAAATAATAGTCAATGTGAAAAGTGATTTTTATAGAGCGACAATAATATAGAACGCGTTGGGGACGTGTCGTTGGTGCTCTGTTCAATAACCGGCAACTATTGCGAACGATCTCGGTCGCTCACCACAGCTACCTCGCTCGCTCTCGGCCGTTCATTCCATCTACCCGAGCTGCCGAAGCCACCAGCGCATAGCACAAATATGCATCCAAGTAGCAAATATGCATGCATCACTAGCAGCGCTTAGCGAGAGCAAGCCTCGGTTGCTGCCGCCCCCGCTAAGCGCCACCGTCCAACTCGTCGCATCACCCTGCAGGACCATCAATGCCTCTTGTCTTGTCTCTATTGCCTGTCTTGCCTGCCTCTGCGGTCTGCCCTTGCTTGTCTGGATTGACTCTGCCCGAGCCGAGTACCGTCGTGGCAGCGCTCGTGTTGCCTTGGCCTACTCCCCGCGCCCCTCCTTTTTTCTCTCCGCGGCGCACGCCATGCGCAAGCCACAGCGCTGTCCTCCCAGCTCTAGTCCGCCCGTAGCCGCCCTTCCTCCCCCTCGCGAGCACGCGCAAGCGCTTTGTAGGCCCATAGTGTTGCCCCTCGGCCGTGCCAACTGCGCACGAGCGCACGCGCCCCTCGGCCGCGTGCCGGGTCTACTGCTCCTCGGCAACCCTCCTTTTTCCTCTCCGCATCGCGCGCTCGTGCCTGGTCGTGGCCGCGCACCATCCCACGCCGGACCACAGCCTGTAGTGCTACCCTCCCGCGCCACCATCGTGCGCCTGTGCCCGTAGTGCTGCGTTCCCCTTCCCTGCCATCGCCAGTCGCCATGCCTCCCCCGCGAACGCGCATGCATACCCCACGATCCCATGCTGGAGTTGCTGCCATAGCGCGCCCGCCCTGTTGCCCCACTACATCTCCCCTCCTCTCCACCCCCCCTCGCACTGTCGGCCTACCGCCCCTTCCCCGCATCGCCCCCGCATCGCTCTTTCCTTGCCCGCGCGCCGGCCAGCTTGCTGCCTGGAGCCGGCGAACCCTCGCCGCTGAGCCGCTTCACCTCCGCCGCCGTCGCCCCATGGCCGCCCACATGCGTGCGTGGCCACCGTGCCGTGGGCCGCGCCTCGGGCCTTGTCGTCGACGACCGCGTGCGGCCAGTCCGCCGCTGCCCCGCCTCTTCTTCCCCCCTGCGGGTGCGCAGGTGGCTGGGATTTGGTCGGCCGCGCCCGTCCCATGCCTCCTCTGCTCTTGAGAACGAAGGGAAGATGAGATATGTGTGAATAGAAATTAATACAATGTTCTTATTGTAAAATACATGACTCATGTTAATAGTGTCTAGAGTACCATGGGTTAATTTAGAGAAAGTGCAAAGGCCTCTTAGCAATGTGTCGTGCCACCGTGCCCCAAACCGTGTTGGGATGGCTTGCTGGGCCAGCCAGCCATTGACTGCGTGGCTGGGCCGCCCGCGCCGTTGCCGCGCGCCTGCCTGGGCGGGCCGAGTGCCACTCTCTCCTAGATGACGCGCGTGTCTAGGGGCTGAACCAAGCCGCTGGCCCTTTTAGTTTTCTAAAGTATTTGTTGATTTAGTTTTGGAAATAAACTTGTGAAATCAATATAAATTTGTGTAGTTGTTCAAAAATTATGAAACCAATTTTGTTAGACTCCTAAAATCATGATATATCTAATAGTGTATTTTGTTCGTATAGGTTCGGTATATTTTTAGGGTTGCTTTAATTATTTTTTAAAATATTTAATATTGTTAAAATATGAACTTGTAGGAATTTTCGTGATAAATAGGTGATAGTATTAACTCTAAATATTTTATAATAAATTACTAATATTATTAGCTGTTCACGGTAAATTTTTGTAGCTCTAGAATAATTAGTTTGCTAGATAGATAATGATGTCCTATTTCGAATAAAGATTAAATTGATAGAATGGAATAAAGAAACAACTTAGGTTTGTATAACTAAAATATTTATTAAGAAATAACGCCTTATTCGACAATAGGGGTATGTAGCCTAAGTATGATCGTCGTTAGAACTGGCTCGTTAACTTGAGAGGCGTAAATCGTATTTTACAAGTTACGTTTGTAGTTGATTAATTATGTCTTTGCATTACATAATAGGGGCGTCGATGGATCGCGGAGTCATCGGGAGTTGCTAGAGAAATGGTGTTTTTTGGAGATCGTGTCGCTATGATGGAAAGCTAACTTCTGATTATATTTTTACCCAGGCAAGCCCCGGTGCATAACCCCTACTTTTCTGCCCTTTAAGTTATATTTGTGCATTAAGTTTTAAGGAGTTGAATAAAACCCACTCGCATATATATTTTTATCCTATAAGTCTTACTAGTATGACAGGATCGTGTAGATTGCTATGCTACAGGACTCCGATAGAAGTCGAGTGATTGCCTGCCACTCATGAGAGATAGGAAATATATTATTGGATTATTATCACTTGCAATATATAACTAGTTGAAATGTTAATGGTGACCAGGCAGGGATATAGTTTGGGTATTGGTGGGTGTAAGAGGTTGTGTCCTGCGGCCAACGAAACATAGTTTGGTTACACTGTTTTTCCTATCTATGTCGGTTAAGGACCGGGCGTTGCAATGGACGCTAGGCAAGTCACATACTTATTATCCCGAGCACATACTTGGGTATGTGCGCTTGGAAGACTTGTTACTCTCTTGTTATGGGTTCCGTCTCTTTCTAGATCGACTGTCATGGTGGTTTTTAGGTTAGAAGGTCCTTGTAGCACACTGAGTCTTGGACTCAGAGGTGGGGCTTGGAGTCTCAGTTTAGACGGGGACCTGGAACCCATGATAGGAGAGTGATGGGTTGGTCCTGCTTGTGTCTGGGGTACAAGCGGGACGTGTGTTTGGGGTACCCAGCTGAGTACATTGATTCACGAATCGCCACCCTATCGGTACGACTTGTCTTAACTCTAGCATCGTAGTAAAAACTGAAAGATAAAAGATGGAAAAAGGAACTCTGATTGCTTATCACATACTTGAAAGTAGCACAAGTGCTTACATAGAATGGTTAGTTAATGAACTAATACACTACTAACAAAAATCGAATATAAGGATGCACTTTTAGTAATGCTCCTGCAGATGCAATAAACCCACAAGCCATATAGCCTTGTATATCCTTGGAGGTGAGTCTTTTCTTTCCTTCTGTTGGGTAAGTCTTACTGAGTACAATTGAGTACTCAGGGTTTTATTTCCTCCTGTTGCAGGTGACAGGTGGAGGCTAGAGCTGACCTTTGTATGCGGATTCCTCCTGGTGGGCTCAGAGAGATTTTCCTTTACGCTACGATCATAGTCTTTATTTATAACTCTCACTAAATATTTTTATAAATGAAAGTTTTATAATATGTTGTCCTAGTTTATTTATCAATGCATTTATCATGCCATGAATAGATGTTTAATTCCGCTATAACCTATTCACATGTTTATATTCTGTTGTTAACTTAAATTGTTCATAACTCTGATAATGTGTTCATGTCCCGCTATTATAAATAATAAATATTATACTATGATGTTACATGGAAAGTGATGTAGGAAATGACTAAAATATTGTAAGCTTTATTCTCTCATTTGTGATCCTAATGGAAAAATATGGATTTTTGGGTTCTCCCTTAGGGTGTGTCCGATGAAACCGTGTAATTTGGTGTCCCCCCTTAAGTACTTAGTGTCTAATGGAAGACGAGCACTCCTAGGAGGCATTAGATTAGGCGGTTCTGCCACATTTAGAGAAGACGAAGAGCCTGCAAGACGTACCATCTTGTTCATCATAGAAAACAACACGCACACCCTTACCTGGTGCGCCAATTGTCGACAGAATATCGTCGTTAGTCCTCCGAAGGGTATCCCACGAAGGTAGATTAATCGGCAGAGGTGCACATAATCAAGAACAAGAAGGCAACATGAACACAAGAGTTAGACAGGTTCGGGCCATCAACACGACGTAATACCCTACTCCTGTGGTCTGTTGGTTTATATTGACTATCGCATGATCACCCTGATTGCTTGTTGGTTTCAGCCAGGCTTATTTAACCAGCCAACAATATTTTTCTCTCACAACAAACCAGCATCAGCTAGCCCAAAACAGCCCAGAAACCAACCAGCGAACACGCCGGATATTGCGTGTGTTTTGAAAGGGTCCCCTACCCGCCTTATATAGCTGGTGGTAGGGTTATAAGTCAGTTAGATCTAGGAGATAACCGATAAGTAATAATAGATTACAAGGATCACATGATCGCAACATATCCTAACAGATTATGCCGTATCTTCAGGATATCTTCCCGTTATTTTACGGGGCGCGCCGAGCAGCGCTGTGCTCTGCAAGGCTTCGTCTTGTGGGCTGGACCACCCCTAAGGGCGCGCCGAGCAACGCCGTGCTCCGTAAAGCTTCGTCTTGTGGGCTGGACCACCCCTGTGAGCGCAGCCTATGTAGTCTGCCTTGGATATCCGGAGTCGTACCCGTTCTTCTGTTGCTATCCTGCTGCTTCATGTGTAGATACTTTCTTTCTCCAGGAAAACACAATAGTGAAAAAGGAACGGGGAAGAAAAAACATTTGAAACATATACAACATGTTCGGTTGGCTGGTTCATATCGTTGCTGGTTCGTGAAGAAGTACTGCTGTTTGGTTTATGTGAGAAAAAAATACTATTCTGACTGAAAATTTACGATCGTTTACGACAAGCCACAGCCAAACAAACATGTTAATAGGACATGTCAAATCTCTTCGTATATCGAGAGCGGCTTTTGGGTTGAATTAGCAAGCCGGTGCATGCAACTACTCAGTATTAGGCCAGTCTCAATGGGGTTTCATCAGAGTTTTATGGGCATTAAATAGGCTGATGTGGCACTGTATTGATGAAGAGAGAGATGATAAGAGTTTCATGGGAGTAGAGAGAGTTTCATGGGGATGAAACTCTTCTGCACTATTTCTAAAATATGGATGCATTGGTAACAGGGCCATGAAATCCCCACTGAGACTGGCCTTAGGCCGGGCCACAAGTCTGAAGTTCAAATCCAAGCAAACAGAATTAAATTAAATAATTAATTATTTTTTACTCCTATTTTCACGTTAAAAGCATGAAAGCAGCCTCCTCACGAGCAAGTGGTAAAGTTAAAGGTAGTCCCAGCCCAGAAACTACGATGCTTTCTATATTCATTAATTAAGATGCTAACTAAGTAAAATGGTCACGTGACATTGAAATTAACAATGAAAGAGTAGGAAATGATTTCTTAGACAAGAAACTATATATACATGGAAACCAAGATATAAATAGATGCGATAAATAGATGATAGGAGAGAGAAGAGATGTGATTGAGTTTTTTTTTTTTGAAGAAACCATCCATTAGAAATATAATTTCTACGTATATTGTCTGCACGGGACTGCCCTAAGAAGTGAATTCCCTATTAAATTAGCTTAGACTTTCAGGTTGGACTAGTCAGTACTTACAACTCAATAAATACCTGTGAAATGTTGGAGCCTAGTGCAACAAAATACGGTTTTCCATGAAAGATCTTCATATTTTTTCATGTGTTAACTGCTAAGTTTTTCTTGTCTTCTACTAATACGTAGCTACTGATAAGTAGATGACATGCATGGAACGGTCCCTAAAGTATTTTGGACCTGGATGAGATTACTTAGATACATTAGGGAGTCAAATAGACGATTCAATGGGACCTAGCGAATCACATAATACTTTAAGGACCGACCATGCAATTTACTCTAAATTAAAGATGCCAGTGTACTTATATATTTCTTGTATGGACGTATGTATTCTCCCCATGATTATTTTACGGCCGGGCCGGGAGAGCCAATGGCTTAATAATCAGTAAAAAGTTAATTGTTCGTGTACGTGCAATAAGTACAATTTTATATTGCAGCTCGTGATCGGCAAGGCAAGTTGTGGGCTCTGCAGTGCTCAAACGCATTACAAGAGAGATAAGGCAAGAAGAGTTTGGCGAGACACAAGCTAAGGTCATTCGTGTTATCTAGAAGACAGACATGAATATAATTCGGCCAGTGCATTCCGTGTGCGTCATATGTCGAGTTTGCCTGGGTTAAAGGAACCTGCATGCACGGCCAAGATTCCGTACGTCCCGCATTGCATATAAAAGAAGCGATATCATTATCCTCTGGCCGCTATATATATGAACAACTTTGAGGTGATGATGACGATGATAATGATGATGATGATGATATATATCTATATATATATATATATATCTATATATATATATATATATCTATATATATCTATATCTATATATATATATATATATATATATATATATATCACACAGCAACCTCGGATACTCACAGCAACCATTGAAAAGAACCGAGGTTCAAATCAAAACAACGCTTTTCAAACAGAAACAGGGCATATATAAAATGTATAATATACTCTCCGATCCGGTAGTAAACAAGTGATACTCCCTTTGTTTTGTTGTTACATTGTAAGTCGTTTAGTTTTATTCTAATTTCCAAATCAAGCATTTTTCTAACCTTGATTATGTTTATATAAACAAATATGTTAATGTCGGTGATATGGACTCAGGGCACCTCACCGTCCGAATAAGAGCTCATTACCACCAGGGTAGGCTGAAGCTGGTGAAGATGAGGTCCAACCGAAACGGGGTACGTCATTAGATGTGCTGGACAAGTAACCTATCGTGTAGAGCTTAGATGCCGACTTCTAAAAAATATGGTAGTTATTCTATTTAGATTTCCTTATAATTGACTAGAAAACATATCTGTAATATGAACCTAGGGTACCTCACCATCCGAATAAGAGCCTATTACCACCATCAGGGTGGGGCAAAGATGGTGAAGATGAGGCGCAACCGAACCAGGGGTACATTAGATGTGGTGGATAAGTAACCAATCGTATAGAGCTTGGATGATGACTTCTACAAGATGTGGTAGTTATTTTTGCTTAGATTTCCTTGTAACCGACCAGAGTACATATATGTAAACCGGTTGGGATCCATGTAACCCTACCCCTAGACTATATAAGGAGGAGTAGAGAAGCCCCCGATCGGTGTTTTCGATACTCATAGGCTACATTGCATAGACTACTAGGCATCAATGCCCCTTATAAACTTGAGCATACGAGATAAGAGATCTACTCTCAACTAGACGTAGGGTACCCCGTATATGAACCAATATAAATCTATATCCGTGTGCTACAATGATCTGCATTGCCGGAGCAGATACCTCCGACAGTTCATATTTACAAACTCAATGTATATATAATTCAAATTTAATTAATGCAATAAAATGAATCTGTTCTCCTATAAAGTCGATCAAATTTAGACTAGTTTGATTTAGTGCAAAACTAAAACGACCTACGATCTAGAACCGAAAGGGAGTGTAGCTTTCAAACCCAGCGCACAAACATATATATACCTCGGACTAGTATCATTGGTGGTGGTCCAAGCGTAGCTTGCTACAATGCAAATAAGCCCAACTTATTATTTTCCTATAGGTAGCTCTCGATGTTGTATATTCACCACCAGCAGGCACGAATGCCGCATATATGCTTGCACGGACGCAGCGCACCATTCACCAACACATTCCCCACAGCTAGCGATCGAACACAAGGAATGGAAGTCCCACGCGATTTATCACTAGATACTACTAGTACTGTGTGGCTATAGCTAGCGCTAGGTTGGCGATCGAGTGTACGTATATATTTTACGTCCCCCTCTTGGCGCGGCGGCTCAACTTGCATTGCTCGCGAGCCCTAAAAAAAGGGGCAAAAAATTCGGTGAACCATCCCTACTAGGATACCCGTGCGGACGTGTGGCTGATGCGTTATTATTTGCATGCGGATGCGCGCGCTCGCATGCGTGATGATGATGCACTGCATCGAGGCCGCCGCGCGCCACACCCACCCTACTACCGGCCTGCCGCCCGCCCTTGCAACTTGGAGCCTGCCTACCTGCCTGCCTGAACTGCGCTTGCAGAACGACGGGCAAATTTGCATCATCTGCGTCGAGCCGTCGACCGGCCGCCGGCGCCGAGAGCGCTCATCAGTAGTTGTGACGTCGCCGTGGGTGCAGGAGACGACAGCGAGAGACAGAGAGAGGGTGTCCGGGCACGGGGCAACGCGGAAGGGGCCGGCCGGGACGGGAATCTGCTCGTGAACACCGGGGCGGGTGGGGGGACGCGCATGCAGCACCTCACGCACCTGCGCGCAGGGACGACGACGCGCCTTGTTGCGGAGTGGCAGCGGCAGTGTTGGAATAATGCATGGAGGAGGAGCACCCGAGCGCGACAAAGGCAGATCGAGATGACCGGGGGCCGCGCGGCTGGCGGGCGGGCGAACCAGACAATTCGCGCACGTCATGTAAGCAGGCAACAGACCAACAGTGGTGGGTCGGGACCCGGGATATATATATAGCAGAGCCGTTCTGCTCGTTCTCATGCGCCTTGCATGCATGCTGAGATGACTTTCAACTCAACCGGCTAACTCATATATAGTCATGCATGATTAGTACGTATTATTATGAGCATGCGTCTATTTTATCTGTGTTCCACTAACATTATATTATTATTACGTGGAACTTATATATAACTAATATAATTTAACCTATATATCGATCACGGTGCCAGGCCATCGCTCCACCGCCACCGCCACACCGTTTGTCCTCTACAACCATTCACCAAAGCATTCCTCAAGGCCTATCAGCAGGGACCTGCTAATACAGGCCACCTCAGCCTATAGGGATCAATGACACCACTCTCTTTGAGGGCTTTGTTCGTTTGATACCAAAACCAAGGGGGTTGGAGCCAAGCAATCCCTTTGATTTTAGGATCAAACAAACAAGGCTTCAAGTAAAATGAGCCCCTCATCGCGAATTGTGCCTCGGCGGTGCGCTTTAGCTGTTGGAATTTCAAATACTACTTCGTCTGTTTGAAGTTGTAAGTTGTTTTAATTTTATTCTATTTCGAATCTATCTGGTTTTGACCAAGTTTGTATAAAAGTTCAACAACACCATATAAATGCTCTTGTGTTAATAGTGATTTAGGATAAAACTAAAACCACTTAAAGTTTGGAAGTGAAGAAATAGTTATTTTCAGTCTGATCGTCCCTATAGCTTGTTGCATTATTGCATACAACTATTGCATGTACCCCTACTTGTGTATCTCCTGTTCTCATACAAAAGCAGTGTCAAAAACTGTTTCACACTAGAAATGCTATCAAATGATTGTCTTGACCCAAAGTATTTCAATCTCGATGCTGCCCTTAAGCCCACAGTGCAAAGTATTTCCCTAAAGAAAACATTATTGCTAGTCACTTCTTCATAAGACTAATGAGATTTTGGGGTTCCAACGGCTATTGTGTTAGGAACATTATTACAAGTGTACAATATATCAAATTAACAGATTGTTTAAATTAATACTGTTTGATTCTTCAAGCGTTTTTCTTTCATCGAATCTTAGCGCATTATACACGCTCGCGCGTACTTTATTTCCGTGGATAGTCATCATGGTCTATTTCTAGAGAATTCCATTGTTGCTTTTGGCCAGCTGGATTTTTTTGTCATTCTCATAGAACAGCATGGGAGTTCAACATATATATAGCACAATATATATGTTAATACTACACGGGAACTTTGTTTGTTTTTGCAAGCTAATAAACGATGAGATGTGCTTGCCGCAGCTAGCACACAAGGCTCCAAAGGAAATGCTTTCACGGGGAGAGATTTTGCCGCCGCGCCTTGTCTGCTTCTCCTCGTGTTGGCGCCGGCCCACACGTGCCGATCGCTTCAAATGGCTGGCACAACACAAAAAAAAACAAAAAAAAATTGTAGTGTTCATCATGAGTTAGCGCTCGTTTGTTGTGTTGCGATGATGCGGGGACAGCCGATTAATTGAACTGGCAGTCTAATCGGATTGTATGTCTGTGGACACTGATTTTCTTTCAAAAAGAATGTCTCTGTGTGGCGCGCAATGGATCGATATAGTATTATTACTAGCTATAAGAGCTTATCGGCGGTGGTATTACTTGTTTTTATATCAGCAGCAATATTACATGGTTAATTCTTTGCTTAGTTTGTAGATGCTACTTTGCTTAGTTTGTAGATGCTACTTGCATTGTCACCGAAACTATTAACATGTACTGTAACCCACAACGTGAAAAACAGTTTGTACTAACGGGACAATTTTTTTATACGAACGGCTGATGATAGAGCCTCCCCTACAGTGATGTGCTCGGGAGCCACGAGACCAGCCACCCCTACAAATAGAACAGCAGGGGTGGCTGGTGATACGAGCCGCCCCTATAAATGGATCGGATTTACAGGGGCGGCTCACTCACCAGCCGCCCCCGGTATTGCTATTTGTAGGGACGACTGGTGATTGAGCCATCCCTATAAATGCCCGCGTATAAATACCTACGATTTGATAGGGGCGGCTCAATCACCAGCCGCCTCTATAAATGACCCACATATAAAGCAAGATGCAGCACCTTCTTCCTCCTCGGATCACTCACTCCAACCCGTGAAAGAAAGGTGGAGAGGCCATGAGGCACCTCCCAAAAATTGTTCTACTAAGGGAGGAAGGTTTTGGTCTCAAATCCTTTGGTGGAGAGGTTGTAGACTGGTAAGAAAATGCTATTCCACACTTTTTTTGAAGTTTTAATGGTTGGTTAGTGAGTAATTAGAGTTTTGCTTTTCTCTCTCTTCTATGGTGCTTGAGCTACTTATGAAGCAAATTAGACCCAAGTTTTGAATAGTACTAGGGTAAATTAGGGAGGGGAACAAGATCATACCCTTATTTGGTCCATGTTTCTTGATTTTAGTGAACAATTAGTTAGTTTTATGGATGTTTCATGTGCATGTAGATCTAGATCTAGGGTTTGGTTTTTTTATTAATTTTGGTTTTGTAAATTTGTGTTTGATGAAATTAGACTAGGGTTTGCATGAAAGATATTGGGTAAAATATAATTGTTGCTAATTGTTGTCTTTGAAATTGTTTATTGTAATCAACAAATATGTATTTTAATTATTTATGGATAAATGGGCCATTAATTAATTTTTCTTCTACCATGGTGTGTTTGTATGCTTCATGTAATTATATTTGATTTATATTCATATATATCTGAAGTATATACAATTATTCTCAAGTAATTATTAATTTGATTCATTTTTATATATATCTGAATAAGTAGTCCTTTAATGTTTGTTTTGTTGTTGTTGTAAAAGATGGAGTACAGGAACTCTTGGATGTATGGTTCGTTAAGGTTCAAGGCAGGTTTCCGTGAAGAGGTGGATAAATTTATTGAAGGCCGCAAAGAAGCATGCAACGACATTGACAGAGAATAAGGATACAATTATTTATCCCTGTAAAGATTGCAAGAACCGTATGGCATGGACAGATGTGACTATCATCAGATCACATTTGATTATGCGAGGATTTGTTGAGGACTACACAGTGTGGATTCATCATGGTGAAACGGTTATTGTTAACGACGAGGATGAGGAGGAATACGACGACGAAACCCTAGAATCCCTGTCCCAATATTCAGCAGAGCTTGATGCACGAATGGATTCAGAGTTTGCAATGAACAAGGTGGTGATGCTGGTGGTTGGGATGGTAACGACGAAGGTGGTGCCAATAATGATGGTGGAGCACGTGTCGGGGATGAAGATGATTTGGAGGACATGATTCGAGCCCTTGGACCAGAGATTTTACTAAATAGCCTCGAAAGGTCTAGAAAATTTGGAAAGGTGACAAAAGCATCGAAGGAGACTGTGTATGGTGTTGAAAAGGGCTGTCCGACACATTGGACATCGCTACATTTTGTGCTTGAGCTACTCATCCTGAAGGCTAAGTACGGCTGGTCAGACTGTAGTTTCAATGATCTATTGCATCTCCTATCATGGGTGCTGCCACAACCAAACTCAGTTCCCGCCAACACATACCAAGCGAAGAAGGTCATAAGTCCATTGACAATGGGGGTTGAAAAAAATCCATGCATGCCCCAACCACTTGTATACTTTTTCAGTGGCGAAACAGTTCAAGTCACTAGATAAATGTCCCCGGTGTGGGGCAAGCCGGTACAAGAACAATGACCTTTATGGTGGGACGAAGCCTCCACGGGAAAAAGAGGAATAGAAGGGTACAAAAAAGGTGGTACAAGAATCTCAGCCCCCAGAGGACACTCCATTAGGCAACGATGCAAAGCAGAGAAGAATTCCTGCCTTGGTAATGTGGTACCTGCCAGTGACCGACCGCTTGAGACGTATCTTCCTAAACCCTAAAGAAGTCGCACTCATGACATGGTGGGATGATGAGCGCAAGGTGGATGATGATAAGATTGCACACCCGGCTGATTGTAGTCAGTGGCAAAGGTTCGATGAGAAGCACAAAGAATTCAGCGATGACCCAAGGAATGTACTGTTTGGCTTGAGCACCGATGGAATGAATCCCTTCAATGAGAGGATGAGCGACCACAACACTTGGCCAGTGATCTTGACCATGTACAACATCCCAACGTGGTTGTGTTAGAAGAGAAAGTACCTTCTCCTCACTATTCTTATTTCTGGCCCTAAACAACCAGGCATTGATATAGACGTGTTCCTCGAGCCTTTGATGCAAGAAATGGAGAGGCTATGGAGGCATGGGGAGCCGATGTATGATGCGTTCCGAAAGGAGGACTTCATATGTAGAGCAATAATATTTGTTACTACCAATGATTACCCCGCGTTGTTTGCTTTGTCTGGACAGATCAAAGGGAAGACGGGATGCTTGGTTTGCTTGGATGGTACTACATGGGTGTACCTGGATGCATCCAAGAAGATAGTTTACCTAAGGAACCGACGCTTCTTAAAGACAAGTCACAAGTACCGTAGCAAATTATTCTTTAGATTTTATGACAACACCCCAGAGATTGAACCCCCTCCGGAGAGACGTCATAACGGAGAACACGTGTACAGAATGGTGAAAAACATACGCGTCGTCTATGGAAAGAAGAATCTAGATGGGACGAACAGAGATAGAAGCACACCTCCTGTCGAAGGCGTACCTTTCAAGAAACAATCGATCTTCTTTCAGTATCTGCCTTATTGGCCAGACTTGGAGGTCCCCCATGCCATTGATGCTATGCACTGTGCAGAAGAATGTCTTTGAGAGTCTCATTGCTACCTTGATGGACACAGGCAAGTCAAAGGATGGTCTGAAAGCACGGAAAGACATGGTGCAGCTAAACGTGATGCCACAGCTTCACCCGGTACCTGAGGCTAATGGAAAATACACTCTGCCCGCGGCGTGCTTCAACCTAACACCAGACGAGAAGAGAGCTATATGCACTTTCCTGAGGGGGGTCAAAGTCCCGACTGGGTTTTCAGCGAATGTGAAGAAGCTAGTGTCGATGAAGGACTTGTCAATAACACACTGCAAGGCTCACGATTGTCATGTGATGCTGACAGTGTTTCTACCTATTGCAATCAGGGCTATAAAGCCAGAGTTCTTGAAAATGGCCATCACCCGCATGTGCTACTTCTTTTCGAAGATCTCACAGAAGACGATTGGCAAGCAAGAGCTGAGTGACCTACATGAATTTGTGGTGGAGACACAAAACCAACTAGAGATGTGTTTACCTCCTGCTTTTTTTGATATAATGCCACATCTCATGATTCACATGGTTCATCAGATACAGGCGCTGGGCCCTTGCTACTTGCATGAAATGTGGTCCTACGAGCGGTTCATGTCGGTTCTAAGTCGATACATGCATAATCGAGCATACCCAGAGGGCTCCATGATAGAGGGTTACAGTACTAAGAAGTCGTCGAGTGCTGTCAAGAGTACCTAAAAGTACAGAAAGGGATTGGTAAACCCGATTCTCGTCACAAGGGTAGGCTGGCTGGGAAGGGCACCAGTGGTAGAAAAGTGTTCATCGACCATGATTACAAAGAGGTGAGTCAGGCGCATTATAGTGTCTTGCAGAGTACACAACTGATGCAACCGTACATTGATGAACACTTGGCTATCATTATGGCGGAGAGAAATGGTCGTTCAGATGATTGGGTCATGAAACAGCACAAGCAACGACTAACTACATGGTTGAAGGACCAAAACATACCGCTGGAGAAACCATAGACTCTATTACCATCAGTAGGTTGACGGAGGGGCCATCGAGACAAGTGACATCTTGGAATGCTTATGACATCAATGGGTATACGTACTATACCCACGCAAAGGATAGTAAATATGTGAACCAAAACAGCGGCGTTCGAATAGAGGCTCTCGATGGATTGGGGCGAAAGATCCAATACTTTGGCATCATTGAAGAGATATGGGAACTTGACTATGGAAGGGATATAACGGTGGCCCTGTTTTGATGCCGCTGGATCAAACAACACCAACTGAACGAGATCGGATTGAGAGTCCTGGACCTCGAGAATCTAGGCTACCAAGATGACCCTTGGGTGCTCGCTTCACGTGTCGCACAAGTTTTCTATATGTCTGACCCACAAAGTAACCTCCCCCGAAGAAGAAGACAAAGCACTGTGGTTGCCTTCGAGGAAACAGAACATTATTGGAGTTGATGGCGTGGACGATGTTGAAGCTTACAATAACTACTGATGAGATGCCGCTATTCACAGACTTTCCTAAGAAGATCAGTGTTGTGGAAAAGAACCTACCCAAAGACATATTGCCATGGAACGAAAAGGTGTTAAGGGGAAAGTCGTTACAGCGGGCTAGCTAGTTGTTGAACGTGGAGTGTTTGTGTAAGTGTGTGTTTGTAAGACTTCATTTATGCATGCGTGTGAGACTATATATTTATGTATGTGTGTAAGACTACATATTTTTGTATGTGTGTGAGACTACATTTATGCATGTGTGTGAGACTACCCTTTGCAACATCCAGATAATCTATTTCAACATCCACTCTATTACTACTAAAACTTTATGAAATCACTTAACACTTTATGAAATGAAGAAATGGCCAAAATAAAAGTAGGAGATCTTGACGAGTTATACAACTTTTATATTCATCACCTTTACAGCTAAAATCATTTAGTGGTTGAAAATCAGATTTGAAGCTATTATTTTCTGAAATTCAAAATTTGAATTGTTCAAAATTAGTGACAAAGATAGATGACTAGACTAAAATGATAGAGCATGATTTTAGAAAATTTTAGGAAAAAAACCATAACATTTGGAGTTAGTATGAGGGATAAAAACTAGTTACAAGTTTCAGCCATAGATTAAAAAGAGAAATCACACTTGTTCATCATTGATCATCATGAACAGTTGTGATTCTTCTTTTTAATCTCTGGGTAAAATTTGTAACTAGTCTTTCTCCCTCATACTAACTCCAAATGTGATGATTTTTTTCCTAAAATTTCTAAAATCATGCCCTATCAAGTTAGTGTGTTGATTTGGTCATTCTTTTCATTTGACAAAGTTTGAGCACTTCAAATTTTCAAATTTAAAAAAATGACAAGTTCGAACGAGATTTTCAACCATTAAATGATTTCAGCTGAAAAAGTGATGAATACCAAAGTTGTATAACTCATCAAGATCTACAACTTTTATTTTGATCATTTCTTCATCTGACAAAGTGATAGTAAACATTGTTCACAAATCAACATGTTTCTCGTATAGTTCATGAAACTATGAGTCATATGTGAATTTGTGAACAATGTTTACTAATACTTTGTCATATGAAGAAGTGACCAAAATAAAAGTTGTAGATAGTGATGAGTTCAACAACTTTTATGTTCACGACTTTTATTGTTGAAATCATTTAAGGTTTCAAAATCTTGTTTGAAGTTGCCATTTATTGAAATTCAAAATTTCAACTATTCAAATTTGGTCAAATGAAAATATGATCAAAATAAAAGTTGTACATATTGATGAGTTCTACAACTTTGGTATTCATGAGTTTTTCATCTGAAATCATTTACTCTTTCAAAATATTGTTTCAAGTTGAAATTGTTTGAATTTCAAATTTTGAATCATTCAAACAAAGTCACATGACAAGATGACCAAAATAAAAGTTGTACATGTTGATGAGTTATACAACTTTTATGTTTACAACATTTTCATTTTATTTCATTTAATGTCATAAAATTATAGTCGAAGTTTTAAAATTCAAATTTTTAATTTTTGTTTTTTTTGTTTTCTATATTGTTTTGACTACAATTGTTTTTATATATATTTCTGCATATATAGAATAATACAAAATATTATATTTTTGCATATATACAATTGTTTTTATATTACTTTGTGTTTTGTGATATAAAAAATACAGAATTAATAATTTAATAAAATAGAAAATATTTGTAGGGGCGACTGGATCAGGAACCGCCCCTACAAATGCATTTGTAGGGGCGGCTGGATCAGGAACCGCCCCTAGAAATCGTCCTAAGTATAAATACAAGGGCGCACGGGTGAAAATGTGTTGGACGATCTCTTCTTCCTCTCGATGTCATTAGGCTGCCCACTTTTTCTCTGGCGCCCTGTCGCCGCTGCCTCCCAAACCTCTCCCGACGCCCGTGCCCCCTCTCTGCACCCCTAGACCTCTCCCGACGCCTGTGCCCCCTCTCCGCACTCGCGCGCCCCATCTCCACGGCGGCTAGGGTTTTAGAGCTCCCGGGCGGCGGCGCTAGGGTTTTAGAGCCCCCGGCCGCTGCCTCCTCCCCATCTCCGTGCCGTCCACATCCATGACCCGGTCCGCCGCCGCCTCATTTTTGACCTTGAGGTGCCGCTGGCCTACTCCCCGCCCTCCTGTGGCCCTGGTGCGTCGGTGTCCGTGCTCCCTCCTGCGGCGAGTGGCCACGGTGCCCGAGCTCTCTAGCATCCGCACTCCTTCCCTAGCGTCCACACCTCCAACGGCGGGCGACCTGGCTGCCCGTGCTCTCTAGTGTCCGCGCACCTCCACCGGTGTCCGCGCTCCTCCACAGCTTCCCCTACACCTAACAGGTAATTCGGATCCACCTTGTGTTAATTTGGCTTTTATGTTAATCAACCTTGTTGGCTTTGTGATAGTATATTTATTTACTTAAAAGCAAATTCCAAGTATAAATAAATGGGATTAATGTGCAGCGGATTTATTAAAACTTAGTGTTGATTGTTAAGTGTTAACATGGTGTGTGTGCGCCATTACATGTGATTGGTTATATATCGTTGCTTCTATCCGGTGAACGGGGCCGCGCGGAGGGGTCTGAAATTTGGGCTTCGTCCGATCTCATTGGGGTTTTGGTGGGGTTTTCCATTGGGTGGTGGCCACGCGTGGATGGTGCTTCCGTGCGTCAGAAGTTAATTTGTTGCCCAAACCATGAGCGGTGTGGTGTTTGGTTCCAGTGCAAGCGGAAATGCCCTTGTGATTGTTGCTTTTCTCGAGTCCTATAGATATAGATCGACTAAGACTGGTGACTTAGTTTTTGTAGGATCCTGTTTTTCTGATGATTGATGCATGTGTCATGTGTGTGCTTCTATGTGTACTGTCGAATCTAGTTTATGTGCCAATTTGGGACAATTAGGTGGCTACCACCTTTGCATCTCATTCACTGAACAACTTGTTATCTGCTAGTTCATGGATTTTGCAGCTAGACCTTTGCCTATGTGCTTTGATTATGCTCGTGGTCTGAATTCTGGTGTCTCTGATGGAGGATCGTTGATTCTTATGGTCTAGTATCTGCATCATAGTACTCTATGTGATTTCCGTACTTTCTAGATTTGGAGTTGTACATATTATTTGTGGGTCAGAGGAAGTATGTTTCAGTGCTCTCGGATTTCCTTACTAGTCTTATGTCACTGAGTTTTGATACGTCAATATAACCTTTAAGAATATGCCTGCTTGTCTGCCCATATTTTCAAGCTAACTGCAACTTCCTTTTTTTGGATTAGTGGTACTTTGATCTCGTACAGATTATGCAGCATAAGGTTATTTATTTACTTAAAAGCAAATTCCAAGTATAAATAAATGGGATTAATGTGCAACGGATTTATTAAAACTTAGTGTTGACTATTAAGTGTTAACATGGTGTGTGTGCGCCATTGCATGTGATTGGTTATATATCGTTGCTTCCTATTCCGCTAAACATCAAGGTTCCTAGAATCTAGAAGTATTGAGTCGGGCGCTGTGGCTGCGATGCCTAAAACCTAATCATGGTTGTGATTCTGCCTTCAAAACCCGAATATGAATATAAGTTTACCATTCTCATTCTTTTTGCTTGTACTTGTACATCCTTTTTAACATAATCTTGGGTGTGCGACTGTGCGTCACCTACACTACAGCCTGACCTCACAACATTTATGTTTTTTCACTTGTGAACTTTTGGTGCATCCGATCTTATCAGGTTTGGAAATTTCATGGGGTTTCGATTGGGTCGCGATGCGTGGGAACTAGGAAGTGGCCCCTTACATTAGAAATTTGTAGCTAAATGCATGTGCACTAGGGTATTTTATTATACAGGAAACTGAAATGCCTTGTTATCTGTGGCTTGCTTTCTAAAGTGCTAGATTCACTAGATTGGTGTAATAGTTTTGGGCCCAGAAGTTGTATATTGTCTTCAGTAATTGGTCATTATTTATGGAATAGGAATAATCTGTAGTTAGTAGTCTCCACTTGCCATTGAAATCTGAGAGTATGATCAAGAATTAATAGTGTTGTAGTAGCATGTTGTATCAGCTTCAGCAACCTTAAGGAAACAATAAATTGCATTGACTTAAATGTTTGATGTGAGAGAAGTATTTTACATATCATACTGCTAGAATATAGACGTGTTGCTTTCTGATGAGAACATTGTTATTTATTTCGTTTGTGTGCCTGTTATCAATTGGTATAGGGAGGTTGGCTGGGTCCTTTCTTAAAAATAACTTTGTAATTTCGTTGATGTTAGTAATGGAATCTGATCCTGTGTTTCTTAATTCTTACTCATACTCCTCCTACTTCTACTACTACTAGTAGTAGTACTACTACCAGTGTTATCCTAAACGCTAAACGATAAACAGTCGGTTAGCCCATTATTCAGGCAAAACGGGTGTTTAAACGGAAAAAACGGCCGTTTAAACGGTCAAAACAACCGATTAAATGGAAACGGTGTACCACCGTGTAGTGTTTAAACGGTGTGTAAACGGGCTAAACGGCCGTTTAGGCGAACAGTGACTACTACTTCTACTACTCCTACTGCTCCTACTACTACTTCTACTATTGTCCTACTACTACTAATTTCTGCCTTTTGCTTATAACAGTAAGTGATTTCCTATGTTTTCACATTGGTCGGTTTCTACTGTTAACTATATTTGTGATATTTTCTTGGACTCCTCCTCCTCCTCCTACCACTGCTCCTACTCCTCCTCCTCCTACTACTACTCCTTCTCTGTTTTTTGCTTATATAATGCTGGTGTGTAGTGGCTATTGCTACTACTACTACTACTTAACTACTACTACTACTCCTACCACTGCTCCTACTAGTACTCCTCCTGCTCCTACTACTACTCCTCTATTTTTTTGCTTATATACTGCTGGTGTGTAGTGGCTGCTGCTACTAATACACCTTCCACTACTCCTACTACTACTCCTCCTCCTCCTACTCCTCCTCTTACTACTCCTACTACTCCTCCCTCTACTTGCTACTCCTACTGATGCTCTTCTTTCAGTGATGCTCCTACTACTACTCCTAAGTGGCTACTGCTCTTACTCTACTACTACCACTCTACTGCTACACTTACTCTACTCTACTACTTTCTACTTACTACTACTACTTGCTACTCCTAAGTGGCTGCTGCTCTTACTCTACTACTACCACTCCTCTGTTTTTTGCTTATATACTGCTGGTGTGTAGTGGCTGCTGCTGCTACTACTACTCCTCCTCCTCCTAGCACTACTCCTACTATTCCTCCTCCTACTACTCCTCCTCCTCTTACTACTCCTACTACTCCTCCTCTTACTACTTCTACTACTCCTCTTACTACTTGCTACTCCTAAGTGGCTGCTGCTCTTACTCTACTACTACCACTCTACTGCTACACTTACTCTACAATACTACTTTCTACTTACTACTACTACTTGCTACTTCTAGCTACTAACTGTTGGCTGTTGTTGCTTTTTTTTGTCAAATCTCCCAGGACTCGCCCAGGACTTGTTGTCCTATCTTTTGGCATCAGCTGCTGCTCTTTGTTTGCTAAGCAGCTGTTGGTTTTTTTTGCCAAATCTCCCCTCTCCTCTCCTCTCCTTTGTTTTGCCGATGATGAAATTGTCCAAGTCCATACATTATATGGAATATGAGCTAATGATCAAGAACTTGTGAGGAACTTGGCATCATTAGCAGCCGCCCCTACATTACCTTCTCCTCTCTTCTCTGTTATGATGCCTTGAGGCTCTAAGTTCAAGACCAGATGATGATTGACATGTTTCTGAGGCCTCTGCCACTGCTACTACTCGTTTTTTATATATTGTTGTTTTATAGGACTACTTTGGTTTATAGACCTTTTTTATTTCTTATACCTTCTCGCGTACCTAAAGCACACTTTCTTGCATCTATTAGAACAAAGCACGAAATAATGTCACGGACACCAGATAGTGTAGCCCGATGCCCCGAGCATGATGAGCAGCCAACCTATGAGGAGCAAGCACTAGAGGACCATCTTACTCAGGAGCAGTTCGATAACAAGATAGAAAATGATCTAGAAGTGATGCTTACTCAGGAGCAGTGTGACGAGGAGGAAGGGAGAGTAGAAGGAAGAGCGAGAGAGGCTGCTGAAGGCAAAGAAGTTGATGATGATGATGAGGAGGACTCAGAAGAGGGATATGTAAGTTTCAAGGATCCTTTCCCACGTGAAGCCAGAAGGAGGCCAACGGAGAAAGATTTGGACAAGGATTTTGACCCGAACGAGGAGGTAGGGAAAAAGCCTTAGCTTGTAAATTTTGCTAAAGCTTTGGCTATGTTACCTCTGCTAACACTTTGACCTGTCGTATATACAGGTCCCTCCTGAAACTCAGAAAAGACGACATCGACGTCCGCGACATCTCGCTGGACAAGATGGAGTAGAGGAAAGGAGAGTAGAGGCAACAGCCACAGAGATGGATCATGATGCCTCTACTTCACAACCTCAAGACACAACCACGACTACCAAGCCTAAGAGGAAATGAGGGGATATAAAAGGAAATCTATATCCAGATAAGGCATGCTATGTGATAACGGAGGTCGGGCCAGCAGGGGAGATCCTTGAGCCAAAGGAATTAAGAGGACGATTCCGTAATGCGATCGGGGCCCTAGTAAGAGATAAATTGAACCTAGCAATCCCTAACTGGAAAGAGGTACTAGAGAATAAAAAGAATGAACTATGGGATAGGTAGCTGAAGCTCAATTTTAGATTTCCAGAGGGTAAACAAGAACTGGTAAAAAAATGCTTTCAGGATGATGGGAGAGTCATTCTGACATTGGAGGTCGGAGCTCAACATGTAGTATATCCAAAAGGGGTTAACTCCCTTCAACGAGTTTGGCAAAATAACTCCTATTCAATGGGAGGAGCTCGTGGCTCAAGATACTTCACTGGAGGCATTGGAGCTCAGTGCCCGTAACACCGAGCTGGCGAAGAGGAATAAACACCACCATCATCTAGGCCCCAGTGGCTACTATGCCAAGGAAGAGCAGTTTAGGAAGATGGACGAAGAGGCCACAGCTGCTAGGAATATCGATGTGACGAATTTGAAGGTACGCTCAAGGAATTGGATATATGTGAGGAGTACAGAATCATCTGGCGGTAATCTTAAGTTTGATAAGCCAGAGACCCAAGAGACGGTATCAAGGATACTGAAATATGCTGAAGGCAAGGAGAAGGGCTCATTCAATCCTTCTAGAGAGAGGGACGAGCTTAGCCTTGGCTTGGGAAACAAAGAGCACACAGGCCGCACCAGGGGGCTAGGGAAAAGGATGACCTAGAAGCAAGGATTCGAAGAGGACAGGCACATGTACAAGAAACATGGCAAAGATCGGGAGACTAATCTTGAGCTCCAAGTGAAGGCTCTAGTTGCGAAGGCGCTGGAGGAGCAAGGACTGTCTACGGAGCCATGGATATTAATGATGCTGCCAGGAGAACTGACATTAGTTGGTAGCCCTCCGAGAGTTCCTAGCAGCCAAGGTTCCACTGCAGCCACAACCCCTGTCAATCGCATATGGGAACCAACTAGTTGCACCTTGGTGTTTCTCAGCGGTCGACGGAACATTGTGATGGAGGTGGCAACGGGTGTGGCACATCCTCCCGGTGGCTTACACCACAATAATATGATACCGCCGGACTACACTAGGGTCGAGGTGCATATCATGAAGCTCGAGTTCATGCAGTGGATGATAGACTACACAACTTTCGAGGGGCTCATGTTACTCGGAGACGTAATGGGGCAATTCATTCTCTGGCATAAACAGGATATTATATTGACTGCTTCTTCGCCACATCCCCCTCTCCCAAATTTGGAGTGAGTTGTTGAGGTCAGGGAGATATTTTCACCATCTCGTGACCACCACATTCCTAAGATGCCACATTCTTCCCTGCCTCCTAGCGAGCATGTGTCTGATAAGCCACAACCTTCTCCAGCTCATACCAAGCAAGTGCATGATGAGATGCCACAGCCTTCTCAACAAGCACAGCCGATACATGAACAACGAGTGCCTCCTGAAGAAGGTGATGCACAAGAAGATGAGGACGTGCTTGAATGGAATCTTCAAAAGAAGCATCCAATCACCATAAGACCAATTTATGTTCTGATGAAAGACGTCTCGTCGATGCACAAGTGGTATTCCCATGACCAGTTCAAACCTAAGAACCAAGTTAAAAAAGTCTCATCATGGGCTTCTGAGTGGGCCGTCACTAGCAAACTCCACCAAACAGCAAAGCAGTATCCAAATGTAGATGCCATCAAATGGTCAAAGGATTGCCTAAAAACATATGAAAGAGGCAAGCCCTTCCTACCAAACCGGGACATCCAGCGCCTACCACTTGGAATGAGAAGGTTCCATGATTGGTACTTGCGTGTTCTCCCAACGAGCATAGACCTCATACAAGCATGCTTCCCCACCGGCATATTTGGAAGCCCAGCCGGGAAAATTGTCTTTGACTTCAATGACATGCAGACATGCTTTCACCTAGGAGCAATGGAGATGAATCTAATTCGCACGTGGTGCCTGTAAGTCCTTGTCCTCTCGATATGATATGAATGTAATCTTTGAATTTTGTTGTAACTAACCCACACCGTGATTTGTAGAATGCAAGTGCACATTGTCAAACAAATACCAAGTGTGAAAGCCGGGTATATGGACCCTCAAGCTATAGCCCAAACAAATTTTAATTACCCTAAACAGTGGAAACTGGATGCCAAAGAGCTATTTGCTGCAAAGACCCATCGGGAGAAAGAGCACATCCGTACAGCGAAACTAAGGGAAGAGTCCCTTAAGGTTTTGGCATACATTGCCCTGGCTTTTAAAATTCTCCAACAGCACTCTACTATATGGCTACCATAAAACTTCAAGTAAGTTCAACTCTATACTTAAAGCTTTGTTCGATATATTTTATTCGATACAAAAGAGCTTATCTAGTTCTATGATTAAATCCATGCAGCAACCACTAGATTTGTATAGCCATCGATGTCGGGAGGAGCATGACATGGGTCTTTGATTCAATAGATAGTGATCCGGTGACATACAAAGACTTTATATCGATTCTCAAGACGTATACATATCGACAATCCTCATTAGCTTATATGTTTGTATACATACTTGTAACGTTCACTTTTGGATACTAACAAGTTGTATTTGCTAAAATAATTTGAATAGGGCACTTAGGTTCTATGTCACTACACATCACGGAAGGCATGATCCAGCAAGGAAGGAAAAGTTGGCTATAAAACACTATGTGCAGTAAGTGTAACTTACTTCTTCAGTACTCCATTACATGGTTGTTAAAAGCATTACTTAACATTTCCATATGCAAAACACATAGTGCCCCAAGCAGAAGCCTGAGAGTGTACATTGTGGATACTATATATGTTCTATGATGAGTAACACTGATGCCTACAGGAGACACCCCTTAAGGGTAAGTTTGAACCTCTTCACCCGTAGTATAAAAACTTCATACATGGTATGAAATACTAAGCCGAAACTTGTTCTCTTGTAGTGGAAAGAAGAGACAGAAATGAAAAGAGACCCATACAAGGATGACCAACTCTTAGAGCTCGTCGGCGACCTTTGCAACTTCATATTGGATCAGATTGTACACCTCAAAGGCGCCTACCATGACCGAGAGTCTAACTTAGGTAGTAATCCTTAGTACCAACACCTTCGTGAGACTGAAAGGCTAGCTCTAGGACGTTGATAACAATGTGCATGGAATTTGACATTGGTTTTACCTTATGAATTATGTCTATTTAATGATGGATTGTATATATTCTTGTAAATTGGACTTGTAATTGTAGTTTGTATAATACTCTTGTGCTTGTAGTCTAAGGGGTTAAGAACGCTGGTCATGGGGCGTTCGGCAGCGCGAATGCGGTTCGAAACGTTGGTCATGAGGCGTTCGGCAATGCGAATGCTGGATGGAATACGCGGAAACAAACAGTGTTCTGGCCGAATTTGAATTATAAATTTGAATTTTTTTTGCGGGAAATTGTATTGTAGGGGCGGTTCTAGACTAAACCGCCCCTATAAACAGGTATTATAGGCACGGCTGGCACTACAACCGTCCCTACAAATCGATTTGTAGGGGCGGCCTGAGAACCGCCCCTACAAATGCATGATTTGTAGAGACAGTTTTGTAGGGGCGGCTGGCCAAACCACCCCTACAAAGGGTTATGAGCCGCCCCTAAAAAACATTTCTGTAGTAGTGACCATGTATATATCTTACACTATTACTAATTAGAGGCTTCAATTGGTCTTAGGGTCAATTTATGTGATTGCTATGGAATAATTAAGTACTCCCCCCATCCCAAATTATAAGTCATTCTAACTTTCTTGGAGAGTTAAAGCATCTTAAGTTTGATCAAATTTATATAATAAAATAATAATATTTATGATATCAAATAAATATCATTAAATTCTTCATTAATTATATTTTCATAGTATACCTATTTAATGTCATAAACCTTTGTAATTGTCTTTATAATTTTTATCAAACTTGAGAAGTTTTGACTCTCCAAAAAAGTTGGAATGACTTATAATTTTGAACTCTGATTTTGATTATCTTGGGTGCCTTTGCTTGGACTTCCCAACCTGCTTTGGCTTCCAAAAAAGCCAAAATCCAACCAAAGGGGTTAGCTTCCACCCAAGTTCTTGAATGAAAGCAACTTCTTCCTAGTTCATTTTTCACAGCACCTCTAGACCTGCTTCTACCGGCTAGGATCATAACTTCCGTGAAATTTATCCACATGCCACTCGTTATGCGCATACCACTTTGTTCTTTCTCTTCCTTTCCCCATCGCATGAATAGTTCATTGAGAACAGAGCCTGGCGATCCCAGGTCCCGTGTCCCCATGGCCTACGCTCCAAGCCGATGGTACCGAATTTTTTTATTTTTTAGCCCTTTTTTTTGAAAATTTTCACAAATATGCCCCTAGAGGAAAGATTTCAAAATACGGACCCCTAGCTCGGCGCCATCGTTGCTGGCGCTGAGCTCTTAGTCTCGAAGCAGACGTGGAGGTGACATGGCAGGAAGCTCAGCGCCGTAGATCCTGGTGCCGAGCTCGGCGTCATAGATCTTGACACCGAGCTTGACGTCGGGGTGACTGGCGCCAAGCTTGTGTTTTAACCCCGGCCCTAACTTTTCTGCCCGAGCCTTCTTCCTCTTCTTTCTCCTCCCTCTCAGGTTTTTTCTCTACCCACTTCGCCCTACCTCATGAATTGACATATTGGACCTTGAAAACTTTGATTTGATCCATAGATCTTCGAGAACAAGGTATCCTCGCTCCCCTCCTAGTTTTTTTCGCATCGATTCGGTATATATTAGTCGGATTTTTCAACCTAAGAATCGTCATTACTTAGGATTTCATTCTATCCATGAATATTTGTATTATACAACCATAGGATGATGCTAAGGCATGGAAAAGCTAGCAAACCTTGGTAACCACAGTGCATGTAGTTATGTTATGGGTTCATTGTTGTGCATCAAATGGGAAACCCTAGGTTTAGGGTTTAATGTTAATTGCTTTCGGTTCTTAGAACAAAATTGGTTGTATTGTAGTTATGGTTCTCATTGATATTTATTTGTGATGTTTTGATTTTTGTTTATTAAATTACATCTGTTTTGTTATATGCAAGAAATGTATCGGGAGGAGTTTTGGCAAAAATGGGATCATCCTCGAGAATTATACCCCGATGCGTCTAGCAAAGATGCCCTCAGTCCCTCCTGACCTCCCTGTCCCTAACTGTGACTGTGGTTTCCTGGCCCACATTTTTCAATCGAAACATCCGGACATAGTGGTGCGGTGCTTCTACACTTGCAGTCGTTTTAATGTAAGAAATTGTTTTCACTATCTTTTTTCTTTATTTGTGTAAGTATGCTATTAATATTTTGTGGGAATCTCATTGTGTAGGACCATGAGAGGTGCTTTTTCTTTCAGTGGATCGATGGTGCAGACAAGTTTGATCCTAGGTACCTCCTTTTTGATGATTGGTTTAGAGGGAGACATCCACATGAGCACTTCAACTGGTGGGTTCCACCCCCCCTAACCCTCTGCCAATGACGGCTAAGGAGAAGCACCTAGCCACAGTTAGATGACTCGAGGAACCTCCTCTGTGCGATTGCGGAGATCGAGCTGTGATAAACTCTGAGAATACATTGGAGTTTGTGTGTCCAAACAAGCATGAAGTAAGTGCAAAGTGTATGTGTTGAAATGTTGAGCTATATGTGTTCATGTACTAATGTCACCTTATTTAGGTTTTTTCAATGGCGAAGTGTCATTTCAAGGAGTGGTTGTATGGTCCTAAGAACAAATGGCCAAAGAACCACGAAAGGTTAAGAAAAATAAGAAAGAAAGGGTAATTTACAAAGCACCTCCTGTCATGTGCGAATGTGGTGGTAAATCCAACTATGGCCTAGTCCTCTTCGAAGCTTGAATAGGCCATTATTGCGGCCATATGGTTGACTATGATGAGGTTGGTTATTTTTGTGGTAAACATGAAATTGTATTTTGTTTATTTTGCTAAGACATATATGATATAATTTTTTGTTTGAACAGAGCACTAGGAAATGCAGGTGGGAATGTTATGATGGTCAAGCTAAGTTCTTGGATGAACTGTAAGGGGAGGCAAGTAATTGCACGGAAGAGAGGATATGGACCTGACTACGTCAACCTATTCGTTAAACATCATAAAGAAAAGATGCGTGAGTTTGCTAGACAACGCGGTATTTGTAACCAGATCGATGTTGGGCTTGACAAATGGGGATTGGAGAGACGGATGACGTTAGAGGAGGAGAGGGCAAGGAAGGAGGCAAGGGCGGAGACAAGAGTACAGATGCAGGTCTTGAACGAGCATGTTGTTGCATTATGTGCCAGTGAGTGCTTAAAAGCCTTTTTTCATTGCCTGATTTTAAATGTAATATAATCATGTTGCTAACTGATTGCATTTTATACATGAAGGGATTGGGTGTGGCGAGGAATATGCCGCAGAGGTGGCTCGTGCAAGGTATGAGGAAAAGAAGTTAGATTAGCATAAATCATGAGCTGGTCGTACCGTTCAATCAGCGATTGTGTTGTCTGATGAGGGAGACGAGGATGAGGACGACATTGGCAGATTGAGTGAGCTCATCGCTCTAGCAGAGGCGGGCTTACAGGCGGAGGAGACTGAGGACGATACTGGCAGACTGAGCGAGCTCATTGCTCTAGCAGAGGTGGGCTTGCAGGCGGAGGAGGATGACGACACGTTCTTTACTCAGGCCACAGAGGCCGCAGATGAAGCGGAGGCCGCTTACTACAGGCGACAGGCAGGTTAGAGCAATGTAGGTAAGCCTAGCCATAGCAACAGGGTTGTGGTAGAGGATGATGAGTTGCTTACTCAGTATATTTCAGACTGAGGATTTGAATGTGCATTTGCCCCCTATGTCTACTGTCGGCACGTACTTCTAGTATTATTATGTTGTTTAATATGGCATAGTATTGGACTTTTCATTATGTGGTTGTTTTCATTATTTGTGGTCATAATATTTAGCTTAATATTACGAACATATTGAAATGTGATCACGTGCTGCAAATAAAACCTAACAAAGTAGGGCATTATATAATTCAACACACAAAACACATGAAATGGCTTGTGATAACATGTACCGAACTAGGGTACAGAGTTCCTTCGACTAAACCTAAGATGCCTTAGGTAATTAAACCAAACAACAAACAGATAGATGTGACATGTGAATAAGATAAAGTCGTCCTAGTAGTGTGGCCACATAGCACATTGTGTTGCACCTTCTCCAAAGTAGCCTCCCATTGTTGGTGGGGGTGGTGGTGGGGGTGGTAGCGGAGGACCCTTGTTCCTATGATTAGGGCAAGTGCAATATGGATCATTGCATAGTGCCTCCTGTGAACTGGCACCATTGTTTTCATCTTCCTATTCGTCGTCCCTGTAACCACTGCTAACTTCCCTTTCTAGATCAAAGATACGGTCCTACAGGTAGTAGATGTACTCCGTATGCGGATATATAGGTCGAGGATTGACCCATCTAGTGAACCCATAGTTTTCTTCGGCCAAGGAAGACTACAATAAGTATGTCATGTAAGTTGTATAGACGAGGAACATATTGAAGAAACAAATACAAATAGCAATTACCCATGCTCGTGGGCATTTGAAGAAACGACAACCTCCATCTATTCCCTCGGTGAACATCTGCACTAGGCAGTTCTCACCATGCATGCATTTTGACCACTCTTCTTTCTGTTCATCGTATCCTCTCAGTGGTGCCTCTTTGGTGAAATCACTTTTGCTCTCAACTGGGAACCTCTCATAAAGAGCTTCCTCAAAGAAATCAGGACCAAGAGGACCCTCCCACCTAATGGTTGTTCCCTTCCCCTTTCCTCTCCCTCTAGACGACCCTCCAGATATTGGTACTGCAACAAAAGAAAATGCTGAGGAGTGCTCTTCTTCCTTGTTGTGTGTGTGAATGAGAGGGAGTGAGGGGTTATTTATAGGTTGAGAGGACGAATGGAGGCCTCTCAATGTGCCATGTCAGCGATCCGTGTGCCTCTTCACCTCAGCCCTTGGATCAAACAAGCATAAGATGGATGGTGGAGATGGAGTGGAGTTGTGCTTCCTTGCATGCTAGTACTATGTCAGTGAAGTGATAAATCATTGTTGTCCTTGTAACTAAAAAGTCTATTTTCATTGTCTGAAAAGCCTTTATTTGTTCACTGTTACTTAAAAAGCTTAGATTCGTCTGCAAAGCGTCTGTATGATATGATTGGACTATACATGTTCTAATGAATTTACATTTAATCTATGTACTACATTTGTGCCTTTTAGCAGTGTAGAATGATTAATGATTCACGAAAAAAATCGCAAGAGTTTCCCTTGTTTCAGGAGCATTCACAGTTACAAACAGAGACATCATTATATAATCCAAACATTTAATCATCCAAAGAGCACAATGCAACCACAACGAACATCACAATCAACATAACATATCCTGCATAGTTCAAATAGTCCACAATGTCCATATAGTCCCAAATAGTATACAGGAAAGTAAATACAAAATCCATAATAGTGCATACTAACATCTACCACAACCCTCATAGCCTCCTACTCTTACCCTTACCCTTGTGACCGAGAGTGCTCGTACCTAGAGTGTAAGGGTCAGGTGGACGGCGTCGCCTAGTGCCTGGAGGTTGTGTAGGCTGAGTCGAGGGAGCGTCATGGAGCTGAGAGGGGCCAAGCTCCTCGTGCCTCTAGTCCACGTCGTCCTCGTCGTCATCCTCATCCTCGTCCCCGTCCCGTATAGCTGCTTGACTAGAGGAACCTAAGCCTCCTCTGCCTGCGAAAGGAACGTACACGTCTTGCATCGTGTCTATCCTGCAACCACAATGAGTAGCCTTACGGTGTAGCCGACGTGACAACCTCTATTGTACAAAATTATGTTAACTAAAAGAATCTAATGTATTAATAATATGTTTGAAAGAATATTTTGAATCTTATGTCTAGGAAGCTATGCATGTAGTCGTCCCTGACTCTCGGTCGAATGCGCTCAATGTCTTCAATGGAGCATTTGAGTGTATTGCCCTGCAACAAAGTTCTCAGTAATAATACTTCTAAACAGATAGCAATAGGTTTTGTTTTCTTTTGTACAAAAATCTAACGTATTATAAGGATGATACGGCTCGAAGGTGGTACTAACTAAAATAGATAACTCTAATGCCTAATGTATTGGTATGTAACTTAACGTAGAAAAATAAGGCAATTGACTTACCACTCTGTCCAAGATCGGTCCTTCCTCCACCTGCCTTCCTGCACGAGTAGATTGGTCGTACGCCGTGTCTTCATCAGTCAGAGGACTCGATGTCGGCGTAGTCATCTTCTAGTCCACTTGTACCCTCAGCCTGCAACATGTCGCACGCTGGTACCAAGCTTGGTACCACCTGAACTCATGGTTCGTGTGTGGCTCATTGTTCTCATCCACGTTGTCGTGCATCTCCTCCCATTGCTCAATGTAGAACTGGTGGTGCTTCTCCTAGTCAAAAATCTTTCTGTTCTTCTGACGATCCAACCTGCACATATGTCATCGTTACTTGAATCCATGTACATGTCACCATATTAATAGAAATGGACCATCACGAGACATTTGAAATAGCAAAACACTTACTTGTGTAAGTCAACACCAGTCGAGAACGGAGCCTGTAGGCCAAAGCTGTCTCACTCCAAATTGGCGTGCAACTCTATCTGGTAGGTGGAACTCGATAGCATAGAAGCAGATTAGAGGGCACCTCATCCTATAGAAGTCGTCGTCGAACCCACAAACATTGCTCAACTAAAAAGGAAGTGCCCCCTCTCCATCATACGGCTCCCACTCCACCTGCAACATGTCCAAACAAGATGTTAAATAGTATACTAATCCATTTCAAACCAGCATGGAAAATAAAATTTACTTACACTAGACGTCGTCAGCGTGTCTAGATCGTTCGTGAACTCAATGTACGCCTACTCTAACCTCATGTATGGAACCCTGACCTGGTCCCAAAGGTACGCCCACGTCGGCTACCGACTTGGAGGCTGACCTTGGAACCACTCATGATGAGCCAGAACCTCTAGACGGCCAACTAGAAAACAAGCCCACATCCATAGCTGGAGCAGGTACACGCATCCACCAAGTGACGCTGTGGACAAAGTCCGACGACACCCCTCGCATAGCTACCAGTATAGAAAACCTAAGACTGCAGAGCCCTAGCTGTAGTGACCCGCCTGGTCCCAATCACTAAGGCAGTGGACCCACATCCAGGATGCAGTGTCACCCGTGGCGTCAGGGAAGAGAACGCAGGCAAACAGGTGTAGAATCCACGCCCTGCAGTAGTACCCAACTGTCTCCTCATCTGCCTCTCTAGGGCACTATGCGAACTCTTGCCGGAGCCAGGAGATGAGAACTCTAGAAGTGCGAGCCCCTTGCTCACCAAGCTCACGCCCAAGGAAGGCCTCCACTCGTGCTCTCCATCCTTCTGACCTGCACTGCTCGGGGACTAGGTTGCCATGAATCCTTAGGCCTAGCATCTTCTGATAGTCTTAGAGCATGACTGTCATCTCCCCGAAAGGTAGGTGGAAGTTGTGAGTCTCCGACCGCCACCTATATTTTAGACAAAGTAAGATTACATGTCAAAAAGGCAAGCGCATAAACAAATGGCCATGAATGGAGGCTATGATTGAATATAATACCTATCAACCAACACAGTTATGGCCGTTGAGTTGAACTTGGGCAACCCACGATGAACCTGAAAAGAGATGACATCCAGGCCAGCTCTTTGTAGGAAAGGAGTGTACCTATCGTCGTACCGCATGTCCAAGAACCCATTGTGGGTTCTAGGATGAAGGAGCGGAAGGTCCTACATAGAATAAAGCATAGTCTCCTGTTACTTCACGAACACATGTACGCTCACCAAAATTTGAACAAAACGTATAGATTATTACCTGCCCCTGCGCTATGAGACATCCTCGGTGGGTCGCCTCGTACGTCGGGTCGAGCAGGTGGAATTATGCCATCCTACAAAAAAGTCAATGTATTAGAAATTCAATATACAATGAAACATGAGACTTAGAAATGTACAAGTAATTGACACAATTACAAGAATAAATTGAGACATGCATAATTAATTAAATGATTACGACAAATATGAAATAATAAAATCAACCAATAGTCGCACCTCACTAATCTGCCAATGACAACTTCGTGAATTGTGGTCAAGTCTACCACACTTGTCGCACTCATACTGCTCGGGGTCAGTAACAAATGGGGTTCCTCTCCCACGCCTCATTCTTCCGGGTATCTGATCCATAACCATCCTGTGCCTCTCCTCTTCCTTTATCCACGCTTGTTCCAATGGTAAGCTGGATCCACAATGTACTTCGGCCCATCATATGGAGGCCACTCTCCAGGGTCCCAGAAAGGCACGAAGTGGGGGCTCCATGTGTGCACAAGCGTGTCAACACTGAACTCGTGAGGTATCCTGCTCTCGATATTATAGTTCTGATGCCTACCTACTGCCACCAAATGGGAACATAGAAAGTGGTATTGCCTTGGTTTACTACAAGTGCATTTGAAATCTTGGAGGACAACCACATGCATCCTCGACTCTCGGACCACGCCGTCGGACATTGTACCGCCCCTATGCTCGACCTGATAACTCCCTGTGGCGTGGTCAAAGCATGTAACCTCATGTGTGTCAGCCCTTTCATTTGCCTTCTCTAGGTGTGCCTTTGGTTTTGGAGCCCATATCTCTCCATCACTCCACAACTTCAATGCATGGGCATATCTATCGTTGAACCAGGCAACAAGCTTATAGAAGGTGAATTGAACGATTGCATTCACGGGCATACCATGTATCCCTCAATAGCAACTTATTGAATGACTTCGCCATGTTGCTACACTAAAACTCGTACCTCCATCCACCGGCGTCATGAGCTCTTGTCCATTTCTCCAAATCCCTCATCAAACCTATGAGCCATTGTCTACCTTCTGTATTTGATGCGGTTCTGACCTGCTCCAACTTTTTCTGAAAGTACTTGTCCTCAAGCTGTCGAGCAGCCTCCTAGAACATATCAAAGTTACCATTCACACCATCCTTTCGGAGTAGATTCTCGACAAGGTGCCGAGTACACCAACGATGGTGCAAAGGTGCATACCCCTCTATCTACTCTCGCACGGCATTAAGTATGCCCTGGTGCCTATCAGATATGACGCCAACCTCCCTGCCAGGCCCAACCACGTGTATCCGGACTAGCCTCAAGAACCATTCCCCAACTGTCATTGTTCTCCTTCTCAACCAAAGCAAATGCCAAAGGAACCAACTTGTTTTTTGCGTCACAGGATATGGCTATAAGAAGTGTGCCCTGGTATTTGCCAATCAAGAACGTACCATCAATGGAGAAGATGGGACGACAGTGCCTAAAGGCCTCGACACACTGAGGGAAGCACTAGAAAGCACAGAAGAATATCTGTCTCCCATCCTTCCATGCATTTGGTTTTAGGATATACTCATAATGCATGCCTGGATTCACCGCTTTGATTGCATTGAAAAGTACTAGCAGCTGCTCGTATCCCATCCTCCCAGCCCCCATATATCATCTTCCACGCTTGCTACTTAGCCCTCCAAGCTTTACCATAAGTTATCACATAACCTCCATACAACGCCTCAACGGTCCTGATAATTGTCCTCACCTTCATGTTGGGTTCTCCCTGCAATATTCCCATCAACCACTTGGCAATGAGGGTAGATGTCAACTATCGATGCCTCAGTGTCAGCTCATGGTCAGCACAATTGTGTGGCCCGACAACTTTTCTGCTCTTCCACTTTCCGGTGACCTTTTGCTTCCTTGCACAAACCCTCCATGGGCAGCGTTCCTTGTCATACACAACTGTGTAACGATGCTCCGCATATGAATACAAGACCTTGTAAGGTCTCTTTTGTATCACTACAAACGCATGCAACCACCTCTTTAATGTAGGGAGGTCCTTGAACACTCTCCCACTCTCAATTACCATGTTAGGGCTGGCCTCAAGAGCTTCTAGGAGCTCATCATCACGTCCTTCTACACATGCCTGATCAGAATGAGCAAGATCACTGAACTCATGAACTCTTGGATCACGGCGGCCGGGAAAGATACGCCTCAGCATCTCAACATCACTCTCTGTTAGCTCTCCAACAGTGCGATCATCATCAGAATCAAGAGCCCTTGCCATCTCATATGGCTCCGAATCATTCATAATTTCAACACTATTGGAGCCATAGAATCCATCTCCACAGTGCACTTGCACAGCAACAGGGGGCACATCCACATTCTTAGGAATGTCTCCCACAACATAAGCAGGGAAATGAGGAAAGAATGAAAGAAATGGATGTAAGGAAGGGGGTAAGCTCCCAATAACCATGCGGTTAAGACACTTACTCGGATGATTCTATGTCAAAGGGACCTCATGAGGAGGATCTGCCACAACAACATGAGTCTGACAAGCATCTCCAAC
Source organism: Miscanthus floridulus (assembly GCF_019320115.1). Classification (NCBI taxonomy): domain Eukaryota; kingdom Viridiplantae; phylum Streptophyta; class Magnoliopsida; order Poales; family Poaceae; genus Miscanthus; species Miscanthus floridulus. The sequence goes on from NC_089580.1 coordinate 144,606,360, forward strand.
TACCACATTGGAGGCAGATTGAGCATCGAGAACCATAGGTGCAACCTCCACATCCATATCAGGTTCCGGGACGGGAGGGTCGATGTGTGCCTGCTGATCCATTGGTGGGGAAAACCCATGAGGGATGAGATCAACTAACACCCGACGCACAACCACGTACAAACATTGCAGCTGGCTCTTCATAGCCGATCTCACATAGTTCTCCCACTGATCCGTACATCCAATTGGGATCATTCGCCTAAGGATATTGGGAGAAGAACCTAGGTGCAGTACACCCTCAACTGCAATGCCATCATCTCCAAGGCAATGCAGCTCCTCCCGAGCCCTTGCAACCATCTCACTAAATGAAGGCCTATCATTGAATAGCACAGGCATGCTTTTGCATGTCAACAAACTCAACATATCCATAGCGATCGTATTCAACGGTGCCTCCATGATATATGGTCACTAGGTTATCCATCTAGTTCAAATACATAATGAAACACATGTCCTTTAGTCCAAATTAGATGATAGATAGTACCTAACAAGTACTTTCTAACTACAAACTAAGTAAATAAGATAATAACTACATACATAGATACAGTGTACTAACTAAATAGCTAGATCCTATTTAGTTAACTAAATATGTAACTACCTATCTAAGTAGCTATCTAACTATATCTATGTACCTATGTATCTATGTTTCTATCTATCTACATATCTATCTCACTAGATCACTAACTAAATCAACTACCTGAGTCATCACATTAACTAGTAAATAACAAATGCTAAAACTACTACACTACAATCAAAGCTAACTAAGTACGCATATTGCAAATTCACAATTTTTACCTATCCGACGATGGAGTCACGGACGTCGACGGGGTCGCAGCGAACGCCGGTCGTGGGTCAGGTCGACGAGACAGGCCGGCGGTGGCACGGCCGACCACTGTAGGTGCCGGGGCCGGTGGGGACGTGGCCGAGGACTACGGTGGCGCGCGACGGGCGCGGGAAGCCCGGTGCTCCGCGCTGCGAGGCATGGCCTAGGCCGGCGGTGGCGGGCGGCACGCTCACGGTCACGGCACTGGCGCGGCAGGGCGTGGCCAAGGCGGCCGCGGGCGCGGACGGCACGTCGAGCGAGCCACGGGCGCGAGGACCGGCGCGGCCGCGGGGCGCGGCGGTCCGGCGGGGGCGCGGGGGGCGGCGTGGCCTCGGTGGTGGTGCGGTGGTCCGGTGGTGGTGCGGCGCGGCCACAGTGGTGGCACGGCACGGGCGGCTAGGCACGGGGCGGGCGCAGGGTACAGCGAGGGGACCGACGCGGCGTGGGAGGCCAGCGCGGGCGCGGGGCGCGACGGTCCGCCGCGGGCGTGGCCGCGGGGCAAGGGGCGGCGCGGGGCACGGGTGGCCTGGTGCGGGAGAGGGTGCGGGCGGCAGCGGCGGTTCTCTGCTCGGGCGAGGAAAAAGCGAGAGAGAGAGAGAGGGGGGGGGAGAGGAAGAGGGAAAGATTGGGGCCCATACGTAAGACAGGCTCGGCGCCAGGGTTACTGGCGCCGAGCTGCCGACATGTCACCGCCACGTTGGCTTCGGGCCCAAAAGCTCAGCGCTAGGGATGCTGGCGCCGGGACGTGTTAGCTCGGCGCCAGCAACGATGGCGCCGAGCTAAGGGTCCAGATTTTAAAATCTTTTCTTCTGGGGCATATTTATGAAAATTTTCAAAAAAAAGGCTAAAAATAAAAAATTCGGCCGATGGTACTGGCGGCGAGCGCGGCACCAGCTCAGGCGGTGGGTGCAGCACTGCGTCCGCGTGCAGCCCCTACCCCCGCACACGACCCTGCCTCCCGTGCGAATCCTGCCCCAGCGGTGGGCGCAACACCGGCTCCGGCGACGGGCATGGCCTCGGCCCCAACAGCAAGCGTGTCCTTGTCGTCTTCCATGGCCTCCTCTGCTTTGTCAACCAAAAAAATAGAGAAATTAAATATGTATCGGGTGGTTGACATGTGGGGTCATGAATGACATGTGGGACCTGCTGATAGCAGTTTTTATAGAAGCCACAACTATTCAACCAATCGATTTTCAACGTTCTCATAGCCCACAACCTACTTCTCACAACAGCTTTTCTAGAAGCCACATAACACACCCTTATATATACTTGTTGGAAAACTTGTGAAATGCTCAAAATGATCTACAAGATTCTGCATAAATACTACACTAGATCAATTGAGAAATCCGAAGTGGATCATCCGGTGTTAACATATTGCATGTGTTGATACTTCGGTATTTTCAACATTTCTCCTAGCTAGCTTCGAACTCCAACTTTGATGATCTTATACTTGTTGAAAAACTTGTAAAATGATATACAAGATTCTGCTAATATACTGCACTAGATCAGTTGAAACCTACCCTAGAAGATCACCCGGTGAACATCATTAAGCTACATATATACTGATGCTTCAGTATTTTGGCCGTATCTTTTTGCTCCAAACTCTGATTTTGATGATCAGTTGAAACCTACCCTCCCGATTAGTATGTACGTGCATGACCCTCCCGATTGGTCGAATTCTGGCAAGCACCCAATCAGAACGATCGATCAATAGGTATCCACGTACCGCAGGTAAGTGCAGTGTGTTTGATTCATATATGCCGTATGCTCACTGACTAGCTAATACGTGCAGCCATACACACGCAAAGCTAGCTAAATGTATAGTATATTGTTGCTACTACTAATAACGCGGCAAAAGGAGAGGGTATAATGAAGTAGACATATTCTTCTATTTAATCATGTGTTAATTGTGTTTGAGTGAAATTATTGACTAGAATCACACCCAAATAACTATATAGTTAGAAGTATTAAGGACCTCACTTAGAGCATCACCAAGAGGCTCTCTATATCCTTCCTAAATTATAGGAATAAAGATTTTACTGAAAAACTATCCTCCAACAGCTTCTCTGTAAATGGTTATTCAAATATAGTTATCTTCTGTTCCGGATTTTCCGCTAGCCAAAAATAGAAAATAACACTAGTACAGCAGAGCTCACTACTGACGGTTCCAAAGCTATTTCTATAGGCATCTGTCAGTACCGCCAGTGGCAAAGACCAGTGAAAATCGCGAACTTCACAGGCGTCTTCTAGAGAACCGCCACTACAAACAATTTACACTAGCTGTTTTCTTAAGAAAACCGCCACTACAAATAAATTTCAAAAATTGCAAATCAGGCTCAAAAATAGCAATTTTTTTTTAATCTGGGGATGCCCCACCAGTCAGCCACCCGCCCGCTCTGTTGAATTCACAAGTCACGGCATTTTTCGCACACTTTGCGGCCAGCAGGATTCGAACCCGTGACCTCCCCTCGTGCGATACTCCTCTAACCACTGCACCTCACACTCAATTGTGTCTATAATGGATTTTCTTTCTCCTCGTATTATCCTCAACCGAGTTTAAATTGGTTGTTTGAGACCCTAAACAAATTCAAATTAAAATCTTGTCAACTATAAAGTTGCATAACTTTTAGAGATCTACAACTTTCACTTTGGTTGTTGCTCTATCCGAGGTCGTTTGAAAAATTCAAAATTCAAATTTTAGAAATTCAAACGTAGTTTTTCGTGATAAAATTATTTCAAATAAAAATATTGTCAACTACAAAGTTCTAAAAATTATTGAGATCTACGACTTTTATTTGGTCATCTTTTCATGTGACTTGGTTTGAACAATTCAAATTTTGAATTTTAAAAAATGAGAACTTCAAACAAGATTTTGAAACAGCAAATGACTTCGGCTGCAAAAGTCATCAACAACAAAGTTGTAAAACTCATCAAGGTCTACAACTTTTATTTTGATCATTTCTTCATCCAACAAAGTGATAGTCTACATTGTTCATAAATTCATAAATCTCTCACATAGTTTATGAAACTATATAAAAGATATGTCATTTGTGAACAATGTTTACTACCACTTTGTCGGATAAAGAAATGACCAAAATAAAAGTTGTATATCTTGATGAGTTCTACAACTTTTATGTTCATGACTTCTTCAGCTGAAATCATGTGATGTTTCAAAATATTGTTTGGAGTTGTCATTTTTAAACTCAAATTTTGAAATATTCACAAGAAAAGATGACGAAAATATTAGATGTAAGAACACAATAAATTGATCTAGCATGATTTTACAAAATTTTAGGAAAAAATCAAGTAATTTGAAGTTAGTACGAGGTTGAAAGACTAGTTACAAGTTTTAGCCATAGATTAAAAATAGAGATCAGGGTTCTTCAACTATTTAAAAATTGAATTTCAAACAACATTTTGAAACATCAAATGATTTCAAATGGAAATGTTGTAAACAACAAAGTTTTATAACTTTTCGAGATATACAACTTTTATTTTGGTCATTTCTTCATCTGAGGTCATTTGGAAACTTCAAATTTTAGTACTTGATTTTTAATATTCGGTGTCTATTCGTAGTGACGCTAAGTTATGAAAATTGCCACTATAAATACATTTTTACTGGCTGTTTTCTTAAGGCTACCGACAGTAGAAATCATGTATTTTTACTAGCGGTAAATTTAAGAAAACAGCCAGTAAAAATGAATTTACACTGGACCGTCCATGATCTGGACCTACAGTTTTATTTCTAGTGGTGCCTGCTTTTCCGAACCGTCAGTGAAAAAAAGGGCGGCGCCAAGAGAAAGCACCAGTGTACTAGTGTGAGAATGGCTCTCTAGAGTGCATATAAGATATAGAAAAATTGTTGGAGATTGAAAATATATAGAAAATGATTTTTATGCAAATGACTCTCTAAATTCTAAATGATAATTTAGAGAGTGAAATTTAGAAAAGCTCTTGGAGATGCTCTTAGCCAGCTAAAAACATAGCCTTTGTCTATCCAAACAGGGGACTCATTTATTGGCCAAAGCCTTAAACTAGTTATTAGCCACAACTAGCTAGCTAAACTTAACTAATTACTTTTAGTCTGGGCTAATAATAACTAGCCTTAGCTTATCCATAATATGAGCTTAAAGAAGAAGATTCCATTCCTGATTTGACTGCTGCCCATGTCGCATAAGTGGACAATGAGGAGAGGTGTCCTACTTGCTGGAGATTAGCGTAGAGGGGAGAAAGAAGAGAGAATGTGCGATAGCTCCTTCCGTGTCTCTCCTCCACACAGCATTGAAATTTTCACATCGGTCGATCTCTGTCTGTGGTGTTAGCAATATTCCACACATTCCCCTAGTTTATTGGACAGACGTCATTCCCTCTTACTACTGCAGGGAATATGTTGCTGTGAGCTGTACATATGCTTGTTTTTTTTGGTGCCGTACATATGCTTGTTAGCCCCACTCTAGCAAGCCCTATTAGCTAGGCTAGCTCGATTATAAGCCTCCTAGTCTCATCACGTACTTCAAATTGGAGCTGCTAGCTGCACTACTATACTAAAATCAAGTCCGTTAAGTGGATCGATATATATCATGCATGCTGTGGTCATTGCAGGTAGTAGTTATATAATCAAGCACAAAATAACATTCTTGATTAATAAACCATATCTCTTACGAATATACAAGTTTCAATACCAACAATATATATGTGTTCAGATATGGACCATGACAGATGTCAAGGTTGGAACCATCCGTAGTGTCGTGAGTTTCCAACTTGATTTTGTTATCTTGAGCATCTTCGATCGGCTCTAAATCAACCGAAGTTTATTAACACACTCATATGAGATGAACCTCCATTATTTATTATTGATCATTTTCTAATAAATTTTATGTGCACAATTATAAGTAGTAAGGTCTTGAACATGCATCTAGATAAGCATCAATAGTAAAATAAGCTACTATATTGTTCTAAATTTCTCAAACTTTAGATTTGTCCTAATAAGTTAAATTTCTCAAAATTTAATTTAAGTAAGCTTAAATGAATGCACTATCAATAATACATATTTTCTAGAGAAATTAATGAAACTAATTTGATACTATTATAGATATTGGTGTATATTTCTCTATAAGGTTGGTTAAAGCTGAAGAAGTCTGACTTAGGATAAATTGAAGCTAAAAAAGTGGCCAACAATTTAGAATGGATGCATGGCCTTTTCATCATATTGGAACACTCTGTGCTTCAAAGATTCCTTTTTAGATGCTTGAGCAAGAGTTTGGATCAAACATCAATTGTAGCCATGTGTTGCATATACAGCCTATACTATGAAATTCCATTGGCGATATATCCAATTCATTCGGTTACAGTGTTCAAACTGTGGCAATACAAAATACCCTGTGTGTGGACAGTTGCGGCAGGGTCAGGCTGTGGCACAGAAGCAGCAGGGTTCTGAGGCGATGTTTGGCTGCATGGAATTTTGACAAACATCTCGTGAACTCGGACTGTTGTTGAGGTTTTGTTGTGTATGCACAGATTGGCGGCAAGTACTCGCATTTGGCCCATATCCTTGGAAGCCTGACCCTTTGTTTCGCACTGCCTTGCATGAAATGGACTTGTCTTTCTAGGCGTGGTTCGCTTCGTTGAAAAAACAAGCCAAAACGCTGTTCCGGCTGATTTGTTGTGAGAGAAAAGCATTGTTCTGATTAAAAAAATAAGCTAAAAAATACGGATTATAAGAGAAGCGAACAAAGTTACGTGTATATTCTTTATTTTCTTGTGAGGCAGCGCTGTGTGGAACTATTGATAAGCTGATATGTTTTTTTTTCTATTCGACAAAAGTTACTACTAATTGACATGCGTGATTATTATTTTCCTCCTTATTAATTATCACATATACAGTTATGCTCCATCATTGCTGCATGCCCTTATTGAGGCAAAAGCTAGCGAAAGTTCTTTCGGATGCTTATCCTCACCAGTAAACACTACCGGAAACAGTGGCTTTGTCGTATGTCACAGGCACTCAGCAAAGCCCACAAAGCATTCGGCAAAGGCTTTGCCGAGTGTAACACTTGGCAAACAGCACACGGCATCTATCTCTTTGCCGAGTATTTTCTATCGGGCACTCGACAAATACTTTGCCGAGAGCTGAAACCGACGCTCGGCGAAAAAAGTAACGCGACGGCGCGGAGACAGTCACGACGCATTTGCCGAGTGTCCCGGACCTGACACTCGGCAAACCTGCCTTCTTTGTCGAGTGTCAAATCCCGGACACTCGGCAAACCTGCCTTCTTTGCCGAGTGTCAAATACTGGACACTCGGCAAAGACTGACCCAGAACGTATAAATGTTGGCTTCTTTGCCGAGTGTCACAGCGCAGACACTCGGCAAAGAAGCCATTTTAATCCCAGAACGCACAGAATTCTGCCTGTGTCCGCTTTGCCGAGTGTACACTCGCAAAGCGACCATATATTCCCTGTTTTTATTGTTCGGTCACGTATAACGTACCCCACTCAAATAAACATTCAAACATCACATATAGTTTACAATAAATATCACAGATAGTTCATATAGATATATCGACAACACATAAATACAAATAAACTTCACAATCACTAGTAGGTTCATTCACAACCACAAATAGTCACAAGTAGTCATAAGTAATCCACAGATGCAAATGCAAATAAAATCACAAGTAGTCACTTAGGCCACGGGTTTCACTGCGACTACGATGGGTCATGAGGCTCATTCGATGTCACCGATTGATTCTGCACAAAGGAGAAGAGATTGCATGTGTGAGACAAGATTGAACAACACGTATGATCTCTCTGCTGCCTAACTAGTATAACCCTTGCAACTATCAGCAATAACTTCTTAGTTGCATTGTGCTCTAGTATGATTGCTTAAATACTAGTTGGTACCAAACATATAGCATTAGTCACTAAATTTTTAGTGTCTGGACGCGGCGCGGGCGCGGGGCCGGCGGTTGGCGCGGGCACGGTGCCGGTGGCTGGCGTGGGCGCGGAGCCGGGGCTGGCGGCTGGCTGCGTGTGTGCGGGCGCGGGTGTGCGTGTGTGTGCGATCAGGGCTGTGTACGATGGAGGTTTGCCAGGTTCTAGATCGCAGGCACTCGGCAAACCTGTTTTGTTTTTTTTTTCATTTTCGAACCATAAACTAATGCCTGTGTGTGGGGCCATGAAGTGGTTTGTCGAGTGTTCCAAGTCTGACACTCGGTAAACCCCAATTTTGCCGAGTGTCAGATCATAGGCACTCAGCAAACGTATTTTTTTTATTTTCCTCCTTTTCCATAACATGTTTTCCTCAATTTATTCCAATGTACTTTGAAAATACCTTCTCAAATTCACTGAACAATATATATTTGATTTTTCTAGGAATATTATTTGATTATTTCATGTAGTTGTAGCTCAAATTCAATCCATATCAATTAAAATCCTATAATTGCACTTAATAAATTAAATTTATCAAATGGATCCAAAAAATTACCAAAATTTCACATGAATCAATCTATATTCTCTATTGCTAATACAAAAAGTTTTGAAGTCAAACCCCAATTCAACCATCAATTTGACTCTAAATCCTACCGAATCCTTCTCAATGCTACGATTCTTTTTCTAAGATACTTCAGTTTGTCAACATCGTACGTGACAGATTATGCGAAACCATCTCATTTTTTTACTACGGCCTCCACGTATAATATCATGAGATCTTGACAAATCTCATGATTTTTAGACTTTGTTTGCTTTTTTTAAAATTTAAAAACCATTCGGCCACAAGTTCGTGGTCGTGTTTCCTAAACAAGATCTTCGAAATTTCTTTTCATTTCCCTGGTAAGGCCTCACACCAGACTCAATAACATGAATATCATTTTTCTACTCATTTTATTCTATTATTTGAATCACTTGCAATTCAAGTTTGACTTATAACAAAAAATTCCTTGAAATTCAATAAATTAATTAAATATAGCAAACAAATCCAGAAATATATCAAATCTTAACATGGAGTACCACATGTTGTATGTGGAGAGTAGAAAAAGTTTCAAGGTCAGAAGAGAAAAAAAAACTTATTTATTTGCCGAGTGCAAAAAAAAAAACACTTGGCAAAATTATTTCTTTGCCGAGTGCTGAAGGAAAACACTCGGCAAACTTACTTCTTTGCCGAGTGCCACTGACGGACACTCGGCAAACTCCTAACGGCAGACACACTAACTGACGGATGTCCACGTGGCGGTTTTTTGCCATGTGTCTCTGTTTTGCCGAGTGTTTTTTCCTAGTTTATTGAGTGGTCTTTTTTCAGCACTCAGCAAAGAGTTTGATATGCCGAGTGCCATTATTTTGCCGAGTGTGGTTTCTGCAGCACTCGACAAACAATTTTTGTACCGAGTGCCCGATAAAATGCACTCGGTAAATATTTTGGCACTCGGCAAATCACCTGTTTCCGGTAGTGAAATGACCGCAGGACAGCAATAATTCAAAACACCATATATAAACAACGCATGTACAGAGATAATGACAAAATGTAACTTGCTGGAAAACAATTGAATTGTGTGCTCTGTCCGAATGCGTGTTACTGTTTCAGTTGTCAACAAATTAATATTGCCCAGCTTGCATGTCTTGCACTGAGTCTCTGAACAACTCTGAATATAGAACGACATATATATCACGTTCAATAGTATATACTTTTATTAAATTTTATAAATCTTTCTTTGCTGGACAAAATAAATTTGACAGTTTCACCTTTCACACATGCTTGATATGATTCACCGGCCGGAGCTTGGACCGATGTTTATTTATTAATTATCTCGAGAAATGGTCACGGAACTGACATTCCATCACTGTCGGTTTCTAACGAGCCGACGGTGATAACCCTTCGCTACCAGGTCATTAGCTGAAAATTTGAAAACAAATTGAGGTTCTAATGACGCGACAGTGAAGATCCCTGTCACTACTGGCTCAAGCCACAAGCCGGCAGTGATATGTCTCTGCCTGCTAGTGGCTTGAGCTGGCAGTGAGATATGGAGCCTATCACTGTCGGTCGTTAGCTTGAGCCGGCAGTGATATTTGTTAAGTACAAAACCCTCCTTCCTCCTCCTCCCTCCTCCCTCCTCCCTCCCATCCGGAGCACACTCATCCAAGGAGACATCTTTATTTCCCTACCTCTCACTCCATTGTTGCGGCCATTTTTCACTATAATGACCATGAAAGGTCTTGGGTTTTGAAAGATGGGGCATGATGTTCTTGTTTTAAGGTTAGTAACAAGCATCCACTCCTTTGATTTTGTAGCTTGTTCAATTATTTTGATGGCTAGATTGCTTGATTCTCATGCTAGTTATTCTCCATTTTAGAGAGCACTTTTCAATTAGATCTTGAGGAAGGCGTTCAAATTATGGTGAATTCATCTTCCAAAAGGTTGGTGTCTATGAACCCATTTAATTTCTAGCAAATGATGTGGTGGTTTTGATGATTGTTAGTATGTGATGCTTTAGTTCTTGCATAGAGTAGAATTTTTTCAATAGGGCTACCAATTTTAATTTTGATGAACACATGCATCCATGTGACACCTAGAAACCCATTGTTTTTAGCTACAATTATTGTTCATGAAGGCTCCAATTTTTATTTTTTCTATAGTTAGTCTTCCCATTTTTGTGGCATGAAGTAGAATTGTTCTTCAAGAGGGCTACCGATTTTAATTTTGATGAACACATCCATGTGACACCAGCTAGGAACCCATTAATTTTTTAGCTAGGATGATTGTTCTCGATGGTTCTAGATTTTAATTCTATAATTATTCTCCCTATTTCTATGGACATGAAGTAGAATTGGTCTTTAAAAGGGCTACCAATTTTAATTTTGATGAACATATCCATGTGACAGCTAGAAACCCATTAAAATTTTTAGCTATAGGATGGTTATTCTCGATGGCTCAAGTTTTTAATTATATAATTAGTCTCTCTATTTTTATGTGGTATGAAGTAGAATAATTATTCTTCAAGAGGGCTACTAATTTTAATTTTGATGAACACATCCATGTGGCACCTAGCAACCCATGAAATTTTTAGCTAGAATGGTTGTTCATGATGACTTGGATCTAGTTTTACATTTTCATGATCGCACACATGTGACACCTTTTTGTGCCTAGATGGATCAGAACAAGGGGGGCTATTGTGGCCTGGCGCAAACACTACATAAAGTTTATTGACTAGTCCATCATTTACTTTGGCTTTGCCAGAGTCAAACTTATTTAATTTTAACTAAATATATAGGAAAATACACTGACATGTAAATTTACACACCATCAAACTAGTTTTATTAAATTCTTCATAAAATATGTTTTGGTAAATTTGTATATGCTAATATATTTTTCTAAAAACCTTGTTAAGAGAAATTTAACTTCTGATAAATTCAGAATGAACTATATTTTGAAAGGGATGGAGTACACAGTTGGTCCTCAAGAAGAACATTGTGGATGATGCAACTTGCGATCTTTGCCATGCCACCGAGAAATAAACCGCCAACCATCTCATCATGTTCAAAAATGGCCACTCTCGGCGCAATTTTGGGCATGAGACGGCCAGCTAAAGTCCTGCACCTCCACTACAACGTTTGTGGATGGTGGATCTAGAAACATATAGTAGGAGGGTCTGGTCATTCCTTATTTTCTACATTTAGTCTCTTCTTCTAAGCTTCAATGACTATAAACTTGTAGCGGGGGGGTTAGGAGAGGCTCCATATATCCGGCAGCGGTAGCGGGGGCTCGAGCCCTAGCTGACCTGGTGCTAGATCCGCCCGAAGCATATAGGAATGATCTGGTGTTTAACTTAGAATGTACCACCCCTGCTGCGTCTCCTGATGGATTGCACATAGGGATGCAAGTTCTAATTACTTTGGGTATCGGATCGATCCAGAAACTTGTTCTAAATCTCTAATGAACTAGAGTAGCATTTCTTGTAATTAGAATGACATTTGACCATAATTATCTAACGAACCAAAAAAACACACTATTGGATACGCACTTGCATCCTTACTTGCAAAGAAGATGTGCGACTATGGAGGTATCAATCACTAGGTGCCTAGCTTTTTCATATATGCAATGCATCACTAAGTAATGTTTTTGGCTTGCCCTAATCAGGTGGGGGATTCTTTGTCCCTGTTCCCTATAAAAGCAACTGATGATATTGATATACTCCCTCCCTCAGTCCAGAAAGGGTGAATTTCTAGCATGGTGCTAAGTCAAAAGCACCTTAAGTTTAACTAAATTTATATAAAAAGTATTTATATTGAACGTACTAAATAGTACTATTAGATTCATCATGTAATAACTAATATTTTTATATAATACATATATTAATTTGGAGTCATAGATAATACTGATATTATTTTCTATAAACTTAGTTAACGTAACACAGTTTGCCTTAGCTAGTCGAAACCTAGAAACTACAATACATTCTACTCCCTCCATTCCAAACTTTAACGTTTTGGCTTTCTAGATGCATAGTTTTTGCTATGCATTTAGATACACTACGTCTAGATATATATAACAAAAGCATTGCATCTAAAAAGTCGTCTGAACAACGTCTTATAATTTAGAATTAAGTGAGTAGTATATGTTATGTATCAAGAAAATTAAATCCAGGAAATAAGATACATGTACATGCATGTATCAGTCGAGATGGAAACAAATGCGCGACGTACACGTATACATATACTATACTACGTAGGTGGACGTACGTACGTACGTATACATACAAAATACAAAAACGAGCCCGTCGTCGTCCTTGTCTCCTCGAATAATTGAATTGTACATGTATGGCAATGAGGTGCCTAGCTAGCTAGGTAGGCCCAAAAAAATACACAACTAGGTAGGCCCTGCTAGCTACCTGATAAACTAGCCTCCATCTAGGGGCGGATCTAGGGGGGGGGGGGGGGACGCTCCAGCCCCTACAGCTGATGCATCAATGGCAATATGGGAAGCGTGAGGGAGAAGAAGAGGTGGAAGAAAGAAGAAAAATGAAGAGAGAGATGAATAAGAAGAGACCACCCCCTTCAATCATGTTGTGCATCCGCCGCTGCCTCCATCGCTCTCAAACAGTATCTTTGCCAACGCATCTTGTGTACGTATACGCGCGTGGCCCTCGCCGTCGTCGTCGTACTATATATATACCCGTCGAAAGTAGAAACGTCCCCGGGTTCTTTTTGAGCTGTATATGTTTTCATTCAGTCATGTTCCGTGTTCATGACAACGTAACGTCGTGGGGTCTAGGCTCTGCACTCTGATGCAGCACGCACGTACAGGCACTACAGCGGCACGATATATACTACTCATACACTACACTACACACGTAATAATAGTATACGATCAGGATGGAGAGAGGGTCACGTGCATGCATGTAGAGCCCCTCGCTACCCCCTGTTCGTTCGTTGTACGTTACAGTCTAGGATTCTCGGGGCGGCAAACTAGCTCCCAAAGCTCACGTGACGGCGACGGATCGTCGGTCGAGCCGCCGAGATCGAGCCGGCCCGAGCGCGAGCGAGGGAGAGAGCCAGAGAGGTCTCTAGCGATCGCTTCGGAAAGTACACTCACATGCCATTGGCAGAACGTGTGCAGTGTGCATGCAGCTAGCACTAGCAGCTGCATGCTGGGCCTGGGCATGCATCCATGCAATGGTGTCGAGTTCCAAGTATATAAATGTCGTGTGATGTGATCACCATCTATCCATCATCAGTACGTGTACGTGATAGCTAGAGGATGTGAAGCTAGCCTGCATAACTCCATTATAATCGTGTGTTCCTGCTGCCTGCCGCGTGCGTACATACGTGTAGTGTAGTAGCAACAAGCTACTAAGCTCGATCTGGAGACACGCCGTCGTCGTTCATTAGCAATAGCAGCTTTGTTTCCTGCCTCGTCTCGTGTAGTCGTGTATCGGTCGTCGTCTATACCTGAATGGTCGGACTCGGAGCGCGCGCCGCTAGCTGGATCACGCATGCATGCACGGGCGGGCCCGGAAATATCTAGTCGTGGATATATCTACACAACGTGAAAAACGGTTTGCAACAGCAAGTCAATTTTTTTTAGGGACGGCGGGTGATGAAATCGTCTCTATAGTGATGTGCTCGGGCTCCACGAGACCAGCCGTCCCTACAAATAGAACAGCAGGGACGGCTGGTGATACGAGCCGCCTCTACAAATAGGTAGGATTTGTAGGGGCGGTTCACTCACCAGCCGCCCCCAGTGTTGTAATTTGTAGGAGTGGCCGGTGATTGAGCCGCCCCTACAAATGCTCCACGTATAAATACCTGGGATTTGTAGGGGCGGCTCAATCACCAGCCGTCACTGGTAGAGAACCGAGCTTTACTCCCGGTGGGGAACCCCCTCTAGTCCCGGTTCCCCACCCGGGAGCAAGCATCCGGGACTAAAGGGGGGTCCTTTAGTCCCGGGTCAGGAACCGGGACTAAAGGAGGACCTTTAGTCCCGGTGGGTAACACCAACCGGGACTAAAGGTGCCTCCTGACATGCCACGATGGCCGGCACCTTTAGTCCCGGTTGGTAATACGAACCGGGACTAAAGGTTTTTTTCTTTTTTCTTTTCTTTTCATTTTTTGTTTTCTTTTCAAAATAGGTTTTCGAAGTCATATTGTACGCTGCTAATTATACATTTATACGCGCATATAGTATGTTTCGGTTCAAGCACAATGAACGTATTAAATCACACAATTCAAGCATAGAAATATATATATATATATATATATATATATATATATATATATATATGCATGCATCATATATATATTTACATGCATGCATGCATATGTGTATTTTACATTATATTATTTCATGTGCATATATTACAAAAGATTGCATTACAGTTGTTGTGACATAACAAGTTTCCTCTCATCCTCTAGCTTGGCTTCAATGGCAGTGTTGGGTCGAAGTAGAACTCGCCCTTGGAATCGATGACCTGCTCATTAAAAAATCTGGCTATAGACTCTTGAATTGCTTTGATTTGGTCTTGCCGTATGACCTTTTCCTCCAACCATCGAGTCTACAGGTTTGAATTAAAGGAAAATAAATTAATATATGTACATATATATATATATAAAGACATAGTAACATAATCAATAATAATAATTAAATGAATATATAGTGTATTTTTAACGTACTTTGAGTCTCTCTGTAGGAGTTCTTTGGGAGAGCACCTTGATAAACTTGTAAACATAGTAACCACAGTAGTTGTTCCCCTGTTCCTGCCTCAGACACCACTTTACGAGAAAAAGATTTGTCATCCAATCTGGTGATCCGGTGAAAGCTATATGTTTAATTAATAAAGATGATGCGATTCAGGGGACTTACTTTCAAAGGGATTACATTCAGTGGCGCTTTGCATTTTTCCATGTGTTGCTTCTCAATAAAGGTTTTCCAAACACTGCCCAATAAAAAATTTGCCACGTCATCAGATATAGTTAATCATCATGTTTGTGTGTATATATAGTTGCTAGAGATCCCGAAATTACGTCTGGATAATATCTATCATATCTTGGTAGTCTTGTTGTGGTTTTCTCATCGAGTCATAGATTATCAAGTGACTTTTCACCAGATCGATGTCCATCAATATCCAGTGATTGCTGCATGTGTTTATAGGATATAACGCATAACACTCATTAATTAACTAGAATCAACATATGAGCCATTAAGGATATGATCGACATGATTAACACTCACTTGAAGTTATAGGGAAAGAGTATATCCTTCTTGTGGCGTTGGTTCACTAAGAAGTTCATGAGGTTACTCTCTGACTCAGACTTCCAATTAGTCTTTGGAGTAATTGGGTCTTTGAATATTATATGGGGATCAACAAAACCAATTTCATTGCAGCCTTCCTTTCTGAGCTCTGTCATTGTAAATCTGCATATATATAGTACTTGTTAGGATAATTTATATACATATACACACATATGATGAGTTTAATAATAGATCGAAAGAATTATTACTTACAGGCAATAGCAGCTAATGATAACTTTGTCCAGAGAGGTCAGGTGGCATAGTTGATGAAATTCTGCAAAGTCAACATACATAACATCATCGCCACGGAACCAATGTTCGTCTCTAATTCTGACACCAACGCAGAAGTCTCCACTGGTAGACGCCTGCATGTACCACTTGTTTAGCAGGTACATTTGCGTCCCCAGATCAGATAAGGCTTGAGGGTTGTATAGACTCTGGCCTAGTACAAATTTTTTCTTCCAAATATCAACCTCCGCCGCACTCTCAATGTTTCCATCACCAAACATCTGGTAAAGGTCGAGACCAGTCTCATCAAGAAATTCACCAAGGTGATCCAAATCGACATCCGGAGGTATGTTTGCCTGATGCATTAATCCTAAATTCGAACCATATTCATTACCAACAACTAGCGGAGGGATTGATTGGTGCGCTTGTTGTCCGAGTTGGGCAACTCCTTTCCCTGCCCGCTTCTTTTTCTGTGCCGCCTCAATTGACTTGGTGAGAGTGCGGTCATAGTCTGATAACGTTGATTTGGACGGCTTACGAGATTCCCGCTGTTGTTGCTGGTAAGAAGTCACCTTTTTTCTTAGAATATCTGGAGCTACGAAGAAGTACGGTTTCTCCGGGTTTCTCCTTGCTTCTTGATTCATTTTAAGTTTGTCATAGAATCTAGACATGTCTTTTTTATATGCATCAGTTCCTTCTTCCTTCTCTTCAGATATTATTTTGGGAATAGCCCTTGGTTTCACAGTGGCTTTCTTTGCAGGCGGGGACTGGTTCTTCATTTGAGGGGCTGGCCTCTTGCTAGGCTTCTTGGTAGGCGGGGGCGGGGGAGGCGTTGGAGACCTCCTTGGAGGTGTTGGCAGCGGCGTTGGAGACCTCCTTGGAGGTGGCGGCTGCGGCGTTGGAGACCTCCTTGGAGATGGTGTGGATGCAGCCTCGTCTTCCAACACAATGCCATCTACTCTCTATACTCATTTTTTAATACACTATAAATTTCTCCTTTTATAAACAAATAAAATTAACAAACTATAAAATTATCTAGATCTCTAAACAATGATATTTTTAATGGTCATTGTGTTCTCGTCTTTTACTGCGGCAGGTAAGTAATTCACATGATATTTCCGTAAATTAACAGAAGAATGGGAGTGTACACACATAACAGACTACTACGACGATATCGGGACGTGTGAATAAATAACCATCCGTACTAGTTGACCTTGCTTACGTGATCATCTCGGCGAGCATTTCTCCACCGGACGGCACCGTACTTGGCCACGGAAGAGCTCCAATTCTACGAGGAAGGGAACACGGTCTTCTACGACCGTTGCCGCTCTCCCTCATAGAATCAAAGCTCCTCCTTGACGTCCGTTACCGCTCGGCAGAGAACATGCTCGCCGAAATGAACACGGTCCGCTAGTTCAACTAGTACGGATTTTCTATAATTTTCTAAATATTTTCTAAGTTTTTCATTTCATAAAAAGTGAAAATAAAAAGTACGGTGATTGACAGACTACTGCGACGATATCGGGACATGTGAATAAATAACCATCCGTACTAGTTGAACTTGCTTACGTGATCATCTCGGCGAGCATTTCTCCACCGGACGGCACCGTACTTGGTCAAGGAAGAGCTCCGATTCTACGAGGAAGGGAACACGGTCTCCCACGACCGTTGTCGCTCTCCCTCGTAGAATCAAAGCTCCTCCTTGATGTCCGTTACCGCTCGACAGAGAACATGCTTGCCGAACTGAACACGGTCTGCAAGTTCAACTAGTACGGATTTTCTATAATTTTCTAACTATTTTCTAAGTTTTTATTTATATATACTACGTTTAGGTACGGTGATTGACAGACTACTACGACGATATCGGGACATGTGAATAAATAACCATCCGTACTAGTTGACCTTGCTTACGTGATCATCTCGACGAGCATTTCTCCACCGGACGGCACCGTACTTGGTCAAGGAAGAGCTCCGATTCTACGAGGAAGGGAACACGGTCTTCCACGACCGTTGTCGCTCTCCCTCGTAGAATCAAAGCTCCTCCTTGACGTCCGTTACCGCTCGGCAGAGAACATGCTCGCCGAGCTGAACACGGTCCGCAAGTTCAACTAGTATGGATTTGCTATAATTTTCTAACTATTTTCTAAGTTTATATTTATATATACTTTAACCTTCTTTCATGTAAATATGCAAGCTTGAAGTGATTTTGAGCTCAAATTGCTTACAAATGAAAAAAACCACAATAAAGAACCATAAATATATATAGTGAACAAAATGGCATAAGAAAATGGTGAAAAATGAGAGTATGAGATTGGTAACCTTTACAACTGAAGAATCGACGGAGGAATCGAAGAAATCGACGGAAGAATGGATGGAGGAATAATGGAGGGAGGGAGGAAGCAAGAACACTACTGCAGTGAGCTTTAAAATGTGCTGAGCTCGGGCTCGGGGAGGAAGGAGGAGACGGCCGATTTATAAAGGGACAACATTTAGTCCCGGTTGGTGGATCCAACCGGGACTAAAGGTAACTTTCCAACCCCGGGCGCAGCCACGGCCCGGGAGTAGACCTTTACTCCCGGTTGGAGCCACCAACCGGGAGTAAAAGTATACCTTTAGTCCCGGTTGGTGGCTTCAACCGGGACTAAAGGTCCCTGCCACCTCTGTCTGGCGCAGTAGCCGTTGGGTAGGGACCTTTAGTCCCGGTTGGATCCTCCAACCGGGACTAAAGGTATTTCTAAGTCCCGGGGGCAAAAAATTCCGGGACTAGAGCCCATTTTGGCCGAGGATCAAAGGTCTGTTCTCTACTAGTGCGCCCCTACAAATGTCCGCTGTATAAATGTCTGCAGCCCCCTTCTTCTTACTCGGGTCACTCACTCCAACACATGAAAGAAAAGTGGGAAGGCCTTGTGCACCTCCCAAAAATTGCTCTACTAAGGACGGAATGTTTTAGTCTCAAATCCTTTGATGGAGAGGTTGTAGAAGGTAATAAAATGTTATTCCACACTTTTTTTTGAAGTTTTAATGGTTGGTTAGTGAGTAATTAGAGCTTTGTTTTTCTCTTTCTTCTATGGTGCTTGAGCTACTTATGAAGCAAATTAGACCCAAGTTTTGAATGTACTAGATAAATTAGGTAGGGAAACAAGATCATACCCTTATTTGATCCATATTTCTTGATTTTAGTGAACAATTAGTTAGTTTTATGGATGTTTCATGTGCATGTAGATCTAGATCTAAGGTTTGGTTTTTTTATTAATTTTGTTTTTGTAAATTTATGTTTGATGAAATTGGATTAGGGTTTGCATGAAAGATATTGGGTAAAATATAATTGTTGCTAATTATTGTCTTTGAAATTATTTATTGTAATAAACAAATATGTATTTTAATTATTTATGGATAAATGGGCCATTAATTAATTTTCCTCTACCATGATGTGTTTGTATGCTTCATGTAATTATATTTGATTTATATTCATATATATCTAAAGTATATACAATTATTCTCAAGTAATTATTAATTTGATTCATTTTTTATATATATCTAAATAAGTAGTCCTTTAATGTTTGTTTTGTTGTTGTAAAAGATGAAGTATAGGAACTCTTGGATGTATGGTTCGTTAAGGTTCAAGGCAGGTTTCTGTGAAGAGGTGGATAAATTTATTGAAGCCGCAAAGAAGCATGCAACGACGTTGACAGAGAATAAGGATACAATTATTTGTTCCTGTAAAGATTGCAAGAACCGTATGGCATGGACACATGTGACTATCATCAGATCACATTGATTATGCGAGGATTTGTTGAGGACTACACAGTGTGGATTCATCATGGTGAAACGGTTATTGTTAACGACGAGGATGAGGAGGAATACGATGACGAAACCATAGAATCCCTGTCCCAATATTCAGCAGAGCTCGATACACGAATAGATTTCGAGTTTGGCAATGAACAAGGTGGTGATGCTGGTGGTTGGGATGGTAACGAAGGTGGTGTCAATAATGATGGTGAAGCACGTGTCGGGGATGAAGATGATTTGGAGGACATGATTCGAACCCTTGGACCAGAGATTTTACTAAAGAGCCCGAAAGGTCTAAAAAATTTAGAAAGGTTGACAAAAGCATTGAAGGAGACTGTGTATGATGTAGAAAAGGGTTGTCCGACATATTGGACATTGCTATGTTTTGTGCTTGAGCTACTCATCCTAAAGGCTAAGTACGGCTGGTCAGACTGTAGTTTTAATGATCTATTGCATCTCCTGTCATGGGTGCTGCCACAACCAAACTCAGTTCCCGCCAACACATACCAAGCGAAGAAGGTCATAAGTCCATTGACAATGGGGGTTGAAAAATCCATGCATGCCACAACCACTGTATACTTTTTCGTGGCGAAACATTCAAGTCACTGGATAAATATCCCCGGTGTGGGGCCAGCCGGTACAAGAACAATGACCTTTACAGTGGGGACAAAGCCTCCATGGGGAAAAAGAGGAATAAGAAGGGTACAAAAAAGGTGGTACAAGAATCTCAACCCCCAGAGGATACTCCATTAGGCAACGATGCAAAGCAGAGAAGAATTCCTGCCTTGGTAATGTGGTACCTGTCAGTGACCGACCGCTTGAGATGTATCTTCCTAAACCCTAAAGAAGCCGCACTCATGACATGGTAGGATGATGAGCGCAAGGTGGATGATGATAAGATTACACACCCGACTGATTGTAGTCAGTGGCAAAGGTTCGATGAGAAGCACAAAGAATTCAACGATGATCCAAAGAATATATGGTTTGACTTGAGCACCGATGGAATGAATCCCTTCAATGAGAGGATGAGCGACCACAGCACTTGGCCAGTGATCTTGACCATGTACAACATCCCAATGTGGTTGTGTTAGAAGAGAAAGTACCTTCTCCTCACTATTCTTATTTCTGGCCCTAAACAACCAGGCATTGATATAGACGTGTTCCTCGAGCCTTTGATGCAAGAAATGGAAAGGCTATGGAGGCATGGGGAGCCGATGTACGATGCGTTCTGAAAGAAGGACTTCATAAGCAGAGCAATAATATTTATTACTACCAATGATTACCCCACGTTGTTTGCTTTCTCTAAACAGATCAAAGGGAAGATGGGATGCTTGGTTTGCTTGGATGGTACTACATGGGTGTACCTGGATGCATCCAAGAAGATAGTTTACCTAAGGAACCGATGCTTCTTAAAGACAAGTCACAAGTACCGCAGCAAACTGTTCTTTAGATTTTATGACAACACCCCTGAGATTGAACCCCCTCTGGAGAGACGTCATAACAGAGAACACATGTATAGAATGGTGAAAAACATACGCGTCGTCTATGGAAAGAAGAATCCGAATGGGACGAACAGAGATAGAAGCACACCTCCTGTCGAAGGCGTGCCTTTCAAGAAACAATCAATCTTCTTTCAGTATCTGCCTTATTGGCTAGACTTGGAGGTCCCCCATGCCATTGATGCTATGCACATGCAGAAGAATGTCTTTGAGAGATTCATTGCTACCTTGATGGACACAGGCAAGTCAAAGGATGGTTTGAAATCACTGAAAAACATGGTGTAGCTAAACATGATGCCACAGCTTCACCCGATACCTGAGGCTAATGGAAAATATACTCTGCCTGTGGCGTGCTTCAACATAACACTAGACGAGAAGAGAGCTATATGCACTTTCCTGACGGGGGGTCAAAGTCCCGACTGGGTTTTCAGCGAATGTGAAGAAGATAGTGTCAATGAAGGACTTGTCAATAACACACTGCAAGGCTCACGATTGTCGTGTGATGCTGATAGTGTTTCTACCTATTGCAATCAGGGCTATAAAGCCAGAGTTCTTGAAAATGACAACATAAATTTATGGTGGAGACACAAAATCAACTAGAGATGTGTTTACCTCCTGCTTTTTTGATATAATGCCACATCTCATGATTCATATGGTTCATCAGATACAGGCGCTGGGCCCTTGCTACTTGCATGAAATATGGTCCTACGAGCGGTTCATGTCGGTTCTAAGTCGATACGTGCATAATCGAGCATATCCAGAGGGCTCTATGATAGAGGGTTACAGTACTGAAGAAGTCATCGAGTACTGTCAAGAGTACCTAAAAGTATAGAAAGAGATTGGTAAACCTGATTCTCGTCACAAGAGTAGGTTGGCTGGGAAGGGCACTAGTGGTAGAAAAGTGTTCATCGACCATGATTACAAAGAGGTGATTTGGGCGCATTACAGTGTCTTATAGAGTACACAACTGATGCAATCGTACATTGATGAACACTTGGCTATCATTATGGCGGAGAGAAATGGTCGTTCGGATGATTGGGTCTTGAAACAGCACAAGCAACAACTATCTACATGGTTGAAGGACCAAAACATATCGCCTGGAGAAATCATAGACTATATTACCATCAGTAGGTTGGCGGAGGGGCCATCGAGACAAGTGACATCTTGGAATGCTTATGACATCAATGGGTATACGTACTATACCCACGCAAAGGATTGTAAATATGTGAACCAAAATAGCGACGTTCGAATAGAGGCTATCGATGGATTGGGGCGAAAGATCCAATACTTTGGCATCATTGAAGAGATATGGAAACTTGACTATGGAAGGGATAAACTTTGGCATCATTGAAGAGATATGGAAACTTGACTATGGAAGGGATATAACGGTGGCCCTGTTTCGATGTCGCTGGATCAAACAACACCAACTGAACGAGATCGCATTGAGAGTCCTGGACCTCGAGAATCTAAGCTACCAAGATGACCCTTGGGTGCTCGCTTCACGTGTCACACAAGTTTTCTATATGTCTGACCCACAAAGTAACCTCCCCCCAAAGAAGAAGACAAAGCATGTGGTTGCCTTCAGGAAACAGCACATTATCGGAGTTGATGGCATGGACGATGTTGAAGCTTACAATAACTACGCTGAGATACTGCTATTCATGGACTTTCCTAAGAAGATTAGTGTTGTGGAAAAGAACCTGCCCAAAGACATGTTGTCATGGGAACAAAAAGGTGTCAAGGAGAAAGTCGTTACAGCGGGCTAGCTAGTTGTTGAACGTGGAGTGTTTGTGTAAGTGTATGTTTGTAAGACTTCATTTATGCATGCGTGTGAGACTATATATTTATATATGTGTGTAAGACTATATATTTATGTATATGTGTGAGACTACATTTATGTATGTGTGTGAACTACCCTTTGCAACATCTAGATGAATCTATTTCAACATCCACTCTATTACTACTAAAACTTTATGAAATCACTTAACACTTTATGAAACGAAGAAATGGACAAAATAAAAGTAGGATATCTTGATGAGTTATACAACTTTTATATTCATCACCTTTACAGCCGAAATCATTTAGTGGTTGAAAACCAGGTTT
Source organism: Miscanthus floridulus (assembly GCF_019320115.1). NCBI lineage: Eukaryota > Viridiplantae > Streptophyta > Magnoliopsida > Poales > Poaceae > Miscanthus > Miscanthus floridulus. The sequence continues at coordinate 144,629,612 of NC_089580.1, forward strand.
GAAGCTGTCATTTTCTGAAATTTAAAATTTGAACTGTTCAAATTTTGTTAAATAAAAAGATAACAAAAATAAAAGTTGTAGATGGTGATTTGTTCAACAACTTTTATATTCATCACCTTTACAGCTGAAATCATTTAGTGGTTGAAAATCTAGTTTGAAGCTATTATTTTCTGAAATTCAAAATTTAAACTATTCAAATTTTATCAAATAAAAAGATGACCAAAATAAAAGTTATAGATAGTGATGTGTTCAACAACTTTTATATCCATCACCTTTACAGCTGAAATCATTTATTGGTTCAAAATCAGGTTTAAAGTTGTTATTTTCTGAAATTCAAAATTTGAATTGTTTAAAATCAGTGACAAAGACAAATGACTAGACTAAAATGATAGAGCATGATTTTAGAAAATTTTATGAAAAAAACCATCACATTTGGAGTTAGTACGAGGGAGAAAAACTAGTTGCAAGTTTCAGCCACAAATTAAAACTAGTTGCAAGTTTCAGCCATAGATTAAATAGAGACATCACACTTGTTCATCATTGATCATCACGAACAGTTATGATTTTTCTTTCTAATCTCTGGGTAAAATTTGTAATTAGTCTTTCTCCCTCGTACTAACTCCAAATTTGATGGTTTTTTCCTAAAATTTTCTAAAATCATGCCCTATCAAGTTACTGTGTTGATTTGGTCATTCTTTTCGTTTGACAAAGTTTAAACAATTCAAATTTTTAAATTTAAAAAATGACAGGTTCTAACAAGATTTTAAAACACCAAATAATTTCTCTCTCATACTAACACTAAAGTTGTATAACTCATCAAGATCTATAACTTTATTTTGATCATTTCTTTATCTGATAAAGTGATACTAAACATTGTTCACAAATCAACATGTCTCTCATATAGTTTATGAAACTATGAGTGATATGTGGATTTGTGAACAATGTTTACTAATACTTTGTTAAATGAAGAAATGATCAAATAAAAGTTGTAGATAGTGATGAGTTCAACAACTTTTATGTTCATGACTTTTCTAGTTGAAATCATTTAAGGTTTCAAAATCTTGTTCGAAGTTACCATTTATTGAAATTCAAAATTTGAACTTTTCAAATTTTGTCAAATAAAAAGATGACCAAAATATAAGTTGTACATCTTGATGAGTTCTACAACTTTGATATTTACAAAATTTTCATTTGAGGTCATTTCGTGTGCTAAAATTCTATTAGTTGTTTTGAAATTCAAATTTTCAATTTTTAAAATATTATTTTTGTAAAGAAGAAAATATAGAATTATATTTATATCTATATATATAATAAAATTGTTTATATATACATATATTTATATAAATAGAATAATAAAAAAACTAATATATTTATGAATTATAGAATTAGTAATTAAAATAAATTGAAAAATATTTATAGGAGCGTCTAACTCAGGATCGCCCCTACAAATCGATTTGTTGGGGCGGCTAACACAGGAGCTGCCCCTACAAATGAACTCCAGTATATAAACTAGAGCCCACGAGTAGGCAAAAAAAATTTTAAGTCCGGGCACTATTCTCCTCCACGACACCGGCAGGCTGCCGCCTCTGTGCCCTACCTCCGTCACGCCATACCTTCCCCGATCCGCTTCCAACCCCCGGTCCATCTCCTACCATCTGCGCCGCCGTTCCCCCTGGCGGCTAGGGTTTCCGCCGTCGTTCCCCTTCCCACGGCAGCTAGGGTTTTCGCTGCCGGTGCCCGTGCTCCCTCCCCCGGCGGCCATGGTGCCCTAGTGCCCATGCGCTCTCCCTCCACCACCTCCATGTCCTAACTCCATCGCCTCCATGCCCTACCTTCGTCGCGTCATACCTCCCCCAATCCACCTCCAACCCCTAGTCCGTCTCCTACCCTACGTGTCGTCGTTCCCCCCGGCGGCTAGGGTTTCCACCGTTGTTCCCCTTCCCACGACAGCTAGGGTTTTCGTTGCCGGTGCTCGTGCTCCCTCCCTAACGGCTCTGGTACCCGGCCCTCCATGTGCTCCGGTGTCTGCTCTCCCTCCACCAGCCTCGGTGCTGGTGCGCCCCGATGTCCCTGCTCCCTCCCCGGTGGCTGTGGTACCCGTCATGCGCTCCGGTGTCCGCTCTCCCTCCGCCGGCCCCAGTGCTGGTGCGCCTCGACGTCCCTGCTCCCTCCCTGGTGGCTCTGGTACCCATCGTGTGCTCCGGTGTCCGCTCTCCCTCCGCCGGCCCCGGTGTTGGTGCGCCCCGATGTCCCTGCTCCCTCCCCTGACCATTTGGAAGTCCATCGCCCACTGTTGGCTTATAAGTAAGTTGCTTCTTTAGCATGAGATCATTGATAGTATTATGGTGTTCAATCTTTTTTCCCGTAATATTATGGTATGCACTAATAATTAAAGCAATGGCCAATGGAGCATGAATATTCTTTATTAAGTCCATTCTCCCGTATCACTCGTAGTATACTACTGTCGTTGTTTTGTAGTTTATATATCGGTGTTTTAGCAGTAAATGGGGCACATATTTTTATACTAGTTCAAATAAGAGGTGTCATGATGTTTTATATTTGGGTTAATCGTGAGTAGAAGGGTTGCAACTATTGTCTATTATAGGTATTGATGTATTGCTATAGATGGGCTCCGTAGCCCTTCTTGTAAACTGTGAAATAAGGGTAAAGATATAGTCTTATCTTGATTGGTTTATGAGTTGGTTATAGTCTGTTACAAAAAATTCAATCATTTTTAATGTATATATATATATATCTTGGTTATGCCTTATCTGCTAAGTCGATGAGGTAACCTGAGCTAGATTTGCTCTTGGCCAATCGACCTGCTCTACACCCTCCTTAGAGTCATTTATGACCCTCCTAAGAGTCATTTATGTCTCTAAGCTCATACCTGCTATGCTTCTTCTCCCAACTAGATCACCAACCAAATCACTATCAGTGTATCCCACTGTTTCTTCCTCCTTTCCACCTTGAGTATACACCAACCCAAGATTCATAGTTCCCTTTAAATATCTCAATATCTGCTTTACTGCTCTTTGATGCTTCACAATAGACTTCTCCATGTACCTACTGGCCATCCCAACTGAGAAAGACAGATCAGGCCTGGTATGCAACAAATATCTCAAACCAATTACCCTCCTATACTCAATGGCATCAACTCTTTCTCCACCCTTATCTTCATCTAGTTTAGCTCCTGGATCCATTGGGATCTTGGTAGGATTGCAATCCTCCATACCAAACTGACTCAATACTTTCTTGGCATAGCTAGACTGTTTTAGTGTGACAAAATCTTTATGCTGATCAACCTCAATCCCAAGATAGAATGAAAGTAGAGTAGCCCCAAATCACTCATCTCAAACTCTAAGGTCATCTGTTTCTTAAACACATCAATCTCTATAGAATCCTCTCCTATCACTATCAAGTCATTAGGTAAAGTTTCCTAAAAAATTCACTCCTTTAGGACTGCATTAGACAGCAGAAGAGAGTGCAGAGTGGAAGTGTACCTGTCCATTCACAATGAGTGAAACTAGGACATACTTCTTGTAAGCTTCTACAGCAATCACGTTTAACATTGACATTGGGGTAGTAACAGCCTAAAAATAATACCTCAGTAAACATCAGATGCAATCCAAGTAGCTAACTGCATCACCAACACTATATTATTATGGTGCTTTAGTCTTAAATTGCTTTCTAGATTGGTATGCTCGCTTGCTTCCACACACCCATCTGGTTCATCCTCCGTTGTTGCTTCTCTGGTTCCGTCAGCCGATGATGCAAACTATAGCAATCTGAGGTGGTTATGGGTATTCTTCATGTTGGTGCTTTTTTGTCTTCTTGTGTTATCTCATATCTTTCATCAAACCATGGGATACGTCCATTCCCAAGCAACTGTTGTAGGCATGCCTACCTGATCGCTGGGATGGACGTGTCCCACGCTTCCATGGGAGCCATGAACTTGCCTCAGCAATTTGTGTTCTTATTTGCCACCTGGGATGATTGCAGTTAGCTTGCAAGATGATCATAAGTTAGTTTGTAGTTAGCTGAGGCCTGCATTTTTTGTGCCTATGATGTCCACTATTTTTTTGACTGAGGCTGATATAATTGTGAGATCCTTTTCATATCTATGAAGATAACAGTGCTAGTTGAGTAATGTATTATGCACATTGATGACCTTGGACTTGTGAGGTACTAGAGCATTGTTTCTTCTATCTTCTGCTTATGCTTCTCATGGCAGTCATCAAACCATGTGAGACATCCATGCCCAAGCAACAGCTGGGTGGTTGTGATAATCTAATGGCTAGGCTGGATGTCTCTCATGGTTTCATGCCTGTCAAGATCTTAGTTTTCAACTATCTGTTTGAGGTTTGTTGTTGTCTATGTTTCTTAAGCTCCAAGTTCAAGGTCAAATGAAAAGGCAATTAAATCTGAGGCAAATCGATTGAACTAACCCTCATCTTATCAACATTTTATACTTGCTTTCATCGATCTGCATCTATCTATCTATCTTCGATCCATCCATCTAGCATTGGTTCCTTCCTTCATCATGAACTACCATTGCTCATATTTGCAATGATATGAGATGGATGCTACTGTCATATTATTCCTTCCAAATCCTGGCTGCTGTGTTGATTAAATCTGACCTTGTGTTGATCAAAGCTGGCTGCTGGTGATGCACCCCCCCTTCTCCTTTTTTTGTTTTGTTTTGGAGGTGGGTAGGTGGGGAGGGGTTTGGGGGTTCGAGGCTTACTCCAGTGAACTCCCTCCTATGCAGAATTGTGAATTGTTTCCATCACATTTTGATGAGTTTGCTTCTAAGGGTAGGGGCGGAGCCTCATGCAAGCGAAACTGGGCACACCTCGATCAGTCATCGGAAAGAATTTTCAATGCCCAAACATGAATACCTCATTATTTAGCACCAAAGTCGGCAAAGCTTATTCATCTCATCTCCTAGCTCTCACATTACCATCCCATCATCTTCTAATGAGAAACCAAGAGGAAAAATCGCCATCGCATCGTACACAAATTTGTCCTTGTTCGTACCTTGTATTGCTCCCTCTGTTTACTCTCTTTTTACTCTGGCTGCCGCCTCTCTAATCTGAACCAGTTGCTGGCGCCTGGAGCCGAAAGAACAGAGTGACATTGCGACCGTCCCCAACCCCCAACCCAAACAAACGTCAGTTCAATCGCTTCTCACTTCACTTGTGATCGTTCTTTCTCTCATTTTTTTGTTTGATGGTTGGTGATCTGTTTAATATTAAAAAACATGGATAAATCCTACTCTACACTACTCCTACTGTCTATTGTACTGCTAATCCTACTCTACACTACTATTGTCTACTGCTAATCCTACTCTACACTACTCCTACTGTCTACTGTATTATCTACTATAGCTGCCTGTGATGTACCCTAGCAGCATGTACCACTGCCTACGATGCCATTTTTAACCTGAGCACTGAGCATATGTCATTTTCTATGATTGTTACTGCCTATGATGCCTCTATTATGTTTCAACTGAGCATATGCCATTTTTGCCTACTAATGGGGCTGCCTGCTGCACTAAGTTCAATGGTTCACTGGATTTTTGCCTGTTGCTGCTCTATCTACTGTTGGTTGTTTTTTTGCCTGCTGCGTGCTGCTCTATTATGTTTCATAGAATTTGGCTACTCTAAACTGATTATATCTACTTCTGCTGGTTGGGTATGTGCCTAAGTTCACTGAATAGATGTTGGATAAAAAAATAATTACCTTCTATCTACTGTTGCTGGTCCTATACTTGGACTGCTACACTTACTCCTACCATTGCTCCTACTACTTGCTGGCTGCCCCTACTTCTACTTGCTACTCCTACTGCTGCTCTTCTTTCAGTGATGCTCCTACTACTACTCCTAAGTGGCTGCTGCTCTTAATCTACTACTACCACTCTACTGCGACACTTACTCTACTCTACTACTTTCTACTTACTACTACTACTTGCTACTTCTAGCTATTAACTGTTGGTTGTTGTTGCTTTTTTTGCCAAATCTCCCAGGACTTGTTGTCCTATCTTTTGCCATCAGCTACTGCTCTATGTTTGCTAAGCAGCTGTTGGTTTTTTGCCAAATCTCCCCTCTCCTCTCCTCTCCTTTGTTTTGTCGATGATGAAATTGTCCAAGTCTATACATTATATGGAATATGAGCTTATGATCAAGAACTTGTGAGGAACTTAGGATCATTAGCAGCTGCCCCTACATTACCTTCTCCTCTCTTCTCTGTTATGATGCCTTGATGCTCCAAGTTTAAGATCAAATGATGATTGACATGTTTCTGAGGTCTCTACTACTGATACTACTCGTTTTTTTGATATATTATTGTTTTATAGGACTACTTTGGTTTATAAACCTTTTTTATTTCTTATACCTTCTCGCGTACCTAAAGCACACTTTCTTGCATCTATTAGAACAAAGCGTGAAATAATGTAGAGGACACCAGACAGTGCAGGCCAATGCCTCGAGCATGATGAGCAGCCAACCAATGAGGGGCAAGCACTAGAGGACCAGCTTACTCAGGAGCAGTTCAATAACGAGTTAGAAAAGGATCTAGAAGTGATGCTTACTCAGGAGCAGTGTGACGAGGAGGAAGGGGGAGCAGAAGGAAGAGCAGGAGAGGCTACTGAAGGCGAAGAAGAAGAAGATGATGATGATGATAAGGACTCAGAAGAGGGATATGTAACTTTCGAGGATCCTTTCCCACGTGAAGCCAGAAGGAGGCCAACGGAGGAAGATTTGGACAAGGATTTTGACCCGAACGAGGAGGTAGGGAAAAAGCCTTAGCTTGTAAATTTTGCTAAAGCTTTGGCTATGTTACCTCTGCTAACACTTTATTATGTCGTATATATAGGTCCCTCCTAAAACTCGGAAAAGATGACGTCGACATCCACGACATCTCGCTGGACAAGGCGGAGTAGAGGAAATGAGAGCAGAGGCACTAGCCACAGAGACGGACATTGAGGCCTCTGCTCCACAACCTCAAGACACAACCATGACTACCAAGCCTAAGAGGAAACAAGGGGGTAGAAAAGCAAATCAATATCTAGATAAGGCATGCTATGCAATAATAGAGGTCGGGCCAGCAGGAGAGATCCTTGAGACGAAGGAATTAAGAGGGCGATTCCGTAATGCGATCGGGGCCCTAGTAAGAGATAAATTGAATCCAGCAATCCCTAACTGGAAAGAGGTACCAAAGAAAAAAAAGGATGAACTAGGGGATAGGCAGCTGAAGCTCAATTTTAGATTTCTAGAGGGAAAGCACGAACTGGTAAAAAATGCTTTCAGGATAATAGGAGAGTCATTCCAACGTTGGAGGTCAGAGCTCAATAAGAAGTATATCCAAAAGGGGTTAACTCCCTTCAACGAGTTTGGCAACATAACTCCTAGTCAATGGGAGGAGCTCATGGCTCCGAAGACTTCACCAAAGGCATTGGAGCTCAGTGCCCATAACACCGAGTTGGCAAAGAGGAACAAATACCACCATCATCTAGTCCCCGGTGGCTACTATGCCAAGGAAGAGCAGTTTAGGAAGATGGACGAAGAGGCCACAGCTGCTGGGAATATCAATGTGACGAATTTGAAGGTACGTTCAAGGAATTGGATATATGCGAGGAGTACAGAATCATCCGGCGGTAATCTTAAATTTGATAAGCCGTAGACCCAAGAGGCAGTATCAAGGATACTAAAATATGTTGAAAACAGGGAGAAGGGCTCATTCAATCCTTCCAGAGAGAGGGACGAGCTTAGCCTTGGCTTGGGAAACAAGGAGCACATAGGCCGCACTAGGGGGCTAGAGAAAAGGACGACCTAGAAGCAAGGATTCAAAGAGGACAGGCATATGTACAAGAAACATGGTAGAGACCGGGAGACTAATCTTGAGCTCCAAGTGAAGGCTCTAGTTGCGAAGGCACTGGAGGAGCAAGGACTGTCTACAGAGCCACGGATATTAATGATGCCGCTAGGAGAACTGGCATTAGTTGGCAGCCCTCCGAAAGTTCCTTGCAGTCAAGGTTCCACTGCAGCCACAACCCCTATCGATCGCATACGGGAACCAACTAGTTGCACCTTGGTGTTTCCCAGCGGCTGATAGAATATTGTGATGGAGGTGGCAACGAGTGTGGCACATCCTTCTGGTGGCTTACACCACAATAATAAGATACTGCCGGACTACACTAGGGTCGAGGTGCATACCGTGAAGCCTGAGTTCATGCAGTGGAGGATAGACTACACAACTTTTGAGGGGCTGGTGTTACTCAGAGACGTAATGGGGCAGTTCATCCTCTGGCACAAACGGGACATTATATTGACTGCTTCTTCGCCGCATCCCCCTCTCCCAAATTTGGAGCGAGTTGTTGAGGTCGGGGAGATATTTTCACCGTCTCATGACCACCACATTTATGAGATGCCACATTCTTCCCCGCCTCCTAGCGAGCATGTGCCTGATAAGCTACAACCTTCTCTAGCTCGTACCGAGCAAGTGCATGATGAGATGCCACAGTCTTCTCAACGAGCACAGTCGATACATGAACAATGAGTGCCTTCTGAAGAAGGTGATGCACAAGAAGATGAGGACATGCCTGAATGAAAACTTCGAAAGAAGCATCCAATCACCATAAGATCAATTTATGTTCCGATGAAAGACGTCTCGTCGATGCACAAGTGGTATTCCCATGACCAGTTCAAACCTGAGAACCAAGTTAAAAAAGTCCCATCACGGGCTTCTGAGTGGGCCGTCACTAGCAAACTCCACCAAACAGCAAAGCAGTATCCAAATGTTGATGCCATCAAATGGTCAAAGGATTGCTCGAAAACATATGAAAGAGGCAAGCCCTTCCTACCAAACCAGGACATCCAGCGCCTACCACTTGGAATGAGAAGGTTCCATGATTGGTACTTGTGTGTTCTCCCAACGAGCATAGACCTCATACAAGCATGCTTCCCCACCGGCACATTTGGAAGCCCAGCCGGGAAAATTGTCTTTGACTTCAATGACATGTAGACATGCTTTCACCTGGGAGCAATGGAGATGAATCTAATTCACACGTGGTGCCTGTAAGTCCTTGTCCTCCCGATATGATATGAATGTAATCTTTAAATTTTGTTGTAACTAACCCACGCCGTGATTTGTAGAATGCAAGTGCACATTGTAAAACAAATGCCAAGTGTGAAAGCCGGGTATATAGACCCTCAAACTATAGCACAAACAAATTTTAATTACCCTAAACAGTGGAAACTGGATGACAAAGAGCTAGCTGCTGGAAAGACCCTTCGGGAGAAAGAGCACATCAGTACGAAGAAACTAAGGGAAGAGTCCCTTAAGGTTTTGGCATACGTTGCCCTGGCTTTTAAAATTCTCCAATAGCACTCTACTATATGGCTATCATACAACTTCAAGTAAGTTCAACTCTATACTTAAAGCTTTGTTCGATATATTTTATTCGATACAAAAGAGCTTATCTAGTTCTATGATTAAATACATGCAACAACCACTGGATTTGTATAGGCGTCGATGTCGGGAGGAGCGTGGCATGGGTCTTCGATTCAATAGATAGGGACCCAGTGGCATACAAAGACTTCATATCGATTCTCAAGGCGTATACATATCGACAATCCTCATTAGCTTATATGTTTGTATACATACTTGTAACGTTCACTTTTGGATACTAACAAGTTGTATTGGCTAAAATAATTCAAATAGGGCATTTAGGTTCTATGTCACTAAACATCACGGAAGTCATGATCCAGTAAGGAAGAAAAAGCTGGCTATAAAAACACTATGTACGGTAAGTGTAACTTACTTCTTCAGTACTCCATTACATGGCTATCAAAAGCATTACTTAACATTTCCATATGCAAAACACATAGTGCCCCAAGCAGAAGCCTGGGGTGTACATTGTGGATATTATGTATGTTCTATGATGAGTAGCACCGGTGCTTATAAGAGACACCCCATAAGGGTAAGTTTGAACATCTTCACCCGTAGTATAAAAACTTCGTACATGGTATGAAATACTAAACAGAAACTTGTTCTCTTGTAGTGGAAAGAAGAGAAAGAAATGAAAAGACACCCATACAAGGATGACCAACTCTTAGAGCTCGTCGACGACCTTTTCAACTTCATATTAGACCAGATTGTACACGTCAAAGGCATCTACCATGACCGAGAGTCTGACTTAGGTAGAAATTCTCAGTACCAACACCTTCGTAAGACTGAAAGGCTAACTCTAGGACGTTGATAACAATGTGTATGTAATTTGACATTGGTTTTACCTTGTGAATTATGTCTATTTAATGATGGATTGTATATATTCTTGTGAATTGGACTTTTAATTGTAGTTTATATAATACTCTTGTGCTTGTAGTTTATATAATACTCTTAAGCGAACGCGGTTCGAAACGTTGGTCGCGGGACGTTCGGCGGGACATTGAGCGAACGCAGTTCGGAACATTGATCGCTCACTCGCAACGCGAATGCAGGAATACGCAGAAACAAACAGGGCGGTTCTAGTCGAATTTGAATTGTAAATTTGAATTTTTTTTGCGGAAAAATGTACTGTAGGGGTGGTTCCAGCGGTTCCAGATTGAACCGCCCCTACAAACAGGTATTATACCAGTCGCCCCTACAAATCGATTTATAGGGGCGGCTGATTACACCAACCGCTCCTACAAATCGATTTGTAGGGACGATCTAGGAACCGCCCCTATAAATACATAATTTGTAGAGACAGTTTAGTAGGGGCGGCTGGTCCAACCGCTGCTATAAATAGTCTTGAGCCGCCCCTATAAAACCTATGTAAGTAGTGCTAGCTGGTGCGCCGGTGTGCGTGGGAGCTAGCTTAGTGGCCGGCCGGGACAGCGCGTGCATGCTAGCTGATGAGGTCAGTGACGACTGACGAGATATATGCATGGCAGCTTGCATGCGCTCGGGGACAAGCAGCACAATGCAAGCAGGGGTTTGGCCGGGAGCCTGCCATGGGTTGCTCGCGCGCGCATATGATCAAGCTAGCTTGCATTGGCGTTTCCCTAGGGTTTGATGACATGGACTGCCACAGTCGATCTGCTGCATATATATGCCTAGCAGCCTGTTCGGATGGCTGATTCGTATCATTGCTGGTTCGTGAATAAGTACTGCTGGCTGGTTTGTGTGAGAGAAAAATATTGTTCCGGCTGAAAATTTACGATCGTTTACGACAAGCCACAGCCAAACGAACAGGCTGTAGATATATATACCACATGCGTGCACGAAAGTTTTTATTATTTGATTTGACATGCATTAATTTGATGTCCATGCACGTATCTTCATACATGATACATACTCCTAGTCCTAGATGATATGGCGCGAGAGATGACCATGCATATGCATGCTATAATAAGAGAGTTTTGTTTCTCTTATAAAAGGACGTCTAGCTTTTGAAGGATCTTATTGCGTGTAGTGGCAGCTCTAAAATTCAAGCCAAGAAAAAGCGGGCTAACCTTGAAAGTGGTATGACTATGAGTCTATGACAACAACGGCTACTGTGCTAACTGCTACGGGGTCTCCAAACAAGAATAGGAAAAGAAATAAAAGAAAGGCCCCCCATCTGGAATTAATGAAGAAGCAGCTTGGCAAAAGCCCACGGGCTAGGTAGGCCTGATTATGCAGTACCTACTGGTGGGCTGGGTTCTGAACACAATCCAATTCTTCGTACCGCCATTGATTGTTTTTTACTAGATATAGGCAAAGTGTCGTGGAACGCTTAAGTTGACAGACATAGAAAGCACATCCAGCTGACTCCAGATGCCTTGCCTGTTTCACAAAGGCCGGTAACCCACGATCACACAATGGTGTAGATAGTGCTGGTAGGAAAGGACCGAAGGCACCATGATCCTTCAGATAATGCAAGAACTGCTTGTTATTTCGATCAACAATTGAACCTATTACAAAGTACTTCAACAAAGCAAAGTTATAAATGAATGCTATTAGAACGTAGATCAACAATTTTCATGTACCCTACAACACCGTCCAAGGTACGCAGCCTCCTGCAAATCATCTCTACAATCATGGAAACCCATAAAGTCAAACCCTAGAAACAACCTTATTCACTTCAAATCATCTCTATACATACTCAGTCTAACATATCCATACATCTTATCAATACAAATTAATGTCAAATCACAAACTTAGAGGTAACTTTACTTAGAACAATCCAACCCAGACACTATCCAAACCAATGCAGTCAAACCCTAGAATAGTGCCAACCAAAAACAATCCAAACACTACAACAGTCTAACATCTAACCATGGAATCATAATATATTGCGCGTGATTAGGCAAACAAAGTTTCAGTAAACAAAACAAAAGCTAGTATTGCACACAACAGTCTAAACCATAGCAGTATAGAAACATCAACTATACAAAAAAACAACAGAGGGTGAGGGAGGCATACCTCATGCACGAGACCAATGAAACCAAAAATCCAAAAGCAAACTTGATCGAAGAGAGATAGAGAATGGGGAGGAAGAGAAGAGAGAGAAAGGAGAAATGGCCAGCACTCGAGCAGCTCACATGACTGAGGGAGAAGAAAGGAACCGGGCCGCGTCCTTTTATGGGCTTTTCGCGCCAGCCCGCCTAGCGCAACAACGCTGTTGCGCCGGAGTCGGCGGAGCGACAGGGTGGGCCCCATCACGCGCCACGTTAGCTCCGGCCAGCGGTCCACGCCAGCGTGGCGCCCCTTGTCGCGCCACATGCACGGCTCGACACCCTGGTGCTGTCGCCACTAAAAGGGCTAGATTTTGCAATTTCTTTTTTGGAGTGGTTATTATTAAAATATTGTTAAAAAGTATTAAAAAAGCTCGGGCTGCAGGGGTAGATACTCCCGAGGTATTTTAGCTTAAGGTAGAGGACTTCTCACTTAGCCCGAGAAAACCTCTGAACCACATGTCTCGTCCGTATTTAGGGGCCCGTTATCCGATGAGAGGGCCGATCCATTTTACTTGTGCTTTAGGAACATAGGGCAAGCGAGTTTTTTTTCAATTAACTGACGTGCGCACACACAGGCGCACGCCGAGATCAGCCACCGAGACGTCGATGGCGACAAGAGCTGGTTTACTCGGCGCGCGTCTTTCTTTTGCTTTTTTCCTCACTAGGTAGTGTGCCCGTGCGTTGCTACGGAACAACTAATTTTTTTACTAAAAATACACGGATCGCACGATAAGCTAACAATACCGCGAAATTAAATACCAGCGTTAAAGTGATATTTAATAAATAAAAACAAAGTTCATAAAATTAACACAGTCATGGAGAGCACGGCGTCATAGGCTCATAAATTCTACTGTATAGACATTTTCATGATGTGGCTAAAATAATGTTTTATATCGACAGGAAGAAATCTTCGATATCCATTTCTTTGGTGCGCCAATAACTCCACGAATAAGATCCTCTGCATCTCCATACCATCCTATACATAGGTTTAAGTACATATGTAAATATTAGTGCCTGTTACATGGGTAACATTACGTATCTTGAAAAAATTCTCAGAAAACCGTAAAATAAAGTATGTTATACTCACCGTATAAATATGTGTTAGGTCTATTTCACACAGATATATATTGTAGAATAAAGTATCCACTTGAGTGTCTGTGTCAAGATTCACCATCAGCAATATATAGAAATAGTTAAATCATAGGTATTATTATTATAAGCGACGGTGACTCTTAGTTACCCATCTATGTCATCTGTAACGGTGTTTTCACGGATGAATTTCCATTAATAGATATCCTCGTTCCATCCAGATAAGTACATTCACTGTGGCCATGTACTGCAAGTTAAATCTTAGAGTTTGCCTGGCATACATCAGCACCGATGTATCTTTACACCACTTTTCAACATGTCTAGAGTCAATCATGATAAGCGTCTTCTTCTGCTAGTTGAAAACATAAAGAATATATCTTCCAATGTATAGCCATGGCAAAAGAAATTGCAAACATGGTAGCGATTAGAATAATATATAAGAAACAAGTAATTAAAGCATGAGCTAGCGACTTACATATCTACACTGTGGTAAGTTATATTCTATATTCTCACATACACCAATCGCAACAGTCATTTCTTTCGCATTGTTTCTTTTATGGTATTATGTATTTTTGTTAAAGCACACATTTTCTAGATTAGTATAACTTGGCCTATTTTATATAATTAGAAAAACAACAAATAAGACTATAATATAGCACGATAATAATTATAAAAATATGTTTACACATAAGCTCAGGTCCATGTGATGCTTAATAACACTATTGTATTGTTTTAGTGTTATGTACTCTCGAGCTGCCTGACAGCGAACACCTAAGTTGAAACCGTGAGATGCCTCGATCATTCATTAACAACTCTTGTAGGTTCTTGACATTTAGCGCAATCATGGAGGGATGAAAACCTTTAACCCAAGGCCTCTTGCAAAGCATTAGACACAGATGATGGTTATTGTCATATAAGAGAGCACACTATTATTGGTAAAGTAATTAAAATGAGCATGTAGAAATATTAAATCAAGCAACCAAGCTCACGGTGATACGTCGGCAAACATTGAGCAGTCTACATATTTTGAATCTTTCTAACAAATGAAAAGGCACGAAGTGGCTCTTATTGAACTAAATTCTTGTCCATCATTTATTAAAAGTGCATGTCAAAAATGTGTAAATAATCTTAATATTACTTATTTATCTAAATCGGTGAGTAGGCATCATGGCTTCTCCATGAGACGCAACATAGTGTCATACTATGTAGACTGCGCAATGTTTAAAAAATAATACCACAATAGCATAAGTATGAATGTGTGTTATACTGCTACCTCCAATTTTATCAGTGTAGAAGAAGTGACATTTAGGCCCCATTCGGCTTGCTAAATCTTGGCTGAAAAACACTGTTCTGCCTGAAATGTTGTGAGAGAAAAATACTGTTTCGGCTAAAAAAAGAAGCCGAACAAGCCGGATATAGGGTAAGCCGAACAGGGCCTTAGTAGTAATATTGTAAATCAAACAAACTAAACATGTTAAATAGTTTGATAATCAATTGTACAATGAGATAAATTTGTGCACAGATAAACTTTACGCGAGTATATTCCTTCATCGCCAATGGAAATTGTAGCCTTCCATTATATGGCATCAAAATCTTAATCGTGTATTCACCCATCTACTAAAGGAGAGTACTTCTTAGTTTATCTAGTGTAAATGATGCTCCAAAGCAACTTTGCCCTCTCTAACCTACTCCTTGACATGGAGGTTCATTGATACTTGGTAAATTGTGCTATCGGCCACAGATAGACATCCTTAGATATAGGACGTAAGCTCAATATTTCTCTTACTAAATTGTACCGTGGAGCCAAAAGAAACAGCTTTTGAAGTCATTTTCCATATCCGAACCACTCATTGCACATGCACAAAAGTTGAGTACCGATAAGTGAAAAGCATGAGTAAGTTTGAGACAGCAAATGATGCAGAACTTGAGTACAGATAAGTGCACGACATGACAGTGTTTCAGGCAGCCAATAGGACATCAGTATAAGTAATTGTCAGATTTATTGGTGGTGAAGCATTCTAGGAATCGCATAGAGTCATAGGTATCTTGTGAAAAAAAATCAAGGAACTGTATAGTGTGTAAATATCAGAGATAGGTTAAAGAAAATATGAAAATAGTTGTTCTGAAACCGAGCAACATGTGCTACTCTGCTCCAGCAGAAATACAAGATTGACAAAACAGCAATCCTTGACCTGCCTTCATTTGATGATGCTATTTATTTGATCTCACTATGTTTCACACAATATTGAAGGGACTCAAATGAAGATCACACAATGTTTCACACAAAATACATCTTCACATGCGAGATTTTTGTATTGGTCAATTTGTTGGGAATTAAAAAAAACGTGCAAGCCTTTTGTTTTAAGGTCAGTTACATCAAAAGTGAACACTCCTACCTCATTTTATGAATCTAGAGGTTTTCGTGTCGTGTTGATAGCCTGATAAGCTGTTATTAGTCAAGATGGGCAATCCTCTGAAGCTGTCATGACTGCATTGCGCTCTGGAAAGTTCACAGGATAATATTGATGGTTCGACTATATCTCTGAAATTAGGGTGAGTTGCAAGCAGCATTTTCTTTCACGCAGGATAAAATTTACTGAATACAGAACATTTGTTGATTCTTATCCTAAACCCTACAGACCAAATGGACAAACTTCTATAGCCACATGGATGACCTCAAACAAATATTTATTATAGACACTAATACAAAATTATAAAAAGGCGCTTCTTACTCGGGCCAGTCGTAGTGGTCATACAGTAGGGCACGTTCGTTTCCCTTAAGCTTCAGCTCTGAAGAAGTATCCAGCTGCTGATGTCAGTTCAGGTATGGTCACAGGCTCTTCGCCAGGTCCTGCTTCGCCCAGGCTTTTCATCTGCTCAGCCTATGCCTGAACAATTCAGTCCAATACTCAGTGAGAATAGTTGAATACTCCATCCAAAGAATTCGAACTGATGCAGTTCACAGAGAATGTTGTTCAGAGATTGATTGAAAAAAGAAAACTCAAAAAATTTTGGAAATTGAATCCAATTGAATGGAACCGACCTTAGCATGCCTCAGCTTGGTTCGAGATATTTCTTTCCCAAGTTAGCAGCAGCAGCGATTTGAAGTAGTATCTAAAAACAAAACTACCGAGCACCTGCATCGCGCCATGTCCTCGCCCTCAGCCCCCGTCCTCAGCGTCCTCCTGCTCTTGCTGGCACGGTCGCGGCTAGGGATTCCTGAGAGTAGTCACTGCCGCGGTGAACGCGCACGTCCATAGCCCGGGATTCCTGGGAGTAGTCACCGCCATGGTCCATAGCCCGATATCACACAGAAAAACCGTCAGATCTGACGATGGAAGAACCAAAACAACTTAGATTCACGATAGTGTGGATTGATTTGATTACCTGTACTTGCTGTTGCGCATTGACGATGGCCTTGGACAGTGGCAGCACCCCCCCTCCCGGGCGCCTGAGCTGCTCCTACAGCCGCTCTTTCCCCCGCTCGACGCCCTCCACCGCCCGCCTCCTGTCGCCGATGGCCTCCTCCGCGCAAGCATGCTGGAGGCCCCACCTAAAGACATCACAAAACCTGAGGATTCGTCCTCGTGAAACGAAGCATTGATTTTGGATCTGCCAATAACATAGAAAATTAGAACTCGAATAAATTAATGGATGGAGATATCAAGTGGATATATAGTGTGGTTTCTCTCTGTCATACCTGCTTTGTGGATCGATGTAATCCTGCTCGAGGAATAAGCTTCATCATCACAAATCCAATGCCCAGGCCACAGTTCATGCATGTTGGGAGGCCACACCATCCTTCGTGGATCCACTGCCAGCATGCCAAAGAGCCACGCCGCCGCCACCAAGGTCACCATGGACGCACGCAGAGGGGAACCGTGCCGCTCCTAACGAATATTGTGCCTAGCTCCCACGGATCCGCCGCCGGGGACGCCATGCTACTGATGAAGGGGGCGGCACCGTCGTTGCCGCACAGGTCGTGGGGCGCGTGCTGCTGCTGGTTCGTGGGAGAGGAGGCGGCCGCGTGGGCGTGCGCCAGATTGGAGCGGGATCGCGGAGGGGATGGATCGCGAGATTGGTCCCACCTGTCGGCGCATCTTTTTTTTTGACTCGCGGGATCGCAAGAGACAGGCGTAGGAGCAGAGGGGTGCGGGATCGCAGCAGGCAAGACGATGGACCCATGTTAGAATGTCGTACCAAAAAATATCTATACTTTGTTCTTTTTAGTTGTAGTAAATAGGCCACGATAAAGACGCACTAGCATGACCTCTCTGCCTAGCTCCTCCAAGAAAAGAATAGGTATGTGCTTGTCGAGTATGATAGACGATGGAGCCAGGTTTGGCCATTTGGTACTAGTATATTATATATGTTCTTCGTCACTGATTGGCGCGCCTGTTGGCAGGATGTTTACGGACAGGAGGGAGGTTTGGCATGTGTGGTGCACTCGTAGATCTTTTGCCGTTTCTTAAAATAATGGAAAACTTCTGAAAGAAACAGCAAAACATATCTGCGCATCCAGGGAATCGAACCCTGGTCAGTACCGTGGGAGGGTACTATGATACCACTACACCAGATGCGCTTTGCGTAACTCTTTCCATATAATCTCTAAAAGACAACTCTATGGTCAACTTACTTGTGCGGCCTGCACAACAAACCATCCGCTTGGCGCTGCGTCTCCGAAAAGTTTGATATTGCAAAATTGACACCGGCATACATTTGAATCGAAAATGTTTCAGTTTGCGCGAACCCTCATCCAATTAGAATTTCGTTAGTATATGTGTGGAAATCCTCATCAGGAGCCCCTACGTGGTGTTCTCATTTGTTGAGTGATCCCATCCTGGCCTAACCTTATGAGTCCATAATATGTCTCCTTCGTCCACCTACTCATCATCACTTCATCTATCAGCGCCAAAAGAAAGCGAAGAGCACTACTACATCTACGAGTGCACCACACATACCAAACCTCCCTCCTGTCCGTAAACATCCTGCCAACAAGCGCGCCAATCAGTGACGAAGAACCCTAGAAGACATACACACGCCAGCACG
Organism: Miscanthus floridulus; assembly: GCF_019320115.1. NCBI lineage: Eukaryota > Viridiplantae > Streptophyta > Magnoliopsida > Poales > Poaceae > Miscanthus > Miscanthus floridulus. Next base: position 144,648,235 of record NC_089580.1, read on the forward strand.
CAGATCTATATATAATATACTAGTACCAAATGGCCAAGCCTGGCTCCATCATCTATCATACTCGACAAGCACATATCTATTCTTTTCTTGGAAGAGCTAGGCAGAGAGGTCATGCTAGTGCGTCTTTATCATGGCCTATGAGGAAAAAAGCAAAAGAAAGACGCACGCTGAGTAAACCAGCTCTTGTCGCCATAGACACGTCTCGGTGGCTGATCTCGGCGTGCGTCTGTGTGTGCGCGCGTCGGTTAATTGAAAAAAAAACCCTCACTTGCCCCATGTTCCTAAAGCACATGTAAAATGGATCGGCTCTCTCACTGGATAATGGGCCTCTATGTACGGACAGGGCATGTGGTTCAGGGGTTTTCTCGGGCTGGGTGAGAAATCCTCTACCTTAAGCTAAAATATCTCGGAAGTATCTATCCGTGCGGCCCGAGCTTTTTTTTTTTAATTGTAGTGGCTGAGGCGCTGATGGAGCGACCTCTCTGTATTCTTGTAAACTTAATTAGCTGATGAAGTTGGAGCGTCATGAAAAGAGAAAGGGAGAAGACACGATCGATCCATCCATCCGTCGAGTAGACAGCAGACACGTAAAAAGGAGATCAAGTGATATGCTGCGCCTGTTTTTTGCTCTGTCGTTAAGATGGATGCCCGTGGCGATGACGTTATCGTGGCTTTATTAGGTGCTAGGTAGCTTATGATTTGCCTTATTATGGTCATGGGGATGGTCGGATGGATGCTATGCAGAATGTATTGCGTCCACATTCAATGTACCTCTAATCTGTTCTATTGATGGCCCACATTCAAGTGTAGCAACAGAAGCGGTTGCACTAGTACTCGATAATGAAATGTGCATGTTGCACGTCATTAGCACACTTATAATTTAGCACCTGAGAAACACAGCTCCATGTTTGTTGTTTACTTTGTTATGCACCATTAGATGAAGGTCAATAACCTGAATATTCTTCCTCAACTTGTTCACATAGTATGAAGCAAAAGTTGTGCCAAATGGTAGGATTTTGCAATCTCTTGTCAATAAGCAAATTCAAGGAATGATTTTTTTGGAATCATATATGCAAATGCTCACATAGATGCATACACACTAAATTGTACGAAAGTTAGGCGTGCACACACACTGAGTCGCAGATTTCGGGAAGTCACCACAGTTGTCTCATAATCAATGGGCAATGTCGCCTACCGCTGAAAAAATATCGATGTTAAATCGTATAATAAACTAAATAAGTAGAATAAGCAAAATATGCTTTTCACCCCACCGTTCCAAAAAAAAGTGAATTAGGACCAATCACGAGCAACAAATAGGGGCTTCTCCAATTACCTACCAACCTCAATTGCAACTCTGTTTTCCTAATAGATCCATATCTTCTCTACACCCTACCTCAATGCCAATTTCCTCCCACTCAAAGATGCTCCTAGTGGCACTAGAGAAGACTTGCCAACTCAAACTACATCGTCTACACTATACTCTACATCTAACCATTGCAATATCAGTTGACCATTTCATCACATTCAACCATTAGCTAAGGGCCTATATGCCATCCTCTTTGAAATCCGTTGTCCTTCGGGGCACGTTATATGTTACCTAGGAAATCATGACATACACCCTCTCACCCCCGCTCACCCTTTCCTCCATCTCTAGTGGCTCTCCACTATCAAATCTACCATCACCACCCCTAGTGTTCTAGGACCACCTTAGGCCAACAATGCGCCATCGCCATACCGACCCATTTATAAGCAACCACCATCGTCAACTACACGTAACCTAATGATCTCCTTCTACAATCAGAGCCACCCAATAAGCAATATTGACCTATAATTCATTGTTGGACATGTTGACGACCATACCTTGTGGTGAGGAATCACTACAGCAGCCAGTGGCTTCCCCGAGTGCCAGTTGCACTCGGGGAAGGCCCAGTTGCACTCGGGGAAGCCTTCCCCGAGTGCAACACTCGGGGAAGACCCTCCGGCTAATCCTCATCCGGCAAAGGCGTCTTTCTCGAGTGCCGAAAATCGTGCACTCGGGGAAGGCTTTGCCGAGTGCCGTGCTGGCACTCGGGAAAGATTTGACGCCGTTGGCCGACGGCCGACGCCGTTTTTTTTTCTTCCCCGAGTGCAACACTCGGGGAAGATTTTAGAATTTTTTTAAATAATCTTTGCCGAGTGCCGCAGCTCAGGCACTCGGCAAAGAAATTTGTTTTTTTTTTAAAAACCCTCTTTGCCGAGTGCCGCAGCTCAGGCACTCGGGGAAGCCACCTCTAAAAATTCTTTTTTTTTTGTTTTTTCTTTTCCATGTAAACAACAAAGCATATATATATCACAAACCACAAATCAACAATAATATATCACAAACCACATTTATATATCACAAACGACCAAATTTGTCCGAAATCCACAATATATTACAAACCACACGTTCAAAAGTACACACTATTCCAAGTTCACAAGTTCAATACATAAAAACGACTCCGCAGGCAGCTCACGGCGACCGTGAGGGTTGGGACGCCCCAGGGTGCGATCCTGGCGAGTGTCCAGGTGGGGATGACCCGACGTGCGATGTCGGCGGCGACCCTTCGACATGGTTCGACGCCGCCCCCGATTGATGCTGCAAAAAAGAGAAGAGATTGCACGTGAGTGACAAGATAAAAATGTAAGGAGTTTAAAGAAAAGTGTCCAACATGTGTTGCTATAGCAGTAACAAAGGATCATACTGAATGGAGAAAATAATGTTTGGAAACACGTATTGTTTACCTGGAACCAAGTCACCAACTCATTCTCCTTCATCTGTATGACCCTCTGAAGTAGCAGCCCCAAATTGTTCAACTGACTCATTGAGGTCATTGCTTTGCCTAGAACTCTGTGCACCTGGCGAGGTTTCCAGCACTTGGTTTACACTAGTTGTGGGAGTAGGTTCACGAGACAAGGTACCAGGGTTTGGACTAGGCGTAGACCTTGCTGCAGTTTGCCTAGGAGGACTAGGCATTGTGTTTGGAAGAGGTGAAGACATGGCTACACTAGCCGTAGACATGGCTGCATCATTGGGAGTAGGTTGATGAGACAAGGTAGCAGTGGAGACACTAGGATGATACGCAGGGTTTGCACCAGCCATAGGCCTGGCTGCAGTTTGCCTAGTGAACTTACGAGGACTAGGCACTGTGTTTGGAAGAGGTGAAGACATGGCTGGACCGGTCCTAGTGATTATTGGATGAGTAGGCATTGTGCTTGTAGTTTGGTTGGTCTGGCTGCTGCTTGTAGTGAGCTAGGCTTGCAGTTGGCTGGTACTAGAAACAGGTGGAGGTTTAGGGTTGGCTTTGGAAGTGTACTTAGGAGGCAAGGGATGTCTTATTTTAGGTGGTGGACGGCCACCAGGCGAAGGCATGGCTGCACTTTGCCTAGTCAATCTGGTTGGCGTGCGCGGTGGCTCCTGGTTGGCAGCCGCCTTTGTTGCCAACTTTTGCTTCTTCGGGCGAGTTCCTGGCACCATTGGACTTTCCTGACAAGAGAAAATGCATCTTATTAATTATGAAATAAGTGTCAAGTAGATCAATGAACTGCACTGAAGAATATGATTGAAATGGACAGACCATAAACTTGTCAATTGCCTAGTAATGCATCTCACCTCATCAGAATCATCAGTGTGAGATTGGTTATCAATATCAGATGATGGATCATAATCATTGTCAGAATCACGATTGTCAGATAGTAGTTTCTTCCCTTTGCCCTCGGGCTGTTTTGGCATAGAACCTCTAATCTCTTCTGTTAAGATTCGAATACCCAAAGATTTAAAAACATCCTGAATTTCCTTAACATTCTTGTCCCTATTCCGCTCATACTTGGTTTTGGTCATTTTCTTCTATTACTTATTACACGCAAACGCATAGAATGAGCAGAAACTGGAGTCAGTTTCTGAAAAGAATTTGAAGAAAAAACTAACACATCGTAGTGAAATTGTAAAGAAACAAAAAAACCAGAATAAAATGAACAAAATGGGTTCCTTTGTCTTAACCAGTGGAATTATTCAATTAAGCAAAAGTAGTTTAGCATAATTCGATCACAGTGTTAAGCCTAGGCCCATCAATTCACACAACTAAAGGTAGGATCAGAGAGGACTCTCACAAGCAAGTGTAGTTTGTACTATCTTTGTAGTTAAAAGAACACATAGTGAACTTGTGAAATACTTGGTGCCTACCATTATGAAATATTAACACAAAGCACTTAAATTTTTGTGTCAATGATTTTGCTGACAGTGGCAAGGCATCAATTGTGTTAGGCAGACAACAAGTATTTCACAAGGATCTGAAAGGATTCACATCTCCAACATACATCTCCAACAAGAGCACTTCCCATCACACAAAACCACATACATCTCCAACATAAATCTGAAAGGATTCACATCTCCAACATACATCTCCAATAAAATTAACAAAATTTGTCACGTTGAGCACAAAGCATTGATCTCGACTAACATTGCAGGGGAGGGTGGGGTTGGATCTAGCAGTTGGTCTTACCGTAGACGATGGCTGAAGCACGTTCCTGGAGGAATCCCAAAGAAACGACGGCATGTAGACCGGCGGCGTCTGCTTTGTCGGAGTAGAACGGTAGACCAGCGTGGAGGGTTACAGGGTGGCGGAGGTACCACCGGCGTTGGTGTAGTGGCGGTGCCCCACCTGCCTCGGGCTAGTGGCGGAGGTACCACTGGCGTTGGTGTAGTGGCGGTGCCGCTCCGTCCTCTGGCCGGTGGCAGGTGCCACTACGACCTCCGGCGTTGGTGTAGTGGTGGGATAGGGGTATCCGCGCATGGGCAGAGTGTCGGTGGGATGGTTGAATTCGCCCTAGGGCATTGGTGTGCCGGCCGGTGTGTAGGTGTGGCGGCGGAGTGGCGGTCGGCGGTGCGACGACGGGAGGTGTGGCGGCACGGTCGATTGTGTGGTAGTAGGTTTAGGGTTTTGGGATGGTGTGGTGGCCGGTTTAGGGGAGGGAGGAGGCAGCCATGGTTTAGGGGAGGGAGGAGGAAGCCAGGGTTTAGGGGAGGGAGGAGGAGGCCATGGTCTGCGGCGTGACGGTGCGGAGGCGGGCGGTTTGGTGGCAGCGAGCGCTGTGGAGGCGGGGCGGCGGCGGGGACAGAGATTGGGGATTTTTGCATTGTGTGCTGACCGGGCAAGAGGATAAGGCGAGGAGGTTTTGGATGGCTTGAGCGGGAGGCGGGGAGGGGCCCATGTGTCGACGAGCAGGAGAGCGCGGGTGCGGCAGTGAAAAATTGGGCTGACGCATGGGCCCGATTTGTCGGTGGCACGTGGTGGGCTGGCCCAGATGTTCATCAGCTCCCACCATTTGTTCAAACGTTTTGTTTTTTAAATCTGTGGCAAAATCTTGTAACAAGTTTTTCTCCTACATACTATCTCCAAATCAGACGTTTTTTTTCCTAAAAAATTCTAAAATCATGATCTATCAATATGTTGAGTTGTTTTCGGCCATATTTTCATGGTGCAAACTTTGATCAAAGAAAGAAGTTCAACTTTTAAAAATTACAACTTCAAACCAAAATTTGAAACTCCAAATCACTTCATCTGTAAAAGTCATGAATACAAGAGTTGAACAACTCATCAAGACCAACAATTCTTATTTTGGTCATTTGTCCATCCGACAATGTGATAGTAAAGTAGTTCATAAAAATTACATGTCTCAACATACACCAAATATCATGAATATCATTTTTTGAATCACCAAATTCCATTATTTCATGCACCTGCAGTTCAAATTTGAAGTATGCAAAAAAATTCAACGAAACAAAAAAATTAACGAAATATACCAAAAAAAGTCAAAATTGTCCCAAATTTGAACAAGGAGTTTTAAATAATGTGAGAAGGCCTCACAAAAAAATGGGGCAAAAAAACAAAAAAAAATTCTTCCCCGAACGCCTTCCCTGGCACTCGGCAAAGAGGCCCTTTGCCGAGTGCCATGACAGGGCACTCGGGGAAGCCAACCTCTTTGCCGAGTGCCAGGGTGCGACACTCGGCAAAGCAATTTTTTTAGTTTTAACGGCGTGGGCGGGCTGGGTCGTCAAGTAACATTTTTCTTTGCCGAGTGCCGCTCTTCCCCGAGTGTTGCACTCGGGGAAGAGGGCCTTTGCCGAGTGCCGCTCTTTACCGAGTGCTAGGCACTCTGCGGCACTCGGCAAAGCCCCTCTTCCCCGAGTGCTATTCTTCCCCGAGTGCAACACTCGGGGAAGATTGGCTTTGCCAAGTGCCCAATTTTTGGCACTCGGGGAAGCCTACGACACTCGGGGAATTTTGCCTCTCCCATAGTGAATGAGGTGGGTGATGCAGGTGCCTAGGCAACATATAACATTGTCATATCCATCTCTAGCCCCGCTCAGGCTTGATACATTCGAACCTTACTTGATGCTAACCATATTATCATTGTTGATGATAATGCCTAAGGGGTGGTGCATAGCGAGAAAGGAACCTTAGTCTCAATGGATCAAGTAACTATGAGTGAGGCCATGGTGACCCACATCAAATCACATGAAGAGAAAGAGGACATGGAATGAAGTTGGCAAACATCGTTGACGAGTATGCAGACCCTAGGTATCCTCAAAAGAGGATTTGACATGGGAGGTGAGTTAAGGTATGAATTATGAAGAACTAGTGTAGTACTTGTCAAGTAAATATTTGATGTCATAGGATTCAAATAGAAGTCTCGTTAGGGTTTATCTATAATGTGCTTCCTCTTTTAGCTGCTGCTAATAGGAAGGACACATGGATACAGATTGGCGTGGGAGGGAAAATATCTTTTGAGAATCTATTAGCCGTTGTTAACTGGGTTGTGCCATATAACGAGATATCGTTGTTAGATGCATACCCCCAGCTAACAATTAGCGCAACTAATAACTAGTTGGACCTACTTTGGATCCAGCCCTTCCAAATTTTAGCATCTAACTATTAGTTTAGTGATCCGAACACTACTAGAGAAACGGGTTTTAGTCCCGGTTGGGAAGGCCCTTTAGTCCCGGTTTTCCCAACCGGGACTAAATTCCCGGGACTAAAGGTCCACACCTTTAGTCCCGGGTCTGGGAGCCGGGACTAAAGGTCACCTACGGAAGAAAAAAATAAAGGAAATCGTCGAGGCCTCGCTTGCTCTACGTGAGATTCGAACCCAACACCTCTCTCCTCGCGCGTAGGTACATTACCAACTCAATTGCACACCACTTGTGACAGAGTCATGTGCGCTCTCCTTTTGAATAGACTCGTGGAAGACCTTTAGTCCCGGGTAAAAGACCTTTAGTCCCGGTTGAAGACACCAACCGAGACTAAAAGGTCACCCTTTAGTCCCGGTTGGTGTTACTAACCGGGACTAAAAGTTGGTGAACTTTTACTCCGGGTTGGTGACACCAACCGGGACTAAAGATGACTTTTAGTCCCAGTTGGTATTACGAACCTGGACTAAAAGTCCTTTAGTCCCGAACGCAAAAAATATCGAGACTAAAGGCTAAAATCGAAGTGGATGAAAGGTCCGTTGGAATATCCGCTTACTTGTGCAGTATCCAATTGTCAGAGAAATTAAATGATGTTAGCTACTGCTTTTGCTTAATCACAACTTCTATCATGCCGTTTGACAACTGTATTGTCTATACTTTCAAGTGTTGTGCCACTTACCATACGATGCAAACTGACCAAGTTAGAAGAAATTTAGTGATGTCTGAGCAAGCACTATAGTAGTTGCTTTCTTGATCACATCTCTATCCCCAACCAAAGAGTATACAAATAACGCTAACCACCTGCTCTGTCATCAGATAAGAGTTCCATTGTGGATCCAACTAGGAAGCATGCACACACTACTGACACCTGAGTCAATAATGCAGCATCCTTGAACCTCTCAACTTGTTGTTGCTTGCAAAATTTGTTTTATGAAGAAAGACAAAGATAAGTAAGAAGATTGAGGATTGCTCATGATTATTTATAGACTAAACTGAAAGTTCAGGAGGGAAATTAGCTCTCTAGCTTTTTAATGCAAAGTTAACCATCCTGGTAACAGAATTATTTTGCACATCTTAATTTTAGAAGACTTTTTTTTTTCCTAAACCAAATCAAGTACAGACTGGCGGAGCAAATCGGCTCATATCAATCCAGAAGTTTGCATCATCTATTGCAGAATATTGTCCACGGAAGCACTATCAGGCCTTTTGGAACGCAGAAATTTTATAGGAATTGTACGAATCAATTTATTTTCACACGAAAAACACAGTAAATGGGAAAAAATCCCGCAATTCAAAGGGGGCCTTAGAGCATCTCCAAGAGTATCTAATATTTTCTTTTTAAAAATATAAAGTTTTTCGACTCCTAAAAAAGTATTGGAAGGAATAAAGAAGGTCATCCCTAAGAGTTTCTAATAATCCACTCCTAAAATATAGAAGACAATTTTACACCAGGAATTCTATACTATTTCTAAATTACCCTAACCACTTTTATATATTATTTCTCTCTTGTACATTTGCATCAGGAACCATTTCCTACTCTTATTCTTTCCATGCCCTTCCACCTCTAGATTGGCCGACAAACACGCGCAAAAGAGAGAAGATACGCGCGATTTGTAAGCACGTAACTTTACGCGGAACGGGATGACTTTTCCTAAGTTCTAAAAAATTAGGAGGATGGATTAGGAGTTGTTGGAGAGGAGTTTTTTTCTCATCTTGCTAAAAGCCAAGGATTAGTAAGGGATTTAGGAAACTCTTGTAGATGCTTATCTCCAGTAGTTCCCAAAAAAATAGTTGATAAATCAATGAGTTTTCTAAGTGGCTAAAAAATTAGGAGCATATTTGTTGGCTTCCTCCGACAGTTTTCAAAATCTCGCTCCTAAAATTTAAAAGACAATTTTGCACTAGGAATCCCAAACTATTTTCAAATCACCCTAATCACTTTTATTCTTTCTTTCTCGTACATTTGCATTAGGAACCATATGTCTTTCAACCTCCAGATTGGTCGATTGATACACGCGTGTTTATTTTCGTGGGTTTAGGTAGATTTTTCCTAAGTGTGGAAAGATTATGAGTTAAGATAGGGAGTTGTTGGAGAGCAGTTTTTTTCAATCTTGCCGAAAGAAGTGGATTTTGGAAACTCTTCGATATGCTCTTATCTCATTGCATAAACAAGAATGTGATGTGACCTATTGAACTGCGTTCCGTCTCATCACAGCCAAATCTCATTTGCTTGATTGTGATATAGTGTGTTCCCTAATCGCTGTCAGACCACATTTATCTGATTGCATTCCTATTTGTTTAAAGAATTAAACTAAAGCAAGCATCAAGCATTGCCGTGTCCGTCGATTCGCACCATCGCGTACCTTTCAGCTGCTTATTTCTTGACATAATACTGTATCATCAGCGTATATATCCATGTACTCCGCATGCCACAAGCAGACAATTAAGGCACTTGAATAACATAACCCAATTAGTTGCGATTGAGAGGAATAATAATGTCTGTTTTACAGTATGTGATTATTAGACCAATAAATACAGGGAGTGGAAACATGTTAAAAATGACAGTGTGTATATAGTTCGTTAAGGAAAACAAACATATAACCTTCTTTTAGGGCGCTTCAGTTTAACAGTTCATTCAGAGAAGAAAAACAAACATCTAAACACCTTCAGTTTAGCCTGCTTCAGTTTGTGCACAGTAACTCTGTCCAGGTGCAATGAACCAGGGTACGGGGATATCGTTCGGCACGCGCTGGTTAAAACTGGAGCACCTTTTTTTTTTGAGAGAGAGAGAGAGAGAGCGCGCGAGAGTACCGTCTTCTGCTCTTTCTGCTCGAGCACGACGGTAGCCGCACAGTTACAGCTCAAAAAGGAAAGAGTCCAGATTCTTGGGACCAGCTGTGTATTGCTTAATTGCCTACATAGAGTAACTGCACCTTCTGATTTTGGAAATTCCCGTCGTCCCTTGATTTCTGCAAAATCCGTAGCGGATTTTCCGTCTGAGATTTGATCATTTGACATTTGAGGCTTGAGAGAGAGCAAAGCTTTTCGAAACATGTCGACGTGTACACTGTTATAATTGGCAGTTTAGCGCACCAAATCTTTTTGTGCAGTGCAGCTTTGCTTTGCAAGGCCCATATAAACCGCTCCCGTCGTCCTCCTGATTACTCCCGCACAGGCCACTCCTCCCCATCCCCTCCATCCAACACCATCAAGAAAAAAAAATCGCGATTATTTGACGCATAATTTGAGGGAGGAGGAGAAGGGGAATTAACAAATTAACCAATCGCGAGTGGCGATGATGCAGCTGGGGGCTCGGAGTTTGGTGAGGAGGTTCTCCCGTGTCGCCGCGGCGGCCCCGGCCGAGACGGCGACTGCCGTGCCGCCGAGAATGCCGGCGTTCGACCACGTCCCGCTGCCCTACGACGGGCCGAGCGCTGCCGACATCGCCCGCAAGCGCGCCGAGTACCTCAGCCCGTCCCTCTTCCACTTCTACTCCAAGCCTGTACGTTGATCGATCCAATGCACTGACCGCACATACATAGATGCATCTGCGGCCTCCATCCTTGATCTCTGCATGCGGAGGTAATCGTTTGCATTAATTGTTGTGTTGCAGCTGAACATCGTGGAGGGGAAGATGCAGTACCTGTACGACGAGCACGGCCGGCGCTACCTGGACGCGTTCGCCGGCATCGCCACCGTGTGCTGCGGCCACTGCCACCCCGACGTCGTGGACGCGATCACCGCGCAGGCCAAGCGCCTGCAGCACTCCACCGTGCTCTACCTCAACCACGCCATCGCCGATTTCGCTGAGGCGCTAGCATCCAAGCTGCCGGGAGATCTCAAGGCACGCGTGGCTGACCGCGTCTTCTGCCGAGTCTGTTCGTTTCAGCCGTCCAGCAACCAATGACTGACGCACTTTTTTTTCATGCTGTTATTGGTCTTGCATACATATACACAGGTCGTCTTCTTCACCAACTCCGGCACGGAGGCGAACGAGCTCGCCATCCTGATGGCGCGGCTGTACACGGGCTCCCACGACATCATCTCCCTTCGCAACTCCTACCACGGGAACGCGGCCGGCACCATGGGAGCCACCGCGCAGAAGAACTGGAAGTTCAACGTCATCCAGGTACAGACACCCAAACAATTGACGCCATGCATGCACATGTGATCTTCGTTGAATGAAATGAAAAAATACATATGAAATCCTTCTCTGATCATGTATGTGATGTTCATTCACTGCGCAAGTAGAGTGGCGTGCACCACGCCGTGAACCCGGACCCCTACAGAGGCGCCTTCGGCTCCGACGCCGAGAAGTACGTGCGGGACGTGCGGGAGATCATCGAGTTCGGCACCACGGGCCAGGTCGCCGGCTTCATATCCGAAGCCATCCAGGTACACTAACACTACTGACGCAGAAAGCAGCTGTCCTGTTCCTCTCGCTCCGACTGGACAACGTCGTCATGACGCGGTGGAATCGTGCTGTACTGTACAGGGTGTTGGTGGAATCGTGGAGGTGTCACCGGGATACCTGCCGCTGGCGTACGAGAAGGTCCGGAAGGCCGGCGGGCTCTGCATCGCCGACGAGGTCCAGGCGGGTTTCGCTCGCGTTGGCAGCCACTTCTGGGGTTTCGAGACCCACGGCGTCGTCCCCGACATAGTGACCATGGCAAAGGTACATGGCCGGCTGGCACGCCATTCTAATTTTCTCCCTTCTTATCGACGCTCTGAACCTGACAACGTGGCGGCGGCCCGTACGTTCTCCGAACGCCTGAATTCTTCAGGGCATCGGCAACGGCATCCCGCTGGGCGCCGTGGTGACGACGCCGGAGATCGCGCAGGTGCTGACCCGGCGCTGCTACTTCAACACGTTCGGCGGCAACCCGCTGTGCACCGCGGGCGGGCTCGCCGTCCTCATGGTGCTCGAGAAGGAGAAGCTCCAGGAGAACGCCTTCGTCGTCGGCTCCTACCTCAAGGACCGCCTCCGTGGTCTCCAGGAGAAGCACGAAAGTGCGTGCACCTGACATTCTGACCCAACTGGATTTAATTTGTTCAGGAATTCGACAGATTCGATGTTCTTTCTGACCACAACCTCGCCTGATGACCCGTTTTCCCGTTCATTCACGCAGTCATCGGCGACGTGAGGGGAACAGGTTTCATGCTCGGCGTCGAGCTCGTGACCGATCGGCAGCTCAAGACACCGGCGAAAGATGAGATCTGTCATGCCATGGAACACATGAAAGGTAAAGTGTATCAAGAAGGATCGGATAGGACTATAGGAAGCCTTTTGACCTCAAATCGAGCGGAATTATCAGATGGAGTTGCCTGCAGAGTTATGACACAACTGTGCAAGTGATCGGTGTTGTTTTCCTCTGATGATTGTGGATATGCAGATATGGGAGTCTTGGTCGGCAAAGGCGGGTTTTATGGGAACGTCTTCAGGATCACTCCCCCTCTATGCTTCACCAGGGAAGATGCTGGTACGTCCGTAGCATTCTTGTTACTAGTTTAATATACTAATTCTGTATATATGCATTGAATCTCTTGGGCGAATAATGCAGATTTCTTCGTTGAAGTGATGGACATTGCCCTGTCGAAGCTCTGAGCTGTGACCCCAGACGGAGGGGCGGTACCGCGTATAGATGGAAGGAATCCTCGCACAAGTTTCGGCTGCGTCGGAGTTCTATGATCTCCAGTCCAGGATAAACATTGAACCAATTAAGCAGACGATGACCTGATATGCTTGCCATGTAACGTGCCGGATATGCTATGACTGGGGTGTGGGGTCCAGTTAACCTTATATATTTAAGTGCATCAGCCGTCAGTCTCTTAAAGCTCTGAACTATGAATTCTACTTCTGCCATGTGATGATGTTCTATGCTCCCTTCGTTCCGAATCATAAGACATGATAAAAGTAGGAGTAATATAATTAGAAAAGCTAAAACGTCTTATAAGTGAAAGATTTGTTAACTAGGTTCGGTCATGACACACAAATGCTAGGAAAAGTTCTCATGCTCTGATGCCCACGTACACCGAGACAGGTTTGGCATTGCAGTGGCTTTTCAAAGCTTTTAGAGGCCTGTCCTTGATCGCCCGGGATGGAGGTCAGGCGGGGTCTGTGCTGGGACGCGCCGGCGTTGCCGGAGCTGATAGACGCGCACGCGGGGTCTGTTTGGTTTGCAGCCTGCCAGACATGCGATCCTGGCCCAGGTGATCGAAATCGGACGCCTGGGAGCGCTGCTTGGGCCAGCCAGATTCACCCAGGACGGAACCAAACAGGCCGCGCTGCATGCCGGTGGGTGGCGGCCTTGTCCCGTGGATATGTCCGTAGGATGGCAATCTTAACCTTGATACCCGCATGTTTCGTACCCGATTGGTGTGGAACTGTGAACAGACATAAAAACTTACGTCATATTCGCTTGACTTATAAGTCGTACATTTTCAGTTAATAAATAGTATTTTTCTCTCAACAAATTAACCAACAGTACTTTCAGTCATGGCTTATTAGCTAAGCGAACATGACATTATTCACGGGTACGAGGATGGAGTAACCGCAAAGATACGGATAGAGTGTAGGTATCAAATTTTACCCGCAAGTACTTGCAATTTGACAATATATGTCACATATGCCATATACATATCTTGACCGGCTTATTTAACATGGAATTTGTAGCATATGCATAGCATGTCGAGCTATTGGATGGCCGAATAAAGTGATTGTGTGAGCTATTAACTTATTACTTTAGTTCTTGTATAAGTTGTTTTGTGTTATTTGTATGAGCATAAATGATCGAATTATCATTCTATGATGTAAGCTACTGTATATTGTCCTAGTGAATTCTATGTAAGTAAGATTAACATATTTGCATGCCGTTTAACTATAAATTTATTATTTTATATCGCTATGATCTTATTATTTGGTCAACGAAATTTTACCCGTGAATTTGCTTAAAAGTTCACAAATGCTTGCACACGGTTGTCTGTCTAGTCCGGATGCGTGCCTTCCTGGGCCTATGCAGCGGACAAGCCCAATAGCATCTCTAAGTCTCTTCCATCTCTGAAAAATTCCTCACTCGCACTCGCAACGATGTTGCGGCGTCACCGCCCATACGCCCGCCCCACTCCGCCCCTACCGTGGCCCCTTCACCCACCATGTGCCCGTCCCCCGCCACGCCGTGTCCTTCCCCCACCGCACTGCACCCCCATAGCCGGCCACGCCACGCCCCATCTCCTACGAGCGGATGGTGATGGACGACTGCGGCCGAGTAGCAACGGCGCTAGCGGAGAAGCCGCACCGACGGGCGTGAGCCTAGACAGCGAGCATGCGTAGGAGAATCACCAGAGGAGCGACGGGCCGACATCCTGCAGTGGAGGTGTACGATGGGTTGACGTCCCTTGACCCGAGCTTGCTGGCTACCACAGTTCGCCATCAGGTAGGTCGTGGCTGTCAACGACGCCATGTTTCACGCGTTCTAGACTTATGTTTTAAGTGTTTGATGTGGATGTTGCAAAAGTATATCTAAGATGTTGCATATGTTGCAATGACAATATACACATGTTGCAAGCATATGTTTTCAAGTGTCTCAGGTATTTCAGATGTATGTTTCAAGTGTTTCATCTGGATGTTGCAAAAGTAGATCTGAGTGTTGCATATATGTATATGCATGTTGCACACCTATATTCCAAGTATTTCAGGTGTTTCGGACGTATGTTGCTAATTTTTCATCTGTATGTTTCAAAAATAGATCTTGGTGTTGCACATATTGTAAATCGCATGTTTCAAGTGTTTCATCTGTTTTTAGACGTGTGTTGCAAATATTTCATCTGGATGTTTTAAAAGTAGATCGGGTGTTGCACATACTGCAATGGCGCCGGTGGCTGGCAGACAACAACATGCCTCTAGGCTTCGCCTCCTACCTCGTGCATTCCTCGTGTGGCGCCTCGCCTTCTCCTCTCCTCTCCTCTCCCTCCCTTCTCTTCCCTCCATCTTGTTGTGGCAGTAAGAGCTCGGCAGACGAGCGTGCGGAGTCACGGATGTCGGGTAGGCGCAGCAGCAGCGCGTGGGGCGAGCTGGCTGACGCAGCAGACACGAGTAGGCGCAGCAGCTTGTGCAGGAGGCGGAGCAGGCAACGCGAGCGTACGGACATACGGGGCTAGCCATGCTGTCAAAAGCTAAGAGTCACGTTATATTCGCGGACGAGTAATATACTTAGGGGGTGTTTGGGACTGCTCTGCTCTCGTTTTTGCAACTCCGCTCCACGAACTCCACTATGGAGCAACTCCACGGTGGAGTTTTGTGGAGCATGTGGTACTGTTTGGCATACAACCTAGCTTCAGCTCTAGGAATGGATTGTTTCCATACAAATGGTCCATTATGTCCCTGATTGAAATTGCACTTGATATTTTTCGAGAAAAATAGAAAACAAATGATAGAAAATTAACAGAGACCATAATTTGAATACAAATAATTGCTCCATAAATTGTAAATGATAGAAAATTACGGCATGTTCGCTGGTTGGTTTCTGGGCTGATAAGCCCGACTGGTGCTGGTTTGTTGTGAGAGAAAACACTATTAGCTAGCTGATAAACCCTGACTGAAACCAATAAGCAAACAGGCTATTAAACAAAGGCCATAATTGTCCCATGGCCTCACGTCTGGCGACATAGCAACACACAAATAGGAGTAGCTTCTGCATGGCCATGAAGGCATGGGAAGCATGGCCTGCGAGGGCTCCACCTCCACGTAGATGGCGATGCAGTGGGGCCTGGACACCAACGAACGCCTGGTCTTGAGCTGACGACCCGCCGCCGTCTCGGCACGAAGTCGGCAAGGCCGCAACCACTAGCACTGCTGTGTCTCGGACGCCGTCGAGAGAGGCGCTGCCTCGGGGCGGCGCGCGCGGGACGACGCCGTGTTGGCCGTGAACGGCGGGTCTGTGCGCGCGTCAGCTCGATCGGCCCCGGACATGGAGTTCGATTGTATACGCACACACGTCCTAATAGCGGGCGAGAAGTAGGATGACAGACAGGCCGTCGTATTGGACGGTGACCACGTCCGAGCCCAGCATCTGAACACCGCCGCCGCCACGACGGCCGCACGCGTGCGGAGGACGACGACGTACGCACGGTGATAGATGAGCGGCAGCCGCCACAACAGCTCACCGACAACCTAGTGCTCTCTTGTGGGTACCGTACGTGCAGCGCCAACTCGTCAGCATCGTCAGATGCAACGTCTCCTTGTCACGGCGACAGGGGAAGAGGAGAGCAGCGGTGCGAGGGGAAGGGTCGCGGTCGCGGTGTTTTCACGGGCGTACGGGTAGGGGAAGCGATTAGGAGAAAGTAATCCATGATTAATGAGTGATGAGGTGGGTAATTACCTCACAACTTCATGTGGGGTACAACTCCAAAAACTAAAGTACCTCTAGAGGTGTTCTAGAAAAAATATAGAGTTAGCCTCTAGCTCTACTTTTTTTTTGAGCGGAATTCTTAGAGCCGAGGGTGTTTGACAACAAGCTGTAGCGGAGCTTAAAAAAAAATCTGGAGCTGAGCAGTAACAAAACACCCCGTTACCCGCATGTCGGCCGACCTGCTACCATCCCTACTTGTCCGCTGCTTCGTGTGATAAAAAGCAAGTCTCAGGTCCCGAATCAGTCTGGCACCTTGGATCTTGATCGGACAGTGGATGGCAGGGTAAAGTCACGGCGTGACTTGAATCCGTGTCCTCCAAATCTTTGCGTGCATGCTGGGCCTCGTTTAGTAGCCCTGAATCCGTGTCCTCCAAAGTTTGTTTGTATTTGGTAATAATTGTTCAATCGGTGATTAATTAGGCTCAAAACGTTCGTCTCGCAAAGTACAACCAAACTGTGTAATTAGTTTTTGATTTCGTCAACTATACATGTATCACAAGTTTGATGTGACGATGAATTTTCTTTTTGCATAGTGCCAAAGTTTGCATTTTGGAGTGAACTAAACATGGCCCTGGCCGAATGGCCGCCGATCAGCATCAGCCCACGGAGAGGAGAAGCACAGACAGAAAGGAACGCGTGGAGGAAACCAAAAACCTTCTCCCCCGCGTGTGCTCTCTCTCTCTGACGCACGGCGATGACTGGGCAACCGCCGCCGTTGTCCTAACCAGGTCTCCATCGGCACCTTTGCCGGCGACGAGCAGGTACGCCCACTCCTTCTCTTCCCTTCCTGCTGTGCGAAACCGAGCACCCAAACCCTACCTTAAGTTATCTATATTCGGATCTGATCAAATGACAACTGTATATATGTATTGTACTTGCTAATTTCGATTTTTCCCAAAATTTTATCTGGTGATCCATCTGGGTCCGTCCCTGTGTTCAACTGAATCCGGTGCCCCTTCCTTAAGTCCGCCCCTGCCCCTACTGAAAATTGTGTACTGAGGATCGTGCCCGCTTCTGACGATTTGTCTGCATAGTTACCGGCCCATTTTAACTCTATAGAATGCATGATAGTAGCAACTTACTGCTGCCTCACGCACATATAGGCAACTTAATGAAATGATTGTTTTATGATCATGCAATTGACTAGTGTTATCTTCGGGGCACTTGTGTTATGCTATTTGCATCAAAATACTTGGATGTCAATTTGATCTTCACAAATAAGAAGGTTTCAAACATCTCATATTACATCACCAAATGTGTTTATGAATTGACATCTGTAACCTTCTTTCTTTCAATGCAGATCTCTCTATACGATGAGCTGGAGATTTCCTCTCTTCGGGTATGTTGATCTTATTGACATGAGTATATGTTGTTGCCATTATCTATGTTTTATGAGTCTTGACATCTCATTCATCTGTCTAATTAGTTAGGTTTTACATATTCCTAATTTCCTATGTGCAGTTGGTACTCCCTCCTTCCACAAAAGGATGCAATTCTCGCTTTTCAAGAAGTCAACTAATTTGAACTTTGACTAAAGTTATATAAAAAGGTACTAACATTCATGATACAAAATAAGTATAATTAGATTAATTATGAAATATATTTCCGTAGTAAATTTTATTGGAGTACATATTTTCTTTGGAATCTGCTAGTTCAAACAAGTTGTGCAATCACAACACTATGGTGCCTAGTTTTAGTTTTTTTCTCCCTGTACAACCCTGCAGTCCAAAAGTTCTTTAGTTAACCAAAGAGAATTTTACCTGATTGCTATATGTGCCATTTCCTGTGGATGCATCTTAACAGTTATACTGAATGTTTAAGGATGCTATATAAGAAATTATGCCTTACAAGTTCTGAAAAATTTGCTTCTCTTGCTTACTGTCATTGGCTCTGCTGAATGCGCTCATAGCAGCTCTCAGCAGCAGCAAACAGATCCAAATTTCCAGGACATCCCTACGCAGTCTTGGTACCCTCCCTCGGTTGTAGGTTCGTCTTCACGTCCATCCACCCCTACCACTTCTAGTGCTAGTCCACACCAAAGAGCTTCAGATAATCCACAGTCTTCATCCCGTGGGCAACCATCTCCTGCTGAGGCTGCAGGGATAATTGCCCGTTTGAAGGATAAGAGGTTAGCACAGTCTTATTTCCTTTAATGATTTATCTCTGGCTTTCTTGCATACAGGATTGTCTCCTGTCTCATATTTATTATGTTGCATTGAAATACTTTGTCATCCTTTACTATGAATCACATGCTTTTAGGGTTATCCCCAAACTGGGACATTTAACAAAACTGTGTCCAGATCTATAACATACTATTGCTCTAATTTTGATACCTTAACACTATACTAGGGCATGGTCCTTTAGCATATACCATTGTGTTATGGATTGGCATATCATATCTGTGTTGTACATATGTTAAGGTAAGCCTGAACGACCAGAAGCAGGCAGGTTCTAGGGTGATTGTAAGGGTAATAAAAGTAGAGATGAACTGGTTGTTTAGAACATGGCATTTGGTGTAGGTTGGAGAACTAGTTGATAAGTGCTGTATAATTTTGGATCAACCGTTTATGCATTGCTGATTCTTTGTGCTGTGTTTGTGGATTCTATATGTTGACAACATATGTATTTGCACAATATTAATTTTCCTGATGATGCATCATTTGGCTGGAGTTGACAACCTTGTTATATCATGCTACTTTTTAATCAAAATTTTCTGTGCAGTATTGAGGAGTTACAAAGGATATTGAAAGACAAAGAGGCATATAATGCATTCTTTAACTCACTTGATCAAGTGAAAACCCAGAACAATGTAAGCTCTGTTGCACGACCACTTTTTTATATTTGTGATTTGTGATGCTGAGTTCACCAGAGGATGCTGAAATCCTTTCTGCATCATAACCCACATTTTTATGGCCTGTTTGGAACGAAGGAATGAAAAACACAGGAAAGGAAAGACTATAGGAATAGGAAAGAAGTGTAGTGGCAAAACAGAGGATTGAAACACTTGAATTTTTTATGAGTTGGTGTTTGGAATTCAGGAATAGGAGCATAGGAAAAATTGGAAATAAATAGGAATCCAATTTAGAAGGGCGGGCCTGGTGCAAGCGGTAGAGTCTTACCGCCTGTGACCGGAAGGTCCCGGGTTCGAGTCGCGGTCTCCTCGCATTGCACAGGCGAGGGTAAGGCTTGCCACTAACACCCTTCCCCAGACCCGCACAGAGCGGGAGCTCTCTGCACTGGGTACGCCAAATAGGAATCCAATTTGCCTGAACTGGATGTGCACAACCTTTATTTATTTATTTATAGTCATCAACGGATGGATTAACTCATCTCTATAGGCATGAGAGTTTTTTTCCTAGCCACTAATATATGAACCATTCAAATTGCTACCCCACAGCAGTGAAGATTGAGTACTTCATCCATCTACTTTCTGCTGCTCATTCCTTCCCAAGCTCGATCTTATCTCTTCCCCAAACCTCATCTGGTCTCTCTCCTTCACTGGCCAGCACCTCTCTCATCCCACACGCATCCACCACTGACTTCTCCCAACTGGCAAGGGCAGGTCCTCAATGTCATTCCATTCGAGAAGGTACATTTTGCACTTGCGTAGGCGCTTGATCCGTGTGGAAGCTGGAAAGAGAGGAGAGGTTGAGATAGGCTGTGCGGTGTCATTGCAGCGGTGCAAATCTTGCTTCAATCCTGGTGGCCATGACAGAATTGCTTCTTCGGGCTTCCTTTACCTCTGTTTTCTCTTTCACACGCACCTTGGCCATCCACGAAAACTTTTGGGTCGGAGCGGATGTTTTTGCTTCTGTGTTTTGCAAAGGGGAGCGTGCTTTTCCAGAGGAACGGTGAGATTCATTGCTCCAACCCAAACGGCACCTGACGTCAGCAAAACATAGGAATTGCATTCCTCTGGATTTTGGATTTTTTTTTTTTGAAATTCCTACAATCTAAATGGCTCCTAAGAGTGTCTCCCCACCTAATATTGTTATTCATGTTCCTATGGATTCTGAACTTTGAAATTAGCTTTCTTTGGTTTGGTGGTTCCTAAGAGTGTCTCCTCGTCTATATTGAATATCCTCGCCACACTGGTTATGGAAACAGTTTTGAAACCTTCTTGATTTATTAATGATGTGAGAGTTCCAATGCTACTATTTTTGTTCATTATTTCTTCTTTACAGTCTATCTTCTAGTGTACAAAATCCTTGAAAGCTTACATATTGTCAATCCTCTTGTGGGCTAAGTTTTAACTTTTTAACACATGTTTCATCTTTCCTCTGGTGCCTCATCCATGCGTTGGTGGTTGTTTTGCAAGTATTTATTGTGTGACGTGACTGCTGCTTATCTAGTTTAGTGTTTTTCTTTTTCTCAATGCCTCATCTCTGGCATACCCATATAGGAAATTACTGAAGTCTTGTGTATTTGCTGACTGGGCCCTCTTTATGTTCAGGTGCGTGATGAGCTTAGAAAGGAGACATTGCAACTTGCAAGTGAGTTATACATTCTGTTTGTTTAAATAGTGGTGTTTGAATTGGTTTCAAAGAAATAATGGTGCTTTCAAAAGTACCCTTTGATTTACAGAACTTCAAATAAGATATATTCTTACTCTCTTTAGTGTTGTAAACTACAGGGGAAAATTTAGAAAAGGAGCAGCGGAGTTTGGAGCTTAGGAATCAGGTGCAGCACTGTCACCTATATGTCATGAAGAAAGATTGAAAACATTGCTGTTGGGCTATTCATTAATAAATCAAAGGATCAGCATAGTTTATAAAATTTGTTAATACCATGAAACGACAACCTTGTAATACTGTTACTGTGAAGCTTTCTACTGATTTTGTTCTTATGTTTCCAGCGCTTCATTTCTTTGCTGTCATTTCACTTGCATTTATAATTTTTTGCAGTGCACAATAATTAGAACCACAGAACTGGCTGCTGCTCAAGACCGGCTCACTGATTTGGAGAGGCAAAAGGATGATATTATGAGGTCCTATTCCCCTGCCGCACTGCTCGACAAGCTCCAAAGTAAGTACTCTGAACAATAACATCTTCAGCTCCTTTCTTACCAGTAGCATACTTGTATCTGAGTTTGGTTATTTCCTGATCCATAATCGGTACAGTGTACATTGCACGTCAGTGTTCAGGCATATCTGTATGTGCACGCTATATAACCTTCTGAACTTTTTAGTTACCAGTTCAAAACAACAACAAAAAAGTAATATGTGACTAGTGTTTGAATTTGTGACTAATCACATTGTTGTTTCCTCAGCATCAATGGGAAAGCTGGACGAGGAGTCTGAGGAGCTGCACCAGAAGCTCCTGGAGAAGGACATCGACCTTCCAACCTTGGGTTTTTTTTATTGGTATCATTACAATTTTTGAAGTTTAGAGAAATACCATTACTATTCACCTATTCTAAACCTTACCATTGCAATTCTTCCATCGTTTGAAATATGCCACGGTATACGTCTGAAGAGGCCTTGGGCCCAACTATAGGCATACACGATGTCATCGTATTTTTGTATGGACAAAACTACACTTCCATCTTACTCTCTCCATGTCATTGACGTGTGGACCCCACTAGTTATCTTCCTCCTTCCTTCTCCATCTTCTCCAAGGCAGATTTGCAGCTTCTTCCCCAACTCCATGGCGCTGGCCGCGCCCCTCCCTCACACACTTGGCCAGAGCTCGGCGGCCACCGGCGAGGCAGGATCCATGCGTCACCTCGGTGGAGGCGAGCTCGGCTCCCAGATTGGGAGGTAGCCAGAGGCAGTGGCGCTGTGGGTGCGGAGTCAGAGGCTCAAAGGTCAGAGAAGATCGGAGGAAGAGAACCAATGCCGATGCGACTCGCCACTCGCCGGAGCTCCCGCGCGGCCATGGTGGATGCTTGACCGGCTTGGAGTTGGCTGTCAAGCACGTCCGCGCGGAGACCTGCCACCGTATGTGATGCAGAAGATTCGTGGTCCGAATATCCATGAGTTCAAGAGGAGCGCGCGATGGCGAGCACGTGCTCCTGGAGGTCCGCCTCGCCGTGGCCACGCGGGAGCTCCGCCCCGCCATTGTCGCTAGCGCGGGAGGTGCTGGTGGAGATGGCCAAGGAGGCATGGGGTGTGTGTTCGGGTGAGGCTGCAAGCAAGGCGGAGCGGCGTGACGTGGCCGAACGCCGGCGAGGCCTGGAGTAGGGCGACCAGACACGGGTTGTGGTGGCGCAGCAAGGCGCATCCAGGCGAGGCCGCGAGCGGGGTGGGGCGGCGCGGTGGACGCCACCGCCCCCGCCGAGGCAGTGCCCTCGAGTGCGGCCGCCGTCGTGTCCCCCGGCGCCTGCCAGGAGGCAGACACGATTGACGCCATGGCCATGGAGAGGTGAAGCAGATGGGGAAGGGAGGAGGTAGATGATGACTGGTGGGGTCCATATGTCAGTGACATATAAAGAGAGTACAGTGGAGGGATAATTTTGTCCATGCCAGAATACGATGGCACGTATACGCCTGCAGGTGGGTCTAAGACCTCTCTGAACATATACCATGACATATTTCAAACCGGGGAAGAATTGTAATGGTGACATTCGGAATAGGTGAATAGTAATGATACTTCTTCAAATTTCAAAAATTGTAATGGTATGAATCCAAATAACCCTCCAACCTTTGTGCAGAAGTACAAGAAGCTCCGCACGGCTTACCACAAGCAGGCGTTGCTGCATCTCGCCGGCCAGACATCACTCCGCTGATATCCGGCCTGGCATCATGTCAACTGTCAACTTTGTTGTATTCCTGCTCGCCTGTTCTTGTTCTACACTCTGCTTGGCCCTGTTTTATGGGTGCAGCTTAGTGGAGAACTCAAATTGCATGTATACTTATGTCATGCAAAACGTCTTACCTACTCAGTCCTGGTGTTTACCTGCCGAGTGACCAAGTGGAGAACTCAAATTGATGGTTCGTGGATACACGTCCGTTCAGTGTAACTCCATCAGACGCTACTGTAGCGATCGTTCCTGTGAGGCTGTTACACGCAGTGTGTTAATAGCAGATCGCGTGCGAATACAAAGAGGGTACATATTATTGAGACAAGAGTAAGTTCCTTTGCTCTTTGCTCAAGATGAAGATGTGGTCAGTGCTCTGTTTGATTTGGCAAGGTGTATCCAGACGCGAATCTGACCATGTTTGCGCACACGACGAGGATACAATCAGCAGGTCTCAGTGCAGGCAGCACGCATAAGCTCCTGCTGATCTGATTCTGAAACACGATATGCGTCTCGATCGCGGAGCTCGTTCGGAACAGTTTCGTACGGCAAGAGGCGTGCTACTTCGGATTCTAGGTTGCCGAACTGAGAGGACTTGTGCCGCGGCTGCGCAGCTGAATTCCTTCAGGCTAAATCTTATCTTAATCAGCAAAAAATAGCCATACATAACTCTTCCAACATAGTATGAGAATTTGAGATAAGCCTAAAAATATCGTGTTACCGAAAAACGAAATTGTGTTAATGCGTGGGCACAACGAGGGTAACCTAACCCATTTTTTTTTAAACGCAGTTGCACACGAAGCATGAGAAAGGCACCAACAAAGGCGCCACAGGGACTCTCCCTCAGAAAAAAAAAGGCGCCACAGGGACTCGGGACAGGGCGTGATCTGAGCTACCGCTTAATAAGCTGTTCGGCTGATGATTTTTTTTTAGCTCATAAGTCAGGCTGCGGCTATTTTGTTATGAGAGAGAAAATACTGTAGCACGGCTGATAAGTCTTCACCAGCGTCTGCGTTCTTCACTGCGTCCATGTCAGCGACGCTCGTTGCGGCGGCGCCGGAAAACTCAGAAAGGGGCAAACCAGGTCCGCCGGACAGGCTGTCGACCGATAGCGTGATTAGGTTGTATCTTTCTACAGAGTTGTTGGTTGATTCCCCTTGGCTTGTCCTCATCTGTCCTTATATAGCTGGTTCCCTCCACTGGTGACAGCCTGGCATGGCCCACCTGGCAGGCAGTACCTGACAGTCCATGTACACGATACACGGGAACGGCAGGAGCACGTAGTCCTGGACATGGCGATGGATACAAGGAGAATCAGTCAATTCACTGGCTCCCGCGCTTTATGCGCTCGTCTCCCGGCGCTTCATCACAGGGCAATCGGTATAGCCGACGCGCTTCCAAATGGCAACTGGATTCGCCAGATCACCAGGAGTCTCTCCGTCAAGGCCATTGTTGAGTACCTAAGGGTATGGAACACATTCAGAGACATTCACCTCAACGACGCGGAAGACAAGCTCGTTTGGAGGTGGACTTCGGATGGGCAATTCACGGTGAGATCGGCCTACGCAGCCCCCCACCTCGCTCTTCACACCCAATTCCAGGATGCAGCCTTATCTGGAGGACCTAGGCACCGTTGCGCATAAAGCTATTCGTATGGCTTGCACTTCGACGACGACACCGGACGGTAGACCGCGGACGAAGACATGGCCAGCAGGCAAACGAGTTCTGATTCCTCTGCAATCAGGTGGCGGAGTCCATCGACCATATCGTCGTCTCCTGCTCTTTTCGCCAAGCAAGTGTGGTGGAGCATCCTGGTGCGGCTCGGACAACCACATGGGCTTACTCAACGTGTCACATCTCTTTTTTGAGACTTAAGTTTGACTCAGAAATATAATAAATAGTATCAACATTTATATTTTTAAATAAATTTATTATTTATTATTAAAATTATTCTATACTTAATCTAATGATACTTATCATATATTATAAATATTAAAAGGTTTGACTCCTTCGGAAACGAAGTAGTCTTTTTTTTTACTTCGTAGTCTTTTTTTTATGAAACGTCTTCTATTGGGACTGCGTAACACAAAACAAAAAAAGCAATTTTATCTATATCTATATCTAATATTAAATAATATTAATGAGACAAAATTTCTCTCCACCCATCTTTTTAGTCCGACCATTCCTTAACTAACTTTATGAATGTAGAATCCGTCCCAGACACATCTACATCCCTAATATTTTATTATATGAATATATGGTGTTTCTTAAAAAAAAACTCGACCCGCGGGGGGTAAGACAGCCCTCGGGCATTGTGCTTAAGAAGAAAACATTCTCACACAGGCCGAGAAAACCACCGAACCTCTGCCCCACCTATACACAGCGGCACCGCAGCTCCCGTGAGACTAGACTGGCCTTAGACCTGTGCTTTAGCGTGGAACAGACGAGGGGATTTTTTTTACGCGTAGATAAACTATGCCTCCTCTGGCCAACAAATCTACCCCCGAGGAGATTCGAACTCTAGCCAGCAGGGTGCAAAGCGCACAGCTAGGTGTTTCTTAACGTGAATAGGAATCCTAATCCGAATAGACTCCTGCCATACGAGGCTTCTTGCCTAGAATAGGAATCCTAATCCTGATAGATTCTTTTTTGCCATACTAGGCTTCTTGCCTAGTAGGAATTCTACTTCAAATAGAAATAGAAATAGAAATAGAAAAGGAAATAAAAGTAGAAAGCCAGCAAATATAAATTAGACAAAGCTATTTTTTTATGATCACGGGAATTGGTCTTCGTCGTCGCGTGCATTAGCTTACGGTTCAGCTTTTGCGGCCAGTTCTACGCTTGTTAATTAAGAGAGAAAAATCCGTCCCAGACACATCCACACACATACTATTTTATTACATGAATGAATATAAATTGTAAAACTGAAATCATGAGCAGCTTCCTGAGCAGTTTGTTATTGAATTTAATATAAACTGAAATTGTACATGTATATAAGTGCAATCCTGGACATGACTCTTACTCAAGACGTGTGCTAATAAAAATTAAAATAAATCGTGTCTAGGAGCAATGGCGTGGAGTCTGACTTCAAAGTATATCGGTTTCCGTTGTAATGTATGGGTACGACTCCAGATAAAAAAACATATCACGAATTTCTTTGACCCGTAGCAACGTGAGCAAATTTGCTAGTAAAAAAAATTACAAAAAGCGATCAGCCGTTCAGCAGCAGTCCAAAAAAAAGCGTCCCCCCCGCCCCCCCCCCCGGCGCACCCCCCCCCCCCGATAAAAAAAACCGTCCCCTGAGCAAAGCAAATCAGACCAACTTTTACAGCAAGGCAGCCCATCAACCACCTGCCACCGCCCGATGCAGAATGCACGCGTGAGATCAGCCCATCAAACCTCCCTGGTTCCCTCTTCCCTGCCTCCTCTGTCCTCTCCTCTCTTCCGGAATCCCGGTCCACCACCTGCCCTGCTCTGGTGCTCTCTTTCTTCCCATTCTGCCGCCGCCTCGGGGACGCGCAGACCTAGCACTAGTAGCAGAGAAACACCCGAGATGGCGATGGCGATGGCTCTGCGCCGCCTCGCGGGCGTGTCCGGCTCGCCGTCGGCCTCCGCTGCCGCGGCCGCGCTGCTACTCCGGCCGGCGCTGACCCGCCCGATCTCCACCGGCTTCCGCGAGGAGCGCGACACCTTCGGTCCCATCCAAGTCCCCAACGACAAGTGCGTGGTTTCCCCCTCGTCCCCATAGATGCATAGCAGCTTTGTCCCGTTGATCTTATTTGTCGCGCGTTGTTTTGATCTGCTGGTGTCGCCGGCAACTAAGATGCTGTGGTTGATCTGGTGGGTTTCGGCTGTTGTGTTTTGTTTCGGGCAGGCTGTGGGGCGCGCAGACGCAGAGGTCGCTGCAGAACTTTGACATTGGCGGGGAGCGCGAGAGGATGCCCGTGCCCATCATCCGCGCTTTTGGCGTGCTAAAAAAGTGCGCCGCTAAGGTACAAAGTGAAACTGTTTTTTTTAGTTGTTTTCTGCGCGTGGTGGGTGGATAGATGCATTTCGTTGATTATACTTTGTGGGCACTGCAAGCTGTAAAGCAATTTCTGTATTCCATGGAAGGAATGGTTGTAATAAGCAATGCTTGATGTGCCCGAATTTATTTTCCATCTGATATATTATTCAGTGGTTATGATTGTATTTTGGAGTATATAAGATCACACAACTCTGGATTTTCCTGTTTGTTGTGAGCCACCAAGTATCTGTTTGTTTGACTTATCATAAGATCACAAATGGGATATGCTAGTTACAACTTATAGTTTGTTTGATTTATTAAATATCACGAGACTACTTTCTAATTTCAGATAAATTCCATATTAGATAGGCGCTTCTCACTTTGTTTTTAACCAATTTCAGATTGCTCTGTAGATCACATTAGACACAGTTATTGGTGCCAGCTCGAACTTTTCTATATACTTTCAACTTTTCACTTTGGTAGTTTGTAGGCTAGTTGTAAGTATCATTTATGTATGGATACCTTTCCTTTTCCTTTTTCTTTTGAAGGTGAATATGGAGTATGGCCTGGATCCAACAATAGGGAAGGCCATAATGCAGGCAGCTGAGGAGGTCGCAGAGGGAAAGTTGGATGATCACTTCCCACTTGTTATCTGGCAAACTGGCAGCGGCACACAAAGCAACATGAATGCCAATGAGGTTGGTGTCCTACACATCCAATATTTTTACTTCAAATCTTTCACTAGAAGTGTCAATTCTAAAGTAGTATGGCTGTTGATTAGAATAGTAATCCCTGCTAAAGTGTGAAAAGTTAAGCTTCACTGTCCAAACAGTGGGCAAACTGAACCTACCTCCATCTGTGCTCCACTCTGCTGATTGTCTGTATGCAAAACAGTAAAAACAGTATTTACTTTTCCTGTTAAGCTAATGCTCATGTGAATTTTATTGTTTACTTAGCATGTTTTTGCCAGCTGTGCCATATCGTTTATGATCTCTTTTCCCAATTTAGGTAATTGCAAATAGGGCAGCTGAGATCCTTGGACACAAGCGCGGTGAGAAGTTTGTGCACCCAAATGACCATGTGAATAGGTCACAATCTTCAAATGATACATTTCCCACTGTAAGCTTTAACTATTTTTAAAATTTTTATTTCAGTATTACTATTACTGCTGCAGATGTTTATTATTCATGCTGTTGACATTTCCAGGTAATGCATATAGCGGCGGCCGTTGAGATAAATTCGAGGTTTATCCCAAGTTTGCAACAGTTGCATGATTCACTTCATTCAAAAGTATTAATTTCTCATTTCCTTCCATGGGAACTATTTTACTATTCTTTGTCAAATGCCTTTTATAATTTATTGTGACCCTTTTTGTACTATGCTTGTTAAGTGCCTTTTGTATAATTATATCATGACCCATTAATATTATATTAGCCTACTGCGAATTTGTGCCTATTGATTATATGCACCTGCTGATTAGGGATTCAGATCGAAGTTGAAACATTAGAAACTTAGAAAATTGTCTAGGGCATTGCTTGTACAAGAACTGCATAGTGGCTCCTAACTCTATACAAATTCTGTAGCAGTCCGTTAGAGTCGCTTAATTCTTTTCCCAATTGAAATTCGTATTAATAATTAGGTGCTAATGAGGTAACCCATACCCTGGTGACCACTTCATACCAATTTGTGCATGCTAATGGTAATATGTATAAGCATCTCTTATAAAGTTCATTCTTCTTCCTTTTTTTCTCCAGGGCATCTTTTTATTTGTGGAGTGGGTTAGTGGGTGATTTATTTTTATGTTCTTTTTTTTAAAAGTTCCTGCTATCCGTGTTTTGTTGTTATAAATTGATTTCAGGGTAATCTGTTTTCTGATTCATAGTTTACTTTTGCTTTATGTAAATTCTAGGATGGAATGGAACAAGCTAGCTAGCCACCCATGCATATACCACACATACAAACCCACAAAGACTATATAGCTAGGATAGAGTATAGGCACCAATACTACAGTATATATTTTACAAACCTGAAACATAACTGAGAAACAAAACTATATAATACGGAGTATATAGTAGCAGTCTATAGCAGAGTAACCATCTGGTACATATAAACAGTTCTATATGTACGCCTTGAGTTGTTAGTAACTCACGAACCACTGGGTGTCATGCATCATCACGCGTGCGTCGAATCACTTCGCCACATACACCGGCCAGCTCGTCGATGCGGCTTGGAACGAAGTAGCTGGTGCAGGGCGCTCGCCGGCGTCATCGATCAACGCGAGAGTCAGAGAGGGACGACGACCTACTGCTGGTGCTGGGCGGCGCCGGCGGCAGAGTTGATCATCATGGTGGGGGTCGACTAGGCGGCCGCCGTGTGGTCCCAGATGCTGCTGGCGGCTTCGTCGAACACCTCGGGGGGCACCTCCTGGAAGCCCTGCAGGCCGAAGTCCTCCGCCTCGGGCAGCCGCATCATGAAGTCCTCGAAGTCGTCTGGCTCCTGGTGCAGAGGCACCGCCGCTAGCTCGCGGATCATCTGCTGGTGACGCTGCATCTCCATCGTGGTGGTGGTGTTGTCGACGTGGCAGCCCTGCGCCTGCGGCACGGCGGGCGCCATCATCACGCCGCCGCATGACGACGGCGGCGGCGTCATCTGGAACGTCTGGTGGTTGTTGTAGTTGTAGGTGGGTGAGGCTGCCGCGGCCGCCGTGGTCACCGGCGACGAGCTGGAGTAAGAGTTGGAAAAGGAGCCGTAGTTGGACGGCGACGCGTCGACGGAGTAGCTGGAGGAGTACCGCATCATCATCATAGGCGCCGCCGCCATGGCGGCCTGCTGCTGCTGCTGGAGGTACTGGTGGTGGCGGTTGTGCCCACCACTAGCAGTAGCAGCAGGGCCAGCAGCCACAGTGTCAGGGGACGGAGACGACACCGCGACCGCCGGTGCTCCTCCTCCGCCTGCCGCAACCGCCGGAGGAGGCAGCTGCAGGTTGAGGTGCGCGCAGTCGCCGTAGAGCTGCCTGGCCACGTTGTCGTAGGTGTGCGCGGCCTCGAGCGCGCTGTCAAAGGTGCCAAGCCAGAGGCGCGCGCCGCGGTTGGGCTCGCGGATCTCGGCCACCCACTTGCCCCAGGTCCGCTGGCAGACGCCGCGGTACGGGCACTGCTGGTTGTCCGGCCCGCCCTTGCCCTTCATGCACCCCTTGCGCGACTGGCGCAGCGGGCAGCACCTGCGGCTACCGGCGGCCCTGCTGCTGCCACCGCCGCTGCTGTTCTTGTGCTGCTGCGGCGGCGGTGGCGGTAGAGGCTGGTGGTGCGTACCTTGCTGCTGGTGGACCTGAAGGTGGTGGACGAACTGCTGCTGTTGTTGCCGTCGCTGTTGCTGCATCGCCGCCACCTCCATAGCGATCGGCGGCAACCGATGATCCATCTGGACCAGCTTTGTCCCTCCGTCCGTCCGCAGATCGATCGATATGGCGATCGACCGGCGGCGATGGATGCTAGCAATGCAACCCTTGCCTGGGTCTCGGTGCCTTGTGTGTGTGCTGTGTGAGGCTCCCTGGCCCGGTATATATAGACAGTTGGCAAGGCATGCAGATGGAGCACTGCAGGCCAGGCAGCAGTCTTTCAGTGTGCGCAATGAAGACAGGCGGGCGGGCGGGCAGAGAAGCCGGCGCATGGCACTGCATGGTGCCTCCATGTAGAGGCGGCACCAGGCGGGGCCTGGGCGTGGGGCCACGCGTGGGGCGCAGCGCGCCAAGTAAGAGAGGCGGGTGACACGAAGGGGTGGGGACCAGCGGGGCGAGACACATGGACACCTGGGTGGGCTCCACAAGTCGCAGCACAAGGGCCACGTGGCGGCCGAGGCGACCGGGCCAGCCCTAGTGAGGTCACACTGATGCAGCCCACCCGCTCAGCCCATGGACGCCGATGCAGATGCAGCCACTGCCTGCCATCGGCCGTCTTCTATCTATAAGTCATCTATCTATCCATGAATCCATCTCCATCCATCCATGGACTGCGCCGATCCGCGAGCCACAGCCATGGCTTGCCAGCTGGACGCTGGGATTTGGATATGGATCTGTATCTGGTCTGCGAGCCCTACCTGCGCTGCCTGCATCATACCGCTGACCCTGGTCTCCGCACGCATGCAACGACAGACTGACAACTTTGCCCTCGGCCCTCCCTCCCTGTTTTTTTAGTAAAAAAAATAGTAGGAGTATATTTTTGCGGCAGTAGGCATGCATGGGCAGTAGAAGAGGCCGTTGCTGTAGATGGGCAATCGAATGGGCACAAATAGATGATGATGTGGACGCGCGGTAGAGCAGTAAATGGTGTACAAAAATAAGGGTAATGGTAGATGGTAGATAAGCTTGTTATTAGTGATCTCAGCACTTAGATTACAAATTGACTGAAAAGATTGAACAATGCGCTCAATGAAACTAGTATAACGAAGCGAATGGGTCTGTAGCCTAGTTGGTCACAGGAGCCTTAGTTGCAACTCAGTTCCTGGGTTCAACTCCTGGTGGAAACGAATTTAAACAGGCCTGTCCTCGTCGGCTGTTTTCCCAAGTTATACGTGTAACCACCTGAGTCGCTTTCAGCGAGATGCACATTGCCGCAGGCATGTGTCCTGGGCGCTCGGTGGTAAGTCCAGGGCAGCTGGCCTTCTGGGTGTTTTTTGCCCTGCACGTGAGAAGTTTGTTTTTAATCAATGCAGCAGGGGCGGTCCTTCCCCTGCAGGTCGATTTTTTTTTAAACTAGTACAACGAACCCCACATAATATGTGTTGACTTTCAGCTGAATAGCTGATTAAACTAATGTTGGTTTCCTTGACATGTTAACCTATGGTTGGCAGTGCCAGTAGCTATATGTAACACTATATTTCTGTATTGTTATATAGTAAATTTTGTTTTAATGAATTTGCTAACCTGACTGTGCAGACTGTTGAGTTTAAAGACATAATTAAAATTGGACGTACACATACCCAAGATGCCACCCCGTTGACTCTTGGACAAGAATTCAGTGGTTACACTACACAGGTAGGATTTATTCCAGCATCTTTTGTTGTCTTATTTATTAACTATATGCACTTAAGATTAACAGGTAGACTTAGTAACTGTTTATGACTCTATGCAGATCAAATATGGAATTGACCGTATTAATTGTACATTACCTCGGATGTACCAGGTACTATACTGCTAATGTTTGTTTTCTTTACAAATTAGCACTACTGATAATTACCTTGCCGAGCAGCTTGCTCAAGGTGGAACTGCAGTTGGAACTGGCTTGAACACTAAGAAAGGGTAATTGTCAATTAATGTTTGAGATAATTTGTTTACATTGATACATTTGATCGATAAATTTTAATTTGGTTTTGGATTAAGTCCATTTATGGCCCCTCAACTCTGGCGTTTGTCTAATTTTAACCCCCAACTATAAAACCGTTTAACTTTGACACCTCAACTATCAAAACCATTTAACTTTGACACCTCAACTATCAAAACCGTTTCATTTTGACCACAGAGTCATCTGAAGAACTGCTTTGGGTGTCAAAATTGAACGGTTTTGATAGTTGATGTGCCAAAGTTAGACAAAAGCAAGAGTCGAGGGGTAAAAAATGGACTTAATCAAGTACTTTAGTTTTTTAGATATTTATGCAAAATTATACATTTAGATTTACTTCTTGAGTTACCTAGTAGTCTATCACCATTTACCTCGGGAAGAGAATCCATGTAACCCTGTCATCCAGAGTGTCATGAGCCATGACATAACCCAGATTAATCTGTTCATTCCAATTCGTTTCAATACTATCCAGTTTCTTTTCCAGTTTGACCTCTCATGTCTACTTCTGGATTAAAAGAAGTGAGACATGGAGATTTGAGTATCCAACCCAAATTGATTTTTTTTCTTTTATATGGTTAATCATTACTAATCTTATGGTACTTGATTTAGGATAACTTTGAAACAGAGTGTTAATTCCATGCTTTACCTAAGGCGTTCCTTTCATTTATTAAATACTTTAATTTCAATCTGTCTTTTCAGATTTGATGTCAAAATAGCTGCTGCAGTGGCTGAGGAAACAAACCTACCCTTTGTGACAGCAGAGAACAAGTTTGAAGCTTTGGTTAGTAACAATGCACACATATAAATCTTATACTCTGATCTGCCACTAGCCAC
Source organism: Miscanthus floridulus (assembly GCF_019320115.1). Classification (NCBI taxonomy): domain Eukaryota; kingdom Viridiplantae; phylum Streptophyta; class Magnoliopsida; order Poales; family Poaceae; genus Miscanthus; species Miscanthus floridulus. Next base: position 144,681,545 of record NC_089580.1, read on the forward strand.
CGAAGGTTTCGCACAATTTTATTGGATATTGCATGACATTTTAATTGCAGTGTCTGAGGCTATAACTGCCTGCAGACATATTCGTCCACTAAACACAGATATTAGGTATTTGCAATGGAAGATGATTTGTGGAAGATAATTATCATCTTCTCCATTTATTCCATGCTACCTTAGATCCATGCGTATAAAACAAGGAATTTGTTAGTGCTTAGCAGTCGAAAGTGCATTTTTAATATGTTGCCTCAGAAAATGAAAATAACAAGTATTTGCGAACTGAAACCAACGGACGCAAATATCATCTGTTCCCAAGTTGAGCAGATGAAATATTAAGATGTGTATGTCATTTTCAGTTATTTTATTTGATAGTTGTTAGGCTTTGTTCTTTATGGAAGCAAAATCCAACCACTTCTTGCTTGTATAGTGTACTTAGTATGGCTTTTGGTTTTATTGTCTCGCTAACTTTTCTTTTTCTAATTTTGTATTATTCGGACCCTCTATTATGTATTATCTCATCACTGTATGTTCTCATCAGTTTTTTCTTATAAGTAGGCAGCGCATGACGCTTTTGTCGAGAGCAGTGGAGCGGTAAATACAATTTCTGCATCTCTTATGAAGATAGCAAATGACATACGCTTGCTAGGAAGGTCGTTATTCCAATCTTCTATTTTTATAAATGATTTTTTTCTAGCATTCTGGGGGCATGCACTAATATTTCCAACACAATCACAGTGGTCCTCGATGTGGTCTTGGTGAACTAATCCTACCAGAAAATGAGCCTGGGAGCAGCATTATGCCTGTAAGCAGACCGTTAGTATATCATGTTATGGTTTTCATACGTTTATCAAAATAAGACATCATTCCGAAGCTTCTTTTTCAACTTGTACTTTTCAGGGAAAAGTTAATCCAACCCAGTGCGAGGCTCTGACAATGGTTTGTGCTCAGGTACACAAATAATGTTTGTTTTCTCTTCTGAAAATAATCAAATCTCCATATTGTATTTTTGACAAACATTTTTCTTGTTTGCTTTATGTTCTTGATGAACAGCTTTTCCTTTATTTGAAAAGCATTTATGTCCCATTGGTATACCATTTATTTAGTCATATATATTTATGTTATGGTTCTCATAATCCGTATCAAACTCATAATCCTAGTGAGGACTACATATTCATCTATTATGATGTTTAATGGTTAAGGTGATCTGCACCTCATAACTACCTTCCAGCTTGCTTAGTTAGTCAGAAACATTTTTAGGGAGCAGTTGTAATTTCCTGTAGAAATTACATATATCTGAGTCATTTAATTTGTCTGATGCAGTGCCTTTTACTATATTTTTAAAACTAAATTTTCGATAAGTAGCAAGAGCATCTGAATAGCGATCAATAACAAATAATTGAGTTGGTAAAAATGGATGCTACTAGCATATCTGACAAATGAAATATGCTTATATGAGGTGCCCTCCACCGTTACTTTCTGCAAATAAGCCGAAATCTTGGTACCTGACTGGGGCTGCTGCTGAACCATATTTTGTCTTGACATTCTATTTCTTTTTGCATTATTTATACTCTAGCATATGCATTTGACTATCTGAATTTTAACAATTTCAAATAACTGTCATTTGGATTATGGCATTGCAGGTTATGGGTAATCATGTTGGTGTTACAGTTGGTGGTGCAAATGGGCATTTTGAACTGAATGTTTTTAAGCCAATGATCGCAGCCGGACTACTTCGAGTATGCTTTCTATTATAATACCTCAATATGCTTAATTTACTATAGGAACTTTTTCTAGCCTCATAATCCCTCTTATTGTTTTAGGTACATAATGTTAATGTGAATTGGTAACTTTAACCTCCTAAATTTTTACTGCAAGTGTCTTTAACCATTCCTTTTTTCATCAGTCATTGAGGTTGTTAGGGGATGCATCTGTGTCCTTCGAGAAAAATTGTGTCAGGGGAATTCAAGCAAACCATAAGAGAATTTCACAACTTTTGCATGAGGTAACAATCCATCACATAACTACTGAGTACTCGCAAAAGATATGTGTATAAAGTGCAATACTTATTTCTCTTCCCTTTTTGTCCAGTCTCTGATGTTGGTGACATCTTTGAACCCTGTAAGTAAACTGCAAATTTGCCTTTTTTTTAAATCTCTGTTTGTAGTTGTAAAAAGTAGTGAGTCATGCTTACTTTTGGAATGAATGCAGAAAATTGGCTATGACAATGCTGCAGCTGTTGCTAAGAAAGCCCACAAAGAAGGAACCACGTTGAAGGTGATCTTGCTTTACTTATTTCACTTTGCCTTGGCCTTGCTCTGCGGTGTATAATGCATTATCTTAGCTTAGGTGACTTGCGCACGTTGATATCTTGGCCTGGTTGCCTGAACCATTCAATTCTTAAGGCATTAGATATCGAAAACTTGAATCAGGACATTAATCATGTGATATAAGTTCATTCTCCATTCCCTCATCTATTCATATTTTGTAATTTTCATTGATTTTACATTCTTTAAACTTCTTCCATGTTATTATACACCTAATCCTTTCTTGATTTTATCTTTTCCCCAGAAAGCTGCATTAGACCTTGGAGTATTAACGGAGCAAGAATTCCATGAGCTTGTTGTCCCAGAGAAAATGATTGGTCCTTCTGATTGATAACCCCATGTTCACTATGTTTCTTTGAAGCATTGAGGTTGCCACATCCGCGAGTTCTGGTGGTTTCCTGTGATGCCAACTTAATGATTCTAGTGCACCCGTAAATAAACCAAATAATTTTTCATATGGTCATTAGGTCCTCTCAACACTGGAGAAATGATTTTTGCATGGCGGATGGTACCTGAGAAAACAATTGTATGCTTGTTCCAATAGGACAATAGGGCACTTTGATGCATGAGGCACCTTCCATTCTCCAGGCATCAGTCATTTTCGCCAGCATATGATTCAACTGGAGCGTTTGGACACCCTGCGTCCTTGTTAGCCTCATTATCAGATGCTGCAGCATTGTCTGGAGTGGGATCCTCTTCCTGTTGTTCCCCAGATTTATCTTTTATCTGGAAATCTCGTGCTACACTGCGCTTGGCATTTCTCAAAAGGTTTACCTTAGTGAGTTTGCTTAGCTGTATTAGATACTTCTCATAATCCTCAATCTGATAAATTAGATCAGGGATACATTTGGTTTCTCTTCTAATTTTAGCGATGTTCGCCTTTCTGGGTATTTGCTGATTCTGCAACACAAGAAAACAGAAAAAACAAGTTAAAACCACAGTTATAGAAGCCATGCGCATCAATGCTGAATTTAGAAGATGAAAAAGGCCTGTTGAGACACAAGGTCGTAAAGGGGAGTGGTGAGCATCTTGCAAGTTACTTCAGCCAGTTTCTGAAACTTGAGGCTTGGAATGGATTGTGTGTAGCCTTTAGGTGCAATCTGGGACTATGACATGCGAGTTAAAAGCTTGTAGAACCTGGCAGTCAATTTCAGAAAGTGTTCTGCTTGAGTATCTGAGAATGCAAAGTTCAAATCAGGCCACAAGTAGAAATGGAATGAAATGGACATATTATGGTACCTCACAACATACCCTTAAGGCTCATATGTGCAAAGGAAGAGAGGACTTGAACTACTGATGTTGATCTCGAGTAGAGTGCGTTCTCCAAAGCCAACCTTAGCATTATTTCATCTGCTGGTTGATCTTCATCAATGTTAGCAGAATCATAACCTAATGTAAGCATTGCTTTAAGCTTTCCAAGACCCCAATCCAATTCAGTAAGAGATGACTCAACCATTTGAAGTGAGACAGCAGCAAGTGAGCTCTTCGTTTTACAGTTAATTATATGAAATGTATCAGAAGAATCTACGTCATCTCCAGAGGTCATTAATATCATCAACTCAGCAGACACGTCACAAACAAGAATCATGTCATCTGGAGGTGGTGTAAGATGTATAGCTAGCTTTACCATCTCTCGTGCGAAACTAGGACTTTGCCTGGTTTTCTTTTTACATAGATCTGTAGCCCGTTTTCCAATAAGATCCTTTGTTCAAGATGCACTTTTCTTGAAATGCCCAAAATCAATTCAGTTACAGCCTACAGAAATGAACAAGAACTTTAGTATATCAATTCAGTTTTCTTTATATGCTGTTTCATGATAGTTGATTTATAAAGAGTTATTCTCAACAGAAACACAACATTTGCATAGTACAACAAAGCAAAGGCAAGGAAAGTGATCAGAGTACTTTCCACCAAACAAAATAGAAAGTGCTCAAATTATGACTGTACAGGTAATGCCAGCCTAGAAGACCCCTCATACTTCCTATGAAAATATATTGATGTTTTAGGTAACTGGTGACTGTAAATTTAAGCAGGCTGAAATTACGTGAGTGTGCAGACATCTATAATAAATAGATAACACAGAAGCATCTAGTGTGCTACCAACAACAACAACAACAAAGTCTTTAAGTCCCAAACAAATTGGGGTAGGCTAGAGTTGAAACCCAACAGAAACAATCAAGGTTCAGGCACGTGAATAGCTGTCGCACTCCTATCTAAGGCTAAGTCTTTGGGTATATTCCATCCTTTCAAGTCTCCTTTTATTGCCTCTACCTAAGTCAACTTCGGTCTTCCTCTGCCTCTCTTCACGTTACTATCCTGACTTAGGATTCCACTACGCACCGGTGCATCTGGAGGTCTCCGTTGCACATGTCCAAACCATCTCAAACGGTGTTGGACAAGCTTTTCTTCAATTGGCGCTACCCCTAATCTCTCACGTATATCATCGTTCCGAACTCGATCCCTTCTTGTATGACCGCAAATCCAACGCAACATACGCATTTCCGCGACACTTAGCTGTTGAATATGTCGTCTTTTCGTAGGTCAACATTCTGCACCATACAACATAGCAGGTCTAATCGCCGTCCTATAAAACTTGCCTTTTAGCTTCTATGGCACCCTTTTGTCACATAGGACACCAGACGCTTGTCGCCACTTCATCCACCCTACTTTAATTCTATGGCTAACATCTTCATCAATATCCCCGTCCCTCTGTAGCATTGATCCTAAATATCGAAAGTTATCCTTCCTAGGCACTACTTGACCTTCCAAACTAACATCTTCCTCCTCCCGAGTAGTAGTGCCGAAGTCACATCTCATATACTCAGTTTTAGTTCTACTAAGTCTAAAACCTTTGGACTCCAAAGTCTCCCGCCATAACTCCAGTTTCTGATTCACTCCTGTCCGGCTTTCATCAATTAGCACTACATCGTCCGTGAAAAGCATACACCAAGGGATGTCCCCTTGTATGTTCCTTGTGACCTCATCCATCACTAAATCAAACAAATAAGGGCTCAAAGCTGACCCTTGATGTAGTCCTATCCTAATCGGGAAGTCATCCGTGTCTCCATCACTTGTTCGAACTCTAGTCACAACATTGCTGTACATGTCCTTAATGAGCCCGACGTACTTCGTTGGGACTTTATGTTTGTCCAAAGCCCACCACATAACATTCCTTGGTATTTTATCATAAGCCTTCTCCAAGTCAATAAAAACCATGTGTAGGTCTTTCTTCTTCTCCCTATACCGCTCCATAACTTGTCTTATTAAGAAAATGGCTTCCATGGTTGACCTTCCGGGCATGAAACCAAATTGGTTCATAGAGACCCGTGTTATTGCTCTCAAGCGATGCTCGATAACTCTCTCCCATAGCTTCATAGTATGGCTCATCAACTTAATTCCCCGATAATTTGTACAACTTTGAATATCCCCTTTATTCTTGTAGATCGGTACCAATATACTTCTCCTCCACTCATCAGGCATCTTGTTCGATCGAAAAATATGGTTGAACAGCTTGGTTAACCATACTATAGCTATGTCCCCGAGGCATCTCCACACCTCGATTGGGATACCATCCGGTCCCATCGCCTTACCTCCTTTCATCCTTTTCAACGCCTCTCTAACCTCAGATTCTTGGATTCTCCGCACAAAGCGCCTATTGGTGTCATCAAAAGAGTCATCCAACTGAAAGGTTGTGTCCATATTCTCACCATTGAACAATTTGTCAAAATACTCTTGCCATCGATGTCGGATCTCATCCTCCTTTACCAAGAGATGCTCCCTTTCATCCTTAATGCACTTAACTTGGTTGAAGTCCCGTGTCTTTCTCTCACGAACCCTAGCCATCCTATAAATGTCCTTCTCTCCTTCCTTCGTACTCAAATGTTGGTAAAGATCCTCGTACGCTCTACCCTTTGGCACACTTACAGCTCGCTTTGCAGTCTTCTTTGCCACCTTATACTTCTCTATGTTGTCCACACTCCTGTCATGGTACAAGCGTCTATAGCATTCTTTCTTCTCCTTAATAGCCCTTCCAATTCCATGTTTTTAAATTGTATAATAGAGCCAATTCCTAAGGGAATCAATCAATCAGGCCGATTAGTTAACTACTCTCTCCGTTTCAAATTATAAGTCATTTTGGCTTTTTTTGGTACATTAATTTTGCTATGTATCTAGATATAACGTATGTCTAGATACATAGCAAAATATATGTACCAAAAAAAGTCAAAGCGACTTATAATTTGGAAGGGAGTATCTTTTAGTATGCTGACAAAGAGACCTGACCATCCTAATTCTACGTGTGATCCAGTAAAATTTCAAACCATCCAATGCTGCTTTCAATCCCAGATCACAAACATATTTACCTCAGATTCACGTAAAAGTGATTGGGTAAGAAGTCTAGCATATAACGTCTTCAATATGTTCAAAAGCATATGGACATTTCTTGTGCTTCGATCTTCAACCATAGTGGTATCATTATTGTCAAGATCCACAGCATCCATCATATCCTCTATATTTGGCGGAGCTAAAGATATTAGAAAATCAATGACATCACTAGAGTGATCTCCTGAAACACTTGGCTCAAGGAATTTTTTTAGGCATGTCAGAGCCAAATATAACTGATCCTTTTTGCACTCAATGTTTTTCTTTCCTTGGGTCATGTTCCTCTTGCTTCCACCATTTTCTTGAATTGGATCTAACAGAGAACACCATACGAGCTGCATTATTGGCTGGCATAACTTTTTAAAATCTTCATGCAGCTTTATTCTGAAGCCCCTACTGTCCTTTGATGCAAGTGATTTCGACAATTCAAGAAAGGCTTTCAGTACAAAAGATGTCAGATTGGAGCTCTGGTTCAATGTAGTTTGGCTAGGATGCTGACTAACGTTGTTGTAGTTATCAGCATGGCACTGCTTGACACACATTACCGAAAGCTCATACAAACTCGAATCTGCAAATTTACCCCTCTTTCCATGAAGTTTCTGCAATGAAGCATTAGAATTCTCCCTGGGTTCATTGGTGTGCTTATCTGTAGCATCACAAGCATTCGCTCTTCTCCGTGCTATCCTTTCCCTACCATTGCTCATTTTTTTCTCAAAGCCACTCTGCACATTAACAAGCTCCAGTATTTCTTTTTCTATCATTTCCTTCGATTCATCAGAGGCTTTCTCCAGTTTTGAAGCAGCAAAATCAACAAAAACCTCAATGATTCCAAGCATAGCAAAGTTATGACAGTGAGCAACCTCCGATGGTGAAGAAAGAGATCCAGCTTCTTGGCTTTGTCCTCTCTGGTCTGTCAACATGCAGAAATTATAAGCGCAGAAAAATGTCCTCTTGAATAGCATTATTGTGCTCGGATTGGCTTGCTTTATCTATGACATATCACACACCTGCGAGGGATATCCTCAAATACTTTTGGATGCTTGATAGAGCTTTCACGAATAAATCACTTGATGATGCTCGTCCAACCTGAAAATAGATTGGGTTATAAAAACATAGAACAAGACTAGAACGAGAGGCATAACATCAAAACCTTAAGCTGTTTATCAACAGAAGTCAGGAGGAGATAAATCAACCTCATTATCTTGTGAAGCAGCAAAACCAAAGCACTTCCAATATGCATCACGTGGCCGTTCACATTTACTATGTTGCTTAATTTGTAGAATTCTTGAGATACATAACAGCAGACAATCTAAAGGTTCCACGATGCATAGTTTGGCATGCTCTACTTTGAAGCATGAACCAATTTTAAGAGGGCATTCTGCATCCTAAAGCAAATCAGAAACAAAAACTCATGAGACCAACTTCATTTTGCAAGGATGCAGTCAAGAGGATTACAACATATTTTCAGAAATAAGGGTCTACATCGACCAACAAACATAAACAGAAAAAAGGGTCTATCAGGGAGTGTTACCTTGAGTAATAGTTTTGGAAGCGAGGCCAGAGGAAATCAAGGACATTGTCAGAAACAGCTGGATCAGAGGTAACAATACATATAAGATCCTCATACAAGATCTCTTTGACACTGGCCTGCAAGAGCAAACTAATTATGCTGGGAACTGTATGTCTTACTACAGATGAAGCAGTTGCTTGGTAGTACATCATAATGAAAGCAGTGAAACCTGATGCGAGAGACTTCTCCGAAGCAATCCACTTAGTTCCCGAAAGAGACCCCTACCAAACTCTAGATATGTTTCAGGCTGTTGGCTAGAGCTTGGCTGACTTGTTGAGTCTTCAAAAGGACTGGCTTCATTTTTCCTGCTTTCGGCAATAATCAGCTCAATTATAGCATTTGTAGCAGCAATTCGGACCATGTCCTCCCTCTTGAACATCGCCTTTCTTACAACCAGTATTATGTAATCCTGTAAAAATACACTTTAGAATAATCAAACGAGTCTTTTCCAGCCACATAAGCACAAAATATTGTTAAGGCTGAAGACCTTCAGATCACGGCTGAACTTTGTGAGTGGCAAGACGCAACTGATCAAACCAGTTGATATCTTGTCATTCATAAAAGAAAAATAATCCAGCAACTCCTTCAAATGTGCAATGAATTCCAGCATTGGAAATGGATGACTCAAAATCAAGCACCCAAGCAACCTGCAATGAAAAGATGGTCAGACATTTCCTCAAAAAGAAAAGGTAAACATATTGAACTGTAGAATACAACTTGTGCTTTGTAAATTTTGACTAGGGTTGCTATGTCGTATGACCTGAGAACAGGCGCACTTTGCTGAGGCTTTGCCGAGAGAATCCGGAAGTTGCACTGTTCAATTATCTGAGTTTTCAAAATTGAAACACACCATGTCATATCAAATAAACCAATTTCTAACTATGATCCGACTTGTTAAGACAAAGGTCATGCTGTTTCGATACGTACCTCAGTTCGTGCCATTTCATGGATCTCAAACAATGACTTGAGCATATTAATGCCTATTTCTTCGGTGTTCATTACTCCTTCACCTAAGCCACCTTCCTCCCCTTGATCACCATCTGAGACTTCTAAAAGGAGAAAACCCACCTGAACAATGCTTGGCACAACATGCTCCCTCCCAACAATGCTCTCGTCGACCTGCATATAAGACACCGTATACACCCCAAAAAGGACTATGAATCTAAGCAGACTTTATGATCAGTTCACAACTGACATGGCAGGTTGATTTAGACAAGGCCCGATCTTCCAAAAGGTATGGTAGCGTCGATTGGTGAAGACTCGACGTTCACGATCTAGGCTTCGAACCAAGATTGATTCGGACCCCCGCAACCGTTACACCACTGCTCCGTTGGTTATCAACCACGCGAACGTGATTGACCTCGCCGAGAAGGCTTTCCTGCAAGCGAATCGAGAACACAAGCAAGAACGGGATGAACGCAATCTGAAATTGCAAATAAATATGAGGCTTATGATAACGAGAAGGGGTTCAATTCTTTATTCAAAAGGACTAATCGCCACAAGCGAACAAGATCAAGAACTGGAGCCCTGGTTCACAGCAAGCGGCTTTGGCGGCGACAGTTGCAGCAAAACAACGTCTGTTTCACGAGTAAATCAAGAACTAAACAAAACCCAAACCCTAAGAAGAGCGACGACTGGTATTTATAGAGTCTTGGGCGTCACCCCCCTGGACGCGCCCCTAATGGGCGCAAACACGATACACGGTCCAACGGACCAAAAGACGGTGTCGCAGCACCATGACAGATTTTGGACGCTGACTTGTTTCGATGATTCCCGTTGATTATGAAGGTCTTTTGACATAAAACCAATTGGGTTGGCTTACTTATCCAATTAACTTTCCATCCATATGTGGATCATCGAAAACGAAGTCCGGATGCGTTCTGGGTGACCAATTTAAGGCAGACTGGTCCTGGAACCCGAGACAGACTCGAACTTGAGTTGCTTTGGGCCTCCACCTCGGGGACTCGAACCGAATTAGCCTCGGACCTCCTTCTTGACTTGGACACCCTCGCTGATCTCCTTGGTCTCCATATGGTTCTCCAAGCATGGTCATATATATGGAGGTCATGTCCTCATCATCCTCCCTTTCTTGACAAAAAAACCGTCCTCGGCGTCGATTTTGTTTGAAGTCGATCCTGCACAACATGAGGACAAACGAGGTTTCCAAAATAATAGGAATGGACAATGTTGTGAAAAAGAATATGACCACATGTCCAGATTTGTAGCATGTCTTGCCCTACAGACATGTAGTCTGCTTGATTGAAATACACACGATCTTTGCCAATACTATCCTGCAAACGATTAGTACTAACAAGAAATATATGCTCCCTATCTTTGGATTCCACTTGTGTTCGAAAAGCAAAACTAGAGGAATATGGCATAACAACAGTGTTGATTTTACTATCCTCTAGTTGATCATTAATTTGTACAACAAAAGGAGAATTCAGATTTGTATAAATATAAACTCGTTGTATCAAATATTGCTCTTGGTTGTTATATTTGCCAAAAATATGATATGTATGTCTAGAGAACCATGGCAAATCAGCATATGCATAAAGTTTCTCCTCTAAAGAACTAAGATTACACGGAACATCAAATTCAATGTAACCAAAAGTATTTAAAGAAGACAACAATTTCAGTTCATCAACTTCACTAGCATTATGAATAACAAGTCTATTTTCAGCACAAGTGCTTGATTTCAGCACACATATATCATGATCATTCTTCAATGATTGCATAGGTATAACATAAATATCATCATGCAAGTCATCTTCATCACAAGAAACATCAAGCAAATCATCTTGTGACAAAGGTAAATCAAGCGAAGGCTCTACTAAAATTTGCTCTATCATAGCATGATTGGTGAAAAAATTCAGCACATCAAGAGAACTCTCACCTTCTATGAGTTTAGCATCATGGGCATTACCTTTGCTCTCATGTTCAACAGGGGTAATAGTTGATAGTTCTGAATTTTCACATGAGGCTGTGAGCTTCTCATTTTCTGTCACGTCATCCTCGCTCTTTTCTACCTTGTCATGCAAAAGGTTAGGCATAGCAGGAGGAATAACAACAGACTCTTCCTCTAAATGGTGCACCTCATCATATGAAGTCAAAACAGGAGATGGATTAACAAAGGTTTCTCGCATAAGAAGTTTCATATCATTTCAAGTTTGAGGCTTATCAGAAGGATCTAAAGACTCCCACCAAGATAAAGTAGAATGTCGCAAAACACTAACTGCATTTTTTATCTTCCTCCTTGGACACATAAAGCGAGTAGCAAATATGTTATCGATGGTAATTTTCCACTCCATGTACTCATCAGCACATATACCATCATAAGTCGGTGGATACGAACAACCTGTCATTGTTAAAAGACAGCAAAAGACAACACAAAAGTATTATCCTTATCAACTACTTAGGTTGTGGACAAGGAAAAAAACAAGACACTCAACTCTCAAGCATCTTACCACGGTCTTACAAGTGTTCTTACCAAAGTAATAGGCGGTGTAATCGGTCGGTGACTGTGATACCGTTGTAGCTTGAGTGTAACAGTTGCAAGGCGAACCTGTACTTGGTTAGAAGAAAGTAGAGCTTGGACAGGCACAATATAGTAGCAAGGAATAGCAATAATTTAATTCAGAAATTGCAAGATTGAAAAGTAGTCCCAAGCTAGTCTATGTCGCTGGCCCAAACTGGTCCTGAACCTAGTTCAAGCAAGCAATACAATACAACTCAGCACAAGGACTCAAAAGGATGCAAGCACTTCTGAACTTTTTTTTCACTTTCTTTTTCTTTCCTTCTTTATTTTTTTCTCTCTTTTTTTAGGTGCGGCTTTTTTTTCCCTTCTTTTGGTTTTTGCACCTCTTTGCCTTTTTCTTTGTTTTGTGTTTTTTTTATCTCACAAAAGTACGCACATAAGAGATTAGACTTTAGATATTTTCACCGTAGAAGAAAAATACTTAACCGAGAAAGCCGTAGAAGGAATTGCTAGACAAAACAAACTCAATCATGCAACCCACTACGTGACTATTTCATATCCAAAGAAAAACTAGAGATCAATCTGATGCAAGCCACACTAGGAAACAAGACTTGACACTAGACCAAGAACAAGATCAGAACACAACGAACACTAAGACGCGGCGAGGGACGACAGTTCAATAAAGCAAACTAAAATTAAAAAAATTACAAAGGCACAGCGGGGCTATAGGACTAGAGATATGTGATAGTGTATATTTTTTGGCTTTTTATGGACTATAGGTAAAACAAAAAACAGTAGCAATCTAAAGGAAAAAACAAAGTTCTACCTAACGGGCAACAAGGTCTCTGATACCACTTGATGTAGACAAGGCCCGATCTTTTGAAAGGTATGGTAGCGTCGATTGGTGGAGACTCGACGTTCATGATCTAGGCTTCGAACCAAGATTGATTCGGACCCCTGCAACCATTACACCACTGCTCCGTTGGTTATCAACCACGCGAACGCGATTGACCTCGTCGAGAAGGCTTTCCTGCAAGCGAATTGAGAACACAAGCAAGAACGGGATGAACGCAATATGAAATTACAAATAAATATGAGGCTTATGATAACGAGAAGGGGTTCAAGTCTTTATTCGAAAGGACTAATCGCCACAGGCGAACAAGATCAAGAACTGGGGCCCTGGTTCACAGCAAGCGGCCTTGACGGTGACAGTTGCAGCAAAACGACGTCTGTTTCACGAGGAAATCAAGAACTAAACAAAACCCAAACCCTAAGGAGAGCGACGGCTGGTATTTATAGAGTCTTGGGCGTCACCCCCCTAGACGCGCCCCTAATGGGCCCAAACACAATACACGGTCCAACGGACCAAAAGACGGTGTCGCAGCACCCTGGCAGATTCTAGATGCTGACTTGTTTCGACAATTCCCATTGATTACGAAGGTCTTTTGACATGAAACCAATTGGGTTGGCTTCCTTATCCAATTAGCTTTCCATCCATATGTGGATCATCGAAAACGGAGTCCGGATGCGTTTTGGGTGACCAATTTAAGGCAGACTAGTCCTGGAACCTGAGACAGACTCGAACTTGAGTTGCTTTGGGCCTCCACCTCGGGGACTCGAACCGAATTAGCCTCGGACCTCCTTCTTGACTTGGACACCCTCGCTGATCTCCTTGGTCTCCATATGGTTCTCCAAGCATGGTCATATGTATGGAGGTCATGTCCTCATCACAGGTACTATGAGATATGAATCCCTCACAGATTTCAGTAATCCCTTGTCCACACATTGAGTGGCCCGTGCATATTCCTCTTCCATACAATCCGGTAACCATTTGCACCGCCTGAGAGACACCAGCCTTTGATCAGAACAAATTTCTAGAGCAAACATGAGTAATTATAATAGGTAGAATAACGAGTTGACCCATCACCTTGACATTCGGTAATCCCGGCGGGACACCACGGCTGCATCCCGGAGCACATTCACGGCACCCTCGTTGAACCTCCGCACCCTGGCCACGAACAGCATCACTGCCACCGCGAATCCACTGAGAGCGCTCGCGGCATTAGCCTTGACGACGGCCAGGTTCTCCCTCGCTAGCGCGGGGTCCTGCTTGACCGCGAACGCGATGTTCATCAGCGCGGTACTCTCGACCTGCCGCGCGATGGACGGCGGCGCGCGAACGCGGGCGCCGCGGCGGCCGCCGAAGAAGCGCAGGAGACCCACGAGGACGACGCGCGGGTAGAGCGGCTTGGACGCGAGCAGGAAGAGCTGGTAGGCGAGGGCCAGGAGGTCCTGGGCATCCGCACTTGGGAGGAGGGAGATGATCTTCCCGAGGAAGGCGGGGATGTGGGTGCGGTAGGCCGACGGGAGGTCGCGGAGGAGTGCGGCGACGGCGAGGAGCGTGGAGGAGGGCCAGCTGGGCGTGGAGAGGAGGGCGGCGAATGTGGTGGAGGCGGAGGCAGGGGAGGGCGAGAGCGCGAGGATCACCGGGAGAAGGGCGAGGTGGCCCGCGGGGGAGGCGGCGGTGAGCGAGGCGAGGATGTCGGCGAAGTCATCGGGCAGGAGCTCCGGGAGGAGGGGCACCACGGCGGAGGGGTCACGCGAGGCGAGGCGGAGGACGGCCTCAGCAGTAGGCGGTGGCGGCGGAGGTTGCTGCGACAAGGGCTGACTGGAAGAGGCTGTGGCCGCCGACATCGCCGGAGCGGGAGACGGCGGCGGGCAGTTCGGATGTTCGGGCGGGAAATGAGTGGGGTTTTCCGTCGCTTGAGTCCCGCGAGGAGCTTTCTTAACAAGCTTGGTCGTTTCGTAGCCCAGATATTGGGCCGGCCCATGTATACCGTGGGCTTGGGGTAGGCATCTGACCCGGGTTATAGAACTTTTGAATTGCGTCCTGTGACTTGTGACTACGATAACGAGGGGTGAGGACGTCCTTACCTCCGGACCCTATCTTCCCAAATAAAAAAATATCTCTCACTTCATCTCACGTGCTCGTCATAGGCTCCCCACTGCTTCCTCCACCCCATGCTTGTCGCAAACAGCTCTGCTTTCTCTGCCCCGTGCTCGTCACAGGCTCCGCTCCGCTTCCTCCGCCCTGTGGCCCTCGCGCGCCTCTGTGACGCCAGGCTCCAGCGTTTGAGTCGCACCTCCCGCTCTTTCCCGCCCTCATCGCCGTCGCTGGTACCGGCGTCCTCCTCATCACCTCCTCCTATGGCTTGAGACAGCGAGGCTATTGCAGCCGTGCTGTACTTCGCACCGGCATCGAGGCTCCTCACGCCCTGGTAGCGGAAGAAGCTCGCGGGGGGCTAAGTCCGTGGTGCTCTTCACTCCGCCGCATACCAGCCCCGATCTACCCATCGAGGCGGTTATCAAGTTCCTCAGTGCACCCGACTTGGTGGTTGCCGCCCACTAGAGCGCCGCACCTAACATGTTGCAAGCGTTTGTTATAAATGTTTCAGATGTTTCAGAGATATGTTGCAAGTTTTTCATGTGGATATTACAAAAGCAGATCGGAATATTGCATATGTTGCAACTATTTTCAGAGGCATATTGCAAGCATTTTTTATTTGGATGTTGCATACATTTCACACATGTTGCAAGAGTATGTGTCAGCGCAAAAACGTGTCAATGCGCCGGACACATAGCAAGTCAGAAGGATCTGCTTGATGGATCAAGGCTGGAGATCCGCTTGGCTTCAATGCAGGGTTAGTCGATCCTGTGAATTCCTCCCGAGGCGTGCTAGTCAATTTGACCTGTAATTGACAAAGAGAAAAAGTTTATCAGTAATTTAAGGTGGAACATGCTAATTTTGCCCAGACAATTCCAAGTGTGCCGCTTCAGGAGCAGCTAGACGAGAAAAATCAACTAAACGGCCGATACACGAAGAAATCGGCTGTTTACGGACTGTGAAGCTCATGGGTCACGATTGATTTTATCTTGACAAGTACAATGCACGCAGATGTAAATAAAATCATCAGCTAGGTGAGTATTGCCAGTGTAAAGCGTTGAACCGATGAATCTAACGAGAAAGGATATAACATACAAATAAATCGACTGTTTAGTACAAATGGATCTACAAACGCTCTGAATCTAATATGTTACCATCAACAGTGAGGTTTGATCGGATCGATGGCATCTATGATGATAATAACAAACCAAAACCGAAAAATCCATAAAACCATCTATACATCGATAGGCTTTCTGAAGGACATGCTATATGTGTGAGGGCTCAAGCAAATTGGCTAAAATAGCCGATTCAGGTGAAGAGGGACTACAACATGTGAACAATCGACTATTTAACATGGATAAATCTATGAACTCATCAGACTTAACCTGTTATCTCTAACAATGGGGTTTGACCGGATCGATGGCAGCCGTGATAAAGACGATAAATCAAACCTTTAAAGTACATAGATCTATCCACATTTAACAGAATCTTGTAGACACATTGTAGGCGTTAAAGCATTGGTGATCGGCTATTTAGCCAATGCAAGCATAGCAAACAGTTAAGGTCATGCCCGATCGAGAATAAATCTACCAACTAGCATCTTCCAATCTAAAGTGCCATCAGTGGGGATTGACCGGATCGTTGCAGCCATAATAACAAACTATAGACCGGATTCAACTAGCCAGCAAACCTCTTCAAGATCATGCGTGCCTTAACTGTGTACTATGTGTGATCAAGATCGAAGTAGAACAACCGATGAAACATAACATGTCGCTCAAAGTAAGAAACATCATATTGTAACAAAGCAAACGACGGACTAAAAGGATATGAGACCGATATAGATCGATCTCGATTGGGCAAGTTGATATTGCTGAAAGACTAATAACAATAAGAACATCAGCAATATCGGTAACTTAATGAATCTACCCGAAGGACGTCACCCTTAGGTAGAGCTGATAACTTGACCTTAATCTAATTCAAGCAGTGGAGGTCGAACTTAACCGATGCAACCGTACTTAAACTATATAAGAATCGATAACTAGCTTATACTAGAGTTTGCAGTGGAGGTCGAATTTAACTGATGCAGTCGTACAAATAGAAGTATAAGCCATGACGGTACTTATAGACAAGCTGAAGGTCGACTAGACCGATGCAGCCTTGCTTGTTGAAGAACTCATCGAGATCTACACTACTCCTACTCCTAAGGGTTGGCGTAAAGCCAAAAAAAGTAACTTGTATTGATTGATTAGATCCCTCTTTACAATAGCCGGGGTCCAATATTTATACCCAGAGCATAAGCATGAATCCTACTCAAGTACGACTTATTATAATCTTTGGTATAAAAGAAAATATTCCTATCTTAAGATAACTTGGACCTTAATCTTTCTCTTTTTGTAGAGTCCGACATGTATTTCCTGACGCCAACCGTAGCTCATTGTCGTTATCTGCTGACGTCATCCGAAGAGAGCCGATTCTAGTGCCGCATCCAAATCAGCTGATATGGATTCTTATGCAATCGATTCCTTGATTGACATAATCTTGGAAGCTTCGAGTTCCCGCGTTCTTCTCTCTAAATTTTGGTGTAAACACATGCCCCCCAATTTGATTTTATTCTAAAATTCCTATTTACCTGTTTATCACGTCGCAACCGTTTTATTCCGAGATATACGCATGACTCCTGATTTCTTGGTCCGAGTCTTATATAATATACCAATAGTATCTTTTCCAACTCACTCGGTCCATTTGCTTTCCCCTTCTTTCTCGAGCAAATCGTAACAGCCGATGTCGCCATCGCTAAAGCCTCAACCCTAGCAAATCCTCTACCCTATCAAGCTTTTATTCGAGCGATCTTACTCGGATTCAAATTTATTTTGGCTGCAATGGCGACCAGCGACCACGTCCCTGAGGTATGTTTACAAGTTCCCGCTTTTCAAATACCAGCCGCTACCCTGCATTTTCTTTCTTCTCAAATTTATTTAATCTGATTTCTAGGAAATGAGGAACGACATCTTGATTCCATCGGCCGTTGCTCCCAATGTCTATTTTCTCAGGCCTATGGGTGACCCTGATCCATCTTATTTCATCCGTCAAGAAACCAACTAAATCCCCTTTAAACAATCTATAGTGGATTTGTCCTCCTGGAATACCAAAACTCCCTTCAGAAACTGGCCAAAAATACCTAGGGGATGGGGAGACTGGTTTCGTAGGGTATCTGATAAGAAGGCCGAAGATTGGGAGGTTTATGACTTGAATCAATGCTTGACACTCTCGTTGTCTGAGATGGAGCGGAACGATTCACTCATGATTTCTGTATCTTATTTCTGGTCTAACACCCTAAATGTTTTTGTTTTTTATCATGGCCCAATGACCATCACTTTGGTCGATGTTTACATGTTGACCAGCCTTAGAATAACATGATCAATGCAACCTTATGACTTTTTAAGTGCCAGATCCATGAAATTAGCCAAAATATCAGACTACACAGGATGGGTAAGCTACATTCTAAACCATGTTGGAGATGGGTCAACTGTTAGCAAAAGAGAATATGTATCCTTCCTGAACATGTGGTTAGAAAGATTCATCTTCTGTGGGTCATCTTATGGTCTGACTTATAATCATAAGCTCATGGCAGAGCATCTGGCAGTAGGCGCTAAAATTCCTCTTGGCAAATATCTGTTGAAATCAACTTACCATTTGATGCATCAGGTGGCCGCTCAACTGCTGAAGAATGAAGCAGTGCACACCATCAACGGTCCTTGGTGGCTAATACAAATGTGGTTAAACTTGTATATGCATAAGATTGTAAGGCCAAATCTCCAGAATTTGAGCTTCCCTTCCTCCAACTTTGATGAGGAATACAGAGGTAAAGAAGAAAGAACCCGCCAGTGCATGAACTATGGTGAAGCCGCATCGGCCATAATAATTGTTGTCGATGTTGGCCATCTCTTCAAGAGGTTTTATAGAGGGTTTGATACAGATACCCTGACTTGGCTACCCTATGATGAGGATGAGAACAGTGAGCTAGTCTTCTCATTTAAATTTTGATTTGAATCAGGCTGCTTAGATGAAATGGCAGCTACAATCTTCAACTCTTTCATCAAACCTTGTGTTCTTCGAGCTGAATTTCATCATGGGCGAGGCAAAATGTCTATAGGTTCCTTCCTTCCAGGCAACCTTCCAACCTATGAGTTTTATGACCCTTCTTTTATACCTTGTTAGTTTGGTCTTGGTCAACTGCCTCCTCAACTATTTTAAGGATATATTGAAGTCAAGAGAGGGTATTAGTGAAGTACTGGAATCCTCTAGAGTTTTTCAACTAGGATCAGATCTTCCTTCCTTTTGCTTGCATGACTGGATAAGGGTCAACTTCTCTTCTAACCTTTTTGACTCTTGGTGGCAAGAATGACACTCCCATCTCTTCTGTGGGCCGGTCCATCCTAGATGCATAGTGTCGGCATGAAATTTTTGTCCTGTGTCGGGGCACATGAGCAAGCTAGAAGGGTCCGCTCGATGGAGCTGGAGATCCACCTAGCTTCAACGTAGGGATTATCGATCTTGCGCACTCCTTCCGAGATGTGCCAGTTAATTTGACCCTGTTTTGACAAGGAGAGAAAGCTAATTAGTAATTTAAGGTGGAACATGTCGGTGTTGCCAGATAGTCCCGAATGTGTGGCTCTGAGAACCGATGTGGAAGGAGATCGACTAAATAGCCGATTTCATCATACTCATAAGAATAAATCGGTTAAAGCTCATGGAGTTATGGAGTAAAAATTGGTTATCATTCAGGATGAATATCGTTATTTAGATAAATATTAGTCAATGGCAATAGGATGTCAATACTAATCAGTTTATACTAAGCCAATGACTGCAAGTAACCAAATACCTTTTTTACATGAAAAATTCAGTCCATCATCATTTAATCATTTAATAGAGATAAATCTATGAACATATTAGATCTCATCTATCACTATGACCAGTGGGGCATGAGACAAAATCATGCAGGCTATAGAAACAACAATAAATTCGATGACCCTAACTTATTGCTAATATCAGTGGGGCATGAGGCAGAATCATGCAGGCCGTAATACAATAATAAGATCATGGGGCTAACACATCTTTCAACCTATCTTTACTTCAATGGTCTCGTGACATGAACTGCATATGTGAAAGCACTCAATATCGGCTAAAACAACCGATTTAGGCATAGTGCACAATTAAGGTCATGCCCTATGAGGAACAGATCTACCAAATAACGATCCCCACTCTATAGTGCTAACAGTGGGGTGTGAGGCAGAATCACATAGGCCATGATAACGGGCCATGGAACGGTTCTCGTTAGCCAACAGATCTATTCAAGACTAGACATGCCTTAACCGCACACTATGCACGATCAAGATTGACATAAAACATCCGATAAAACATAACTCATCGTTTAAGGTGCAGATTTGACCAGTTTAGATTAATAAACGATGGGTTAAATAGGATATAAGGCCGATCTAGATCAATCCCAATTGGGCGAAGTGATATTGATGTAATTAAATAAATAATGAAAGCAATAAGCAATATCAGTAACTTAATGAATCTATCCGAAGGACGCCAGCCTTAGATAGAGCCGATAACTTGATCTTAATCTAGTTCGAGCAGTGGAGGTCGACCGGATCGATGCAACCTTACTTGAACTAAACAAGAGTCGATAACTAACTTATACCAGAGTCATAGTGGAGGTCGACCAGATCGATGCAGCCATACGAACAGAAGTATAAGCCATGACGGTACTTACAGACAAGCCGGAGGTCGGCCGGATCGATGTAGCCCTGCTCGCTGAAGAACTGATCGAGATCTACTCTACTCCTACTCCTAAGGGGTGGCTGAAGCTGAAAAAGTAACTTGTATTTGATTGATTGTGTGTCCTTTTACAATAGCTGGGGTCCAATATTTATACCCGGAACCTACGCATGAATCCTACTTAAGCACGACTCATCACAATTTTTGGCCTAAAAGAAAACATTCCTAATTTAAGATAACTTAGACCCTAATCTTTCCCTTTTTGTAGAGTCCAACCTGTTCTTTCCGACGCTGATCATAGCTTTTGTCGTCATCTGCTGGCGCTATCTGAAGAAAGCCGATTCTAGTGCTGCATTCGAATCAGCTGATATCGACCTTCGTGCAATCAATTTCTTGATGACATGATCTTGGAAGCTTTCGAGTTTCTATAATTTTTCCTTCCAAATTTTGGTGTAAACACATAGCTCTGGATGGAGAGTTTGCTTCTGACAGTGAGGTAACTTACCATCCTTTTTTTAGAAAAATTATTCAATGAATTCCCCCGCCAACTGTTCTAATAGACCTTTTCAGGACATCGAATTCAATCCCCAAGCTTGGATAGGAAGGGGCATCCTATAGATTATCAGCCACCATGCCCAGTTTCAAGAATAGGATCAGCTGCACCTCCACTGAAGAAGCTGATGAAAACTCATGCTGCCTCCACAATCATAACGTATCAATCTTCAAAGCGCAAGGCGGTCCAAGGGACAACCTAGAAAACCGTTACTGGGAAAAGATTTCACAGAATGAGACCATCAACTGCCCAGGTAAAACAATTATCCCTCATCTCAAAGTGATATTCAACTTATAATCCCATTCCTTTCTTCACAGTTATCAATCATTGTGTCTCAACCTGGTCTGGGTGCAGAACTATTGTCCTAGGCATTCAAGTCAACATCAACTGAACCTTCATCGGCCGACCCTCAAAAGGAGACGATTTTGGTTGAAACAACCGGCGCTTTCAAGACAACAGAAGATGTAAGTCCTTCCATTTCACCCCTGATGTTGCCAATGTTTTTTCTTCTTAAAATTCTCGATTTTTATTCAGTTTTCACCCTTTATCTGACCATTTATCATGCTAGATACTCTCTGAGGAAACACCCATGCAAGAGGAGTCTGACAATCCACCTATTGATAATGATCCTATTGGCATTGAGAATGATCCTACTGCTATTAACACTCAGACTATCGATTCCCCAGTTCAGCACACAACTGATGGTAAGAAAATTATATATCTATTTTATCCTTCTATAACAATCATGAACTAAAAATCTTCTAGATACCAATGTTGAGAGTTTAGAGACGATTCAACTAGATACCATTGGTGCATCATCAGCCATTCCTTCTTCTCAGATGGAAGCCATCTCAGAGAAGGTACTACATTTACTCCATCATTTATCTTATTATCAACTGATTCAATCCTCCTAACAAGATTTCCTTATATGTAGGCACTTAATCTTCCAGCTTCGAGCTACTCATTCAACCTTGAAGAGTATTTAGATGAACACAATTAGTTCATCAGTCATCTCTTCTAAGGAAGCTTTATCAGAAGAGACCAGAAATCAGCTAAGGGATATATTGTCAATGCTTGAGAAGAATATAGCCAATTTGGTCTAAGATGTAGATTCAATGTAGAGAGTCTCCTTGGCCTTTAAGGGTAATTCATCCTCAGTTCTTACCAAGGCCTTATCATCTTTGTCTATCATCAAAGATCAAGCCCCAAAGGTGAAAAAGGCCCAGAGGAACCTGTCTAATCGTGAAGCTTTATTAGCCAAGAAGAACTCCAACAGACAAGAGGCCAAAGAGCTAACACAGCTGATCGATGATTTAAAGAACTCTTCTCTCAGGATCGATCCAGAGCTGACCCAACTAGAAGCCAGGCGTGTAGAACTTGAGAAGGAGTTAGAGAATGTGAAGGCTGCCATTGATCGCCACAAGTCCAATCTGGCTCAAATACCCGATGCCATCAAGCAGAAGAAACAAGAATTGTTGGCCAAGGTCAGAGAAGGCAAGGCCATCTGTAGCAGCCTTGAGGATATTCCTAGATCAGCCGAAGAGGATAAGCAACAAATCACGTAAGTCGACGCTATCCGACTAGAAGCATTGAAAGCAATTCAGGATGTTTTAGACTTGTAATATGTGTATCAACATGTATCTTGTGTGGCACCAGTGATAACCATATTGTCTATCACCTTATTGTATTTCTTGTCTCAGCTAAAGAGTTGATTTGCAAATAGCCGATTCTAGAGTTCTAACTTTGATCCGATTAACTCTAAAAACTCGACCTTTATTAAGAAAAACTCCTCAATCTTTTGTTCTCAGCCGCATTCTCTTCGGCATTAGTGCGGTGGCGCTTCACCTCTTATTAATTGCGGTTACCTTTTGTACGTCCTGAGACGCCCACCACCTCGCTTTGTGGTTTCAAATACCGACCGAGGGCTCCGGCCTCGAACACATCTATACTCGCAACCGCTCCTGTTCCTTTGCACTTCTCTGCCCTTGCAAACTATATAGCGGCCTTCTTCCCCCTTCTTGTAGATCCAACCAAACTTCATGGCTGGCGAGGACAACCAAAGCAAACATGTGGTGGAGGAGATTCCGGAGGAGGACATGCTAGTGAGCTAGCGCCTTCGACGCATGAGGTGAGATCGATATCTTCTATTCATGGTGATGAACTTTTCTAACTTGTCTATAGGTTCATCTTGAATGATAGACTTCATCCTCTTCCTAGGGCTGGCGAGCCCTCTAATGCTTTATCTGATGCTGCTTCTACGCCAGACTCATCGTCGGACTCCTTCGATTCCTATAACAGCGATGACACCCAGTGTTTCCTCTGAGAGTGGAGGGCAGCCTAGGACCATTATTCCAAGACAACTCAGGAAAACGATCAGCTTGAGATCTGCCTAAAAGCTCTAGTTTGGTTTTGGTGAATTGATGAAACCCTAAGTGCTAACCTAGTTTATCAAGTGATCATGAGATAGGTAGCACATTCCAAGTGGTGAAGCAAATGAAGACCATGACATGATGATGGTGATGCCATGGTGATGATCAAGTGCTTGGACTTGAAAAGAAGAAAGAGAAAAACAAAAGGCTCAAGGCAAAGGTATAAATGGTAGGAGCCATTTTGTTTTGGTGATCGAGACACTTAGTGAGTGTGATCACATTTAGGATCGATAGCCGTACTATCAAGAGGGGTAAAACTCGTATCGAAATGCGGTTATCAAAGTGCCACTAAGATGCTCTAACTCATTACATATGCATTTAGGATCTAGTGGAGTGCTAACACCCTTGAAAATGTTTGTGAAAATATGCTAACACATGTGCACAAGGTGATACACTTTGTGGTTGGCACATTTGAGCAAGGGTAAAGAAGATAGAGTTGAAAAGGAGTTAGTCACGCTGGTCACGAAGTGACCGGACACTGGTCTCAGTGGGACCGGTGCGTCCGATCAATGATACAGCAAAGATGCTGGCATTGGTCTTTGACTGGATGCTGGTCACTTGGTGACCAGACACTGACAGGGTGCGTTCGGTCCGGCTATTGTGGCAGCACACAGAAGAGTCACCGTGTGACCAGATACTGGGTGAGTCCGGCCGAGCATGACTGAACATGTCCGGTCGTGAAAAGTCGTCTCTGGATGCTTATTGGAAATGACCGGACGTTGGGGCTCAGCATCCGGTCACTTTGAGCTGCTGCGTCCGGTCATCACTTAACCATTAAGATCAGGCAATCAACATTTGAAGAAAGGGGACACGTGGCACACATCGTGTGACCGGACACTGAGGTCCAACGTTCGGTCAATCGGACCAGAGCGTCCGGTCATCCCGTGTTGTGCCCAGTGAAGGGGTACAACGACTCTATTTCGTGGGGGCTTCTATTTAAGCCCCATAGCCGGCTCAAGCTCACTCGCTTGACCATTTGCATTGACATAGCAACCTTGTGAGCTTAGCCAAAGCCCTCCCACTCATCTCCATCATTGATTAAACATCTTTGTGAGATTGGAAGAGAATCCAAGTGCATTGCTTGAGTGTTTGCATCTAGAGGCACTTGGTGTTCGTGTTTCATTGTGGGATTTGCTTGTTACTCTTGGTGGTTACCGCCACCTAGATGGCTTGGAGCAGCGAGGATTGTTGAGTGGAGGTTGGTGATTGTCTCTGGCTCCGATCGTGGTGATTGTGAGGGGTTCTTGACCTTTCCCCGGAGGAGAGCCAAAAGGTACTCTAGTGGATTTCTCGTGGCTTGTGTGATCCTCATCTTGTGTTGGTTGTGTGGCACCCTATTGAGGGTTTGGCGTGTGATGCCAATTAGCGCGTGAACCTCCAAGTGAGTGAATCGCCACAACAAGGATTAGCTTGCCGGCAAGCAAGTGAACCTCGGTAAAAAAACATTGTGTTCATCATTTGATTTTGAAGTGATTGGTCTTCATTGATATTGATTCTTGTGATTGATTGGTTCACTCCTCGACATGGTGGTATAACTATCTTACTCTCTCCCTTTACATTATCGCAAACTAGTTACCAAGCTCTTTAGTGTAGCTAGTTGTGAGAGCTTGTTAGTTTGGTTAGTGTAGCTCTTTAGTTAGTCTTTGAGAGCACAATAACTTAGTGTAGTGTCATAGCTATTGTGTGGATAGAAACTATATAAACTAGAATTGTGGTAGGTGGCTTGCAATTTTAGTAGGCTAGCGCAGCACTTGCTTCGCCTCATAATTGTCTAATCGGTTTGTTAAGTGTTGTTGTAGAAATTTTTATTAGGCTATTCACCCCCCTCTAGCCATTAGGACCTTTCAAGTGGTATCAGAGCCGAGGTCACCGTGATTTGAGGCTTAACAACCTTCGGTGTAAAAATGGCTCAAATCAACAACACCAAAAAGCCACCCCAATTTGATGGTACAAATTATCCGTATTGGAAATCAAAGATGACCACACATATCAAGTCAATCAATAGAAAAGTGTGGAAGGTGGTAGAGACCAAAATTGAGATTGGTGATCCGAAGAATCCCACCACGGCCGAAGAAGTGCTTCTCTAAAACAATGACATTGCTCTAAGTGTCATTCATGATGCAATTGATGAGAGAACATTTGAGCAAATTAAAAATATTGAGATGGCTCATGAGGCTTGGAAAAAGTTGGAAGAATCATTTGAGGGCACTCAAGCCATGAAGGGTGCAAAGGCATACATTCTGAAAGAGAAGTTTGCAAGCTTCAAGATGAAGGAGGATGAGAGTGTGCCGGAGATGTTCTATAGGCTTCAAGTGCTTGTCAATGATCTCAAAGCACTTGGAGAAGAGGTGAAGGACAAGGACATCTCCCATAAGTTCTTGATATGTTTGCCTTCAAGATTTGGCATATTGGTCACTATTCTAGTGAGGAGTGGTTTGGACACCATGACACCAAACCAAGTGTTGGGAGATATAATGACCAATGATACATATAGAGATGATGATGAGAAGGAAGAAAAGAAGGAGAAGAAAGATGAGAAGAAGGATGAGAAGAAGAAGAGTGTGGCATTCAAGGCCACATCATCCAAGGGCAAGGCAAAGCAAGAAACATCAAGTGAAGATGATGGCTCATGGAATGATGATGATGATGAGAAGATGGCTCTTTTTGTCAAGAAATTTGGTAAGTTCATGATGAAGAAAGGGTACCGTGCTAGAAGAAAGAAATCTTCATCCAAGAACAAGGAAGAGTCAAGAAGGTGCTTCAAATATGAAAGCAAAGATCATCTTATTGCTCAATGTCCATACAATAGCGACAATGATGATGACAACAAGAAGAATAAGAAGGACAAAAAGGAAAAGAAAGAGAAGAAGGACAAGATGACCTTCAAGAAGAAGGGTGGTTCATATGTGGTCACTTGGGATAGTGATGCTTCCTCAAGTGATGATGATGATAGTGATGGTGACAAGACCACCAAGAAGAAGGCACTTGCAAGCATTGTAATCAATGAGAAGCCTTCTCTCTTCGACACTCCATCATGCTTCATGGCTAAGGCCACTAAGGTACAAATTTATGATGATGGAAGTGATGAGGAACATGATAATGAAAAAGAAAATGAATGTGATAGTGATGATGATGAACCTACTAAGGAGGAATTATTTGACATTCTAGAAGATGCTAGAGAACACTTTGACATTAAGAGAAGAGAATGTAAAAGCTTACGTAAGGAACTAAAAGCCCTTAAGCAATCCTTTGATGAGCTCAATGCATCTCATGAGAGGCTAGAGGAAGCCCATGAGAAGCTTGGGAAAGCTCACAAAAGGCTTGAAAAGACTCATTCCTCTTTGTTTGATGAGCAAAATAAAAAGAAGCATGTTGAGACTTGCAATGTAGGCTGAACTTGTGATATAATTGATGAATCATTATCTAAGCCTATCATTGTTCCTCCACTAACCCTTCTTGTAGTACTTCTACTTCCACCTCATCTAGTAGTGATGATTTCACTTACGATGCCTCACTAATGGTTGAGAATGAGAATCTTAAGAAGGAGGTCAATAAGCTCACTCACACCTTGGCTAAGGCCTATGGTGGTGAGGACCGCTTGCTTATGTGCTTGGGTAGCCAAAGAGCTTCTCTCTACGAAGAAGGATTGGGCTATATCCCCAAGAAAGGTAAGGCGGCCTTTGCTCCTCACAAGACTAGTTTTGTGAAGAACAATGGTCGGTTTTGCACTAGTTGCAAGTAAGTTGGTCATAAAGAGCATGAGTGCAAGAACAAGAGCAAAAATGCTAATGTATCATCCATTAAGATTAATTCTTTCTATGTGCTTACTAAGGGTACAAATGGTGTCAAGGCTAAGTTCATTGGTAAACCATGGATAGGCTCAAAGAAGAAAGCCATTTGGGTGCCAAAGAGCTTGGTCACTAACCTTTAAGGACCCAAGCAAGTTTGGGTAACTAAAAAGAATTGATCTTCTTTTGTAGGTCAATTACAAAGCCAGAGGAAGGCATTGGGTTTTTGATAGTGGGTGCACTCAACACATGAGTGGTGATGCAAGAATGTTCAACACAATCAACACCAATGGCAATGATGGTTATGATAGTATCACATTTGTTAACAATAGCAAAGGCAAGGTCAAATGGTTTGGTAAGATTACAATATCCAATGACATGAGCATATCCAATGTGTTGCTAGTAGAGAGCTTGAACTTCAATTTGCTATCTGTGGCTCAATTGTGTGATCTTGGATTCAAATGCATATTTGGGGTATATGATGTAGAGATCATAACTGTAGATGGCTCTAATTTGATCTTCAAAGGATTTAGATATGAAAATCTATACTTAGTTGATTTCAATGCTAGAGAAGCTAAATTATTTACATACTTGTTCACTAAGTCTAGCATGGGTTGGTTATGGCATAGAAGGCTTGGTCATGTTGGAATAAAACAATTGAATAGATTGGTTAAGCATGACTTGGTTAGAGGCTTGAAAGATGTTGTGTTTGAGAAGGATAAGCTTTGTAGCTCTTGTCAAGCCAGCAAACAAGTTGGAAACACCCATCCTAAGAAAAGCATGATAAGCACTAGTAAAGCATTTGAGTTATTGCATATAGATTTGTTCGGGCCAACTCAATACACTAGCATTGGTGGTAACAAATATGGCTTTGTGATAGTGGATGATTACACTAGATACACATGGATATTCTTTCTAGTGGACAAAAGTGATGTGTTTGCAACATTCAAATCATTTGTCAAGGACATTCACAATGAGTTTGAAACAACCATCAAGAGAGTTAGAAGTGACAATGGTAGTGAGTTCAAGAACACTAGGATTGATGAGTTGTGTGATGAATTTGGAATTAGACATCAATTCTCGGCCAAGTACATACCACAATCAAATGACCTTGTTGAGAGGAAAAATAGAACGCTTATTGATATGGCAAGGTCTATGCTTAGTGAATATAATGTGAGTCAATCCTTTTGGGCTAAAGCTATCAACACAGTTTGCTATTGTAGCAACCGCCTCTATTGTCACCCATTGAAAGAGAAGACACCATATGAGCTCTTGAATGGTAGAAAGCCCAACATTGCATATTTTTGAGTCTTTGGTTGCAAATGCTATATCTTGAAGAAAAGCACTAGATTGGGCAAGTTTGACAAGAAATGTGATGAAAGATTCCTACTTGGTTATTCCACTACAAGCAAAGCATATAGAGTTTGGAATTTAAATAGTGGTACTCTTGAGGAAGTTCATGATGTTGAATTTGATGAAACCAAGGGTTCACAAGTAGAGAATGAGAAATTAGAAGATGTAAGAGGCATTCAACTTTCAAACGCCATGAAGAACATGGATGTTGGTGAATTGAGGCCTAGGCAAGTGAATGATGATGAAGATGATCTAGTGCAAGTGCTTTCTAACTCAAATGTGCAAGATGATACAACTCAAGCTAGTACAAGTGGCTCTCATGACAATGAACAAGATCAAGTAGCTAGTACATCATCTCAACCTAATGATCAAGCAAGTGCAAGCAATCAAGTTCCAATACTCCAACCAACCAATGTTGCAAGGGATCATCCATTGGACACTATCATTGGTGATATTTCAAGAGGTGTGCAAGCTAGATCAAGATTGGCTTCATTTTGTGAGCACTTCTCATTTGTGTCATCCATTGAACCAAAGAAGATAGAGGAAGCCTTGAAGGATGTTGATTGGGTGAATGCTATGCATGAAGAATTGAATAACTTCACAAGAAATCAAGTATGAGAATTAGTAGAGAGACCAAAGGGACACAATGTGATTAGAACCAAATGGGTCTTTAGCAACAAGCAAGATTAAGATAGGATAATTATAAGGAACAAAGCAAGATTGGTATCACAAGGCTATACACAAGTTGAAAGTCTTGACTTTGGAGAAACATATGCCTCGGTTGCTAGATTGAAAGCAAATTAGAATCTTGCTAGCCTATGCTTGTGCTCACAACATCAAACTCTATCAAATGGATGTTAAGAGTGCATTTCTCAATGGTTACATCAATGAAGAAGTATATGTTGAGCAACCTCCTGGTTTTGAAGATGATAAGAAGCCCGACCATGTGTATAAGTTGAAGAAGGCATTGTATGGCTTGAAGCAAGCACCTAGAGCATGGTATGAGAGATTGAGGGACTTCCTACTCTCTAAAGGGTTCATGATAGGCAAGGTTGACACCACTCTTTTCATCAAGAAGATTGGAAAAGATTTATTTGGGTTGCAAATCTATGTTGATGACATCATATTTGGATCAACCAATCAAGACTTTTGTGATGAGTTTGGAAAGACGATGGCTAGTGAGTTTGAGATGTCCGTGATTGGAGAGTTAAGTTACTTCCTTGGTCTTCAAATCAAGTAATTGAAGAATGGTACATTTGTGAGTCAAGGCAAGTATATCAAGGACATGATCAAGAAGTTTGTCATGAGTGATAGTAAAGTCATTAGCACACCAATGGGAACAAATGGCAACTTGGATAGTGATGCAAGTGGCAATATGGTGGATCAAAAATTGTATCGGTCTATGATTGGTAGCCTACTCTATCTGACCGCATCAAGGCCGGATGTCATGTTTAGTGTATGCATGTGTGCAAGATTTCAAGCCTCACCAAGAGAAAGTCATTTGAAGGCTACAAAGAGAATATTGAGGTATATGAAGCATACACAAAATGTTGGTTTGTGGTATCCCAAAGGAGCAAAATTTGAGCTAGTTGGTTACTTCAACTCAGATTATGTGGGATGCAAGGTTGAAAGAAAGAGCACCTCGGGCACATGTTAATTGTTGGGAAGATCACTTGTTTCATGGTCATCAAAGAAGCAAAATAGTGTTGCATTATCAAACGCCGAAGCCGAATACATATCCGCCGGTAGTTGTTGTGCACAAGTACTTTGGATGAAGGCCACTTTGAGTGACTTTGGAATCAAGTTCAAGAAAGTGCCATTGCTATGTGACAATGAGAGTGCAATCAAGTTGACAAACAATCTGGTTCAACATGGAAGAACAAAGCACATTGATGTCTACCACCATTTCATAAGAGATCACCAACAAAAAGGAGATATTTGCATTGAAAGTGTAGGCACCGAAGATCAACTTGTCGATATATTCACCAAGCCATTGGGTGAGAAAAGGTTTTGCAAGCTAAGGAATGAGTTGAACATATTGGATTTCTCAAATATGTGTTGATGCACCCCTCACTTATATGATATGCCTCTCCTTCGAGCAATCCAAGATAAAAGTTGATTGGCATGGCATACATACTTGCTAAGGACATGTTTAGTGCATCTAGACATCTTTCACATTTAATAGGCTGATTCACGAAAATCAAATGAATTTGATGATTGTGTGGTACCACTATAGCTTCTATGCTTAATTTGGTCTAGTGGTAGCATATGACATGTTTGTGGGCTTGTAAACCTAGTGTTTGATCTAGAAAATGAGCTCTAAGTGTTTAACTCAACATGGTACAAGATAACCCTTATTTAGAGGTGTGAAGAAGCTTGTCCTTGGATCAAACCGAGTTAAATATCTTTGGCAAATGATCTAGATTGAACCAAATTTGGGAATATGATCCTTACCCCATTGATTGACATTGATAATCACAACCTATCTACATTTTGAACCTTTGTGGTCATTGATGACAAAGGGGGAGAAAAACAAAGATATTAGTGATATTAGTACATGGGGAGAAAAACAAAAGATATATTAAATAAAAGATATATTAGTGTACTAAGATGGTGAAAAGACAACAAAGGGGGAGAACTTGACATAGGGAGAGATATATGACAAAGGAAATGGATCAATTACAATTTTGAGCACACAAGTAGGGGGAGCAAGCTCATAAACTTGTATGGTGCATTTGAATGCACATTTCATATGTTTGCTTGCATGACACAAGTTTTAAATTTCAATATTCATGCTTGTGTGGTGTATGCTAGTTATAGGTTTGAATGATGAAATGAAAATCTAACATGCATAAGTTTATCTAGTGATTTCATTTCCAAGTGTTTCCAAGTGGTATCGAGCTAACCATGGTGCTAAGGATGGTATAATGGTGCACTCTGATTGGTATCACGCTTCAAAGGTCCATCTTTTATACCTTAGCATCATTTGGTAGACATTGTCTCCTATATTTCCTATCTAAGCATATGTGCAAGCTACTATCCAATCTCTTAGCACATATGTAGGGGGAGCAATTGCTACCATTTGGAGTTCATGAAACTTGTTCATATCCTTTTACACATAGTAAATATGCTTGGACAAGCAACATTGATTCAATTGAATCTCAATTCATATCTTTGTGAAAGGGTTGTCATCAATTACCAAAAAGGGAAGATTGAAAGCTCTAGTTTGGTTTTGGTGAATTGATGAAACCCTAAGTGCTAACCTAGTTTATCAAGTGATCATGAGATAGGTAACACATTCTAAGTGGTGAAGCAAATGAAGACTATAACACCCTGGTGTTACGAGCTTGTTTAGCACCACGATTTAGGCCTAAGAAAAAATTTCTAAAAATGACTTTCTCGGATTTTTTATTTAAAACGTACTCGAGGCGATAAGCGAATCCCGTGTGACATAGTTTTGTGGACTCAAATAAACACCCAAGTTAAATTACTCAGTGCATAAAGATATTTAGAAATATCGAACTGGCAAGAAAGAGAGCACAACAACTTCTTTTATTTGTCCGGCGTACAGTGTACGCGTTGCATGACAATTATTCACCATCTTGTCTTCTGTCGTGGCACGGCAGTGCAAAGTCTCCTCATACATCCGCATCCTTATTTCCCGATCTTTGCTTTCGCTCCTCTCTCTACCGTGCACCATCGAGCAACCACTACCTCCATTGTTCTGTCGAACCATTACCTTGCCGTGCTGCCCCTGCTGCCATGCCCTGTCCGCCCCTATCTCCGCTTGCTCTGCCGAGCTAAGCATCCGACAAGGGTGTGGTCATGTGTAATGCATGCACATGCGTGGGTTTGTCTTTCCTAGCTGCACTGGCTGTTTGCTCGTTGCGTCACCTCGCCTGCACGTGGTTCTATCCCACGTTGCGTCTATGAAATCTATGATGAACCACACGGCTCCTCGCTATGTCTCTCACGTGTCTATTTTTCCTAGCCTCCGTCCACTCTACTGCACCGCTGGGCCTCGGCCATCACTGCTCGCCGTTGTCTCTTCCTTCCCCACTCTGGCCCAGCACCATGCCGCCTTCCGTCCGCAACGCTCTTGTCCGCCGGGCTCGCCTGCTGCTGATGCCCCTGAGAAGCTCCACTGGTCTATGCATCTCCCATCTGTAGTGCCCCGCCAACAAGCGCGCGTGCCCCTCGGCCCCTCCTACACTAGTCCTGCTGCTTCTCAGCACGATCGCACCATGACCGCCACCACCATCTCCTTGCACGCCACCGTGGCCTTGCGCCGTACCGCAACACCAGCGTCTCTCTCTCTCCCCTACTCCTTTGCTGCTCCTCCTGAGCCACTATAGACCGCGCATGCGCACCCGCCGTCGCGCCGAGCTCTGCGACCACCTACGCCTGTGGCCATGATGGTGCAGCACCACCGCCGCTCTCCTCCGTCTCATCGAGCCGCATGCGGCTCCGCCTCGCCTGCTCCATGGCACTATCCCTCTCAGGCGTCTCCTCCACCATGTGCTGCTACCGCGTGGCCGCCGTGCCATGCTCCACCACATCTGGGTCTCCATCACCAACGCCTTGCCTCCCTCTACTGGCCTTGGGCAGGTGAAAGGTCCTTGTGTGGTTTTAGTAATTGAGTGACAACCTAGGTGGACTAATTGTGTTTATGTGAGATACACAGGTGATTAGTCCACAGGTACATATGTATGAGCAACATATGCCATGAAGGTGAAAATGGCTTGGAGATGTTGCATAGCTCACACATGTGATGATGAAGGAGCTCATTGCACATGAGACATGACATTGAGTCATGTGATCAAGGTGGAGAAGATCAAGACAAGACTTGGCTTGATGGACCGGTTGCAAGCGTGAAGGGCAAGTCGGAGGCTTTGGAGCGATAGACCATGTGGCGGTGAAGCTTGAGCAAGACTTAGCACCGATGGACGAAGGCAACAGTGAAAAGCAAGTGAAGTCAAGATCGATGAACCAATATGATCACATGATGATATGAAGTGGATCATATCATTATTGATCATGTTAGTGCATGTGTTGCATCGACATTGGAGGAGATAGAATGGAATGCGCAAGGCAAAGGTATAACCTAGGGCATTTCATTTCACCGGTCATAGATGTGTAGAGAAGTTGATGACCAGATTTAGGATAGATGGCCATACTATCAAGAGGGGCAGACTTGTTTGCATATCGGTCATCTAGTGCCACTTGAGTGATCTAACTTTGCATCATCGCTAGGATTGAGTGGCATGGCAAGTTGAGTGGCTAATCCTTTGGGAAATGATTGTGAAAATGCTAACACACACACATACACATGGTGGTGTACACTTGGTGGTGTTGGCACATTTACAAAGGAGATGAAGTTGGAGTTGATGTGGATCAACTCGGCGATGGAACGAAAAGGGTTTGAATCTCCACCGGCGGAGTGTCCGCCCGTAGAGTGTGGACAGTCCGATGGTGCCACCGACGCCCTATATAGAAAAGATAGGGTCTCATAGAGTGGACCGAACGCTGGTCACGTGGTGACCGAATGCTGGGGTCCTACGTTCGGCCAGTGGTGGCTGAGAGCGTGCAGTGTCGGTCTTCGACCGGACACTGGCGCTGGAAGTGACCGGATGCTGGTAGGGTGCGTCCAATCAGGCTGACGTACGTTGACGTAGGCAACATAGAAAAGTTGGAGAAGGACCGGACGCTGACGCTGCGTCCGATCGTGACCGACCGGACATGTCCGGTCGCGACTGGTACCTTACTAGAAACGACCAGACGCTGGGGTTATTGCGTCTGGTCAGTTTGAGCAGCTGCGTCTGATCATCACTTGACCATTGAGATCAAGCAGCTGAGGTTGAACGAAGGCGACACATGGTGAGCATCTGTTGACCGGACGCTGAAGTCCTATGTCCGATCGATACGACCGGAGCGTCTGGTCGTCCTGAGTTTTGCCCAGTGAAGGGGTAATGGCTAGTTTAGCCCGTGGGGCTATAAATAAAAGGCGGCCTCGGCCATGGCTAGTGTTGAGCACCTTAGGGGACTTTGTGTCCATGCTTGTGAGTGCTTGGGAGCCCTCTATCTCACATATGCTTGATAGTGATCATCCGATTGTGTGAGAGAGTGATTCTAGTGCGATTGCATCATGAGGTTGCATTGAGTGGCACTATGTGATCGAGTTGCAAGCCAGTGGTGCTTGTTACTCTTGGAGGTTGCCACCTCCTACATGGCTTGGTGGTGATCTCCGTTGAAGCCCGCAAGAAGCTTGTGCAGTGCTCCAGAGAAGAGCTTTGTGAGCGGCATTATGCTCGCCCCACGGGAGCCATGAAGAGCAACTCTAGTTGAGCGTTTCATTGAGCTACCCTCACTTTCGGGCTAGGTTCTTGTGGTGCCTGACGTGCGGGCTTGGCGGGTGATGCCAATTAGCCACCGAACCACCAAGTGAGCGGTCGACACAATGGGGACTAGAGTGTTGGCAAACACGTGAACCTCGGGAGAAAAATCACCATGTCAACCTTGTTCTTCCTGTTGGTTTGCATCCTCATTACACAAGCTTGTAATTACTTTTACATACTTTGTGCTTGTGTAGTTGCTTTTGTAATTAGTTAGCTTGTGTAGCTTACTAGTTACCTTCTTGCTTGTGTAGCATAGAAGTAGCTCCCTTGTGTGGCTAATTTGGTTTGTATGACCTTGTTAGTCACATTACTTAGTTTGTGTAGCTAAGTAATTGCACTCTCTAATTTGGCATTGGTTGCCTTGTTATTGAGCATTGCTAGTGAGCTTAGGTGGCTTTGCGCTTTTGCTTACTAGCTTGTGTAGGAGCTCCCTTGTTGCTTGAAGTACTAGTGGCATAGGTTTGTGTGATTTTGCTTCTAGAATTGGTTAGGTGAGCTCTAGCTAGCCCAGCACCTTTGTTGCTTAATTAGTATCTTTGGAAGGTGCTAGAGAACATAGATAGAGGGGTGTAGTCTTGGCTAGACCGATAGTTATAATTCTGCACTTGTTTCGGTTAGCTAACGCAATTAATTTTAGAAAGGACTATTCACCCCCCTCTAGTCTGCCATCTCGACCCTACAGCAGGTCGGCGCTCGCTGTCACTTGGTCGTTGTGCGTGCGCGTGGGTCCCCTTCGGCCATGCTGGACAGTAGTCCATGGCGCTGCCCCTCCCAAGTTCGGCGCTGCACCCCTCCATGCCACCTCAGAGCCAGCCGCACCACCGAGCCCGTGCTGCCCTGCCGGGTGCCACCGTGTTCAGCACCGCCACCGGTCGGTTTCCTTCCCCTACGCTGCTCTGTTTCTAGGAAGAGAAAGGACCTCAAAAGCAAACAGCAAGTCGTACTGTGTCCATTTTGCGAAAACGTTAGACTCATAAATTTACAAATGAGGGCTTAGTTGATTTAGGGAAACTTCGAGGGCCTTTATGCAAGTTGCCACCGCACCAGTAGGCTCATCCACGCTGGGCTGGCCTGCCGCTGTCATGTCGGCGTCGTGCGTGGGTCGTTGCTGTGCCGCTCGCGCCCCACTGCGCACTGGGCCGACCTGTTGCCTACGCCTAGGCCGGCCGGGTGCCACTCCCGCGTCTAGGCTGGGTGTGCACAGACTCACGCCTATGGGCCGCCCGCTGTCTGCGTGCCCATGGGCCATCCGCTGCCCGTGCACCGTTCGGCCGTGGTCGTGTCGTCGGCCTTTTTGAATTCTAGAGAGATTTCTAATTTAGCTTATAAAGTAAACTTGTAAAATCAATATAAAATCGTATAGGGATCCAAAAATAGTGAAACTAGTTTTGTTAATCTCCTAAAATCATGATCTACCTGTTAGTATATTTTGTTCACATAGTTTAATAATATTCTTGGAAGCTATATAATTAATTTAAGGTACTTAATATTGTAAAAATATAAACTTGTAGGATTTGTTGTGATAAATTGGTAATAGTGTTGAATCTGAAATTTGTACAGTAGGCTCCTAGCAATATTAGGTACCCACTGTAATTTTTGTAGCTCTAGAATAATTAGTTGCTAGATAGATAATGATGTCCTATTTTGAATAAAGATTAAATCGATAGAATGAAATAATAAAACAACTTGGGTTTATATAACTAAAACATTTGTTGGGAGATAACGCCTTATTCACCAACATGGATATGTAGCCTAAGTATGGATGTCGTTAGAGCGAGCTCGCTAGCTTGTGAGGCGTGATCGGGTTTCTAAGCATTTCGGTTGTCGTTGGTTATTTACATTTATGCAATTGCATCAATGCATATCATATAGGTACGATGATGGATCAACAGATCAATTGAAGGATGATTGTGAATCCAAAGATGGTGTAATGGTATTCTCTCCAGGAGCTGATGTAATGGGCTTTCTTTTCAGATGATGGTGGATGATCCAAAGATGTAAATACTAACTTTTGGTTATATTTTACCCAGGCCAGCCCTGGTGCATAACCCCTACTTTCTACAGTTTAAATTATATTTGTGCATTAAGTTTTAAGGAGTTGAATGAAACCCACTTGCATATATATCTTTATCCTGTGAGTCTTACTAGTATGGTAGGATCATGTAGAATGCTATGCTATAGGACTCTGGTAGAAGTCGAGTGATAACTATCACTCGCGAGAGATAGGAAATATATTATTAGATTATTATCACTTGGAATATATAAATGGTGGAAAGGAAAATGGTGACCGGGCAGGGATATGGTTTGGGTATTGGTGGGTGTAAGAGGTTGTGTCGCCGTGGACGTGGGGCATAGCTTAGTTACACTGCTTTCCCTGTCTGTGTCGGTTAAGGACCGATCGTTGCATAAGCCATCGAGGCAAGTCACAGACTTATTATCCTAAGCACATACTTGGGTATGGGTGCTTGGAAGACTTGTTGCTCTCTTGTTGTGGGTTCTGACTCTTTCCGGACTGACTGTCATGGTTTTGTTTTGGTAGAGGAGGTCCTTGCACCGCACTGAGTTTGGGACTCAGGGGTGGGGGCTTGGAGTCCTAGTTTGGATGGGGATCTAGGACCCTAGGACAGGAGGGTGACGGGTTGGTTCTGCTTGTGCCTTGGGCACAAGCAAGGCATGTGTTTTTGGGGTACCCAGCTAGGGGCATTGATTCACGAATCGCCGAGCGATCCAGTACGGCTTGTCTTATGCCTAGCACCATAGTAAGAATTGAAAGATGAAAGATGGAAAGAAAAGGAAATCTGATTGCTTACCACCTGCTTGAAAGTAGCACATGTGTTTACATAGAATGGTTAGTTAATGAACCAATGCGGCCATTAATAAAAAGCAAATATAAGGACGCACGCTTAGTAATGCTTCCTGCAAATGCAATAAACCCACAAGCCAGATAGCTTGCATATCCTTAGAGTCTTTTCTTTCCTCCTGTCGGGTAAGTCTTGCTGAGTACAATTGAGTACTCAGGGTTTTATTCCCCCTGTTGCAGGTGACAGGTGGATGCTAGAGCTGACCCTTGTGTGTGGATACCTCCTGGTGGGCTCAGCGAGGATTCCTTTACGCTGCGATCGTAGTTTTTATTTACAACTCTCACCAAATGCTTTTATAAATAAAAGTTTTATAATCTGTTGTCATAGTTTATATATCAATACTTCATCATGTCATGTTAGATATTTATTTCTGTTGTAATTCGGATCACTTGTTTATATTTCGTTGTTCAATTAAATTGTTTATAACTCTGATAATATGTTCATATTCCGCTATTATAAATGATAAATATTGTACTATGATGTTACATGCAAAGTGATGTAAGAAATGGTTAAGAATAATGTAAGCTTTATTCTCTCATTTGTGATCTTGATGGCAAAAATGTGGATTTTTGGGTTCTCACCTGGGGTGTGCCCGATGGGACCATGTAATTTGGTGTTCTCCTTCGAGTGCTTAGTGTCTAATGGAAGACGAGCACTCCTAGGAGGCATTAGATTAGGTGGTTCCACCACAAAGACCATGACATGATGATGGTGATGCCATAGTGATGATCAAGTGCTTGGACTTGAAAAGAAGGAAGAGAAAAACAAAAGGCTCAAGGTAAAGGTATAAATGGTAGGAGCCATTTTGTTTTGGTGATCGAGACACTTAGTGAGGGTGATCACATTTAGGATCGATAGTTGTACTATTAAGAGGGGTGAAACTCGTATCGAAATGTGGTTATCAAAGTGCCACTATGATGCTCTAACTCATTGCATATGCATTTAGAAGCTAGTGGAGTGCTAATACTCTTGAAAATGTTAGTGAAAATATGCTAACACATGTGCACAAGGTGATACACTTTGTGGTTGGCACATTTGAGTAAGGATGAAGAAGATAGAGTTCAAAAGGAGTTAGTCACGCTGGTCACGAAGTGACCAAACGCTGGTCTCAGTGGCACCGACTGTTGTGGCAGTGCACAGAAGAGTCACCATGTGACCAGACGCTGGGTGAGTTCGGTCGAGCATGACCAGACGCATCTAGTCATGAAAAGTCATCTCTGGATGCTTACTGAAAATGACTGGACACTGGGGCTCAGCGTTCGGTTACTTTGAGCTGCTGTGTCCGGTCATCACTTAACCATTGAGATCGGGCGATCAACATTTGAAGAAAGAGGACACGCGGCATGCATCGCGTGACCGGAGCATCCGGTCACCCCGTGTTGTGCCCAGTGAAGGGGTACAATGGCTCTATTTTGTGGGGGCTTCTATTTAAGCCCCATGGCCAGCTCAAGCTCACTCGCTTGGCCATTTGCATTGACATAGCAACCTTGTGAGCTTAGCCAAAGCCCTTCCACTCATCTCCATCGTTGATTAAACATCTTTGTGAGATTGGGAGAGAATCCAAGTGCATTACTTGAGTGTTTGCATCTAGAGGCACATGGTGTTCACGTTTCGTTGTGGGATTCGCTTGTTACTCTTGGTGGTTACCGCCACCTAGACGGCTTGGAGCAGCGAGGATTGTTGAGTGGAGGTTGGTGATTGTCTCCAGCTCCGATCGTGGTGATTGTGAGGGGTTCTTGAGCTTTCCCCAGAGGAGAGTCAAAAGGTACTCTAGTGGATTTCTCGTGGCTTGTGTGATCCTCATCTTGTGTTGATTGTGCGGCACCCTATTGACGGTTTGGCGTGTGATGCCAATTAGCGCGTGAACCTCCAAGTGAGTGAATTGCCACAACGAGGACTAGCTTGCCGGCAAGCAAGTGAACCTCGGTAAAAAATCATTGTGTTCATCATTTGATTCTGAGGTGATTGGTCTTCATTGATATTGATTCTTGTGATTGACTGGTTCACTCCTCGATATGGTGGTATAACTATCTTACTCTCTCCCTTTACATTATCACAAACTAGTTACCAAGCTCTTTAGTGTAGCTAGTTGTGAGAGCTTGTTAGTTTGGTTAGTGTAGCTCTTTAGTTAGTCTTTGATAGCACACTAACTTAGTGTAGTGTCATAGCTATTGTGTGGATAGAAACTATATAAACTAGAATTGTGGTAGGTGGCTTGCAATTTTAGTAGACTAGCTCAACACTTGCTTCGCCTCATAATTGTCTAATTGGATTGTTAAGTGTTGTTGTAGAAATTTTTATTAGGCTATTCATCCCCCTCTACCCATTAGGACCTTTCACCACCTCGGAGTCTCTCAAGCCGCTCTTCATGCCATCGAGGAAGAGGCCAACACTGCTCGGGTGTGGCTGTCCAAATCTGATGCCATGTTGGCGGGTAAGATGGACCCCAAGAACATCTTTACTTTGATTTCTACTATCTTTATCCTGATAGCTCTTTTGTTTCTGTGATCGCCAGCCCTGACAGTATAGACAGAGTCCCTCCAACTAGCGATGAACGTAGCCACGACGACCGTCAACGCCCAGGGCCCCCTCATCAATGCTCGCCTCCATGATGTTCCAGCCCGCATCTAGGAGATCGCCCTCCATGTCATCCATCATGGCGCATCGGTGGTGCTGGCCACAGTGCAGGTCCAGACCAGGTATGAGCTCCATACCATGGAGACTAGTTTCTCGATGGGCGACGGCCTTGAGGAGCGTAAGGACTTGATCGAGGAGTTTGTCGATGCAGTGGAGGCCATCATGGACATCACATCCGCTTAGGATGTGATAAACAATGTCTTCAATTAGTTTGTATTTAGGGCAAGCTGATCAATGAATGAAATCTTCCATCTTTCTATGATTGGATCTGTGTACTTTCTACAGTGTCATGATTTTTTTGTGCGTTTGTTTTTGCTCTATAGGCGATACATCTCATATCGGCTTTTCTCCCTTTTGGGGTTGATTTTGAGCTAAAGGCGATACCCTTCTGGTACCGGCTATTAGAGCCGATGACTGAACAAATCGGCTGTGAAGTGTTGATCCAAATGCTAGGATAATATTCTTTCAAACATTTTCCATTAATTGCTTCTTTACAAGTTGCACCAGAACTCTTTAGACCAAAGTTTAAACAATCGACTGATCTAGGCCAAGCACCTCATTAAGTAAAACAATCTTTAAATTTTCCTTTAATAAATCTATCAGCTCTAGCTTGTACTCAGGATCCAATTTAGCGCTTACATACGTCGGCTTAGGCCTATCTCTAGGACCAATTTCTATCTCTTTTAATCCACCGACCGACGCGAAGCCATGTCTTAGCTTATCACCTGTGTCATCTATTGGATTATCCATTAAAACAAACTCTCAGAGTTGATTGCTTGGATCGGCTATTGGCTTTCATTATTGATCTTAATGAAGCCTCCTTCCCAAAGCTTGCCAGAAAAACAATCGAAATCTTCTGGTTCCTAATATACTGGATCGACTGTTGCGACACTCACAGATTCATCAGCGCGAACCAGCTCAACATCATCTCCATGCCACTGAATCAAACATTGATGCATGGTTGATGGCACATAACAATTTGAATGAATCCAGTCACGACCAAGGAGTAGACTGTATGAACCTTTTCCATCAATGATGAAGAATGTGGTGTGTAAAGTCTTACTTCCGATTGTCAGTTCAACGTTTATTGCCCTCTAGTCTTAGATGCATTACCCCTAAAATCCTTAAGCATCATGTTGATTTCAATGAAATCTCCTAGTCCCTTGCCAAGCTTGCGAAAAGTGGTATAAGGCATAAGATTGATAGAAGCACCTCCATCCACCAACATCTTGCTTATCGACTTCCCATCAATAAAACCTTTTACATATAAAGCCTTTAAGTGCCGATGTTTGACTGACTTATCAAATATTGCCTGTTGTATCACTGTTAACTTAGCAACTATCTCTTCATACTTCGATTCATCAAAATCCAAATAGATTTCTTGGTCTGCTGGAGCTATAAATTCTGATGGTAATAGAAAAGCCACTTGAATATTAGCTAATGGTTGACCCCTACCGACTATTTATTTAGCACGCCACACTTGAGGTCTATTAGACGCCTGAACCTATTCTAACTCTCTATTCCTTAGATGTTCACCCTCCTTTCTAGCTTCTTGTTAAACCTCCTGGACACCATTGGCCTTCCTGCCAAACATATCCTTCCTCATTACTTTCTTCTTCATAATCAGCCCAATTTTGATCAACAACTCGCTTTTCCAACCGATTATAAACACTTTTATTTTTAAGCATTGATCCATATTATTATAATGACACTCATCTTGAGCATGGATAGACCGGCGATTGGCTTGAGATTGCCTAAGCCCCCAATATTGCTCGCTGCAGTCTGGGCAATTATTTTTAGTAGGCAATTTCAATCCTTCATTCCAACAATGTCTGAAGAAAGGACAATTCCAATGTGATTCAGCTTGCTTTCTTTCATACCTCTCCTCTTCTTGTTGGCGCTAGTATTCTTTCTCTTTCACCCAATGCTGATAATCCTTTTCCTTTTATCGCTGCCATTTATTCAATAAAATTTGAGATGTGACACGCGGCCTTGTTGCCCCATCCCTTGACGTTTCTCCCTGCTTATATCAGCTCTTTTGTTGGTCACGACGCCTTCTAATCTCTTTATATTCATCAGCCGATATTTGCATTTTAGGATTGACTGTTCTAGTTTCTCTTGATATAGTTGATATTAGGACTTTAGTCTTTCCTTTGAGCGACCTAGCATCAACCATGTTCTGATCTCTTGGGAAAGGATTATCATCAACTTTTATCTTTCGAGGTGTATCAAATTTGAGTCTTCCTAGTAGAATAGCCCTCTGTATATGTTGTCGGAAAACTCTGCATTCATTAGTGGAATGAGAAGTAGCGTTATGAAATTTGTAGAACTTCTTATTCTTCAACCGATCAGGGGGCAACATAACATGATTGTCGGGCAACTTGATTTGTCCCTTCTCAAGCAAGAAATCGAAGAGCTTGTCTGATTTTGTGATGTCAAAATCATAGCTTTCTTTGACTCCTCTTCACTAAGGGTTTGGCACCATTACTACCTTCTTACCCTAATTCCATTCAGCCACGACAACCTCTTCTTCTTCATCGTCTTCATAGCCATCATCAACTGAATATGAAATATAGGTTTCGGCAATTGTAGTACTCTTCTGGAATCAGGTATCTCTGCGCATATTCTAAAATTGGCTATTGAGCGCTGCCACTCGTTGAGACAACTGACCTAAATTGTCAAACTCTTGCCCAAGCAGCTTCTCTCTCCACATTGGCAACATTCCTTAAATGGCCAAAGCAGCTAGCTGATCATCAGTCAAATTCAATGAGAAGCACAAATTTCTAGTTTCTCGGAACCTCTGAAGAAATTCGATACCCGATTCGTTAGTTCTCTGCCTTATAGTAGTCAAATCGGTTGTTTTCTTTTCTCCTGTCCTAGTGTAAAAATATGTATGAAACTTCTTCTCTAGGTCAGCCCAATTAGCAATGGAGTTAACTGGCAGCGATGCAAAGCAAGTAAAGGCTGGTCCTAGTAGGGACACGGAGAAGAAACGAACTCGATGGGCCTCTTCAATGGATGCTTCACCCAACTATGTAAGATACTGACTAACATGTTCTATTGTGCTTGTGCTATCCTGGCTAGTGTGTAGGGGACCATGACGCCTAAGAGGGGGGTGAATTAGGCCACTTAAAAATCTACTTCTAAACTATGGCCTCTTTTTCTAACCTTAGCAAAACCTATGCAAAAGATAAACTATCTAAATGTGCAACTATAGTTTTGCTAATGTGTTGCTATCTCTACCGCAAAAGAAGTAATACAATCAATGTAAATGTGGAAGCTAAAGAGCAAGGTAGAGATATGCAATCTCCCATCGACGACTCTGATATTTTTACCGAGGTATCGAGAAGCACGCAAGCTTCCCCCTAGTCC
This sequence comes from Miscanthus floridulus, assembly GCF_019320115.1. Classification (NCBI taxonomy): domain Eukaryota; kingdom Viridiplantae; phylum Streptophyta; class Magnoliopsida; order Poales; family Poaceae; genus Miscanthus; species Miscanthus floridulus. The sequence continues at coordinate 144,725,407 of NC_089580.1, forward strand.
TTGTTGGAGCCCCTCGCAAGGGCCAAGCTCCCGATCAGGTAACTCCATGGATAGCCTTGGGCCTTCCCCATGTGCAAGTGGGTCTCTGACGTGCCTTTCGGCAAGCCTCTCTTGGATGCTCCCCGCTGTCTTCACTATCAAGCTTCCGGCCGGAACACTACGAGCATTGTTCCCTCCGGTACATGGTGGCGGCCACACCACAAACACGGTTGGTGTGATCTCACAAGACTACAAGCCCCTCCAATGTACAATAATGGTGCGCACAAGCACCAAGTGATAAGAGGTATGCAAATCTCACTAAACACTAGGCCTAAACCTAGAGCAAGTGCATAAGCGGTGGTCTAATCAACCTAAGCACTTCGCAAAGCACCTACGCTAATCACTTAATAAATCACTAAGCACTATATAAATGGAGATCACTAAAATGGTGTATCAACACCCTTGATATGTTTTCTAAGCTCCACACACCTCAAATGGCCAGTTGGGGGGTCTATTTATATGCCCCACTGAGAAAGTAGCCGTTGGGGATGAAATCCTGCTTTTCTGCTACTGATCGGACTCTGGCCAGCGTCCGGTCAGCACTGACCGGACACGTCCGCTCACGAAAACCGCTCTCTAGAACCTTACTGATGTTGACTGGACTCTGTCACTTAGTGTCTGGTCACTTTGCTGCTCAGCATCCAGTCCAGCGTCCGATTGCTACTGCTGACGCCTGTTGTTGTCGAGCCTCTTGATCAGAGCGTCTGGTCACTTTCCACCAGCGTCCGGTCCAGCATCTGATCCAGCGTCCGGTCCAACGTCCGATCCAGCATCCGATCACCTCTGTGAGCTTGTTTCTTCGTGATCTTGTGTACGGCTTGGTTCCTATCTTCGTGCTTGGACTTTCCTTGATATCTTGGGTCTTTTTTTATGCTGATAGGGTCTTGCTTATGGTGTTGATCATCAGATCATCACGTCGCCTTCGTTCAAGTCACGTCTTGCACCCTATTGAACTACAAAACAATCACTTGCAAATTCATTAGTCCAATTTGGTTGTGTTGGTCATCAAACACCAAAATCCAAAGTAAATGGGCCTAGGGTCCATTTTCCTTACAATCTCCTCCTTTTTGGTGATTGATGACAACACGACCAAAGCAAGCAAATAATAAAAATTTGGAATTTTAAAAACTCTCTACTTGCTAGGATGCAATGCAAGGGACAAGGTTATATGATGCTAAAAGATACTACTTGTAAGACTAAAAGATACCACTTGAAAACTTATCTTGTCTTGCTTCGTACAAATTCTCCCCACTACATAGACTAATCCATAATCCACTATCATCCCTTTCTTGGACCATTACCACTTGTAGACCGTCCATTACTACTTGTAGATTATTATGATCTAGCTTTTGGTCCTACAAATTAATGCTTGCTTTTGGTCCTTTAAATTTCCCCCCTTTGGAATCAAGCACCGAAAAGGAAGACATTAGTAGCACAAGGGAGGGTCAAACTTTGTGATCCTTTGTATGTAGAGTGGAATAGGTCACAAAATTTAACTCTCACATTATATAGACTAAGCTCCCCCTAAATATATGCATACACATGGTAGAAGGCAAAGCATATGCATAATTGGTAAATTTTTGCTCAAGGGAATTTAATCTATATAATGCATGGAGAAAACATATAAATATCTAAATGAAATCAACATGATGATATCGATTAAGAAATACCACATGTGGAAACCAATTTGATTTCTATCACTTGCAATAGGTGGTGGATATTTGAAGTATGATGCTTAACTTCGGGGACTCCATTTTCCTTGCAATGAGACTACTACACACATGATAAGCTTGAAAAGGTGTTAGTCTCAAAGCATCCAACTTGTAGAGTAACCTCCCCCTAAATTTATGCATACAAGTGTGGAATACTTGTAGGAGACATGCACATTGATTTTAGAATCAATAATACCACTTGAAAGATGACATCACATGAATGTGAGAATCATTTTCGAAGATGATACTCGGGAGAAATTATCTACAATTTGGACTTTGGCACATATTAGATGAACAATTGTAAGACAAGCTATGTGCCATGCTCCTAAATAATTTTAAACCATGTAGGATTGCTCCAAGAGATGAGAATGAAACCGAGCAAGCCAACCATAAGATATACCTAGTGTATGCATGACAAAAGATATAAGCATACAAATGCAAACCTAGGCATGAAAAGTAACTAGATGCTTAAATATGCCACTAGTAGGAAATTAAATCTAGTAACACCTCAAGAAAATTAAATCTAGTTATCTATCATGGGAAGGGGAATTTGGGTCCATAGTATTCACTAACCTAGTTGGCAATGATCTTGTCTATCATGAGGCACCCCATGAAATGCATCCATACTTTTGTCAAGTCTCCAAATTCCCTGTAGTCCATTGGACCTCTCACTTCCCTTTTGGGATCCAAACCTTCTTGGTGCTCTTCATGTTGGAAATGATTTCCTTTGGTACCCAAAAGCGTTTGACCCCATTGATGGCTTGCTTGTTCACCTTGATGGCCACCACCTTGTCATTTTTCTTCTTCTTTAACAAGTATGGTGTGGAGGCTTTCTTGTCCACCTTGTTGGTGTAGGTGTTTGAGAGCTTGCTTCTTTGCTTTTTCTCTTTCTTCTTTGCTCCTCCCCCATTCTTCACCTTGCACTCATAGGACTTGTGACCTTCCTTGTGGCACACGTAGCAAACCATGGATTGTCCTTCATCAAGCTTCTTCACTCCCTTGACGGTGTTATCTTGATGAAGTTGGGCTTGCTTCGCCTTGCCTTTTACTTGAGTCAAGTCCTTGGTGAGGCGAGCTACTTCTTGTTTGAGTTGCTCATTCTCCTTTGCAACCCCTTGTGTGCATGTATCTACAACACCTTTCTCAACACAAACTTGGTTGCATAGGGGTGAGTCTAAACATAGACCATTACAAGAAGTAGAGGCATCCTTTTTAGACATGTTAAAGATAAAACTTTTCTTTTTAGATGCCTTGGTGGGGGTTGTACTAACGACTTCAAGATTAGCAACTTTATTAGTTGGCTCATCATAATGTTTGCACATGGTTTCTATTTTAGCAAGCAAATTTTTATAAGCATCTTGTGAGCTAACTAACTTTTCTTTTAATTTTTCATTTTTCTTTACAAGTTGCCCATCATTGATTGTGCATGCAATGGTTGTTGCACTAGCCTCAAGTTTCTCAATTTTCGTAGATAGTTCAATATTAAGATTAACAAATGTCTCATATTGTTCAAGCAAAGTTTTATATGCTTCTTGTGAACTATCTAGCTTTTTTTATTTTTCGAGCATCTTTTGGTGACTAGTGCAAACTTTAGCATAATTAAGATTTTGTTGCACAATTTCATCATAAGAAGGCATTTCATCATCACTGTCACTCTCACTAGAGGATGAGCTTTCGTTACCTCATGCCATAAGGCACACACGAGAAGAGCTTGATGATGAGTGCTTGCGGCCTTGCCTCTTGTGATGGTGTTCTTCTTTACTTGAAGAATCATCCCATGACCTTATTGATGTGAGGGCTTGGTTCTTGCACGCCTTCTTCTTTATCTTGGGTGTGGGCTTGTTTGGACAAACTTCCACAAAGTGCCCCAACTCGTCGCATCCATAGCATCCTCTTTTTCTTTGCTCATTTCTTTGATTGGTGAAAATGAGATTTTGGATTTGGATGGGCACACCCTTGATATTGAGCATTTGGATCATCTTCTCCACCTTGTTGATTAGTTTGATTGATTCTTCATCAAGGTCAGAGGTGAAGGAGGAAGATCGATCATCTTCACTTGAATCTTCATCATCATCGTCCTCATCTTCTTCTTCATCTTCACTTGAGGAGCTTGAGCTTGAGCTTGTCTCAACTTGCTTGCCCTTGATCTTCTTTTTCTCACTACATGCTAGAGCTTTGCCTTTGCTAGATGAAGAGGCTTCTTCTTGACCCATCTTACGTGACATTTAAATGCCACTATCTTACCAATGACTATGCCTGGGGTCATGGTGCTCAAGTCCTCTATGTTGTGATGGTGATGATGCTTGCATATTTCTTTTGTGGTAGCATAGAGATGATCTTCCTCATGATGTCTGCATCATCTAGCTTTGTTAATCATATTGAATGGAGCTTATTGATAATTAGATTCAAACGAGAATACATATCATAGACAAGCTCATCATCATTCATTATAAAGGAATCAAAATTTTATTTAGCTAGATAGTGTTTTTGCTCACGGACATTAGATGTGCCGTCATGGAGCTCTTGAAGTTTTAACCAAATTTCACGTGGCGTATTTAAAGTGAACACTTGGTTAAACACATCCATGCTAAATAATTCAAACAAGCAATTCTTAGCTCTAGCATTGAAATGCATTTCCTTTTCTTCAATCTTTGTGGGTTTACCAGGATTCTTAATGGGTTTCATCACATCACGAGTGACTCTCCAAACACCCAAATCAACCACCTCAAGGTGGCAAGCCATTCTAGCTTTATAATAAGAGAAGTTAGTGCCATCAAAGTGCGGAGGCCTAGAGGTATCCATCCCAACCACTCTAAATAGCGTCGGCTCAACGGTGGTTAAGCCAAAGGTCCAAATTGAGCCGACCGGCTCTGTTACCACTTGTAGGGGACCGTGACGCCTAAGAAGGGGGGATGAATTAGGCAACTTAAAAATCTACTTCTAAACTATGGCCTCTTTTCTAACCTTAGCAAAACCTATGCAAAAGATAAACTATCTAAATGTGCAACTACGGTTTTACTAATGTGTTGCTATCTCTACCGCAAAAGGAGTAATACAATCAATGTAAATGCGAAAGCTAAAGAGCAAGGTAGAGATATGCAAACTTCCATCGACGACTTCAGTATTTTTACTGAGGTATCGAGAAGCACGCAAGCTTCCCCCTAGTCCTCATTGGAGCCCCTCACAAAGAATCCCTCGCAAGGGCCAAGCTCCCAGTCAGGTAACTCCGTGGATAGCCTCAGGCCTTCCTCACACACAAGTGGGTCTCCGACATGCCTTCCGCAAGCCTCTCCCGGATGCTCCCCGCTGTCTTCACTATCAAGCTTCCGGCCAAAATGCCACGGGCCTTGTTCCCTCCGGTACACGATGGCGGCCACACCACAAACGCGGTTGGTGTGATCTCATAAGACTACAAGCCCCTCCAATGTACAACAATGGTGCGCGCAAGCACCAAGTGATAAGAGGTATGCAAACATCATTAAACACTAGGCCTAAACCTAGAGCAAGCGTATAAGCGGTGGTCTAATCAACCTAAGCACTTTGCAAAGCATCTATGCTAATCACCTAATAAATCACTAAGCACTATACAAGTGGAGATCACTAAAATAGTGTATCAACACCCTTGATATGTTTCCTTAGCTCCACACACCTCAAATGACCAATTGGGGGGGTCTATTTATAAGCCCCACTAAGAAAGTAGCTGTTGGGGATGAAATCCTGCTTTTCTACTACTGACTGTACTCTGACTAGCGTCCGGTCAGCACTGACTGGATGCGTTCGGTCATGAAAACTGCTCTCTAGAACCTTACTGATGTTGACGGGACTCTGGCACTCAGCGTCCGGTCACTTTGCTGCTCAGTGTCCGATCCAGCATCCGGTCGCTGCTGCTGATGCCTGCTGTTGCCGAGCCTCTTGATCGGAGCGTCCGGTCACTTTCCACCAGCGTCCGGTCCAGCATCTGGTCCAGCGTCCAATCACCTCTGTGAGCTCATTTCTTCGCGATCTTGCATACGACATGGTTCCAATCTTCATGCTTGGTCTTTGCTTGATATCTTGGGTCTTTTTTGTGCTCCTAGGGTCTTGCTTATGGTGTTGATCATCGGATCATCACGCCACCTTCATCCAAGTCACGTCTTGCACCCTATTGAACTAGAAAATAATCACTTGCAAATTCATTAGTCCAATTTAGTTGTTTTGGTTGTAATAGAACCGACCAAATCATAAGAACGTAAGTACAAAAACAATCACCGAAGTGATCAAATTCCTGTACTTAAGCTCCCATAATCCCGGTAGTCCAGAAATCACGAAGGATTTCAACCAACTTTCGACATACAAACCAAGATCGTAGTGATTCAACACAACACATCATTCATTACAACATTTCACAAGTAGCATTCGGATTACATCCATCAGAGTTCAAATAAAATATTACAAACCAAGTTCAACTTCGTGGAAGCAACATAGTTTAGTACATAACTTCATAGTTTCAAATACATTGCCAGATCTGAGTCATATCCCACAAAAGCATCCTCAGGTATGAGAACTAGTAGAGACCACGCCCAATGGTCTAGTCTTCATCCCCAGCCGGGAGAAGGCAGTACTTGCAGCAACCAAAGTAGAACTGGTCATCTGCAACAGGTGAGAGATAAACCCTGAGTACGAGAAGGTACTCAGCTAGACTTACCCGTCAAAACTAGAAATAAAAGACACCAAGGATCATGCAAGGCTTATGAGGTGGGCTAGCTTGACACAGTTACATAAAGAGCTTATGATTACAGTAACCAATTTAAACTTAGCATCAAGCTTATCATCATTTACCTGTTCACTAGATTAGCACCTGTACTAGAGCACTCACTTATTTGGAGCAAACAATATTAACCATAGCAGGTATAATAAGGCTGTCATCATCATATCATCATTTCCGAACCATAAGGTTATTTAGTGTATCTACTTTGGAGATAAGCCCGTCAAGTTCTCACTAACCGGGAGAGACGGCGACTCGAATCGAATTACAACTCAGCTGAGGGGGTATTCCTAACTCTCACCGTGGCATACTTTGCAAGGGTAGCCGTGGGTTACCTTTGGGACATCTCAGGAACCAAATTCGCAGGTTTGATCAGCGCCAGCACTCTCAGGGATTACCCTTCTGCCAGGACGATCAGGACTTTTAAATCACCTGCCCTTGGACTCACACCTACAGCTCCCTTCCGAGGCGTACTTTATACTTATCGACTCCCGTCCTGAGGTGAGCTACTCGACTTCGTGGTCGGTCTCTAGACCCGGCCAACTAAGAGAGAGGCATGCGTTCAACATGAATAGGAAATGCTCCAAGATTCAGTCCTTAATTGACACAGACGGAGTCACTGCAAACCGGCAAGCCTCCGCCGGGTCTCCATTTCAAATTAAGACTGGTTCTTTTCCATGATAGCAAATATAGCCAACCGTGCCATATGTATCTTCCTATATCTCGCAGGTGACAGGAAATCACCTGACTTCTACCACGTTTAAGCAGGGCTAAGCACTACACGAGCCTGAGCTACATAGGATTCAGAGTATCAATATCTGGACAAGGATCAGATAACCAATGCAGCAAGTGTTTGCATCCAACACCTAAACTTATTGCAACAATATATATGTAACAATAATACTGTAACTGCATTTCAGAAATTAGGAGGCTTAATATGCTCTGGGGCTTGTCTTTCACAAAGTTGCAAGGACGGTGATCCAGGCACTCAACGGCGACCTCGTCTGGCACTTCTCCTGAAGGCTGCACCTCCTGAACCTCCGATGTCGGCTGCTGCTGCTCGCTCGGTTCCTCAAATTCTAGCAGTGTTACTCCCTTCGGTACACCAATTGCATGCCGATGCACGAGATAAATATCATGGATGCATAAGGAATGACATGATGTTCATGATGAATGAATCACAGTAAGTGTTTACGAAAGCATCACTGGACACTCGTTTACCGAGTAAAATAGCTCTATTCAAATCACTTTAAGCATGTATCTAACTTAACTTAAAGAACAAGATCAACTTACCTAACTTGCATAACCTAAGATAAAGATGCTCATCTTCAGTTAAAGGCCTAACACCTAGGAACATTACCACAAACTTAGAAATAGTAAAGGCATACATAAATTAACATTTAAAGTTTCATATGCACACAAGTAGTCCCTCAATTCAATCACAACAAGAGTTCTACAAATCCAAATGACTTGCATGAGGACATTCTGGAAAGCTTATGAAATTCTGTACAAATCAATTGTAAACATCACAGCATGATTCTTACGTTAACCAAATTGAATTCTAGTAAATCTAGAATCTGTCCAGAAATGACAGAGTTACTAACTTAATTATTTAATGATGATGCAAAAGCCTAATTTGACCAAACCAAGTTTACCAACTTGCTGCACATACCAGAGGAACACTAGAAAGTATAGTGCCAACTTCTAAATAAATTATTTAGTATCCTTTTCAAATTTATTGAGTTAATTAGGTGATTAAAGCAATATATAGTAAAACTATTCAGAAAAATCTACAAAATTTACAGTAGCTATCTCATACTTCACATAGACTACCATAAAAATTTCAAAGCCATTGAGCAAGCAGAACTTGCTGTACCCAAAATAACAGGTGGCATGCCTATTTTTAGCATAATTAGGAAACCCTATTGAAAAGTGTCAAGCAACAGATTTCACATTTTTCCTAGCATCATTCTAGCATAAGAATAGCACTCACCAAATTTAACCTTTACTGGATCTATAGAAAAATTATGAAAATTCACACAAGATCCATCCATGCAAACCAGATAATTTTCTATCTCCTACATACAGTGTCCAAAATTTATGAAAATTTAACTACAAGCTATTCATGATATGAGCAGTACACCATAAAAATTTTATGCATTATATTACCCCTATTTCTTGCATGATTAAAAGAGATAAATAGAAACTCCTATTTTCATAACAGAACAAGGCATGGATTATATTTTTAATAAAAACTAGACATTATCATGAACTCAACAAAGTTAGAACCACATCATTTGGATCTATCAACTAGGAGATACATATTTTTGAATATCTATACAAATTTGTGAAAAGAATAAAACAAAAACACATTTGAAAACCTATCAACTACTGGTGGGTCGGCCCGAAGAAACGGCGGCCCACGAGCAGGCGTAGGCGCGGCCCAGAACGGCGCAGCCTAGCTAGGCTCCCGCCTCAGCCTCAGCTGCTGACAGCCGGGGCCTGCGTGACAGAGAAATAGGCAGGGGAGGAGAAGGAGACGGCGGCGAAGCTCTTCGTCGGTGACTCCTCCGGCGAGGTTGGCGGTGCTACGACGTTCAATACAATAGTGCGCATCTATTGGTGCCCTCAATTGAAGCTAGTACTGCTGCTACAGGGGTTGGCGACGAGCAATGGTGGCGCATGGCCGTGGCATGGCCGGCTCTGGCGAGACGACGGCGTCGTAGCCCCTAATGGTGACCCTACGAGCTTCAACAACGCTCCTAGGACCTAGCGCGAGACAGAGGAGGGATGGCAAGGGCGCGAGGATAGCTGGCCATGTGGAGCGCCAACTCCGGCGAGGGCAGCCATGGCGGCGGTGGACGAAAACGACACATTCGTCCTTACCGAGGCTCGATTGACCCGATTGCACGGTGGATAAGGTAGAGGGGATCACGGCAAGGCTCAGGGTGAACGGAGCAACGCATTTTTGCTACGAGGCGTGAGCTAGGCGATGGCGACGCCCGATTGGCAATGGCGGAGCTGCTGCGGACACAGCGCTGCGCGCGGAGAAGGCGAGAGGGAAGCAATGGGGCTGTGAGCGCGTTCGGGCAGGCGCTGGCCCTCTTCTGGAGCGCGGACGCGCGACGTGGAGACCTCGGCAGTGCATGAATGCCACGTGGCGAACAGCTTCTACATCAATCGGCCATGGCGACACTGAACATTTTCAGAAACGTTTTGATTCAGTACTCGATGACAATGACTGTCAGCGACATTTCGACGTGTCAACACGGCTAATCCATCGATCTATTGCAAAAATAGTATACATGAAAAATGTAGGCCTACCATCTATCTACAACTTCTTTTCAAAGACCATCCCCTAATTCACCATGGATCAGCAGTTACATCAAGCCAAAGATGGCTCCAATAAACTAAAAATGGATTATGACTTAGCAATTTTTCCAAGTGTGAGTTCAGCATGAAATTCTGACTTGTGGGCCATGTTTGAGCTTGTTCTAGCCATTTTCATGAGATGATCATAAAACAACTTTTGTTCCTTGATAAATTAGCTACAACTTTGGTAAAGAGTGCATAGCCATGCAAGATCCCTAATTTGGACTTTTGAATCAGTCAAATAGTGGCACTCTAAGGGTCAATTCAAGTCAAACCTCCACTTGAGGGCATTTTTGTCATTTTGATCTACATGAACAATGTCCAAACAATTACCCTAAGTGTAGTTAAGGTGTATTAGACCATGATCAACCACTTTACACAATTGTTATACCAATTTCTAATGATCACATATGATGAAGCATAAAACAATCAATTCACTCAATTGTTGCAATTCCATGTTTCACATGTTGCATTACTTTTGTTGCAAGCTTAACTTGCCACATTCCTACCATGTTGCCATGTTTCAAGGTATGAGAAACTCATGTTGCATTCACATGTTTCACTACTACCATTCACAAGCAAATTAAGTATGAAACAACAGAATTGTGAATGTTGCATATGTATGTTTTAGTGACAATGGCATGATGACATGGATGATGCATATGTTTATGAAATGAAATGCACTTTTGTAGAAGCCAAACACCTAGGGTGTTACAGCCCTCCCCCCTTAGAAAAATCTCGTCCTGAGATTTGGAAAGCGTACCATTTCGTATAGAAAGTTGAATGATTTTCCTTTAAATAATCTTCCTGCTCCCATGTTGCATCCCGTTCGCTATGATTACTCCAAACTACCTTGTATAACTTAACTACTCGTGTACGAGTCACTCTTTCTTGAGTATCCAAAACTTGCATGGGCTTCTCCTCATAAGAAAGATCAGATTTCAAGTTGACTTTCCTTGTTGCTATTCTTTCCTCAGGAATACGATGACACTTCTTTAGCTCGGACACATGGAATACCGGGAATATAGCTCCCATCTCACGCGGTAGATCGAGCTTATATGCTACTCTTCCACTTTTCTCGATAATGCGGTAAGGTCCAACATATCGAGGCTCAAGCTTCCTTTTGATTCCAAAACACTTGACTCCTTTCATAGGGGATACTTTCAGATAAACATGATCACCTACTTCAAACTCAATAGGTTTTCTTCTCTTATCAGCATAGCTCTTTTGTCTAGCCTAAGCGGCAGTCATATTCTTCTGTATAGTTCAGACTTGCTCTTCGGCTTCTTTTACAAAGTCAATACCATAGAACCTTCTTTCCCCGGGTTCTACCCAGTTCAAAGGAGTTCTACACTTGCAGCCATAAAGAGCTTCAAAAGGAGTCATTTTGATACTCTCTTAATAACTATTGTTATAAGAGAATTCAGCGAGAGGCAACCAGTCCTCCCAAGAGCCTTTGCAAGAGATAAGACAAGCTCTAAGCATGTCTTCAAGAATTTGATTAACACGCTCAGTCTGTCCTGATGTTTGCGGATGATAGGCAGAACTACAGATTAGATGAGTGCCAAGATTCTGATGTAAGCACTCCCAAAAGCGAGCCATGAATTGCGGTCCTCTATCTAAAACAATGGATTTGGGTACACCATGGAGACGTACCACTTGTTGAAAATAAATCTCAGCATAATTGTGAGGATGATAGGTAGACTTGACCGGAATAAAGTGAGCGGATTTAGTTAGACGATCTACGATAACCCAGATGGAATCACAACCCTTTTTGGTAGTGGGTAGTCCAACAATGAAATCCATGCTAATTTCTTCCCACTTCCAGCCAGGAATAGAGAGTGGCTGCAATAATCTGGGCCTTATGTGAATAGCCTTGACTCTGCAACAGTTATCGCACCTTGCCACATAGGCTGTGATTTCTTTCTTTATCTTGGTCCACCAATAATATAGCTTGAGATCTTGATACATTTTACTGCTACCAGGATGGATGGACAATTTAGAAGAATGGGCTTCAGCCATAATTTGATTTCTAAGTTCTTTGTCTTTGGGTACCACAAGCCTATCATTAAACCAGAGAATTCCTTTATCATCGACCCTAAAGTGCTTGGTCTCTTGATCTTTCATCTTCCGCTTGATATGAAACACACCCACATCAGTCTTCTGGAGTTTGATAATTCGACTTCTAAGAGAGCAATCCATAGTGATATTGTGGAGTACTACAGGATGAAGGAGGTGTGCCAGATGAAAGTCTTCACTAACTAAGGAATTGCAATGGGCCTTTCTGCTTAAGGCATCAGCAACCACATTTGCCTTACCTGGATGGTAGTGCACTTGAAGGTTGTAGTCTTTGATTAATTCCAACCATCGTCGTTGACGCATGTTCAACTCGGGTTGAGTAAAGATGTACTTGAGGCTTTTATGGTCAGTATAGATGTTGCACACATTACCCAGCAAGTAATGTCTCCAAATCTTCAGGGCATGAACAACCATGGCTAGCTCTAAGTCATGGGTAGGATATTTGACTTCATGCTTTCGAAGCTGGCGCGAAGCATAAGCAATTACTCGGCCTTCCTGCATAAGAACACACCCCAAACTGGTGCCACATGCGTCACAGTAGACATCAAAAGGCTTCTCGATGTCAGGTTGTGCCAATACAGGAGCAGAGGTTAGTAAGGTCCACAAAGTGTGGAAAGCCTCTTCACACTTTGGAGTCCACACAAACTTCTCATCTTTTTGAAGTAGTCGAGTCATGGGCTTGGTGGTTTTAGAGAAATCCAGGATAAAGCGATGATAGTAGCTAGCCAAACCCAGAAAACTTCGGACTTCTATGACCGTAGTAGGTGCCTTCCACTCAAGGACTTCTTGCACCTTAGTCGGGTCAACCGAAATTCCATCACCAGATAACACATGACCTAGGAAAGGTATCTTGTTCAACCAGAATTCGCACTTGCTGAACTTAGCATAAAGCTGGTTGTCACGTAACCGAGTTAAAACAATTCTCAGGTGTTCAGCATGCTCTTCTTCATTCTAAGAATATACAAGGATATCATCAATAAATACGACGACGAATTTGTCCAATTCTGGCATGAATACAGAATTTATCACGTACATAAAGTGTGCCAGAGCATTTGTCAACCCAAAGGACATGACGAGGTATTCGAACAAGCCATATCGAGTAGAGAAAGTTGTCTTAGGTATATCTTCAGGACGAATTTTGATCTAATGGTAGCCAGACCTCAAATCGATCTTGGAGAATACCTTAGCTTTGGAGAGCTGATCAAACAGAATATCGATGCGAGGAAGAGGGTATTTGTTCTTGATAGTCACAGCATTAAGGGGGTGATAATCCACGCACATGCATAGAGACTCGTCCTTCTTCTTCACAAATATAGCTGGACAACTCCAAGGAGAAGAACTAGGCCGAATCAAACCTTTCTTTAATAGCTCATTCAATTGACTCTTCAGCTCAGCCAACTCATTGGGCGGCATTCTATAGGGCCTTCGAGAAATAGGAGCCATACCCGGAATGAGTTCTATCTTGAATTCTACATCACGGTCCGGAGGTAATCTAGGCAAGTCATCAGGAAAGACATCTGGAAACTCATAGACAACCGGTATATCTTCAATGGCTTTGGCTAGGGTAGCATTGGCTGTATTGTGGATAGAGATATCATGAGGTAACTGCACTAGAAAACCCTTCTTATCCATAGGATCCCACAACATTACCACACGGGTTGATGTATCGATCAACACTCTATTCCCGCTCATCCACTTCATTCCTAGGATTACATCGATTCCTACCCCCGGTAGAACTACAAGATCCGTAAGGAACTCTCAATCCCCAATCTCAATCTTTACATCTTTAACTACTTGGTTAGTCATGATATTATTTCCAGCAGCACTAATACAATAACCACCCTTAACAATTGTAATCACATTGATCTTATGCTTAGATGCAAAAGTAGAACTCATAAAGGAATGTGAAGCACACAAATCAAAGAGCATAACTGCTGGGTGATCATTAACAAGGAACTTACCAGCGGTGACCACTTCACCAGCAGGAATTTCCTCCATAGTCGTGTAGTGAACACGCCCCTAATGGACGTTTCCCTGAGCATTCTTGGGAGGATAGGGACACTTATTTGCCCAGTGACCAGGCTGGTTATAGTTCCAGCATGGCCTGTTTGCTGGTGGGGCATTGGAGCTGCCCTGCCCAGAGGTATTCTTTGGCAAGGAAATTGTGTACCCCTTGCAGAAACCAGTTTTAGCTTGGTTCTTCTTCTGAGGTGGGCAGTACCGGACATTAGCATTGGGTGGACGGTACTAGGTCTTGGATACCATTGGAGCCTTAGACTGAGAAGCACCAGCCTCAAAGTTTCTTTTACGGTTCTTGGAAGCAGCATATATCTTGTCATTATTCTCCTGAGTCAGGGTGTTACTGATAAACTCATTGAAGGTGACACACTTGTAGTTGCCCATAGACTTCATCAGTTTTGGGGAAATTCCCCTCTTGAAACTAGCTATTCTCTTGGCGTCTGTATCGACGAACTCGAGAGCATACCTCGCCAGGTTGTTGAATGCCTGGAGGTATTCATTAAGACTCTTGTTGCCTTGGGTTAGCTTCATAAACTCGATATGCTTAATGGCCATGAGACCAGGAGGGATAAAGTGTCCCCTGAAAGCTGCCTAGAACTGGTCCCAAACTATCTTGACATTTGTAGGGAAGGTGGTCCTATGATGGGTCCACCAGATGCCTGCAGGGCCTTAGAGCTGGTGTCCTGCATACGAAGCCTTCATGCCTTCTGTCAAATAGAGCAATCCAAACCTTTGCTCTATCGTGCTCAACCATTCATCAGCTTGTAATGGTTCTTCTGCCTCACAAAAGATAGGAGGCTTTGTGTCCATGAAGTCCTTAAAGCTGCTGTACTGGTTCGGCTCGGGTCCCTGGCAGACATGCCGATCATCACGGTTAGCCATATGGTGCATAGCCTCAGCTAGCATGCGCTAACTTTCCACGACTATCTGCATTAGCTCAGCTGGTGTGGGCGGTGGAGGAGGTGGCTATTCCTCATCTCCCATGCTACGACCGTGACGAAGGTTATAAGCCATCTGCAAAATGTATAGCCAATGAGCACTGATGATGTGGAAATTTTTGTAGATGAATTGTATAATTATGCCAAACTGAGTCCATTGGAGAGAATACATTTACACAATCAACTTCACCCTCTCCTGCCACCTAATGATGAGGATGAGATGGGTTCTGGTGTCATCATGGCTAAAGGTGGTGATGACATGGAGGTCAATGGACCTGAGGACATTCCACCTGATGAGGAGGAAGATGAGGAGTTAGAGCCTGCTAGTGATGAAGATGGAGGAGAGATCTTCGACACTGACTCCAAGGACGATGCGTAGTTTAGCTTACTACTTAGCTAATGCGCTAGAGCTAGTCTTTTGTTGATCCTCATGCATGAACGAGTAGCTTTGTATCAAGTTAATCGTTGGGATGTAATATCGGACCCTAAGTTATTTTGGATGAAAGTTTGGAACCACTATGGCTTGGATGTAACCTATCAAACATGTTATGCTCCACGTAGCGGGTGGGTGTTGCTTGTGTAACAGGTGAACCTCCTCATGGAGATGGTCATTGTACTCTTCAGCAACTGCCACTTGCTGCTCTAACTCCACCTGTCGCGCTCTCAACACATTCTCTTCATGCCAGGCTTCATTCCGTTGGTTCATCACGTGAATCAACATACGTTCACAGTTGCGGTGAGCAACTGTCAACCTCTGAACCTCAAGGGTCTCTTGGTCCTGTTCCTGTGTTACTTGCTCCAAACGGTGCTGAGCCGCATTCCTCTCAGCAGTCACCCAGGCTAGCTCTGTCCTCAGCCTTTCTGCCTTAGTAGGCTTAGGACGGGGCTCATGAGGAGCTAACCGGTGACGAGGCGCCCTACCTCCAGCAGACTTGCGAGCAGTGAGTTTCGTGCGTGCCATCTGTAGCAAAAAGTTACAACGTAAGGGGAGAATCATTTAAGGGATACGAAATTTAATTAGTTGAGACAATCATATTTTAAGGGAGGGAGTAATGCAAGAAATGCCATGTATGCTTGAACATGATGCATGCACGATCCATACGTCCTCACAAACCTAGAAAAATTTAAAGGCTAGCGAAATATACGGTGGCATACATACATTCTCTCGTATACGGTAGCTAGTCGATCTACAACGATACGTTGTTAGTGTACCTGCAGAAAATTTCATTTCAGCCCAGTAATTTCCCAAAATGCATAAAAAGTACGCAGTAAACTAAATACTTTTATACATACATCCCCCGATGCATATACTCTAGTATCACAGCTACCCGTCAGAGATACCCATATTTAAGTACTCTCATAGATACATGATCGAACATGTAAGTATGCGAGCAACCACAACTACTCTCCCCTAGACCGACGGTTGGACGGTCATGCTCTCACAACTCCCACTTACCAGAGCGTAGAGGTATTTTGATCCATACATTACCACCCAAGCGGATGGCATCCATACAATAGCACGCCGTATGGACGACAAAATAGAAACAAGCAGGAACCCCCAAGTTAGTACTTTAATAAGCCACCTAAGAGTCCTTATTTGGGCATAAGGGATATGACCACTGGCAATACTTAGTATTTAATTTAGGGTTTTCACAAATACTTTTGTTTTAAATACATAAATGACATGTTTAGTGTCGAATCTTGCTCTGATGCCAGCTGTAACAGAACCGACCAAATCATAAGAACATAAGTACAAAAACAATCACTGAAGCAATCAAATTCCTGTACTTAAGCTCCTATAATCCCGGTAGTCCGGAAATCACGAAGGATTTCAACCAACTTTCGACATACAAACCAAGATCGTAGTGATTCAACACAACACATCATTCGTTACAACATTTCACAAGTAGCATTCGGATTACATCCATCAGAGTTCAAATAAAATATTACAAACTAAGTTCAAGTTCACGGAAGCAACATAGTTTAGTACATAACTACATAGTTTCAAATACATTGCCAGATCTGAGTCATGTCCCACAAAAGCATCATCAGGTACGAGAACTAGTAGAGACCGCGCCCAACGGTCTAGTCTTCATCCCCAGCCGGGAGAAGGCAGTACTTGCAGCAACCAAAGTAGAACTGGTCATCTGCAACAGGTGGGAGATAAACCCTGAGTACGAGAAGGTACTCAGCTAGACTTACCCATCAAAACCAGAAATAAAAGACACCAAGGATCATGCAAGGCTTATGAGGTGGGCTAGCTTGACACAGTTGCATAAAGTGCTTATGATTACAGTAACCAATTTAAACTTAGCATCAAGCTTATCATTATTTACCTGTTCACAAGATTAGCACCTGTACTAGAGCACTCACTTATTAGGAGCAAACAATATTAACCATAGCAGGTATAATAAGGCTGTCATCATCATATCATCATTTCCGAACCATAAGGTTATTTAGTGTATCTACTTTGGAGATAAGCCCGTCAAGTTCTCACTAACCGGGAGAGACGGCGACTCGAATCGAATTACAACTCAGCTGAGGGGGTATTCCTAACTCTCACCCTGGCATACTTTGCAAGGGTAGCCGTGGGTCACCTTTGGGACATCTCAGGAACCAAATTCACGAGTTCGATCAGCGCCAGCACTCTCAAGGATTACCCTTCTGCTAGGACGATCAGGACTTTTAAATCACCTGCCCTTGGACTCACGCCTACGACTCCCTTCCGAGGCGTACTTTATACTTATCGACTCCTGGCCTGAGGTGAGCTACTCGACTTCGTGGTCGGTCTCCAGACCCGGCCAACTAAGAGAGAGGCATGCGTTCAACATGAACAGGAAAGGCTCCAAGATTCAGTCCTTAATCGACACAGATGGAGTCACTGCAAACCGGCAAGCCTTCGCCCGGTCTCCATTTCAAATTAAGACTGGTTATTTTCCACGATAGCAAATATAGCCAACCGTGCCATATGTATCTTCCTATATCTCGTAGGTGATAGGAAATCACCTGACTTCTACCGCGTTTAAGCAGGGCTAAGCACTACACGAGCCTGAGCTACATAGGGTTCAGAGTATCAATATCTGGACAAGGATCGGATAACCAATGCAGCAAGTGTTTGCATCCAACACCTAAACTTAATGCAACAATATATATGTAACAATAATACTATAACTGCATTTCGGAAATTAGGAGGCTTAATATGCTCCGGGGCTTGCCTTTCACAAAGTTGTAAGGACGGTGATCCGGGCACTCAACGGCGACCTCATATGGCACATCTCCTGAAGGATGCACCTCCTGAACCTCCAGTGTCGGCTGCTGCTGCTCGCTCGGTTCCTCGAATTCCAGCAGTGTTACTCCCTCTGGTACACCTATTGCATACCGATGCATGAAATAAATATCATGGATGCATAAGGAATGACATGATGTTCATGATGAATGAATCACAGTAAGTGTTTACGAAAGCATCACTGGACACTCGTTTACCGAGTAAAATAGCTCTATTCAAATCACTTTAAGCATGTATCTAAGTTAACTTAAAGAACAAGATCAACTTACCTAACGTGCATAACCTAAGATAAAGATGCTCATCTTCAGTTAAAGGCCTAACACCTAGGAACATTACCACAAACTTAGAAATAGTAAAGGCATACATAAATTAACATTTAAAGTTTCATATGCACACAAGTAGTCCCTCAATTCAATCACAACAAGAGTTCTACAAATCCAAATGACTTGCATGAGGACATTCTGGAAAGCTTATGAAATTCTCTACAAATCAATTGTAAACATCACAGCATGATTCTTACGTTTAACCAAATTGAATTCCAGTAAATCTAGAATCTGTCCAGAAATGACAGGGTTACTAACTTAATTATTTAATGATGATGCAAAAGCCTAATTTGACCAAACCAAGTTTACCAACTTGCTACACATACCAGAGGAACACTAGAAAGTATAGTGCCAACTTCTAAATAAATTATTTAGTATCCTTTTCAAATTTATTGAGTTAATTAGGTGATTAAAGCAATATATAGTAAAACTATTCAGAAAAATCTACAAAATTTACAGTAGCTATCTCATACTTCACATAGACTACCATAAAAATTTCAAAGCCATTGAGCAAGCAGAACTTGCTGTACCCAAAATAACAGGTGGCATGCCTATTTTTAGCATAATTAGGAAACCCTATTGAAAAGTGTCAAGCAATAGATTTCACATTTTTCCTAGCATCATTCTAGCATAAGAATAGTACTCACCAAATTTAACCTTTACTGGATCTATAGAAAAATTATGAAAATTCACACAAGATCCATCCATGCAAACCAGATAATTTTCTATCTCCTACATACAGTGTCCAAAATTTATGAAAATTTAACTACAAGCTATTCATGATATGAGCAGTACACCATAAAAATTTCATGCATTATATTACCCCTATTTCTTGCATGATTAAAAGAGATAAATAGAAACTCCTATTTTCATAACAGAACAAGGCATGGATTATATTTTTAATAAAAACTAGACATTATCATGAACTCAACAAAGTTAGAACCACATCATTTGGATCTATCAACTAGGAGATACATATTTTTGAATATCTATACAAATCTGTGAAAAGAATAAAACAAAAACACATTTGAAAACCTATCAACTACTGGTGGGCCGGCCCGAAGAAATGGCGGCCCTCGAGCAGGCGTAGGCGCAGCCCAGAACGGCGTGGTCCAGCCAGGCTCCCGCCTCAGCCTCAGCTGCTGACAGCCGAGGCCCGCATGACAGAGAAACAGGCAGGGGAGGAGAAGGAGACGGCGGCGAAGCTCATCGCCGGTGACTCCTCCGGTGAGGTTGGCGTTGCTACGACGTTCAATACAATAGTGTGCATCTATTGGTGCCCTCAATTGAAGCTAGTACTGCGGCTACAGGGGTTGGTGATGAGCAATGGCGGCGCACGGCCGCGGCATGGCCGGCTCCGGCGAGACGACAGCGTCGCAGCTCCTAATGGTGACCCTACGAGCTTCAGCAGCGCTCCTAGGACCTAGCACGAGATAGAGGAGGGATGGCAAGGGCACGAGGACAGCTGGCCACGTGGAGCGCCAACTCCGGCGAGGGCAGCCATGGCGGCAGTGGACGAAAATGACGCATTTGTCCTTACCGAGGCTCGATTGACCCGATTGCACGGTGGATAAGGTAGAGGGGATCACGGCGAGGCTCAGGGTGAACGGAGCAACGCGTTTTTGCTATGAGGCGTGAGCTAGGCGATGGCGATGCCCGGTCGGCAATGGCAGAGCTGCTGCGAACACGACGTTGCGCGCAGAGAAGGCGAGAGGGAAGCAATGTGGCTGTGAGCGCGTTCGGGCAGGCGCTGGCCCTCTTCTGGAGCACGGACGTGCGACGTGGAGACCTCGGTAGTGCATGAATGCCATGCGGCGAATAGCTTTTGCGTTGGTCGGCCATGGCAACACTGAATGTTTTCAGAAACGTTTCGATTCAGTACTCGATGACAATGACTGTCAGCGACATTTCGACGTGTCAACACGGCTAATCCATCGATCTATTGCAAAAACAGTATACATGAAAAATATAGGCCTACCATCCATCTACAACTTATTTTCAAAGACCATCCCCTAATTTGCCATGGATCAGCAGTTACATCAAGCCAAAGAGGGCTCCAACAAACTGAAAATGGATTATGACTTAGCAATTTTTCCAAGTGTGAGTTCAGCATGAAATTCTGACTTGTGGGCCATGTTTGAGCTTGTTCTAGCCATTTTCATGAGATGATCATAAAACAACTTTTGTTCCTTGATAAATTAGCTACAACTTTGGTGAAGAGTGCACAGCCATGCAAGATCCCTAAGTTGGACTTTTGAATCAGTCAAACAGTGGCACTCTAAGGGTCAATTCAAGTCAAACCTCCACTTGAGGGCATTTTTGTCATTTTGATCTACATGAACAATGTCCAAACAATTACCCTAAGTGTAGTTAAGGTGTATTAGACCATGATCAACCACTTTACACAATTGTTATACCAATTTCTAATGATCACATGTGATGAAGCATAAAACAATCAATTCACTCAATTGTTGCAATTCCATGTTTCACATGTTGCATTACTTTTGTTGCAAGCTTAACTTGCCACATTCCTACCATGTTGACATGTTTCAAGGTATGAGAAACTCATGTTGCATTCACATGTTTCACTATACCATTCACAAGCAAATTAAGTATGAAACAACAGAATTGCGAATGTTGCATATGTATGTTTTAGTGACAATGGCATGATGACATGGATGATGCATATGTTTATGAAATGAAATGCACTTTTGTAGAAGCCAAACACCTAGGGTGTTACATTGGTCATCAAACACCAAAATCCAAAGTAAATGGGCCTAGGGTCCATTTTCCTTACACAGTGAACTTAGCAAACTCTAGGAGCCTATAATTTGCAGGAAGAGCGACCAAATCATACCACTCTGGATATGTGCATTTGTATGAGAAGGTCTGCCCTTTTGGCTTCAAACTGAACTGATTCTTCATCATCTCAGTCACTCTAAGCAATAATTCATCAGCATTTGAATTTAAATTTCTCTGCAATTGCTGACCCATCTATGGATTAAAATTTTTGGTACCTTGATACCCCAGATTTGGAATCATATAAAGGGTGTTGTAATCTATGCCGTAATGATATCCTTATGGAATCTTTATCTACTGGGTCCTTTGCTGGTTTACCGCTTGAAGTCTCTGGTTATAGATGTTAAGATCTATATCTTTATGGATCCTTTGAACTGATGGTGCTATTTTTTAAGCCCACGACGGTATTTGGCCTAATGTGCCAAAATTGATCATTTGATTCTAAACTTGCTGCGTCGGCTGTTGCACATGTTGTACTAATGATCTAGGATTATACTATATCTAATTAATAGTAGTACCTTGAACTTGCTCAGATGAACTCTAAACTACCTGGACATCATCATTACCAACTGGCGCTGCTTCTTGATGGCTAGTACTGACTTGATTAGTCCCCTAAGTCGACGGATATGGAATATTGTAGTAAACTAGTCCAACCTAATCAATCGAATATCCAAGAAACACCTCCTTCATGGTGTTGTGGAATGTGTTTAGGAAAACTGTATTATGGTTCAATATGGCATCATGAATAGATTTGTTTATAGCCACCATGAAAAAACACCTATCCTCAACTTCATCTGCATCTATCTATCCATGCATTAAAACTCTTGGTAGTAGATATTTTTGAACAACTTTATTGTCATGTGTCTTGGTGTAGGACAACACACACTTGTTCTGAAATTCTTCTATAGCTTTGCTGATGACATCTTTATCCTCATCAGGTAGGTCTTCATAAGGCACCATAGGAATGTCATTGTTGTTGTAAGTCAACATGACAATTGTGGTGTCCCACGGGGCGTGCCACAATGTGTGTCGGTGCAAAAACATGTTAATGCACCAGGCACACAGCAAGCTGGAAGGATCTGCTTGATGGAGCAAGGCTAGAGATCCGCTTGGCTTCAACGCAGGGTTAGTTGATCCTATGAATTCCTCCCGATGCGTGCCAGTTAATTTGACCTATAATTGATAAGCAGAAAAAGTTTATCAGTAATTTAAGGTGGAACATGCTGGTTTTGCCTAGACAGTTCCAAGTGTGCTGCTTCAGGAGCAGCCAGACAGGAAAATCGACTAAATAGCCGATAAACGCAGAAATTAGCTATTATGGAGTGTAAAACTCGTGGATCACGATTGATTTTATATTGACGAGTACAATACACGTAGATATAAGTAAAATCATCAGCTAGGTGGGTATTACCAGTGTAAAGCGTTGAGCCGATGAATCTAATGAGAAAGGATATAGCATGCGAGCAAATCGACTGTCTAGTGCAAATGGACCTATAAATGCTCTAAATCTAATCTGTTACCATCAACAGTGAGGGTCGACCAGATCGATGGCAGCTATGATGATAATAACAAACTGAAATCGAAGAATCCATAAAACCATCTATACGTTGATAGGCTTTCTGAAGGACATGCTATACGTGTGAAGGCTCAAGCAAATCAGCTAAAATAGCTGCTTCAGGTGAAGAGGGACTATAGCGTGTGAACAATCGACTATTTAACATGGATAAATCTATAATAGAACCGACCAATTTATAAGAGCACAAGTATGAAAGCAATCACCGAAGTGATTGAACCATCATACTTGAACCCATATAAACCCGGTAGTCAACTAAAACCACGAAGGATTTCAAACCAACTTGCATACAACCAAGATCACAGTAATTCAACATAACAAGCCACATGTTACATCCATTTCACAAGTAGTTCACAAGTACCTCATACACCAGAGTACACATAGTTATTACAAAACGAGTTCATAAATAGCAGAAGCAAAGTAGTTTGAGACCATCACACACACTTAGTTCAAATACAAGCCAGTTCCATAGTCATATCCAGCAAAAGCAGTAAGATAAGATAACATATATGATCATGCCCATGATCTAGTCTTCATCCCCCGTAGGGTGGAGACAATACTTGCAGTAGCCGTTATAGAGCACGTCATCTGCAACAAGGGGGAATAAACCCTGAGTACGAGAATGTACTCAGCTAGACTTACCCGTCGTAAACCAAAAATAAATGACACCAAGGAGTATGCAAGGCTTTATCGGTGGATCTTGCTTGACAACCATTTTGCATAAAAGCTTTAGTGATATGAGAGTATAATTTAAAGTATTCGTAAGCAGCAAGTTATCCAAATTAACCTATCAACTAGATTAGCACCTATACTAGAGCACGCAGTTGATTAACTCCAAACATTAGTAACCATATCCGGTATAATGTTGTATCATCATCATTATCGATTTAACCATCAAGTTCCATTAAGTGCATCTACGTTGCCGCTGCTCAGTCAAGTTCTCACTATCCGAGAGAGACGGCGATTTGAATCGATTCCTATCCAGCTGGCGGGGTATTCCTAACACAAACCTAGGCATACCACGCGAAGGCAGCCTTAGGTCACCTTTGGTACAACTCAGGAATCGCGGTTCTGAGGAGTGCCGCACCCTCAGGGAGTCCACTCTACTAGGTGGTCAATCTCACCTTGGACTTACACCAATAGCTCCCCGCACATCCTTACTACCACCAGGGTGCGCACTTTCACTTCCTAGACTTCCGGCCTGAATTGAGCTACTCGGCTTCACGGTCGGAACGAGTTATCCGGCCAACTAAGTGACAGGCATCCATTCAATATGACATGAGGACGTACAATGAATTGGTCCTTAACCAACATAGATGGGGATAGATCCACACCCAAGACCTCCTTGCCTTATTGCTTCTCTATCGACATCTCGCCTGGTCACAATTCATTATTAACACATGGTTATTTTCTACAATAGCAAATATAGCCAACCGTGACCAAACATTATCCTAACTTGTAGGTGACAGGAAATCACCTGACTTTTACCGGTCTAAGCAAGGCTAAGCTTTGATTCGCTCTTGGACCTAAATAGGATTCAGGGTACGTTTACTGGACAAGGAATAGATATATATATATGTAACAAGTGTTTGTATCCAGTTCCTATCACTTAATGCATCACAAATAAAGATACTCAAAGTAACCATTTTCAAAACATAGGAGACTTAGAATGCTCCGGGGCTTGCCATTTAGAAAAGATGAAGGTTGGTGATCGGGACACTCAAGAACTTCTTCGCTAGCTCCTTCTTCGGGGGCCTGCACCTCCTGCTCCTGAGCTTGCTGTTGATCTTCCGGAAGTACTTGCTCGAATTCCAGAAGCGTGACTCCCTCTAGAACACCTATTGCATGCATATGCATAGTATAAGAATCATATATGCACAAGAGATGGAAGGTGATGATGAAATGTACAGCCATGTATAGATGGACGCATGAACAACATGATGATACAAGCTTAACATCTATTTTACCGAGTAGGTGCATATCTCTATTAGAAAACAAGAACTGCACACTCACCAAGCTCTAACAACCTAAGATAAAGTTGTTCATCTTCAATAAGAGGTCTAGCACCCGCAACTAACAATTCATCTTAATTAGCCTAGCATCTAAATCATCATACCGACTCATATCAAACAAACAAGCTATGCTCTGAAATCACAGAGTCAAGGCTGCAAACAGTAGTAACTAGTTTTATCCATAACTAGAGTTGTACAAATTCAAAAGACATGCAACAAGACAATCTGGAAAGCTTATAAAATTTTCTACAATTTATTATTAATCACCTCAGCATAATTCCCAAGTTTAACAGGTCAAATTTACATAAACACCGAATCAGGTCTAAACAAGACAGAGAGCAAACAAAATTGTGATCCAACTTTGAACGACTGTAACTCCAAAACTACTAGGCCAAATGCCACCAAATTTTAATTGGAGATAGATACATAAGTTATCTACAACTTTTGTATTCACCACTTTCCCAGCAACCCAAATTATCATGGTGGACGCATGAACAACATGATGATACAAGCTTAACATCTATTTTACCGAGTAGGTGCATATCTCTATTAGAAAACAAGAACTGCACACTCACCAAGCTCTAACAACCTAAGATAAAGTTGTTCATCTTCAGTAAGAGGTCTAGCACCCGCAACTAACAATTCATCTTAATTAGCCTAGCATCTAAATCATCATACCGACTCATATCAAACAAACAAGCTATGCTCTGAAATCACAGAGTCAAGGCTGCAAATAGTAGTAACTAGTTTTATCCATAACTAGAGTTGTACAAATTCAAAAGACATGCAACAAGATAATATGGAAAGCTTATAAAATTGTCTACAATTTATTATTAATCACCTCAGCATAATTCCCAAGTTTAACAGGTCAAATTTACATAAACACCGAATCAGGTCTAAACAAGACAGAGAGCAAACAAAATTGTGATCCAACTTTGAACGACTGTAACTCCTAAACTACTAGGCCAAATGCCACCAAATTTTAATTGGAGATAGATACATAAGTTATCTACAACTTTTGTATTCACCACTTTCCCAGCAACCTAAATTATCATGGTGAACTTTATAAAGTTCCCAGAACTGTCCAGAAAGACACAATGCAAGAAAATAATTATTAATTCACGTTGTAAACATACAAATGGACAAAACTAACTTTACTAACTCATCATACATGTTGAAAGAACACCAGAAAATATAGTGGCCATTCCTAAATAAATTATTTTCATGCCTTTATTAATTTATTTAGATACTTATGTTAAATAATAAACATATGTCCAAACTGCCTAGAAAATTCCACAAAAATTACAGTAACTTATACATATCTCCAATAGGCTACTACATAAATTTCACATCATTTGAACAAGTATAACATCCTACACAAAAATAACAAGGCATAAAGGCTTAAAATGACATAAATAGGAAACCCTAGTGAAAAGTGTCAAGCAACAAATTTTATATTTTTCCTAGCATCTCTAAGGTACTAGGACATTCTCCAAAAAATTTCATGGTCATTGGATTCATAGATAAATTACTAAAATTCACACAAGAATCATCCAATGATAAAAGGAAAATCTATAAATAAAAAACCATAAATGCACTAACTCTCAAATTTTTACCAGAGCTTCGATTCATCAAGAAGAGCTCACCCACAAAATTTCATAATTTTTGGAGCATAGGAACTCATGATATAAATTAAACAAGTTTGCATTCATTTAAAAACACATTTCAAGTTTCAATTTAAATCTTCCAAAACTTCCACTACAAGTGTTCATGTTATATTTTTCCTAAATACTACTCTTCACCAAGATCCTAACAAAATTGGAACCACCCAATTTAGATCTATCAAACTCAAGATATGAATTTTACAAATTGCATTAAAAACTAAATAAATGAGCTAGCTTTCCACTCAAGAGACGCTGACAGCTGGGGCCCTCCAGTCAGTGGAGCCCGCATGTCAGTCAAACCAAACCAGAGGAGGCGGCTCTCCGGCAACGTGGATTGGTGGAGCTCGCCAACGGTGGCTTCTTCGGCAAAACCAAGGGCACCGGCGTGTTCCTTGCGACGAGCCGCACCTATCTATGCCCTTCCCCCAACCGCTACCAAGCTCTAGCTAGGACGGCGGCGTGCATGGCGGACGACGGAGGGAATCCGACGATGCTTCGGTGAGGTCTGGCCATGTAGGGCATGGCTAAGCTCGGTACGAGCTTCTAGGGTTTGTGGGGAAGCTAAGGGAAAGAAGAACAGGGAGTGAGAGGGCTCCGGTGGTGGTCGGCCACGGTGAGCACCACACCGGCGAGCCTCAGATGGCGGCGGGAATGACAGTGCGGCCACACCAGAGGTCGGGCGGCTACGCGGATATGACAACATGATAGAGGAGCTAAAGGCAGAGCTAAGGGCGAGATGGAGCGAGGCGAGACGCGGTGGCGAGAGCGCGAGAGCTCGACGGAACTCTTGGCGGCAATGGAGCTCCGCCATGGGGAAGGAGAAAGGCGGCCTCTACCTTGACTGCCCGGCTCAACGGCGAGGTGGACGTGCTAAAGGGAACTATGGTGGTGCTGTGGGCTAGCTAGAGCGAGCAACGCACGACGGCGAGGGTGCATGGGCTCGGTAGAGCAATGGCGATGGCGGCGGCTTTACTTCTGGCGAACTAGCAAGGCGAGGGGATGCAAATGAATCAAATAAGTGAGCCATCGGGCACGTGGCATTGCCGTGGCAGCAACAGCCTAACTAGCAGGGCAGCACCAGCGTATGGCCACCGTGGCCTAACGGTGTTGGCCAGCTGGCCCGCCTGAACCTGGCCATCAGAGAACGAAGAGGCCGACCGACAGCGAGTTTTGGTGACAATAAATCTCCTAATCCGACGATCATTAGCGAAAACAATCTAAGCAACAATTGAAGCCCTATATACTAGCTAAAAACTCCTTTAGAGAGCAAAGTCTAATTCTGAATGGATAGAGAGTAAAATCAACTCAATGTATCGCCTGCCAAACTGTAAAC
Organism: Miscanthus floridulus; assembly: GCF_019320115.1. NCBI lineage: Eukaryota > Viridiplantae > Streptophyta > Magnoliopsida > Poales > Poaceae > Miscanthus > Miscanthus floridulus. The sequence continues at coordinate 144,753,300 of NC_089580.1, forward strand.
GCAGCCAACACTTAGAAATTTTTCTAAGTGTAGAATCAGCCCCCAAATCTGACTTGTAGACCATGTTTGGGACTGTTCCACACATTTTCATGACTTGACCTCTAAACAAAATTTGTTCCATATAAAATTTTCTAAAACTTTTCTTTAGGTTGCTCAGCCATGCAAACACTCTAAGCTGTACTTTTTAAATATGCAAACAACAGAGCTCTAGGGGTCAACACAAGTCAAACTATTACTTGGAAGTGTAATTAGGCAATATGGTCAACATGAACATTGTTCCTAATGACATTCTAAGTGTAGCTAAGGTATTTTAGTTACCCACATTAATCACTTGCACTCAATCACACATGATCATAAAGCATACACATAGGAAAATCACAATATACAAGTCATGTTTCACATGTTTCATAGTTTCATATAGAAATGCTTATGCATGAATGAATGATGCTTATGCTATGTAATGCAAGTGCAATTATGCAAGCCTAACACCTAGGGTGTTATAGCCCTCCCCCCTTATAAAAATCTTGCCCTGAGATTTGAAAAGCGTACCATTTTGAATAAAAGGTAGGTTATACATCCTTCAAATAATCTTCCCGTTCCCACGTTGCATCGCTCTCACTACCTTGGTTACTCCACATAACCTTGTAAAACTTAACCACATGATTCCGGGTTACTCTATCTTTTGTATCAATAACCCGTACTGGCCTTTCTTTATAGGATAGATCTGATTTCAACTTGATATTTCTAAGTGAAACTCTTTCTTCGGGAACACGGAGACATTTCTTCAATTGAGATACATGAAAAACATTGAAGATAGCTCTCATCTCGTAAGGTAACTCTATCTTGTAAGCTACAGTCCCACTCTTCTCTATGATCAGATATGGGCCTACATACCTAGGTGCAAGCTTTCTCTTTACTCCGAATCGCTATACACCTTTCATTGGTGATACTTTTAGATAAATATGATCACCCACTTTGAACTCAATGGGCTTCCTTCTCTTATCTGCATAGCTTTTTTGCCTAGCTTGAGCGGTTTCCATATGTTTCTGGATAGTACGGACTTATTGTTCAGCCTCTTCAACAAAATCAATGCCGTAGTATCTCCTTTCTCCAAATTCAACCCAGTTCAAAGGGGTTCTACACTTGCGGCCATACAACGCTTCGAACGGGGCCATCTTGATACTTTCTTGATAACTATTATTATAGGAAAATTCAGCCAAGGGTAACCACTTATCCCATGAACCTTTGGATGATATGACACAAGCAAAACTTGTAACTAAGTTGGTGCCTAACATCTTGTGCAAATGTTCCCAAAAACGAGCGGTGAACTGAGGTCCTCTGTCAGATACAATGGTTCTAGGAACACCATGGAGACATACTATCTGATTAAAATATAACTCAGCATAGTCACTTGGTCAATAGTCAACTCTAATTGGTATGAAATGACCAGACTTTGTTAAACGATCCACTATTACCCATATGGAATTAAAATTCTTTTGGATAGGGGGAAGTCCAACAATAAAATCCATACTAATCTCTTCCCATTTCCATCCTAGTATAGACAATGGTTGGAGAAGTCCAGTAGGCTTCATGTGAATTGCTTTGACTCTACAACAATTTTCGCACCTTGCAACATAGGCTGTGATTTCTTTCTTCATCTTGGTCCACCAAAATCGAGATTTCAAATCTTGATACATTTTGCAACTTCCCGGGTGGATAGATAACTTGGATGAGTGAGCTTCTTCTAAGATTTGGTTTCTAAGCTCTTTGTCCTTTGGTACTACAAGTCTGTCCTTAAACCATAGAACACCCTTCTCATCAACACAAAAGTGTTTTGTCTCTTGTTCCTCCATCTTCCTTTTGATGTGGAACACACCCACATCGGTTTTCTAAAGCTCGATGATTTTACTTTCCAGAGAGCAACTAAGGGTAATACTATGCAACACAGTAGGATGTAATAGATGTTCCAAATGATAATCTGCTTCCAAGAGAGAATTGCAATGAGATTTTCTACTCAAAGCATCGGCAACAACATTTGCTTTACCTGGATGATAATGGACTTCTAAATTATAATCTTTAATCAACTCTAGCCATCTTATCTGTCTCATGTTCAATTCTGGTTGAGTGAAAATATACTTGAGACTTTTATGATCGGTATAAATATGACACGTTATCGAGCAGGTAATGCCTCCAAATCTTCAAAGCATGAACAACAGCAGCTAACTCAAGATCATGAGTTGGATAATTGGCTTCATGCTTCCTTAACTAACATGAGGCATAGGCGATAACCTAGCCTTCCTGCATAAGGACACATCCTAAACTGGTACCTGATGCATCACAAAATACATCAAAAGGTTTCTCGATATCAGGTTGTGCCAAAACAGGAGCTGATGTCAACAGGGTCCTTAAAGTGCAAAAAACAGTCTCACACTCTGAAGTCCAAACAAACTTTACATCTTTTTGAAGCAACCTGGTCATGGGCTTGGCTACCTTAGAGAAATCCAAGATGAATCGATGATAATATCTAGCCAAACCAAGGAAACTTCTAACCTCATGCACTGAAGTTGGTGCTTTCCAATCCATGACTTCTTGCACCTTAGACGGATCAACCGAAATCCCTTCATCAGACAACACAAGACCCAGGAAAGGTACTTTCTTAAGCCAAAACTCACATTTACTAAACTTGGCATAAAGCTTATGTTCTCGTAACCTGGATAAAATAACTCTTAGATGCTCGGCATGTTCTTCAGCATTTACGAAAAAGATCAAGGTGTCATCAATGAAGACAACTACAAATTTGTCCAGTTCCTCCATGAATACTGAATTCATCAGATATACGAAGTATGTAGGAGCATTGGTCAAGCCGAAAGACATAACAAGATACTCATACAACCCATATCTGGTGGAGAAAGCGGTCTTAGGCACATCCTCTAGTCTAATCTTTATCGTATGATAACTAGATCTCAAATCAATTTTGGAGAATACCTTTGTCTTAGACAACTGATCAAACAAAATATCAATGCGGGGCAGTGGGTACTTGTTCTTGATTGTCATAGCATTGAGTGGACGATAATCCACACACATGCTCAATGACTTCTCCTTCTTCACAAATATAGCAGGACAACTCCAGGAAGAAGCACTAGGTCGGATAAGACCTTTTTCCAACAGATCTTGTAACTGAACTTTAAGCTCTGCTAACTCATTGGGTGACATCCTATAAGGCCTCCTAGAAATAGGTGCAGTACCCGGCACTAACTCGATCTTGAACTCGATATCTCGATCAAGCGGTAAACCAGATAAATCATCAGGAAATACATCTGGAAATTCACACAATACTGGAACGTCCTCAATTCTCGGGGCCTAGATAGCATTAGTAGTGTTGTGGAGTTCCAGCTCTCTAGGAAGTGGCACTAGAAAATCCTCCTGGCTAATAGGATCCCTCAACATAATGACCCTAGTGGAAGTATCAATGAGCACTCCATGACCACTCATCCACTTCATTCCCAAGATTATATCTATACCAAGTCCCAGCAAAACTACCAGATCGGCCGTATACACTCGTCCCTCTATTTCGATACTCACATCCGGTACTATTTGATTGGTAGAAATATTACTTCCAACTACACTAATGCAATAACTACCTGTGGATAGTGTAACAACCTTCTGATTGTATTTTGATGTAAAAGCTGGACTCATAAATGAATGTGAAGCACCGGAATCAAATAGTACAACTACAGGATGTTGATTCACAAGAAACTTACCCACAGTAACCACCTCTCCTGAGGGTATCTTGGTCACGTTGGTGTAGTTAACATGCCCTTGATGAGCACTAGAATTCCCTTGCTTCTGATTGTTCTTCTAAGGATAAGGACAATTCTTAGACCAATGACCTGTCCTACCACAATTCTAGCAAGGCCTGTTCACTGGTGGAACAAAAGAATTCCTTAGTTCGGTGGTGCCCTTTGGAAGAGGTACAGTAAATGCCTTCTTGAAACCAGTCTTTATCTGATTCTTCTTCTATGGCAGCCGGTACCTAACAGCTATAGCCGGTGGGCGAAACTGAGTCGTAGCCACGGGAGCTTTAGCTTGAGAGGCACCTGCCTCAAAGGCCCTCTTGCGATTTTTGGAAGCAGCATAGACATTATTGTTATTCTCTTGAGTAAGAGCATCGCTTATGAACTCATTGAAAGTGACACTCTTGTTATTTCCCATGGACTTCATTAATTTGGGACTAAGCCCTCTCTTAAAGCTAGCAATTCTCTTTGATTCTAAATCAACGAATTCTAGAGCATACCTTGCCAGATGATTGAATGCATGAAGGTATTCAGTGAGGGTCTTGGTACCCTGCACCAGCTTCATGAATTCATTATGCTTTATGGCCATCAAATCGGGAGGAATATAATGACTCTTGAAAGCCTCCTGGAATTGATTCCAAGTGATCTGGGCATTTTCTGGTAGGGTAGACCTATAATGACGCCACCAAATACCTGTTGGTCCTTGTAGCTAATGTGAAGCATACTCCACATTCATCTGCTCTGTCAACCTGAGCAAACGGAACTTATGCTCAAGTTGTTTAGCCACTCTTCTGCCTGAAGTGGCTCTTTAGCTTCTTTGAAGACTGGTGGCTTAGTATCTTGGAAGTCTTTAAAATCACTAAACTGGTTGGGCTCTGGTCCCTATCGTTGATTGTGGCCCTATGCTTGATGCTGGGCTAGGGTACGCATGGCATCCCCCAACGCACGCTGACCTTCCATGAGCATGGCCAATAGATCAGACGGTGTGAGCGGTGGTGGCGGTGGAAGATCATCTTTACCACTACCCCCAGCATGGCCTGAACGTAGATTGCGTGACATCTGTAGAAGTGCATTTGTGAGTAATGATGGACGATGTTAGATACATTGCAGATGAATTGTCGAATTATGCCAAACTGAACTTATTGGAGAGATTAATTTCATACAACAAACAGAGGCACAATAATTCATCCTCATAACATCGCCAATAACTTTACTCCACACATTCACGTGATGCATACGCTTACATGCCAAATTTTGCCAACATCAAAGCTGGACTTTTATTTAAAGCTCACATCCATATGGAGCCAACATGCAAGTTCTAGAGATTACATCCAAGTCTCTAACTAAAATTAAGTTACGTGTTCTTCCAAAAGAAAACAAAAGATAGGCTCTAGTGCATCTAGCTTAGTGCTACAGCTAAACTACACATCTTCATCAGTGTCAGCATCGATCACTCCTTCACCGTCTTCATCCTCAAAATTCAGCCACTCTACCTCAGACAGAGCTACTCAAGGAATGGACTCAGCTGGTCCGTCGATCAACTCATCACCAAACTCCTGACAAATATCAAGTAGAACTTCCAAAGCTGCCATCTGTGCCCCTTCCCAAGGGGTTTGTCCATCGGCTTCGATGCTCCAACCAAGCCACTAGGGTCTATTTGCGTGAGGCAGGACACCCACCTCAACGTCATACCACAACATCTCTCCTTCAGCCTCCCCTTGTTTCCAAGTATAACGAGGCGGCTCCACATATCCCATTGAATGTAGCACCCTCCACAATAGGGTTGGAGTGCAAACACATGTAGGAATGTGTCGCTCCTGGGCGGTAGTGCTGGTGCGGCCATCTATAGTAACATTGCAACTTGGGTGTGAGAGGAATATCTTACAGGATGAGAAATCTATAACAGAATAATTAAAGATAAGGGAGGGAGCGATGTAAAAATGTAATGGCATGAGTGAACATGATGCATGCATGTTCCGTACATCCTCATGAATCTTAAGAAAAATTTAAAATTCTAGCAACATAGACGGTGGCATACATACATTCTCTCATATACGTATCTAGTTGAGCTACACATTGCGTTGTTAGTGTACCTGCAGACAAATTCATTGCAGCCCATCCCAACAAAAGAGAAATAAGCACACAATGAAAGCAGTAAACTAAGATACTCTCCATATATACATCCCCGGATATATATACTTCGGTATCCAAAGCTACCCGATAGATACACCCACAATTAAGTACCTTCATATGTACATGTGTGCAACATGTAAACATTCCAGTAACCACAACTAACTCTCCCCTAGACCGACAGTTGAACGGTCATGCTCTCACAACTCACTTTACCTGGGCGTAGAGGCAATTGATCCATACATTACCACCCAAGCGGATGGCATCCATACAATAGCACGCCGTATGGACGATGAAATAAAATGAAAGCAATTACCCCCCAAAAGTCATTACTTAAATAAGCCACCTGAAAGTCCTTATTTGGGCATAGAGGATATGACCACTGGCACACTTAGATAAAATTTCAGATTTGAACCCACCTATATATAAGTAGCTATAAGTTGTCAAAACTGATTTTCGCAAACAAAAACCTTTGTTTTAAATACACATATGACATGTTTAATGTTGAATCTAGCTCTGATGCCAGCTGTAACAGAACCGACCAATTTATAAGAGCACAAGTACGAAAGCAATCACCAGAGTGATCAAACCGTCATACTTGAACCCATATAAACCCGGTAGTCAACTGAAACTACGAAGGATTTCAAACCAACTTGCATACAACCAAGATCACAGTAATTCAACATAACAAGCCACATGTTACATCCATTTCACAAGTAGTTCACAAGTACCTCATACATCAGAGTACACATAGTTATTACAAAACGAGTTCACAAATAGCGGAAGCAAAGTAGTTTGAGACCATCACACACACTTAGTTCAAATACATGCCAGTTCCATAGTCATATCCAGCAAAAGCAGTAAGATAAGATAACATAGATGATCATGCCCATGATCTAGTCTTCATCCCTTATAGGGTGGAGACAATACTTGTAGTAGCCATTATAGAGCACGTCATCTGCAACAAGGGGGAATAAACCCTGAGTACGAGAATGTACTTAGCTAGACTTACCCGTCATAAACCAAAAATAAATGACACCAAGGAGTATGCAAGGCTTTATCGGTGGATCTTGCTTGACAACCATTTTGCATAAAAGCTTTAGTGATATGAGAGTATAATTTAAAGTATTAGTAAGCAGCAAGTTATCCAAATTAACCTATCAACTAGATTAGCACCTATACTAGAGCACGTAGTTGATTAACTCCAAACATTAGTAACCATATCCGGTATAATGTTGTATCATCATCATCATTGATTTAACCATCAAGTTCCATTAAGTGCATCTACGTTGCCGCTGCTCAGTCAAGTTCTCACTATCTGGGAGAGATGGCGATTCGAATCGATTCCTTTCCAGCTGGAGGGGTATTCCTAACACAAACCCAGGCATACCACGCGAAGGCAGCCTTAGGTCACCTTTGGTACAACTCAGGAATCGTGGTTCTGAGCAGCACCGCACCCTCAGGGAGTCCACTCTGCTAGGTGGTCAATCTCACCTCGAACTTACGCCAATAGCTCCCTGCACATCCTTACTACCGCCAGGGTGCGCACTTTCACTTCCTAGACTTCTGGCCTGAATTGAGCTACTCGGCTTCACGGTCGGAACGAGTTATCCGACCAACTAAGTGATAGGCATGCGTTCAACTTGACATGAGGACATACAGCGAATCGATCCTTAACCGACATAGACGGGGATAGATCCACACCCAAGACCTTCTTGTCTTGTTGCTTCTCTATCGACATCCCGTCCGGTCACAGTTCATTATTAACACATGGTTATTTTCCACGATAGCAAATATAGCCAACCGTGACCAAACATTATCCTAACTTGTAGGTGACAGGAAATCACCTGACTTTTATCGGTCTAAGCAAGGCTAAGCTTTGATTCGCTCCTGGACCTAAATGGGATTCAGGGTACGTTTACTGGACAAGGAATAGATATATATATATGCAACAAGTGTTTGCATCCAGTTCCTATCACTTAATGCATCACAAATAAAGATACTCAAAGTAACCATTTTCAAAACATAGGAGACTTAGAATGCTTCGGGGCTTGCCTTTTAGAAAAGACAAAGGTTGGTGATCAGGACACTCAAGAACTTCTTCGCCGGCTCCTTCTTCGGGGGCCTGCACCTCCTGCTCCTGAGCTTGCTGCTGATCTTCCGGAAGTACTTGCTCAAATTCTAGAAGTGTGACTCCCTCCGAAACACCTATTGCATGCATATGCATAGTATAAAAAATCATGTATGCACAAGAGATGGAAGGTGATGATGAAATGTACAGCCATGTATAGATGGACGCATGAACAACATGATGATACAAGCTTAACATCTATTTTACCGAGTAGGTGCACATCTCTATTAGAAAACAAGAACTGCAACTCACCAAGCTCTAACAACCTAAGATAAAGTTGTTCATCTTCAATAAGAGGTCTAGCACCTGCAACTAACAATTCATCTTAATTATCCTAGCATCTAAATCATCATACCGACTCATATCAAACAAACAAGCTATGCACTGAAATCATAGAGTCAAGGCTGCAAACAACAGTAACTAGTTTTATCCATAACTAGAGTTGTACTAATTCAAAGGACATGCAACAAGACAATCTGGAAAGCTTATAAAATTGTCTACAATTAATTATTAATCACCTCAGCATGATTCCCAAGTTTAGTAGGTCGAATTTACATAAACACCAAATCAGGTCTAAACAAGACAGAGAGCAAACAAAATTGTGATCCAACTTTGAACGACTGTAACTCCTAAACTACTAGACCAAATGCCACCAAATTTTAACAGGAGATAGATACATAAGTTATCTACAACTTTTGTATTCACCACTTTCTCAGCAACCCAAATTATCATGGTGAACTTTATAAAGTTCCTAGAACTGTCCAGAAAGACACAATGCAAGAAAATAATTATTAACTTACGTTGTAAACATACAAATGGACAAAAATAACTTTACTAACTCATCATACATGTTGAAAGAACACCAGAAAACATAGTGGCCATTCCTAAATAAATTATTTCATGCCTTTATTAATTTATTTAGATACTTAGGTTAAATAATAAACATATGTCCAAAGTGTACAGAAAATTCCACAAAACTTACAGTAGCTTATACATATCCCCAATAGGCTACTACATAAATTTCACATCATTTGAACAAGTATAACATCCTACACAAAAATGACAAGGCATAAAGGCTTAAAATGACATAAATAGGAAACCCTCGTGAAAAGTGTCAAGCAACAGATTTTATATTTTTCCTAGCATCATTAAGGTACTAGGACATCTTCGCAAAAAATTCATGGTCATTGGATTCATAGATAAATTTCTAAAATTCACACAATAATCATCCAATGATAAAAGGAAAATCTATAAATAAAAAACCATACATGCACTGACTCTCAAATTTTTACCATAGCTTCTACTCATCAAGAAGAGCTCACCCACAAAATTTCATAATTTTTGGAGCACAAGAACTCAAGATATAAATTAAACAAGTTTGCATTTATTTAAAAACACATTTCAAGTTTCAATTTAAATCTTCCAAAAATTCCACTGTAAGTGTTCATGTTATATTTTTCCTAAATACTACTCTTCACCAAGATCCTAACAAAATTGGAACCACCCAATTTAGATCTATCAAACTCAAGATATGAATTTTACAAATTGCATTCAAAAACTGAATAAATGAGCTAGCTTTCCACTCAAGAGACGCTGACAGCTAGGGCCCTCCAGTCAGTGGAGCCCGCATGTCAGTCAAACCAAACCAGAGGAGGCGGCTCTCCGGCGACGTGGATCGGTGGAGCTCGTCGACGGTGGCTTCTCCGGTGAAACCAAGGGCACCGACGTGTTCCTCGCGACGGGCCACACCTATCTATGCCATTCCCCCAACCACTAACAAGCTCTAGCTAGGATGGCGACGTGCATGGCGGATGGCGGAGGGAATTCGACGATGCTTCGGTGAGGTCTGGCCATGTAGGGCGTGGCTAAGCTCGGTACGAGCTTCTAGGGTTCATGGGGAAGCTAAGGGAAAGAAGAATAGGGAGTGAGAGGGCTTCGGTGGTGGTCGGCCACGGTGAGCACCACACTGCGCGAGCCTCGGACGGCGGTGGGAATGACAGTGTGGCAACACCAGAGGTCGGGCGGCTACGCAAATATGACGACATGATAGAGGAGCTCAAGGTAGAGCTTAGGGCGAGATGGAGTGAGGCAAGACGCGATGGCAAGAGCGCGAGAGCTCGACGAAACTCTCAGCGGCAATGGAGCTCCGCCGTGGGGAAGGAGAAAGGCGGCCTCTACCTTGACTGCCTGGCTCAACGGCGAGGTGGACGCGCTAAAGGGAACTGCGGTGGCGCTGTGGGCTAGCTAGAGCGAGCAACGCACGACGGCGAGGGTGCACGGGCTCGGCAGAGCAATGGCGACGGCGGCGGCTTTGCTTCTAGCGAACTGGCGAGGCGAGGGGATGCAAATGAATCAAATAAGTGAGCCGTCGGGCGCGTGGCATTGCCGTGGCAGCAACAGCCTAACTAGTGGGGCCGCGCCAGCGTATGGCCGCCACTTGGCTGCCACGGCCTGACGGTGTCGGCCAGCTGGCCCGCCTGAACCTGGCCATCAGAGAACGAAGAGGGCGACCGACAGCGAGTTTTGGTGACGATAAATCTCCTAATCCGACGATCATTAGCGAAAACAATCTAAGCAACAATTGAAGCCCTATATACCAGCTACAAAACTCCTTTAGAGAGCAAAGTCTAATTCGCAATGGATAGAGAGTAAAATCAACTCAAAGTATCGCGTGTCAAACTGTAAACGCAGCCAACACTTAGGAAATTTTCTAAGTGTAGAATCAGCCCCCAAATCTGACTTGTGGACCATGTTTGGGACTGTTCCACACATTTTCATGACTTGACCTCTAAACAAAATTTGTTCCATATAAAATTTGCTAAAACTTTGCTTTAGGTTGCTTAGCCATGCAAACACTCTAAGCTATACTTTTTAAACAATCAAACAACAGAGCTCCAGGGGTCAACACAAGTCAAACTATTACTTGGAAGTGTAATTAGGCAATATGGTCAACATGAACATTGTTCCTAATGACATTCTAAGTGTAGCTAAGGTATTTTAGTTACCCACATTAATCACTTGCACTCAATCACACATGATCATAAAGCATACACATAGGAAAATCACAATATACAAGTCATGTTTCACATGTTTCATAGTAATGTTTCTTATAGAAATGCTTATGCATGAATGAATGATGCTTATGCTATGTAATGCAAGTGCAATTATGCAAGCCTAACACCTAGGGTGTTACATCTATGAACTCACCAGACTTAACCTCTTATCTCTAACAGTGGGGATCGACCGGATCGATGGCAGACATGATAAAGACGACAAATCAAACCTTTAAAGTACACAGATCTATCCACATTTAATAGAATCATGGAGACACATTGTAGGCATTAAAGCATAGGTGATCAGCTATTTAGCCGATGCAAGCATACCAAATAGTTAAGGTCACGCCCAATCGAGAACAAATCTACCAACTAACATCCTCCAATCTAAAGTGCCATCAGTGGGGATCGACCGGATCGTTGCAGCCATAATAGCGAACTATAGACCGGATTCAACTAGCTAGCAAACCTCTTCAAGATCATGCATGCCTTAACCGTGTACTATGCACGATCAAGATCGAAGTAGAACAACCGATGAAACATAACCCGTCGCTCAAAGTAAGAAACATCGTATTGTAACAAAGTAAACGATGGACTAAAAAAATATGAGGCCGATCTAGATCGATCTCGACCGGGCAGGTTGATATGTGCTGAAAGACTAATAATAATAAGAACATCAGCAAGATCGGTAACTTAATGAATCTGCCCGAAGGACGCCATCCTTAGGTAGAGCCGATAACTTGACTTTAATCTAATTCAAGCAGTGGAGGTCGAACTTAACCGATGCAGCCGTACAAACAGAAGTATAAGCCATGATGGTACTTACAGACAAGCCGGAGGCCGGCCGGAGCAATGCAGCCCTGCTTGTTGAAGAACTCGTCGAGATCTACACTACTCCTACTCCTAAGGG